>NC_091717.1:0-1200000 GCF_000512605.2 Kwoniella pini CBS 10737 | reverse complement strand
CATCTAGTCAACACGATCCGAAGGTGTAGACAAGTACGCAGCGAGGGGACTCACGAGGGGTTGGAAAAGAGCTCATAAATGTATGTCCGGGTCCTACTCCCGTACAAATCCGCATTAGACCGATCGACCAGCTTGCAGAATTCGGGATTTGCATAGCAGACCTCTCCCGTTCTACGCCATACTGCAGTCGGAGTTGCAGAATATGAGATGAGTTTCTCAAGCTCCTGCAAGGATATTTACGATTTAGATTAGGCCTTCCTCGAGGTAGGGATGCTGAACACTCACTATAAGAGTCCGCTGGAACGATTTCTCTAGGAAAATCTCATCCTCTTCCGACATTGGCATTCTGCGCATACATCAGCTCGTTCACGATTGCGTCCGACAATGAAACTCACTGTAAAGCAATCAGACTCGGTCTGAAGGACGCCAAAGCACGAGCCACACGCAGAGTATCATGTTGTTCGAAACTACAAGCAGTTCATAAGCTTTTTATATCACAAAACATGGAGCTTAGCTTACTTCTTCGTCAGATAATCCATCAGAATATGATATCCTTGAGTATAATCACTAAAATCACTGGTCAGCATTCCAATCAGGCAGAGATCACCAACAAGACAGGAATAAAACACACTAAGGCTTAACGACGGTCTTGTAAACCTCTGCTGGTGTTGCTCCATTACCGATCTGCACAGGAGTAGGAGGTTGGAAAGGAGCATTCGCACTAGCTTGATCCTGCATTTGTAAATCCTGTAGTGATTGATTCTGATTCATTCCATCAAGGGTCATCTGATCGGAATCGGTATTATTATTGCCGTTCCAGCTTTGGTTCTGATTCAGACTTTGACTTTGCCATGTTGTGTTTAATGGCGATAGATCACTATATGTTGCAGGAGATACAGACTGTCCAGTACTTGAAGGTGTGGGCTGCACGCTAAAAGGATTTTGGTTTTGCTTAAACGCTACGTTGGTAGTCGCTGGAGAGGGGTTCATCCATGATTGATCATAGCCTACATTTGAGCTGACTGTGGATGCATTCGCGCCATCCATAGACAGCTGTCGACCAGCCTCATTCAAAGAATCCAAGCCAGGGAATATGGGTGATAGATCCCCAAATAGGGAATCAAGCATTTGATATTCGGTATTGGCAGCATTTCCATTCGATGTGAAGCCTAGCAACGGAGACTATCAGTCAAAAGGTACTGAGGCAGGCACGATATCTCGTCAAGATGCGTACTGTTGCTTTGAGTCTGCATGCTGGTGTTCCAAGATCTCGTAGGATCATTAAGGTTTATTTGACCTGAACCAGCGATCGAAGAAGGGTCATTCTGCGAGATTGGAGCTGATAGCCAAACATCATCCGGTAACCGCGGTGGCTCGATGGCCTGGGTTTGCTGTGGTAGCGTTACATTAGGTAAGAGGCTGTACTGATGTGATAGTGGATCTGAAGATTGCGGCTGTTGTTGTAATTGATCCAGGTTTGTTATCGGAGGAGAAGGACTACTACTGCTAGTTTGCCGAGGTCTAGCCGCGACTAACCGTCGAGAACTGCCGGTTAGTTTGCCGGATGATATCGAATTTAATGTCACTACGTAAGTGTAACTTACGCCGCTCTTCACCTTCTAGAAGATATTTTGCCTTTTTCCTCACTCCTTCTACACATTGATCTGCCATACCCTTCTTAACACATCGTGTGCATGGTCGCTCTAAAAGAATCGCCAAAAGCGCGAGAAAGATCCGATTGTTAGTCGGGGGGACCGGGTGAGGAAGTCCATAAGCGAAATGGTGGATAAATCCAAAAGGGCAGAAGGAGTCGTAATACTGATCGTCAGCCCATATCATGGCAAATCCAACCCGAAGTTTTCCCGTCACAAAAAATTTTATTGCGCGACTTACGCTCATCGCATGTCAAATGAGATTTCTGACAAGCCAAACAAGCTTTGGCTACCTTTTTTCTTGCTTTGTGTTCTATGATTCCTGCACCAGCATGCATATTTTCGTCTTTGATTTTCGCTTTGCCTTTACCTTTTGGTCTGCCTCTTCCAGATGATGTGACGCCGCTGAGACTCGCAGAGGCAGATCCTCCACTTGTGCTACTTCCAGCTTGTTGAGGCGCTAACGCCGTCAAATTGAGTTGGTGAGGTGAAGTCGCTGAGGAGTCTCCTGTCGATGATATTGAGCCTGATGAATTGGATCGAGTCGGTCTACCCCAAGACATCTGCCTCTCTTGCATTCTTGCAATAGCAGCAAGATACTGCTTGTTTGTTTTATCGTTCATTGTAGTTTAGGACCAAGGTGGAAGAGGAAATAGTTGATCACACAGGCAGCGAATTATTATATTCAGCGTTTATATATACGCGACAATTGACGGCGAGGTGGAGAAGTTTGAGATGAGAGTTTTGAGTATTTTTTGGCAGCGGAGGAGATTCGCGTTGAAGGCAATATGGTTGATTTAACAACCATTAAGTAAATTGAAAGAGGAGCACATTCAAATAATTTTTCCGCAAAAGAAATTATAGTTAAATGTGATCGAAGCGCAGTAAGGAGTGTAAGCGAAGGATGTTTGTTATCGTTGATTAGAGTAAAGTTTCAAGATTGCGAAGTCGAGGTAATCAATATAAATCATAAGGAGTAGATCGCGGGATGGGGAGAGAAAGGTATTCGGGCCGACCGATTACCAAAGCCGATGACCCATTTTTCGGTAAGATTTAGAAGGATGATGACGAGATAGAAGGTTCATTACGTAGGGTTGAGGTCACAGTTGATGGTGAGACGAAGGGTACACGAAATGTTATGAAGAATAACGAGAAAAGATTGAAGGCGTGATAAGTATTTAAGATAGGCAAACCCCGTGTGCAAGGCAATGCCGTCGGAGAATGATTCAACGAGTAGTAGGATATTTGTTGCAGTGGGAAATATCCGATTAGGACATATTTGTAAACCGTTGATACGGACATCAAGAGGCATGAGATATATAGACATACCCGCAACAATGACAACCCAAAGAAGATATAGGGTATAGGATAATCAGATACTCAGCATCAATTCTACATCTTCGGTGGGTTTTGGGGAAGCCTAGTATTCCCGGGAAGATCGCATAAATAAACTCACACGTGAAAGATCAACAGACACAAGTGACCGAAACGGCTCAGAATAGTTGCGACGACTGAGAATATGATTGATAGGATGAATATCTTTACGTTTGATATCGGTATTTTCAGGATGAAAGATAGACCGTTACCATAGGGGTAAGTAAGAGCAATAGGAGTTAATCCAGATTTCGGAAGTTGTGAGCCGAGAAGTGTATATACAAGGTAAGATCTCGTAATGATTAATCGAACAATTCATTAGTTGAAAATTCTATTTGTATCGAAGTAAGGCGAAAGATCAAACAAGCATTGTGTTTTGTGCTTTTTTAATTATCCGTTGGGTCCGGGTAAATGTTGCGGGATCAATTGTCTTAATAAATTCAGTACCAATAATATTAGTGGATCGATCTCCCTCAAAGTTACAGAAGTGGCGTTTACGTTACTCCCCATGTCATGATACAAGATCTCAGATCCGCTTCTGCTTCTTCTTCTAAACTCTGATTTAAGTGGAATAATGTCAAATTTTAAATCTCCTGGATTTCACCGATTTTAACAGGAGACCTACAGCGAGAACGGAATCTGTGAACCGAACTTCCCGCTACAGACGATAAATAATGAATCGAATAAACCGTTTACATATATATGATTGGAACGATTTAAGCAATCATTATGCGATCTACATTTAGAGTCAAGTGTTCTCGAATTGCCAATAGATTGAAAAGCAAAGGCTGAGATGAAGGAAATCTTCTTCCGTATGCTATTCCTTTCAATAGCTTCGTAAGTCATAGATGTACGTGTATGTGTATCTCTACATATATATAAGTCGTCATTCTGACTATTTTCACACTCAAAATAAAGTTGAGCCTGTGTTTCAAATGTATGCCTAAATGATCTCAAAATCACTAGGCGTATTCAATTCTTCGTTTTTGACCACTTTTGAGCCAATTTGGCGATAAAATGATGTCATTTAGTCAAAAAAAAGCCACGCGAGAATTTCTCAGAAAATTTGAATTTGGCGAAACCCTTGATTTTTGAGTCATTTTTCAACGGCCTCTTGACCCGTGTTGAGAAATGGCTAATGCGCTAAACTTCTTGTCGAATTCATGTCGCTTTTAGCCACGTGGAACTCACTATCTCCATCCGCTCGAGACAACTTAACATCAGACCATGTTCATACATATATTACGCCTTTTATGCCTAATATATATGAACATTACCCTTATGAAGCATTGTTCAATATGTTGTCTATGGCGCCTCCAGACTCTGTGCGATGGAGAGAGCGAAGTATTGCAACAGATCATGAAGAATCACAATCAGTTGACGGTTCTCCTCCTCTCAGATCAATAGAATCACAGGACTCGCCAATGTACCCTTCTAGCCAATTTCATCTACCTCCAGCATCCCAATATGTCCCTCCCTCGTCTCAATACTCCTACCCTGCCCTCAGTCAATTCCAAATGGGATCACAAAGTACTCAAAACGCACCAGGAGCCAACAAAACTACCACCACTAGAGGCCCTAGAGGCAAATCTTGGGAAAAGGATACTTCAAGCGATGGACGATTTTCCGCTAATCAGGTACTCATGCGCTACCTCACCATGTTCGGCGGTTATCTGAAATGGAAAGGTGACTCGGGAACAGGGATCTCGAAGGCTCAAGCGCTCAAGCAAGCCGGAGACATGCTGATAAAAGAGGGATGCTCACAGCGGACTGACAATGCCATCGACTCTCAAATCAAAGCTTTACAAACCTCATATAATTCAGCCACAGCTTATAAGAGAGGAACAGGAGCTGGAGAGGAAGAGGACACGCTGCACGGTGAGTCATGAATACCCGAAGCTAGAATTCTGATCATCTCCTCTCTAAAATGTCATTTGAGTTTGGTGGCATCGATTCCATCTTCATCCTTCCCATTGAGCTTCCCGTAGCTCTTACAAACCAATTTCATATTCAATCTGATTGATTTATCGATGGTTGTCTTTCCTTTCTTTGGCGATGCTCCCTTGAATTGCTCTTCGAACTCGTGTTCAAGACTTGTTTCCAGTGTCGCTGAATAATTTGAGCGGTGATCTTCTGCTGACTATAAAGTTAGCTCAATTGCTCAAAAAGTGTCCATATTGGGATCAACTGGATCCTGTGATGAGTCAAAGAGCTGGAACCGACCCAAAAGGAGTACATTCATCGAGACCCCAAGGTGCATCGCAAAGCATGGCTCCCCGGAGATCCGGAAAATTTTTCTACACTTTTCCGGAGTTTTTTGTCGATCCGGGAGAATTTCTCGGATATGCAACCACCATCCGGGAAATTTCCCCGGATTTCCTGAGATATCCGGAATCCGGGAATTGCTGATGAAACTATGCATGAATATCGATACAGAGCTTATATACAACATGGTCTATATTAGAATAATATACAGAATTAACTTAAACACCTGAATTGAAACGGAAACTACGCTACAACAATTTATCTAATCTTTTGAATTTCGCGCTCTCATAAATTCCCTCCAGCTCTCGTAATTAATCAAACCGTTCTTGTGCCACGAGGAGAGACAAAGCAAACTAGTCAGAGTTGCTGGCTTTAAGGCATGACGACGATCTGATACTGTAAGACCAGCCATGGAAAAGATTCGCTCCGGAGCGACGGATGTTGCTGCAATCCGGGATCCGGGATCCGGTCTAACTTACCACCATCTACCGCCCAAGAAGGAGTCGATTTCTTTAAAGGAGCTTTTTTCGAAGGAGGCTTGGAAGTTGCTGCTTTACCATCAGTGAAATGATCGTGAGAATATTCAGAAATACACGTACTAGCCCCTTTTGCCAATTCAATCCTGATTTTCCTCAACAGGTTTTTCACATTGAACAATTGTTCCTCTGCGTCTTGTGATGAATCACCGTAAAATTGCTCAGGAGGGAGACCACCAAAGATAGATTGTTTTTCTAAGCAAATAGCAGGAAATCAGCTTTGTTTATTGAATATATAAGACTAGGAAAGGATATTCACGAGCTGGATTCAATTTCCCAATTTCCCCTGTCAAAACCTCCTCCAACTGCTTGACACTCATCTCATCCTCACTAGGCATCTTGATACAGACCGTTTAGCGACGCCAATGCAGAAATAGAAGTTATATGTATGAATGATGTATAAATAATATATAAATGATCATTTTACGGTGTTGACAACGATTAAGAAGTGAAGTAGTTGTTTGAGACGCGAAGCGCATCGGCGTTATTGGCGATATTGCCGGTGTGGCACCTGTAAAATCCGGATTGAATTCTCATCCGGGAGCGAAATTCGCGAACAAACGATATCCGGGGTAATCCGGGGTCAATCCGGGCACATCCGGCGTCAAATTCCGGAATTTCTCATGCATCCGGCGTCAAATTCCGGAGAATTCAAGCATCCGGAATCGCATTTTTCAGCCTCCGGAATCGCATCCGGGAAATTCCGGAGGAATTCCGGATCTCCGGGAGCCATGCTTTGAGGATAACGAATACCGACGGTGATGACCAGTTGATGCAGCCCCATCAACAGTATGAAGATTCTCGATCCGATGACAATGAGGGTAAATACGTTAATCTCAGGTAAATGTAGTACTTGCGCTGATTCGACTTTTAGTAGAACGACTCACCAGACCAGCACCTCCCGAGCCAATACTTCCTCAACGAGGGAGTTCTTCACCTCCTGGGCTAACACTTGGCGCTGTCCCACCTTTGCCGAACGCCCTTGAATGGAATGAAGTGTTCGCCGAGCTCGGTGAACACAACACTTCAAATTCGGAAGTAGTTGGTGGAAGTGGCGAGAATGTGATGGCTGATAAATGTAAGCAGTCTCATCTTCACTCTGTGACGTTAGCTGATCTAGACGTTTAAAGTTACCCCACCACCTCCGGGGGGCGATGATCGAATGGAGGGGGAAGGTTCTCAGAATCCCCCATCACCAATACAAACACCTGGTGCTTTGTCACCCACTCACATAAGTCCTCTGGAGGAAGGTTCGGCTCCGAATCCTCCTGAGGCGACTCTGGCAACCACCCCTGTTCGGTCAGGTCTGCATGGTAAGACCGAACAGGATTCTCCTCTTCAATCTTTGGCCGGTAACAACATTTCGCCATTGAGAGACCTGAATGAAGAGGAAGAACTCAACAATGGCGGGGGAAAGAAGAAGGAGCAACCGTTACCTAGAAACTTTAGGCGAACCGAAGCATTCATTCGTGTGAGTTACGTTGTCTTGACTTAGATTTAATGAAAAATTGTTGTGGCCCGGTGATATTGTCGTTTCAAATCTATACTGTTAGCTGAAGTTCCTTTCTCTATAGGAGCATCATAAGGGAGAGGATATTGAAGATAGGGACCCACCTTGCGAAAGGTGTAAAGACCAATCATACAAATGTCTTGGTCCTCCTCGATCCCAACAACCAAATTCCAGATGTTGGACATGCTCGAGTATGAATTGTAGTCATTACCGAAAAGAGAAAACCAAAAGGTCTATAATCAAGAAAGCCATATCGAATCACGGAGAAACCGGACCCAGCAGTACTCTGGCTAATCGTCAGTTTGCTGAGATTGCTAGATACATAGCTCTGGTGGATGGTACCTCTGGTTCTGGTCGACAGTTCTTTTTTCAAGAGATCTCGAGACTTGCGAAATCGATCGGCATGACCTTCTCTTCGGTGACTGGCGGCAAGTACGATGCTGAGTATGATGAATCGAATGTGGGTGGATCGGGTAACGGTGGAGCTAGTGGTAGTTAGTAGTTCTGTGCGTATAGCTGATCATTCTCATGGACATTGTTTCTTGCTTTTGTATCACCAAATGGACACTCGAATAGAGATAGGATGCATAGGAACGCTACGATAAAGAACATTAGCATGTTGCTTGTTAGCGAGGAGGAAGGAAAAAGAATTACTGACTTATATACATGACAATTGGCAGAGTTACATACAATACTTATAAGATAATTTATCATTCAGACATGATTTGAATAAATAGTGAATGTATGTCGCCGAGAAGTGAATGCATGTCGCCGAGAGTTGATGCGTCGTAGACAGCGATACATTGATATGGCTAAATCGTGCTATATTGAGGCGACATATATGATTGATAATGAGTCGGCAAGGCAAGAAGGACAACTTCACGTGCGTGGATGATGTGCAGAAATCCTACGAATCTGGCTAATCGTGTCGGAATTTGACTAAAGTTGAAGAGTCTCGGCTAAAAGATTCAAGAACAGTCTACATTGGTAATAGGCAAGACAAGATTTGGGTGTATGTAGTCGATCAGGTTAATTCCAGGCGGCAGAACAATTGTTTGATTCTTCTTCTTCTTCTTAGGTTTAATACTTTTTTGAAGTCCCATTAAGTGCATGACTGCCAGTCGGGCAGGGTGATAGACGGCTTCGTCCTGCCTGTGATGAGGATCCATGCTAGATCTCTGCTGTTGTTCCAGTTCTTCCCTTCTTGCCGCTTGTTTGGCCTCTTCTTCGGTGTAAAAATCGAATGAAGTAGAGATGAAAAGGTTGTGCAGTATGACGCAGGCCCTGATCCAACATGTCACTCGACATTCATCGTCTCCGTCTCTAATCTTGATCCTAAGCCCTCGCAAACTTTGCCATCGACCTTTCATCAATCCATAGGTATGTTCTATAGCCACCCGTTGAGAGGAACATTTGATGTTGAAAGCCTCTTCATCTGGGGCAAGATTAGCTTCGCCATAACCCCTTTTGAATAGCGAGATACAGTAGTTGCGTGGTCGATATGCAGAATCTCTGAGAATGTTTTCATTGGGTGAGAAGAAGTCTTGAAAATTTTCGTTGATATATGATGTTTCAAATACTCGATTGTCGTGAGAGCATCCAGGAAATCCGCACGATAGGTATCGAATCCGCCGTTGATCGTCACAGACGCACATGATGCTTACACCATAACGACCTTTGTAGGAGAAGAAGTCGGCACCGTCAGGACGGCTAGGCTTTTGATCAAGGACGATTAGGCAACCATCCACGAAGCCTACACATCCTCCGGGAACACCGGCAGCTGCAATTTGGTCCGCTATCTCCCTTCTCTCTAATTTGTCTGGCCATAATATTACCTCATCTTCGAGATCTAGGAGAGCGTAAATGAAACGATCTGTCCATATATTACAAGTACCTTCTAGAAGCGCAAGAATGTCAGCTGAACTCAATTTCACTACCATATGAGTCACGTACCAGCGATATGAAAATGCTGATTGATGCAGACTGCACTTGCTCCCGTCCCATCATGACCAAGTCTCCATATTGCAACGGTGATTTGATATTTGGGCACGGCTTGAGGTCTCTTCCCGGTGGATTTGAAGATGGGATGATCTTGTAGCGTTGTCAATAAGTAGTTGAACTCCAGCTTGTTTATCCTCATGAACTTGCGGAATCCTTCATCTGGTTCCCTATGGAGTCGATCGATTCTGTCTTTGAAGTCTCTTTCGCGGTGCTTTAGATACCGAGATGGTCGACAGAGATATCTTCGAAGCTTGGAATCCAGATAGACGGCTGCTATGTCATCAAAAAGATCGTCGTCATCGAATGAGATTGCGTCGACCAATGAGTACTCCAGGTCGCGCTCGAAGGCGTCCTTGCTCTTCAGGCCTCCCATTGTGGTACTGTGTGAGCATGAAGCCTGATGTATAATGATTATTCACGGTAAAAGATAATTGTAAAATGGTAGCTGAACGCAGATATATAAATCAAAGCGTTGTGGACCAAAGGAGGTGAGGTGTACTCAAAGGTCACGTGGTTTTGGCTAGTTTGATTCCGCTTTGGCTAAACAGGTGGAGGTCTCGTCAAATTTCCAAAATCAAGAATTGAATACGCACGAAAAATAGCTCAAGCGGTATCGCGAAAAACGTGGCTTAATCCCCGACCGGGGATTACTTTGGCTAAAAATGACTCAAATGGCCAAATAAGAATTGAATACGCCTACTAAAGAGATCTAGGATAATATACGTACGCAAGTCCTTCGACCTTAAGGAGTCAAAGAGGAGTTCAGATTTGTTTCGAGTTTATCCACTGTAATTAGTATATTTAATATAACGGAAAATCAGATTTTTCCAATGGGGGAAATAAGGAATATCGATTCGTCATATCGTAGATCTTTTGATAACTGGGTAACTGATTGATCACAAAATTACGCTAAAATCACTTTTTTTCCGGAATGGTTTTCATCAACGCCATTTGGGGAACCGGGCGGGCCGGTCAATACCAATAACTAACTTATCTATTGAATCTTCCTATTTTATATCCGTCGTAATAGAGATAAATCCGATGTTATACGTGTTATGCATTTTCTTTTTTTCCCAATAGGATGCTATGATGTCACGGATTATAGGAATTCTAAACCAACTCCTACACCTAATCCCCTAGAAGTTCTCTCTCCTTTACGACCTATCAAAGGCACAGAGAAATTTAATTCTATTCTAATAGGTTCTAATCTATACATTAAGCCTAATCCAACTGATAAATTGGGTGATCGATATAATTTTGTAAGGTTATCACTCAAAGAACGAGCTATTATAAATCATCAGCTGATAGACCGTAATTAAGTGATTGTACATTGAGACAGACCTCGATCATATGCTACGACTTTTCCACCATTGATGAAACCGTGCAACTTCAATGGCCAATGTTCTTTCTTCGGTATAGGAGAGAAGACTGATAAACCTAAAGCCCAACTAAGATCTCCTCCTAGAGAATCAGGTCCATCTCTTCTACCTAATCCACCAACTGCCCAGCCTCGTATTGAATTGGGTCCACCTAAGTACGTCCTATCGGGTAAACATGTTGAGCCGAGGGAAGGTGAAAACAACGGCATGAGGAGAGTAGTCAAAGATGAGATCGAGTAATGCTATTGAGCATATGACATCAGCTAATTCTCGGACGGGATTAATTGTACTAACGATATCTGAGCCTTCATATAGAGCTCTACTGAGCTGAGACATTGTGGTAGACTTGAAAAAGTGAGCTTTGCTAGAAGATCCAGGTAGACCAGCGTATTCATGAGTAAATTTCAATAATCGACCTTTTGTGCCCATCCATAAATCGTCTCGGGTATCAGATGTCCAGGTATGAGATATCGAGGATTTCGTGGACGGTACAGCAAGTTCCCGTATCCTGCAGTAAATCACTTTTTGTCAACACCGCTAAGCTTCGTACCGTTCACGAAATATCGCTTACGAGACCGAAGCGTTGGGTGCGAGATGCTCTATAGCACGATTGACAAGCTCATATTGAAGGTCATGGATTCCCCATGGTAGAGTAGCCTTGAGGATGGGTCAGTAAATGATATATAATGAACAGTGCGAGCAAAAAAGAAGCTCAAGACGAGGCAAAGGTATCCCAGAGGGAATGCTCGAGAGAACCGAGGAACGACGGTCCAAATGAGGATGGGCCGAAAGATAGCTTCCTAAGGGCTTCGAAATAAGAAAAAAGACTTACACTCAATTTAGCTCGGGCTCCTTGTGTCCTTTCACGGTGACTCGCAAAAGCACTATTATCTCTATCCAGCGAGAAACCCGAAACGGCTAAAGATAAAAGCGGAGAAGCGAAAAGAGGAGTTGATAATGAGACTTGATATGCTGATTTTGTTTTGGTACCTATTGAAGCATTTCCTTCAAGGGATTCTGCACCTCCAAAAACATTCCGTATTCTAGCAGTAACGTTCTGATTCGATATTTCAAATATCAGCATACATGTTCGGAATTTCTTTTTCCATGTTGTCCTTTGGAGAAGATGTTTGAACTCACACCACCTCCTTCACCTCCTCCAACTTCTGTACCAGCTTTCAAGAATAACCTTCCCTTCTCCCTCAACTTGAGTACCATCTCTATTTCATCTGCATCACCTCCAATTTTCGGTTCAAATCGTACTCCAACTCTATCCATATCGTATATCCCGAATTCATTTAGATGAGCTATCAACAATTTCGTAGATAAGAGGATCTCATGTAGATTTGTGGGTAGTGTTGGAGAAGGGTTGAGCAAAGATGGTTTACTCGATGAGGATGATATAAAAGGCGATAATAGGGAATTTAAAAATCCTGGTCGAGTAGTTTTAGGTGGTGGTGCAAGTCGAATGGAAGTTAATCGTAATGGCCTATTCATGTTTTCGGAGACCTAACAAAGATGGTCAAGAGAATAAGTAGCAGTTCTATCTCGATGAAGCTGTAGTCGATGGGATGATAATCAGATCGAAATCAAGAACGTACAACATCTCCAACGCGACGTTGAGCTTGCTCGTATTCCCCCTTCAAACGTCTTTGAAACTCTTCTTCATGCATTTGACGTATCTTTTCCGGGTCATCGCTGATATCTATACGAGGTCACTGTTAGTTTCTTGTAACTCAGTCTGTTGATGGTCATAACACACTTTTTGACGGAGGAGTCACGAATGGTCTAGTTGATGACTCTGGTAATGAGATAGGTTGTTGACCTAAAGCAGTACGGAATATCGAGCGTGCCGAGAACGGTTCAATAGGAGGCGTTCTCGAGTCAACCTGTAGATGAGCAGGAGATCAGTCGCGTGTCATACCAATTATGAGATATAATGTCGAAAGCTATAGGATAGACTTACGACTGGGACTGTGTGATTTGATGAAGGCTCAACAACCGGATCATTCAGGCTAGAAGAGCCGCCTTCAAGATTACTTGACTCCGCTACAGACTTAGCTTCGACATCAATTTCCACAAATTTTACGGTCGGAGGACGGTCCTCTGCGTTAGGATCCATCTTGTTACCCTATATGAGTCAGGTGAGTGATTTGGTTACAACACGAAGACACACAAAGTATAGGTATATGAGCTAGTGTCGTCGAATATTTCAAGATTTCCGACATTGTCTTCCTCAAAAAACGTGGTAAGTTTCGGAGACCCCATGTCATCATATTCAGGCTTGCTGTAGCTGGCGTTCGGTTAGGCTTGCGAATAAAATTAGTAGTATTTAGCAGAATTATGTGCATTTGTTGTCCCATTCACGCCACATACGATACTTCAATTTCATCTTCTTGCAGTACATGAATGAGAGATACATGCTTTCCGTTCTACTCTAGATGGGTGGTCTGGCATTCACAGACAAGTGGACGGTGATCTGCTCAATTTGCGAATAAGATTTGGCAGAGAGGCCCGAAAAGATTCACATGTTCATGAACTTACGCACGACAGGTACAGACCCTAAAGGAATTCCATATTTTTGTTTATGGCGTGACGAGGTTTCACGTTAAAAATAGTAAATGATACGATGATACGATGATTCTCAGTCAGAAAGAGTAGGATTTGGAAGAAAAAGAAAACCCGAACGGGAAACAAGGTAAAATTACCTAATTAGGAAATATATTATGTATGGTATGAACAAAATCAAAGCCCTTGAGAAAAGGGTATCACAGAGACTTGCTTCGCAGCTGGTAGTAGGAATTTTTAGTCTCAGGTACCATATTCCCGTTCCTCTTACACATCTACATACTACACCAAAGAAATGAGAGTTGTCTGATCCGGATGCAGATATTATGGTCGTCGTTGATGCGGGGTTGTTTAGCATAAAAGATTGCTCATTTGGGGGCAGCATGTAGTGACTTGTACCAAGAGGATGGGAACCTCGTCATCATATGTATGCAGATGCTTCACGAAATAATTAGGAGAAACGAAGAGAGATACGATCTTATTAGGTCAACGCAGATCAGTTGAAATTTGTTTTTGTGTCTTTTATTTTTCCCTTAACTCGCAAGCTTTTAAGGCTAGAACAAATCGGAAAAGCCTGTTTCCTTATTTAACCTGATTTTTTCCCTTAAAATCTCACTTTTTCCTCTTCCTCTTTACACTCTTAATATTCCTACTACTACCGTACTAATCTTTTACTCTATTCCGTTCCCCTTCTTATAGAAACTTACGATAGGGAACCCCTTTATTTTGGTTGTTAAACTGATACATTCGTTAATTATTTTATTGGAAGCTCAGAGCCTTTACTTCATAAGCTTGACCCGTAAACCATAAACTTGTACCTAAAATAGAAGGATTCGGCGCTGTTCAATAACGATTATAGCGATTCATCATCAAAAGTCAAATATCGAAAACAACCACACGCACCAATCGACTTAAATCGGTAATTCACATACATCTCACACCCTCCTCTTCTATTTCGCACTATTTTTGACATCTTAACTATTGACTATCAGACCTCGATACGAACATCGCTCAATAGCTATTGACTCAATCGAACGACGCGTTCAATCCAGAATCGTTGTGACAGAGAATCATCAAGGAGGAATATTGGATTGTTCGGACTTTCGGACATCACAGACACCCATCAAATCATAATATTTAGGAAAGATATCGTCATAAACATCTTCGCACAGTCCCTCAAGAAGTAATAATAAATAAGGGGAGATCATTGGTTAGACAGTTAAAAAGCAGCTTACAGTATCAGGTGAAAACATGTTATAGTAGTGAAAGACATCAAGGTGAGTTCCCTCGACAAGTATACAGGAATGATACGATTTCCGCTTTCCTACCTTTCTTTTTGACTCGGTTACTGCTTGTCAATGCACTTTCCCCTCGGATCATCTGCCAGCTCTCTGTGCAGACCGCCGGACAGATTTATTAGACTTGTCAATTACGGGTGGAAGCTGATATGACAGTAACACCATAGAATCAACTCTAAACTCACCATACACACTCATCAAATACATCCTTG
Source organism: Kwoniella pini CBS 10737 (assembly GCF_000512605.2). Taxonomy (NCBI): domain Eukaryota; kingdom Fungi; phylum Basidiomycota; class Tremellomycetes; order Tremellales; family Cryptococcaceae; genus Kwoniella; species Kwoniella pini. Next base: position 1,185,205 of record NC_091717.1, on the reverse strand, counting down.
ATCAAATCGATTGGGTGATTTGCGCGTCTCGTGTCTCTATCAATATAACAGACATCCTTTAGATTTACGTCGGATTGGATATTCACGTCCATCTGGGATCTTAGCATAGCAAGCGAATTGTTCTCAGACCAACTCCTTTCCGGTTAAGAAGACGTCACTCCGGTTGATCCTTGCTTTTGGACCTTCGATTCATCTAGATTGTCGGTAAAAAGGGCATAAAAAGGAACAAGGTGGTCTTTCAGACGTATCGGACTTTTAGGTGCAATCCTTTCTCAACCTAAACTTGTAAGTCAAAAGAACCGTCTCTTCGGATTATCAAAAGCGTTTTCAGGGGGGTTATTGGAGTACGCCGAGTGCATGCCATCTTTGATGTATGATTACAATGAGTCATCGTTGCCAAGGAGGAGCTATAAGATGGTCAAAGACGGGTTCGTCGTCATGGAGAAGGTCAAAAGTCGACATGAAGTCTTTAACTGATCGGGAATAATGGAAATCATCTGTCATCCACTTCATATTTCGTATACCACAACCATTACACGTGATGATGAGCTTACTAGACCATTACAATAGCCTATATAACGAGATTTGCTTTCTATCATGTCTGTCCCAATCCCTCACGGATATATACAAAACAACCCAAATGAGGTATTCATAAATCAATCTCCATCACAAGCTGGACCAAGCAATTATGCAAGACCACAACCTGCTCAAGGCGTACCAGCACATCTTCAAGGTCCACCACCTCAAACCCCCTTTTACCCTATGAACGGTCATATACCTCCCGGGTATCCTGTACAGATTGATCACTTTCAAAGTATTCCTCAACAACCATTCATGGCACAACATCCGACACATGGTATGATGCCACATGGTCAGCCTGGACTAATGTATCCAGGTGTAGAGATGAATGGCGGACCGGCAGTATTGCCAAATTTTCATTTTGGTTCTATACCTCAGGGCGGGCCATTCATGGACGAGTGGGCAGAAGGAGGAATGGGTCATGAGGGTCAGGACATGGTGTACAGCAATCTCGAGGTGTGTCAAATTCTTGTTGTGAATCGAAGTAAATTTGCTGAAGTGAATAACAGGTCAAGCACCGTCGAAGAACTACTCCGGATCAGCTCAAAATCCTAGAATACTGGTATGATATCAACCCAAAGCCCGATAATGCTTTAAGGGAACATCTTGCGGCTCAACTAGGGATGACCAAAAGGAATGTACAAGTATGGTTTCAAAATCGGTGAGCATCTTCTTTCTATTCATACTCTTCTGATCTCGTCGAAATTGGATATCGTCTCATCGCCGATCGGCTCCCGCTGACTTTGGCATTTCCCGCTTCCACAGACGAGCCAAAATGAAAGGATTAGCCAAAAAGGACGAAAAAGGAGATGACGATGATGACGAAAAGACTCCTGAGAACTCATCGCCAAGTCAAGAGCGGGTGACCAGACCAATGATGATCACGCCAATGGGCCCACCTATGGGACCTCCTCCTATGGCTCGACGAGCATCTTTGGCTAACGGTGAAGCCGCCAAAATTGAGATGTTCGTCGCCAAGCGAGCTGCTGCAGCCAATGGTCTCAATAGAGGGCTGCGGGCTCCCGGATTTGTTTCCCCTCAAAGGTCGCCCTTGATGGGTCAAGCTTTCGCCGCTAGAAGACAAAGTATTCCGTATCCTACACCTATCACTGCTGGACCAACCGGTGGACCAAACGTGAACGGACCAGGCCCAAGTCCGAAAATCTCGCCTGTAGTCAGAATGATGCCTTCCGCTTTACATCTCACCGCTATGAGGAATAACACTAGAAGAGCAAGTATGCCCGGTGCTGCTCAGTTGATCTCCAGCGGTCCGTTTACCCCTCCTAGATTGGTCACCAATCAACATCAAGTCGGATTGCCAAGGGAACTTGGCACGATCAGAGATGATGATCATTCCGGCGGTGTGGACGGACAGCAACAACAGCAAATGTCGTTTGACCCGAATAGTGCGGGAGGAGGAACATTTACGACGCACTCAAGCAACGTGTTCGATCTTTCGAATGGTCTCTCGCAACCATCATTCTTAGCATCCAATGCCTCTGCAGGGTACAATACATCTATACCGTTCTCACCAAACTCTCCGTTACCCAATCCTGCTTTCTCCTTCGGCACCGAAGGTCATCAGCAACAATGTCAAAGTCAAGGTCAACAGATGCAACAACTCAACCAGATACCTATACTAAGTGAAGCTGAAGCTGCAAGCCAACAACAGCTGTTCCTCGCTTTCCAACAGAGAGGCAGGATGGGCTCTATCGCTTCAATAGGCACCTATACGACTGATAATGGCAATGGGACGGATTTAGAGGATACGAGTTTAGGAGATTGGTTGGCTCAAGAAAGCAATGCTGGATTGGGTTCCAGTGCAGCAGTGGATGGTCAAGGTCAAAGGGCGGACGGACCAGATGGTTTCGATCCCGATGCTAGGAGATCATCAGCGTGAGTCTGATGGCATTTGTTGCTTCTCTGCAATGTAAACTGATCTTTGTCACCCAAGTCCTGCGGACTTACTGCACCAAATCGGAATAATGGGTCTCAATAACACTCAAATCAGACCTTCTCCACTGGGAAGCCACTTCACATCCGACAACTATAATGCCGATAGCTCTGCCTTCGATCCTAGCCAATTATCGACCAGTGGTATAGGGATGACATCGGCAGATTTGGATCCTTCTCCAGTATCCATGTCGTCTATGCCTTCTTCGTCAAGTGGAGGCGTTTCCCCCACAGAGCATCATCTATTCAGTCAATCTCATTCTCATGGTTCTTTCAACTTTCAGCAGAATACCTCAGCCAATGATCATCCTCAGCCTGTTCGTTCAATCTCTCTGCAACAATTCCCCTCTTCCGCAATGACCATGGACTCTAATTTGACAAACCCTCAAACACATTCTCAATCTAATTCTTCAGTCTCACCTTACTCAGAACACTCTTCTGCTCCACCGCCGGATTACGCTCAACAGCTTCTCGGACAATCTAATGGCTTTTTCCAAGGGTACCAACAACCACAATCGAGGGACCACACTAAGACCTCCAATCATTCGTCAACCACACCTAAACACAATTCTGTGCATCAATCAAACAAAAATCATCAACAGCCTCAAGATGCTATCTCCGGTGGCCAGAATCAAGGACAGACTGCAATCTCGAATGAGGACAAAGATCATTTCAGCTTCTTGGAAGGATTAAATGGAGATACTGTGGACATTTTAGTTTAGATACATATATATCTTGAAAGTACGCCGGAGATTTTGGATGTATGATTGACGGAATTTTGAGTAATCGAGCGGACATTAGACAATGGACAGTGCAAGACACGCGTACGCTGAGTGGAGACTAGTATATCAAAATCACATATCATCATCTTTTTTGGGGAAGGAGTTTATTTTCTTCTCACATCTTTCGTTGTGATCAGAAATTGAAGTTCGTTGTGATCAGAAATTGAAGAGGCTTTGTAAAGTATATATATACATGTAGAAATTAATCTTACTGCCTGGTATTAGGTAGCATGTGTAATAGATATGAAGTATAGTATCATTATCTTTTTATTGTAGTAATATTTGAAAACACGCTCAAAGGACATGTTATTCTTAATTACACGGATCAAAATGTGCCTGAAAGGGATCTACTAGTAGCTGAAATCATGCGTTCTTATCTTCGGTTAATATGATTTGTTGATAAGCCAACCAATGATAAGTAGAATCTTTATTCGGATTATCTTTGTTATCGTTTGTCCTATATCATTATGAACATGTATCTTTCCTTGAATCAGGGATTATACTGATGCGCTAAGTTCATAGACATGTGATTAATGTGTTTGGCTCATCTATGATATATGCTGGATTCGTTGTAGAATAATTGTATATAGACAATCGTAATTTATTATAACACGGACAGTGATTTGATTGCGATCTCCAATCAGTCTGAACTTGTCATCAAAAGTATCACTAGGAGACATATATTCATAAACAGAATTCTCAGTCAACCGAAAATGGTTAAACGACAAATCATACTTGCTCCTCAAGCTTTATTACCCTCCAAAGATGATCCTCAAGCAGCCACAATCGAGATTGACCTTTCATTAGGGACAATAATTTCTATCAAAGAAGGTATAATACCTCCTCTACAAGAAGAGGATGTTGAAATTATAAAAATAGAAGATGATAAGATTGTATTACCAGGTTTGATAGAGTAAGTTTTGATTTGTATTTGGAGGGGAACGTCGAATTGTCAAAATTAAAGCTAAAGTTACCTTTTTTGTTTTTGAAAGTACACATGTTCATTTAAATCAACCTGGAAGAACAGAATGGGAAGGTTTTCAAACTGGTACTTTAGCTGCAATTTCAGGAGGAGTAACAACTTTAATTGATATGCCATTAAATTCAATTCCACCTACAACAACATTAAAAGGATTAGAAATTAAAAGAAAAGAAGCTTTAAAAATTGGAATTAATTCAGATTTAGGTTTTTGGGGTGGAATTATACCTGGAAATCAAGGAGAATTAGTTAATATGTTAAATAATGGTGTTAAAGGATTTAAATGTTTTTTAATTGATTCTGGAGTTGAAGTAAGAATCTTTCTTTATTCAATTTTGAAATGGTCGATGTGAGATATCGAGGTTTAAATTGGAACTTGATAAGCTAAAGCCAATTCGATTTTTAACAGGAATTCCCTCATGTTGAAGAAGAAGATTTAATAAAAGCTTGTGAAGCTTTGAAAGTGAGTGAATACATTATTGGAGATTTAATTAGTATACGTTAAATTGATTTTGAATTTATCGTAAATAGGGAACCAATGCTTTGATTCTTTTTCACGCAGAATTAGATGATTCAAATCCTTGTATTCCAACTTCAACGAAAAATGAGAATTCTCATTCACATTCACATAATCATTCTTCTTCTTCTTCTTCTCAATCATCTTATAGTAAATTTTTAGAATCAAGACCTGAAGAATTTGAATTAAAAGCACTTAAACTTATAATTAAATTTACAAAATTATATCCAGAATTAAATTTTCATATAGTTCATTTATCTTCTTCAAATGCTATTCCTTTAATTAAAAAAGCAAAATTTTCAGAAAATATTAAAAATTTAACAATTGAAACATGTTTTCATTATTTATGTTTATCTTCTGAATTAATTTTAAATGATGATTTTAAAACAGAATTTAAATGTTGTCCACCAATTAGATCAGAATTAAATAGAAAAAGATTAATTGAAAATTTATTAGAAGATTCTTCTAAAAATGAAAAAAATGAAAATATAATAAATTATATAGTTTCAGATCATTCACCTTGTATACCAGAATTAAAAAAAGGTAATTTTTTAGAATCTTGGGGAGGTATTTCTTCTTTAGGTTTAGGTTTAAGTTTATTATTTAATGAAATTGGTAATAAAATTAAATTAGGTAAATTAATTAATTTTTTATCAATAAATCAAGCAAAACAAGTAAATTTAAAAAATAAAGGTGAATTAAAAATTGGTAATCAAGCTGATTTTATTATATTTAATCCAAATGTAAAATGGACTGTAACTACTGTGAGTATTCAATAAAAGACAATTTAATATTTTTAATTTTAACTGGATAAAAAAACTAAATGACAATGAAAATGAATGTATAGGAATCTTTATTATTCAAGAATAAAATATCTCCTTATATAGGTAAAACATTGAAAGGAAGGGTAGAAAAGACTTATCTTGCTGGTCAACTAGTATGGGATTACGAAAAAGGTATCGATGGAGCTGTTTTATCTCAAGGAAGATTGTTGTAAATTGTAATAGACATTTCGCATGATTCGTCCCAGGTGATGCTGAGGTACAATGCCATGCACATTGCATATCTGATCATTCCTCATCGAGATGGCAATCCTTTGAGCATTTCGTTCCGGAACGATAGCAACAGAACGAACTCGACTCCGAGCCAAGTTATCTATATTCGCTTCGATGCATGATTAAATTTTCATGTTTATATACAAATTTATCTAAATTATGAGAAGACCCAAACAACTATATTTAATTAACTAAAATTTAACCCGTTCCATTTCGTATCCTCTATTATCGATATCTATCGTTTACTCTCGGTGGTAAACGTCTTTTGGTGTAACACCACCTTGACCTCGCTTAACGTTTTGTCGACCCCAAGCTTTGATTCGAATAGAAGAGATTTCAATGAAACCAGAAGTAGCGGTAGGTTCGAAACCACCCATTTCGTCCATTGAAGAGAATTTGGCATCGTATAATCCCTCATCGGCATCTCGTCCTTCTACAATAACGTTTCCTTTGTATAGTTTCAATCGAACTAAACCGTTAACTGTCTTTTGAGAAGCTGGAATAGCAGCAGTAACGAATTCTCGTTCAGGAGAGAAGAAGAAACCGTTGTAAAGGATTTGAGAAAGTTCTCTGGTAATGAATTGATCTCGAAGAGCTCGAACATTTCTGTCTAAAGTCAAACCTTCCAAATCCATGTGAGCTACTCGAAGAATGGTAGCTGCTGGAGATTCGTAACAACCTCGAGATTTTACACCAATGAATCGGTTCTCGACAATATCTATTCGTCCTACACCGTGTCGTCTAGCAAGGGCGTTCAAGGTAAGGAAAATTTCGACGGCGTCGGTGACTTCCTTCTTGTCGGCAGGGAAAGTGACCTTTACAGGAAGACCTTTGGCGAATTCAATATGAACTTGTTCAGGTTGTTCAGGGGCTTTTTGAGGGGAAACGGTAAGTTTCCACATGTCATCTGGAGGAGTTTGATTAGGGTCTTCGAGAATACCAGCTTCGTATGAGATGTGGAAGAGGTTCTCATCGGTAGACCATGGTTTGGCAGCGGTTTGAGTGACTGGGATACCGTTTTTAGCGGCGTAGTCGAGAAGAGCAGTTCGACCAGCGAATCGCTCGTAGAATTCAGGTAATCGCCATGGAGCAATGACTTTGATGTTTGGAGCAAGACCGTAAAAGGCGAGTTCGAATCGGACTTGATCGTTACCTTTTCCGGTACACCCATGGGATACAAAGTCACAGTCTTCCTTGACGGCAGCTTCAATCATGCCTCGAGCGATAACTGGTCGAGCTAGGGAGGTACCAAGGAGGTAGACGTTCTCGTAAATGGCGTTACATTGAACAGCGGCTGTTGCGAGGTTAACAATGAGCCGGGTCAGATCATCACATGTCAGATAACTCACGGTAAATAAGCTCCTCGACAAATTCTCTCTTCAAGTCAGCAAGGTGGAATCCAACAGCACCACATTTCATAGCCTTAGCTCGAGCAGCTTCGAAGTCCTGTGCTCAACATATCAGGATTGGCTCTGAAGGTGTGGTATGATGCAATTGGCTTACTTCTTCTTGTCCGACATCGGCCATGTAGGCGACGACCTCGTAACCTTGCTCTATAAGCCAAAGAAGGATACAAGAGGTGTCTATAATGGAATTGCGAACAGATACATAAGCTCATGCGGGCTTTGCGAGATATGATAGGGTGGGCAAGGTGAGAAGGTGACTCACCAAGACCACCAGAGTAAGCAAGGATGACTTTCCCCTTCTTCTCACCGGAAGCTACCATTTTGTTTTGGTTTAAAAGTTATAAAAGCTGCATATCATGGGTACAAACGAAAAAGAACAAGAATCAAATCATCCAGCAAACACAGACATAGAATAGGTTTGAGAAGAACCAAACGTCAGCTAATATGATCTTTAATTCAATCTGTTTGATATGATATGCGATGATAGCGAAGGTAGAATCAGACATCCAAGGAAGAAAAAACTTCAAATTAGCATCGCCTAATTCCCCCAATCTTGATCTACCGACTGCAACAACCAAAACCGCAAATCTAGTAATCCCGAAAGATGTTCGATCTGGGTCATATATGGTCGAGCCCAAATTCGAGGAATTCCCAAACGCTCAACGAGAGGTTCAACTCGGAACGGAGGGGAACTACAACTCAGTTATGGAAGTGAAAGAAGATCAGGAAGAAAAAGGAACAAACTCCCCGCGAAAGGAGGACGCGTTCAGTGGAAACTGCGTATGGTTTTAAAAAACATTTCATCATTCAAGGGGGGATTTTGTGAAGGTGACAAGTGATTTGTGAATGTTGGAAGGAGACTTGGACTTACAGAGATAAGTAAAGAAAGAAAGTCGAGAATAGTCTATTTGATCAAGCACGAATACCTGGTCAGCACAAGCCTTGATTTTCGTTTTCAAAAATTTGATTTGATTGATGAATGAGATCAGACAAAAGCGCTGGCAAGCGCCAATAGCTCGTCTTCTGCAGAACAGAAGAAGAGGATCCAGACACACTCCCGCGAAGGAGGGTCCTAACTCGTTCGCCATGGTCGATTAGACGGGGAGAGAATAGAAGGTCATCTTTTCGATAAATGAGGGGTGGGCTTGCTGCGTAAAAGCAGCGATGGATTGGGAAGTGTTACGGAACAGTCATGTAGGGATCAATAGAGAAGAAGGCAAGACTCACCTGTATGACCTATTCTACTAATTGTTTAAATATACGAAGACGAGAGTAAAAGAGAAGAAGAAATAACGAGGGATAAAGTAATTTATGTATTTAATTTGTCGCTTGACCATGTCGCAAAATTATTAAATTATTTTATGGATTGAGAGATGAGTCGGTTAAACAGCAGATAAGCTAATAAAATATAATCCCGAATGAATCCGAGAGTGGCACTGTTGTTTTGTTATTTTGTCCGGTGGAGGTAGACCACGCTCATTACCATTCATCTCGGCAAGATTCGCTCAGATCGAATCAATCTATTCTACTTCTTACAGTCAAAGTAGTCATATTTGTAGTATATACAACATCGAATAGTCAGATCATCCAAAGTAAAATGCCAGCACCACCATTTGGAACAGCTTCAGCTTATACAGATTCTTTTCCCGCTGCACCACCGAAGCAAGTGACCGTAACGGCGGAAACATGTTTTAACCTTTCTGTCTTTCGAGGTGAGTATTATTATTGCATCAGAACAAGACCTTACTGTTTACCCTCATACAATATGAATAGATATGGTACGTCAATATAGAAAACTTGATGATCAAATCATCATACGTTTAAATCGAGCACAAGCTCAATTAAGAGATCAAGATCGATTACAATCTACATCGAATTCAACAAATAATGGATCGGAAGGAATGTGTGTTAAATTATGGCAAGAAATGATGGGTTAGTTATGATTGCCAATCACACATTTACTTATTAGTGAAAGGCTTTAGCTGATGAAATGTTGAGAATAGCTGGTTGGGCACATAGACAAACTTTGTTAACTTATTGTTCAACAACTCTAAAAGAAAGTTTAAATCATAAGAATGAAATTGATCAAAATCCAAATCTAAATACTCCAAAATGGGAAAGAGGAATTAAAGAAGAAGAAGTTTTAGTATGTCTCAAAGCATCAATAATTTTCAGTCAAGTCATATATAATCCAGAAATGAAAAAGCTGACTTATGTCTTTATTTTAGGTTGATCAATTGGAAAGTGAAGAAAGTATAGAAGCTATTATACGTAAACGGACGTTAGATGGTAAGTAGTTTCACATCTACTGTAGATACGGGAGAACGATACTTGCTTTCTCGTTAAATCAGAGGAAATTTAACTTACGATTCGTATTTCATTGCATTTGCCACTTAGCTTTCAAATCTCGATGTCAATTTTTTTCGCCTGCTCCGTCAGACACAATAAGCAAATCATGGTGGGATTTAGCAGACCATGGTAAAAAAGGAAAAGGGCCAGATTTATCATAATCAACAGTTTTGAAGTCAAGTCATATTATCAAGGTCGATATCTTCTATACACCTCTCATCGGTCAATTATCATTTTCATCCTGTTGTATTTCTAGTTAGTGTAAATCCGAGCCACGCCAGTGATTCGTATGCTATTGGTAATCATGCATACATGGTAAGGAACCAATATCGGTTGCAGAATACCGTTACATTCGTTATAGCGCTTCACAACAAGTACGGGGCATATACTCATCATCATTACCTCATTCGTCATAAGAATAAACATGATATCTATCTAATCAGATTCTATATCAATAGCCTCCTCTTTAGTTGTTCCTCTCCCAAATCCTTGTTTATTTGGACCTTTACCTTTCGTCGACCCTTTGGTCGTACTAATAGCCGTTTTGGGCTTTTTCGTAACTGGTAATTTAGATTGAGACTTTTCAGTTGATAGCATTCTTTTTATTGATTTCGACTTTGAGCTGTATTGATGTTTGACAATCGGACTGGCTTTAGCTGGAAGGTTTTCAATGGGTTCTTGCTCTTCTTCATCGGATGTCAAAGATGTTGGTGATTTATCCTTCTGTCCCAAATGTTGAGAAATGTCACTAGCTACAAATACTTGATCATCATCGAGCGCTTGTTCTGAGTTGTCGAAATCAAGAGGATCTTTAGGAGGATGAGCAGGTTCAATTCGTTCTTGTTGATTCGATGGTTGTCCTGGTACGAATCGACCTAAGTTGTCGAATGGACTGCTTGTGACATGAAAATTATTATTGCGGGGGAGTAAAATGGGATCTTCGGATCCCGATAATCCTGAAGGTAACAACCCTGCGTTCAACGTGCTAGAAGAAGCAGGAGGAGAATCCTCTGTATCCAAATCTGCTAGCGGGTTTCTTCGTGGTCTCAGATGTTCCACTTCTCGATAAGCAGTCTCCCCTTCTTCCGATGCACGACCTTTCCTGATAGGAGAAGTCGAAATTGCATTACGTTGCCGAGTGATTGGGCCCTCGGTCCTGTATTGCGTCGATTCAAACGCATGCCTCCTGTTCTGTACTATCCCAGTATCTATAGATCTAAAACTTGGTGAAGTGTGAGCTTTCTTATCATGAACGCTGGTGAAGGTACCCTGAAGAATTTCATGATCTGAGGGTGCGGGAGATAGGGATTCACTCTTCGTAGAGGTTTTGATTTTCGGGTCGATATCGACAGTGGAGCTTCGTCTTCGTCCGCGTTGGTCGTCTGAAGGTGTTGTAGACCATTTGGGCTTAGTTGCGGGCGGCGATGGGGATTGAGCTTTTGGTGGCTCGGGCTGCTGAGTTACGGGGGTTGGGAAAGCACCCGGAATCGGGTCAAAGTTCGGCTCTTCTTCCGATGGTAATTCATGGCCATTGGCATCAGGCACCAGCAATATCGATTCAGGTTGTGAGTTGACAATCCTACCTTGCTGTTGTTCCAAGTTCTCTACAGGCATGTCATCTGGTTGCTCGTTGTCCTTCGAGACTTCATCAGGCGGTTGAGAAGCTTTGAATAGTTGATACTGCTCTGCCAAACTTTGCAGTTGACCTTCCCAAGTACTCCGCATATTCTCGGTGTCAGAAGCATTCCAGACTTCAGCGCGTTCTTGTATCCACGCCTCACGGTCCGGTGCATTCGAATAAGGAGCTCGGCGCTAAAAGTACCTTACAATTCAGCCATACACCAATCATGCCAACCGTCTGGTGAAGAAGCTTACCTGAACGAATTGCAATATTTTAGTGGGGTTTTGCAAAAATTGCTTGGCGTAGTGTACGACATATATACCACAATCGTAAAAGTTAGGTTGTTGTGGTACCTATAAGAAAGAGTCAATGGCATAAGTGTTGGCTCATTCTAAAGGACGCTCGACTCACTCGTCCTTCCCAGTAAACCGCATCGGACGTTTTGTAGTCAATTCCCTTCTTATCCTTAGCTTCGTACCTGAGCCATGAGTTCAAATGTTTCCCGACAGCTGCATGAGGGCCACCAAGAGAATCAAAGGTGATAATCCAGGTTCTGTGAGATCTGTCAGCCTATGCGTTCTCATTGCCTCAAATTCGGCTTCAAACTTACTTTTCACTCCCAACAATTTCAGCATCTGGGTGTTTTGTTCTAACCTGCGAATGACCCGTGCCTATCTTTTCCGTTGTTGGATTCTGAAGGTGGCTGTTCTGCTGGGCGATAGCTTGCAATGTAGTCGAGATGATTGGACCACCTTCTCCGACAAGGTCAGGTTCCGTCTCTTGGTCAGAATTGATATCCATGTTCCCAACACCAGTAGATACCTCTCTCATGGCTTCTTTTGCTGTGTGCTCTGGTTGACCATTCCGTATACCTTCGTTGTCATCGTCATCTATACAATCTAATGGGTCTTTTGAGATGTCGTTCACATCGTTCATGTCCACATCAGTTGATTGACAACTTGTCGCAGAATTAGGTTGGTCAAACAGAGGAGGAGTTCCCTGACTGCGCTGGGTTTTGGCATCTCCTGCTTCACTATCAAGATCATTTAGGTCTTCGTCCGTCCTATTTCCGGGCGCTGTTAGCTGCTCTTCGACACTAGAAGCATCTCCAGCATCATTTTCGGCCAGAGCCCGAGTGACTGGTCGGTGAGCATTGCTGTCAGGCATTGAGGAATTCCCTTCGGCATTCGGTCGAAGTATACCTTTGGGGTTCACAATGACGGCGAGATACCAATGAAAGCTGAATCGAGTTATCAGCTATTAGATCTACCAGTACAGGGATGACGCTTACTTCTCGTTGATGGGGACTACTATAAAATCCTTTTCGAAGATGTCTTTGCCTTTACTCCATTTGCGAACGGACTGATAGCCAGGCCAAAATTCCTGGTCTTTCTCAGGTCTAAACGGATGTCATCAGCAAGGATCATGTGTCGAATACCATATGAAACAAGCTGGCAGATGACTGGAGATGACACTTACCTTTTAGATCTGTCTGCCAGCCTTTCATAAAAGAACGAATTGAACAGATGTATTGTGCTCTGTATCTCGACGTTGAGCTCATCAAGCATTTTTCTTCGATAGCCAATGAATTCAGCGATGTAATCACCATACGGCCAATCACGAGGTTGCTTACCGTAAGCCGAACTCCAGTAAAGTGTCATTGAGAAATTCTCCTGTTTCTATACGTTGAGCATCACCAACGGTGATCGTGACCTCTGCTCGCCCAGTTGTAGGATACGGAAATAGACTGATCGAGGATCCATTTTTAGCACATGGCGCTCGCGACAAGTGACTAAAGGCTGAACCTACAGATCACTTCGATTACCTTTGAACCGTGACACAGGTTTGGGCTTAGCAGGGGCAATCGCGACCGAGGTTTCGGGCTCTGACTCGTCATAATTGATGGTCGCCCCACTGTGCCGCGTACGACGGGGTAGAGGTTTGGGAGCCGGTAGACTATAACAGCGAAAATCATTTAGCTTGATACAGCGGGCGATCATTGCCGAAACATACAAAGGCAATTTCCCTTGATTCGGATCATCGACTTGTCTGTCTCTCTTTGCGCTCCTCGATTGTGGTGTTTCTTCATCTGAATTATCGTTGATCAATTTCCTTGGGGCTTTCGTTCGAGCTTTCGGTTCTTCAGCCTCTAGGCGATGGGTAGTCGCATCGGCTGCTTTTCGAGGTTTCGACTCCACTTGCTTACGTGCATCGCGGCCTCGCGGTTCTGCAGGCCGACCGATGAATTCTCGCATCGCATGACATGCTGGCAGGCTAAGACAATATCAGTAAACAAAGCATGGCTGAGACAGAACTGCTCACTCCAGTCTATCAACCTTAATCTGTTCATCCAGTCTATGGCGAAGTGTATCGAGGAAATTCTTTGAAGCTGTTGTCTCTATGAAGATTACCAGTAGGGTGGAGGTCCCCTCTACATGTGGTTCTGCAATAGTATTCGAGTCAGATGTTGGTGATCCTCAACACGCAGATCTGATCGGCACGTACCTTGGTACCCATGTTCACCGAAGCGTTCAATATACTTGCTGAAGGGGTATCGATGGTTGAGAGGTATGGTCGCTACATCCAACAAGAGGAAGGGATGGTCTTGGTGGGAACATATCTAACAAAGAAGAGTCCAGTGAGCCTACGACGCACATTGGCCGTTGGACTACTTACCTGTGCCGCGCCTACTGTGTCAAGAGGGATCTCCCAGAATTCAGATTTGAGTCCGGAATAGCTGTTGAGTTGAAGTCTGTTTCCTGCGAGTCTCAGTGAAGCGCATTCGATCGACTGACCAGTATTAAAGCGAGCTGTCTTTATATCTGCTGATGCTTCTCGGTTGCCTACTCCAGATGATGGAATTGTCCCAGTTGACTGAGGACCAATCCTGTCTTTCATGGTTTTCTTAACGCTCGCCTGCTTTTTCACAGATGGCTTTGGCCAGCATCAGTCACCTTGCTGATTTGATTTGATTTGATCTGAATTATGCAGATATGTCAAACTCACTTCCGGCGGTACATTTCCGTTCTTATCTCTCATTGGCCTATTTCTCGTCATCCTCGGTTTATCATTTGTAGTGAGGTGCCGGTTGATGGTATCTAATTGACGTTTCTCCGGGGATTTTCGCCGCTTCTCCGGTGGTATCGGCTCAGGTAGTTCCACGGCATGAGTTTCTACCACTTCTACGTCTGAGTCGTCCTTGAAAACTCCGTTGGGATCCTTGATCTCATCATCAACTATGAGAGTCGCTTCGTTACCGTGACACTTGGTTGGACTGCTGCCGCCGTATTCTGGCATCCTCTCTTTTCCTTTCGCTGAAAGGGGCAAGCGTGGAGGGCCGGGCAGGTCGTAGTTGGTGGGAGGCCGATGATGCGAGTTGTACTCGGCTTCAATACTGCTTCTGCGATGTTGACCCGAGGTAGGAGGTTTCGCAGGAGAAATACTCCGCGAGTTTCTGTGTTCTTGGTACACGATCTCGGCACCATCAGAATCCCCAGCACTGTCCATAATACCACGAGATTCACGTCGCTGCCGTTGAACATGAGGTGGTTGCTTAGAGGGGCCAGCGCCACTCGGCGTGGAGGAAGCTACAGGTTGGAATTCAATATGGGAAGTTTCATGGAGATGTATGGGTATGGTGGCGCGTTGTCCTATACTCTGTTTAAGGCTTCCTGAGTTTGGGCCGCCTCGAGCTAAAGGTCCTCTACTACTATTCACCTGTTTGGTCTGCGAAGTGAATGATCCCATAGTGTTTCTACCCGGATTGAACGGCGAAGATCCAGTCTGCCATATAAAACAAGATCGTCAGCTCAGATACGATCAGATGCTATATAAGCACTGAATAACGGTATATACCTTATTTTCCTGATTCTTCTTTGTTCGCACACGATTCATGTTCTCAAACGGCAGTTTAGATTGCGATGTTAATTGTGTATTTTCCGATGACCTGATGTTGAACTATTAGCGCTGTAGGTATTGTCATTGCACAAAAGAGGAATTAAGCTCTTCACTATGACTAACCTGCCGGTGACGGGTTGATCATTTGCAAAACGCTCAGACCTCCTTCTGTTATTATGAACGACCCTCTCTTCTTCGTCTTGACTTCGTGATGGTCCAGGAGGTTGATGTGTAAATAATTGCTCCATTTCAGTATGACCCAGTCTTATGAGCAGACAGATGGGATTGACTGGATGAAGCTGATGTTCCTGATTACAGGTTAATGTGTTAGTGAATAGGGGTTTCCAACATGGACAGAGAGCTTACATAGGAGTTGCGAAGTTCAGAACTGAAGCCCCAATACTGTTATATCCAGTTGATCTCAATGAATGAAAGCGTTGTACATTTTTGAAGGATAGGGAAACGATATTGTATGTTACCAGTAATGTTGAATTCGGCTAGATGATAGGTAAAATCAAATCAACCGGTTGACGTGTGTTTCGATGATTCTGATCTGATTTATTGAATCTACTCTCTGGTCAAATCAAATTTGAGGTCACGCAAGATGAACTAGTTCGTTGGCGAGTCTTCTTATGTAGCTATGAGGATGAATTTGCAAGATGTGGAAGAAGGAAAGATTAAAAGATCATAAAGCTCAGACCTGCTCAAAATCAAATCCCAACGCGAGATACTAGTAGTGATCATACTAAAAGTGGAGGTCGAATGACAATATTGAAGATTCCTTTCTGATCTTACTCTTCTTTTCTTCTGTTCCTCAGCATAGTACTTCAGGCTCCAATGGTAGATACTTCTGCTGAGATTCAAGCAGAAGCTTCACAATGGCCCTCTGCTCCGGAATATGACTTGACTGTCAAGCCACAAAGTATCGCTAGTTTAGACGCAGGAAAGTTTAATGATCAAGTTAAAGGGAATCTTTGGAGATCTGCGAGATGGTATGTTGTGCGCGGTAATGGTGTGTCATGTCAAGAGCTGACGAGATGTGACCATAAGGTGTGTAGATGGTTCTGCTATCTTGTCTACAACCGAAGATAGATCAACACGGATTCATGCGTATGTCTTAACTTCTTGTAAATTTGAAAATCGAGCTGATTGAGCTGCATAGTTTAAATAACGAACAAGAATTTGTGACAAAGTCATACCAACAGCCGGACGCCATTCATTCAGCAATATGGTATCCGACTGCTTCAATCTCTACTCCAGAGACGTTTTGCTTTGTTGCTTCAATACGAGATACGCCTGTCCGATTGATAGATGGGAATGATGGACGAGTAAGTCAGCTGTTTTCTCTCTACTGCTGTACGAAAAATTGAGCTAATCCATTAGGTAGATACGAGCTAGTTACCCTATAATCGATCATAGAGAAAGATTTTTAGCACCTCATAGTTTAGCTTTCAATTCATCTGCAACCAAGTAAGCTAAAAGGTGATCTTTACCTGCCCTGACGAGCATACCAGCTGATGATCTTGTACTCAGATTATATTGTGGTCACGAAAATGCTATTGAGGTGTTTGATATTGCTTCTCCGGGTTATGATCAAGGTGACAGATTGAAATTAGTTTACGCCAAAAAGGAGAAAGGTGGTCAAAGGGGTTAGTAGAAACCGTCTTTACAACCATGTTTTCCCTCTAATAAATCGATCTGAGGATTTTCGCTGATTAGGCTGTATGTCATTTAGGTATAATATCAACTATTTCATTTTGTCCGGATTACTCAGGTACTTTCGCAGCTGGAACTTTTTCTGGGAAAGGTTCTGTGGCTTTGTATTCTGAAGACACAGGTTCTACACCTTTAGCCCATGTTGAAGGTCTAGTAGGTGGAGGTGTGACTCAAGTAAGTCTTCGATAACAAGCTAAAATTGAATTAGGAATATTGACTCATAAGTTCGATAGATTGGTTGGCATCCTTTGAATCCGAATATGATGTTTGTAGCATCACGACGATCGACTCAAATCCAAATATATGATACTCGAGATTTAACGGCTCCAGTCACTTCCTTACAAAGACATGGGACGTCTAATCAAAGGCTATCTTTTGATGTAGATCCCTGGGGAAGATGGTTATCTTCAGGCGATGAGGTGAGCACTTACTGCATCCATACCCTGTTGAAAGTGAATTAATCCGTCGGATGCTTCTTTTATAGCATGGCTCAGTCAAAATTTGGGATATAGCGACTATGGATACGATACCTATTTTCGAAGAGACATTGCATTCAGGTTCGTGCAGCTAGCAATATGAGGAATTTAGTTAGCTGAATCTTCACGATAGATGCTGTTGGTTCCGTACAATTTCACCCCTTCAAGCCATTGTTTCTCACTTGCTCGGGTTCAAGAAGACATTTGCAGAACAGTGCTAGATATGAAGATTCCGAAGACAGCTCGGACGATTCCGAGGAGAGTACAGATGAAACGGATGACACAGACGACGAAGACAAAGAGCTCCACAACGGGACGTTAATCTCTCGCAGGAAGTATCCAATATCGCAAGATGCGAGCTTACAATTATGGTCTATGAAACCCAATGTATCTTCAAAGACTTCGCATTCAACAGATGAATTTATCGTATAACCTTCGGCCCGAAGATATTCATACATCTCATCACTACTCATTGAGTATAAAGATCACAACTGCCAAACCCAACGCTCCTACAGCCATCAAGATGGCACTGAACCAAATCAAGGTATCTCCAACATCATTATGGATATCACTCATTTTCAACGCATCTCTACTAGCTTCTTCCAACTCTTTACCTAGAGTTTCCAAACTGAATTTTTCCTCAACTCTCTTTCTTGCTGAAGTAGCAATCTGCTGTCTATCGTGTTCATTCAACTTCAATAATGACAAAAGAGCTTGTGACCATTCTTCTTCATTTGGAGATTTCAGGAAACCCGTACCGTCATGCGAAGATACATCAAAATCGATAATTGTTTCGGTCGGTCCACCTGAATTTACAGCTACAACTGGAAGACCACATGACATAGCTTCTAAAGGTACAATACCGAAATGTTCATTAGAAGGTGTATATAATAATCCTCTCGTACTTGTTGATGTAAGCAAGTGAGATTTTTGATTATTGGAAAAGTTCAATATGAATAGGATTTGAGTATTTTCGAGAGGTGCTTCTGATGAGGAAGAGGAAGAAATGGTATGATGTCGAAGATGAAGTTCACCGCATAGTTTTTGTAAATTCGTTAAAGTTTGAACATTATCAATTTCATCTTTATCGTAACCACCTATTTGCAATGTATAGCTATTAGTTTGATGAAATATAGACTGTAATGGAGAATTGACTAACCACCAAGAACTAATCTGAGATTATCAAATTCATCATCAGGTATTAAAGCATCATCTCTAAGTTTGGCGAAAGATTTTAAAGCCAAAGCTGCATTTTTCTTAGACTCGAATCGATTGAAAGAAATTAATGTGGGTCTATCACTAATAAATATAATATCATCAGTGAGTTAATGGTCTGATTTGGAGGGAATTTGAAATCGGAAATAATAAAGACTAACGATTGAATTAATTCAATCTCAGGATCAAATTTAGCTTTTCCTTTACCTTTCTTTCCTGATTTTAATGATTGATATGCATTTATATCTATACATGGATAAACTACTCTTGGTGGTCTTTTAGAAAGTGAAGGAAAAACTCTTGAATAGATTTCAGAAGTAAATTTAGAATTTGAAAGAACAATATCTGATTGACCTATTTACAAAAATATCATTATTTAATTCCTTACCAATTAAAAAATAAATTTACCTGTTGTAAATTCTTCTAATTTATCAATTGGAAATCTATATAATTTTTTTAATAAACTAACTTTTTCATCAAGTTGAATTTTATTTTCAATATTTTCTTGATTTAAATTCCAATTTCCACTTAATAATTTATCTGGAAAATGACAATAAAAAATAATTCTTGTACCTGTTAATAATCTTAAAAAAGGAATTGAAATTGATTGTTGATCAATTATAAAAATATCAAAAGATTTTAAAGGTGAAATTGGATTAAAAAAACTTGAAGGTTCAGGCCATAAAATTGACATTATTAATAAAAAAGATAATAATAAAGAACGTAATATTGAAAAAATTATTGTTAATGGAATTTTTTTTGTAAATGTTCTTGGAATTGATGAACCTAAAACATGTATTTTTAAAGTACCTTTTTTTAAAAATCAAGCAATTAAATGAGTAAAAAATATATTTATACTATATAGAAGAGTACAAACTTACCATCTCTTGTTTCTTCAAAACATCTCTTTGGATCATGTCTAGATGTAAACATTACTACTTCATGACCTAAATTTTGTAGTGATACAGCAGCATCGACGACCAATCGCTCTGCACCTCCTGCCAAAGATCCCAGAGTCAGCTATTGCGTTTTGAATTGCGGAAATCTTGCTCATATATTCTAAGCTATAACTTACCTATACCTAAATCAGGATGTATGAAACCTATTCTCAGCTTCTCAGGCTGTTTGATTGGAGGTGGCATCTTCAAAAATATCCTGCTTTGATTGCCTGAACTCTCAATAATAATTCATAATCTCAAGTACGGTTTCATACACTATGTGCCGAACGTTCAGTAATCATCTCGTCGAGATTCGGTAACTCACACTCGCCGTGGAAGTAGCACTGAACGTCATTGATCACGTGATTCGATTTTGATAAAAGGGAATGCGCTATTAAGATATAACTTCGATCTTTTCAAATGACCTCCATCTCGGATGTTCACGATTGATCAGCTATTTCTTATCAATTCAACAATATAAAGTTGTCACAACTATTCTATACAATTGTAGCACAAGCAAGTCGTTGGATATATCCAAAATGGCAACCGCTACTACTGCTCTTCCGAGCTCATCAAAATCTCACCCACCAATAACCATCTTGAAAAGAGCAAGAGCAGATGTACCTTTATCTCAAAATAAGTTTCTGAAGAAGACAGCTAGAGGAAAGGTATTAAATAGTAAGTATGGCTGAATTGCAGGAGTCAACTCACCTACATCTCAAGCTATGCATCGGAGCTTATCTTATATTTGTGTTCAGTTTTGCGAGAGCGATACCTTCGTGATGATATACCTTGTGGAGTTGAAGATTGTCAAATTTGTATCGATTATCCAGGATACAGATCTGTTTTACCCCTTAAAGGTTATACGGAACATACCAAGTATGGAGAAGGTCATTGGTTGGTAATAGATACCAATATCGTTTTACATCAAGTAAGCTAGTAAACATTGGCTCGTCACGAATTCAGCTGATCCCTGCTTGATATATAGATCGATCTTTTAACTGCTTTACCCATCTCATTACCACTTATCATTCCATCTACAACAATTCGAGAAACTCGACATAGATCTTTGCCATTATATAATCGATTGCAGCAATTGATACAAGATGAAGATAGGCTGATATGGGTATGGTGGAATGAAGAAGCCAGAGAAACAGCTACGATACCTAAGGAAGCAGAGCAAGGTAAAGAAAAGGAAACGATCAACGATAAGAACGATAGAGGTTAGCAGATTTTTTTGTTGAGCTTAATTTAGGATAGTTAAACTGATAAAATTGCAAAATAGCCATTCGACAAGTCTTACATTTTTACCCCGAACATTTATCTACATCTTTACCGAAATCTTCGAAACTACCTAAATTGATACTTCTTACCGATGATAGGCGGAATAGGGAGATTGCGGATGGAGAAGGATTGATAGCAATCTCCGCTAGGGATTACGTTGATGGCTTAATTGGTGAAGAAAGGGAAAGATTGGTCGACCTGGTTGTTGGAGGTGTTGACGAAATTTCGGTTGGAGAGAAGAAAGGCAAGAGGATTTACCAAGATGTGAGTTCGCATTAGCATGGACATTGTAAATCTAAATAAAGACGAGAAATACTGATAGAGATAACATTGGTAGTATCTGCCTCAAGATACCTTACTTGCTGGAGTCAAGACTGGTAGATTTCATCAGGGACACTTCAATGCTAATCAGTACAACTACCTTGAGGTGAGCTAAGTATTCTTTTATCGATATCATCACTAACATAGATGGAAAATCTGACTATGCCGCTATTGTAGGGTACTGTCAATGTACCAGGTCTGAGCAAACCTGTTTTATTGGTTGGAAGGGAAGCTATGAATCGATCAGTCAATGGTGATGTTGTAGTAGTTGAGATATTACCTGAATCAGAGTGGAAAGCACCCGGATCAGAGGTGGTTGATCAGGACGGTGAGCTGAATAGAGCGTGGGACTCGGCTGTAGGAATATCAGCTGATAATGTTCGCAGTGGCTCTTCGAGATGATGATGCAGACGATGACGAAAGTCCAGGATTAGCTGAAAAGGAACAAGAAAAGGCGAAAGAAGACAGAATGGACGTTGATGAAGAGACAAAACGGAAACCCAAGAATATTTTACCTACCGGTAGAGTGGTCGGAATAGTCAAAAGAAATTGGAGAGCGTAAGTCATCTGGCAGTATGATATCGAATTCATCAGCTGATAACCCTGTTGTGGTCAGATATGTGTGTCATCTCGATCGATCCTCGTTATCGGATGCAGCTCTTACATCACTTTCACAACAAACCGTCTTCGCAACCCCCTTATCAACATCGCTACCTAGAATCAGATTGCGTACAAGACAAGCACCTCAACTTCTTGATCAGAAGATTCTAGTCACAATCGATTCTTGGTCAGTAAATTCTCGATATCCAGATGGTCACTTCGTTAGATCTTTAGGTAAAGTGGAATCCAAAGAAGCAGAACAAGAATCGTTGTTGTTGGAGTATGAGGTTCCATACCGACCTTTCGGACGAGCTATATTAAGCTGTTTACCTGAAGAAGGTGATAAGTGGAAGGTACCGACTAAAGCTCCCGAGAATCTGGAATGGAGAGATAGAGAAGACTTGAGAGACTTGATTGTTTGCAGTATTGATCCACCCGGTATGTCTGTTCTCAACCATACCCGGGCGTGCATTTGAGATCACCAGCTGACCAATGGTGCAATTGCAGGATGTCAAGATATAGATGATGCATTACATGCAAGGAGGTTACCTAATGGGAATATCGAAGCGGGTGTCCGTGAGTGTCCAAGGAGGCTCTTTCGCCAACTCGACATAACTAACTAACCGATCTTGCAGATATCGCCGATGTATCGCATTTCGTACATCCCGATAATCCCATGGATTCCGAAGCTGCTTCGCGAGGAACCACAGTATATCTAGTCGACAAGCGTATAGACATGTTGCCCTCTCTTTTGGGTACCAATTTGTGCTCACTCAGACCTTTCGTCGAGAGGCTGGCTTTCTCTGTCATCTGGGTAAGCTAAATATTTAGATGTCGAGGGTGTCAATAGCTTATACTAGGCGATCTCAGGAAATGAACGAACAAGCCGAAATTGTCAAAGTACGATTTGCGAAGTCGGTCATCGCGTCCAAGGAAGCATTCACTTATGAAGCTGCTCAATTGAGAAAAGACGACAAGTGAGTGAACCATCGTGTTACTCTGTTGGACTTGTCAGCTGATATCCATTGAAACTTAGATCTTTGAGTGATCCCCTTACCCAGTCCATTCGGTTGCTAAATACCCTTGCCATCAAGCTGAAAGAAGGCCGTATGAAAGCTGGTGCTCTTTCACTTTCATCGCCCGAGCTCAAGATTCATCTAAACTCGTCAGAAAGTACCGAGCCGATTGACGTGGAGCAGAAGCAACAAAGAGAGACGAATAGTTTGGTAGAAGAGTTCATGTTGTTAGCCAATATCAGTGTAGCTGCTAAGATTCAAGAGACTTTCCCGGCCACAGCTGTCTTAAGGTAAGCAGCTGTATCAAACCACAATCGTTGAGTATTGGGAAGCTGATGATTGCTTGACCTTTGCAGACGTCATTGTCCACCTCCTAAAACCAATTTCGAGGCATTACAAGATATCTTGCAGAAGAGAAAGAATATGACTCTTGATGTATCTAGCTCTGGGGCTTTAGCGAAGTCACTTGATGCTTGTGTGGTACGTAAAATTATGACTATTGTCTAAAACCTTGTGCTGACCTGCTTCGGTTGAGCAGGATGCAAAAGAACCTGAATTCAATACTTTAGTCAGAATCATGGCTACCCGATGTATGTTATCAGCAGAGTATTTCTGCTCTGGAAGTGTGTCGAAGGAGACATATGGACATTATGGTTTGGCCAGTCCAATCTATACTCATTTTACTGTAAGCTTCATTTTTTATTCATAGTTCATGGTTCATTACTGACAAGGGTAAATTTAGTCTCCAATCAGAAGATATGCGGACGTATTAGCACATAGACAACTGGCAGCAGCGATCAATTATACTCCACTTCATCCGTCGTTACAGTCCAAATCCCACGTCGAGAAAACTTTGAGCGTTGTCAACAAGCGACATAGATTAGCTCAAATGGCTGGAAGAGCAAGTGTTGAATTTTATGTTGGATTAGCATTGAAATCTAGAGGGGAGAGGACAGGTCAAATAGGAGGAAAGAGTAGTAGAGAAGAAGCTTTCGTTATTAGGACATTCAAAAATGGTTTAGCTGTTTTCGTGTCGAAGTGAGTTGGGCATACTTCTCATAACAAAGGGAAAATGAAGCTGATATTTTCTTGATTCTTTCTTGTTCTCTCTCCTTCTCCCCCTTATCACATCTCCTGCTCCGCTCTTCCACATACCAGACTTGGATTGGAAGGTCTGATAACTTTTAAGAAAGATACACATACATTCGACCCTGAGAATTATACGATAAATGTTCCTGGTAGTAATGGACAAATGATTGGTATTTCGGTATTTGATAAAATTACTGTTGATATTAGTATTGAGAAGGATCAAAATACCCAACGAGGTAAAGTTAAGGTGAGTTGGTGGTTTTCAACGATGAGATACATACCAAATTATATATGATCATTAGCTGATTTTGATCGTGATATAGATGATAATGGTCGGACCGGTCAATTCCGAGAATTTATAAACGCATCATGAATTTCTTTGATTAACATGCATTAATCTCGTTATTACAACGTTTCAATATGTGTAGTCTTAAGCTTTGATCGCGATAAAAACACGGTGCCCCGTCCGTACACTCGGAGCAAAACTAAATGAATATAAATTTCCGATCAAAATCAATCAACATCCTTTATCTTACTGCAATAATAAATTGCTAAGTTGAATGAAAATAAGTTGAATTAATATCTACACTAACCACAAACCCCATTTGTATCTGGGTAAGGGTTTTAAATTTGATATCAACGCACTAACTTGTTTTCTGAGTATGAAACCTAAAAATTTTACACGCTGAAGGAAGGTAATGCGTAGAAGTCGGAAACAATATAGACAATAGGGTGTTCATGAAATCTAAAAATACACAACATCAATAATCAAACACGACAATAAACAAAACCTCACTGAATACATGAAAGATGAATTCACCAGGAAGATAAAAAAACAATCAACATTAATCGTTAAAAAGGAGCACTTCTAATTTGATTATTGCATTTTCATCTTTCAGGTTTTTTTCAAACTGAAATTTTTTGATCCATCAATACTCAATTAATCGTAAAATTGCCTTATAAAATTAAAAGATGTTCAATTGAAGTGTGAAACGAGTAAATTTACAAGGTATAAAAGAAGATTTGAGAAAAATGCGAATTTCTTCAACGATTTCAATCGTCATCCTATTTTCAATTATACATATAATAGCTTCTCCAACAAATAGAGGATCTTCACCTAAATTAAAAACGAATTTACCTTCTTCTTCTTCTTTAAATACAAAACGAGATGAAAATGGATTTTCATGGGGTAAAGATCCAATGAGAGGTGTAAATATTGGTGGATGGTGAGTTTATCTTAATTCCAAATTTGAAAAAAAGGCAGAATATTTGAACGTCATTAATAAAGGACGATGATTATTTGATTTTTGGTATTAGGCTAGTGTTAGAGGTGAATTCCTTTTTATTCCATTGTATTTACATTCAGTTTCGAAATTATCTAACTTGATATATTCAATTGTTTTTTTTTTTTCAATTTCAACTCATTTGATTTTTAGCCTTGGATAACTCCTTCTTTATTTCAAGATAAACCAGATTGGGTAGTTGATGAATGGACTTATGGAGTTTATATGAACTATCAAAATGATACAATGAGTGAAATTAGAAAACATTGGAATACATGGTTTCAATATGCTGAATTAAAAGAGTAAGTATTATAGATGAATCTTTCTCTTTGTATCAATACTGAAATGATAATATATCATAGTATCGCTGCTGTCGGATTGAATACAATACGAATACAAATCGGATGTGAGTTCGAACATTACTCAAAACTAGTTTCAAATTAAGGAGTCGAACGAAAATTTCCATGATAGTTTGGTCTAT
This sequence comes from Kwoniella pini CBS 10737, assembly GCF_000512605.2. Lineage (NCBI taxonomy): Eukaryota > Fungi > Basidiomycota > Tremellomycetes > Tremellales > Cryptococcaceae > Kwoniella > Kwoniella pini. The sequence goes on along the minus strand of NC_091717.1, from coordinate 1,159,648 downwards.
AATCCCACTGGAAAATGGTGAACCATATTTAGTCGGTAAGTCCTCCTTTTCACTTCGAATAAGATTTCACTTCGATCTGACCAATCCTACAAATTAGGAGCATACGATTATCTAAAATTGGCAGTAACATGGGCTACGAATTTAGGATTAAAAGTAAAATCATCATCATCAAATACTTCTCAAATTGATTATTTACTAATTTTACAATACATGTTACTTTTAGGTAATGATAGATTTACATGGTGCTCCAGGAAGTCAAAATTCATGGGATAATTCAGGAATAAGAGGAATAAGAGAATTTTTTAATAATGAAACAAATATTTCACGTACTTTAAATGCAATTTCAATTTTAACATTAGAATTTACAAAAAATGAATATTTAAATACTGTAATTGCTATTGAAATTTTAAATGAACCTTTTCCTAAAAATTTAAATGAAATTAATTTATTAAAAGATTTTTTATAAAAATTCTTATTATATAATTAGAAATATTTCAAATCCTTCAAATAATCAAATGTTGGATAATAGAATTACAGTTGCTTTAGATCAAGCTTATCAAGGTTTAGAAATTTGGGAAAATTTTATGATTGATCCTGATTTTTGGGATGTAGCTATGGATACTGTAAGTAATTTTTTTTTTTAGTAATACGTGAAAGTTTTCATTATTAGTGTGAGAAATATATATATGATTAGTATTTGTTAATTTGTGGAAAAAAAAATAATTAATTAGCATATTTATTCAATGTGAGTATATTAAAAATCTCGTATCAATCGAATAGGGGAACGTAAAGCGTCAAACTAAGTTCTCAATAACAGGTTCGATGTTAATCTCTTATCAATGGGATATAATGCGAATTTGAATTGGTATTGTAGTCAAGTTGATTATCTGAAACAATCAAATAATATACATTGGACGATAGTAGGGGAATTTACTCGTCAGTTTCATTTACCAATTGGTGAATTTACTAATTTATGAATGAAACTGAAAAAGAATTTTTGTCTCAGCCGCAAATACAGATTGTGCATTCTGGTTAAATGGTAGAGGTAGAGGAGCGAGATATGATAATACTTTAAATACCTCAGCTCCGTATGTCATCCTGGTTGTCCAAAAAGAAACCCGATATTCATTTTTATGCGAATTATCTCCATCTAACGTATATCGTAGTCTGCAATTCCCAGGTGATTGTAGTGCTAAGACAGGATCGGATCCTTCAAAATTTTCAGCAGAATATGTCGAATATTTAGCAAGGAGTTTTGAAGTTCAATCTTGGGTATATGAACAAGCTGTAAGCGATTTGCAACTTTCTTCAAAATCTAGCTGATAATCGATATCTAATTCGCGGTAGTCCGGATATGTCGTTTGGTGTTGGAAGACTGAACAAGCTGCCGATTGGTCCATGCAAACTGGTATAACTTATGGTAGGTTTTGAAGACAAACACCCATGATCAAGGAATTAACTGATTAGCTTGATTTGAAAGGATGGATACCTAATCCGATCACCGCCAAACCACATGGGTAAGCATTTTCTAAAAGATAGTCAAATCCTTCATTCCTTTTGTAACTGAATAGAATTTTGGACAATATAGACCGCCATGTGGACAACAAAATTTTTCCACTTCTAATTCTACCTCCTCGGGTTCTATTGCGACAGTGCCACGAGCGGGAGACATGAAAATGTCCATCTACTCGATGATTATTTTTGTATTGCTGCGAATAGCAGTTTGAAGTGATATAATGGATGATAAGCTGAAATATATCGATGCTTGTCTTGGTCTTTGTATTGAGGCGATTACTCTATGAGATTCATGTGATACAATGGGATATCAATAATTTCCGATATATGAAAGAGCAATGCTGATCATGCTGATGCTGATGTTGTGCTTGACGTCGATGCAGTCGAAGGAGGTTTATCCGTTATTCTTAAAGCATGAGGTGCTATTTCACCACTTTCAATTTTTTCCAATTCTCTCATAATTTCAGATTCTCTAACTCTTCGTCGAATTTGCTCACGGCGTGTTTTACCGTGAATAGCAGCTTCATATCGAGCTTGAGCAAGAGCGTGAGAAGCACTATTTCAAGACCATGGTGTTAAGGCCATGATTTGAAATCAATCTGACATTCAACTTACTCTGTATTTTGCCTATCTAATAAATCTCTATGTGTTTCAGTCGCTGTACCTAACCTGTGATATTGAATCCAGCCGAATGCACATCCCTGCGATAGATCAAACCAAGGTTCAGGTTAATCACTTATTCAACCTAAATGCCATTGGACATTTCATTTTTCAAGGATTTTGAGCATAGATTTTTGGACTCACAACAATACCTAAAACAGCCAAAAATCTAGGATTTGACATATACCTTTCTTCACCTGTACCATTAAAACTTGTTTTATGATCAAAATTCATAGTTTGATCATTAAAATTTTTCCATCCACCTGAACCATCAAATCCACCCCATGCACCTTTTCCTGCATCTGAATCTCTATATTTTCTACGTTCCCATTGAGAAGTACCTCCTTTTGCTCTACGCATAATTTCTTCATGCATTCCCCAATCCATTGTTGTTTTATTAGTAGGTATTTGTGAAGATATACTCCATCCATATCCTGTTTTTAAATATGCAGATCTAGAAGAAGGTGTTGATAATAATGTATATGCTTTATTTAATATTGCGAAATGGTCGTGTGATGAAGAAGGATGAGAAGAATCTGGATGAAGTAATAAAGCTAATTTGTAATCTGCCAACAGAGTCAGCGACATTCCTATCCACACATAGACTATTTTGGAATGAACAAGATAGTGGTAATTTATGTAATTGTAAGTATGATTGTTCGATCACTTACATCTCTGCTTGACTATTGATTCGCTTGCACCCCTCTCAAGAGCCATAACCTCGAATGGATCTGGAGGACCACCTAATCTACCTTTCTCAGGAAATCGATAAGTCTCAGCTAATTCATTAGCCTTTCCTTTACCTTTACGAGGATCTGATTGGGTTTCTGAAGTAGCTTTACGTCGAGTATAAGAATATTGAGCTGAAGAAGATGAAGATGGTTCAGAATCGATAGAAGCTGTTTGGGCATATCTATAGGTTATGTACGTATGATTTGAATTCCAAGAAGTTGAGATTGTGGGTCGACAGTAAGTTCTGAGAGATGTCATCATAAATTGCTTGACAATTCTAGGTATTTGATTTATATAATTCGAATTACAGGTGATATAAGATGAATCTGCTTTCTCAATTTCATTCATCATGATGGATAGACTTGACGATCGGTCAAACTCGGGTAAAACTGATCCCGTACTACAAAGTCCATTACCGCGAAAAGGATACAATTTCCTAATAAGATCGTAATGGTCATTAGAATTCCAATGATACGCGTCTAATTCGATTGACCTCCACTTTTTAAGTCCACTCGTAATGACACTAAACGAGACTGATTTCACTCCAAAGTATAAACATCACTCAACTTATCAACACACATCAAGTACAGCGTCATTCAAATCAGATAAGCCTATCTCCAACTAGGTTTCACGAAATCATTCAACCTTACTCTCATTGTATATAACACCTTATAAACTCAATTATCCTGTTCATCTGAGCTCGTTTGTGGTCCTTTTCACTCCTTCTTTCCAACGGGCGCACTTCCCTTCGATCAGATCGCCAAAAGCAGGTGTTTTCCATTCTAATCCTTTCAATTTAATTCAATATGCGAGAAAACAAATCCCGCATGATTCGCTCTACGTCACAACCACTGAATGCTCTCGATTTGAATTTTCAGCCTACGAGTGAACAGCATGTTCAGCAATACCTTGCCGAGTCTAGTAGAAGCAGAAAGGCTAAAGCCATGGGAATGGTAAGAAGCATAGGAAGAGCTTTATCTCTCACAAAATCCAAGCAGTCAGCTACGTCTAACCCCCCCATCATTGGTGTGAGAGATCACGGTCCAATTCAAGCATATCAGGGGATAAAGCCGAGACCGCTTAAACCGCCCTTCACTGGACCTACGATGACTCCTTTGAAAGGCATTTCTGATTTAAAAGGTTCCACGAAGACTGTACAGGATACCCGTAGGAATAGTAAGCCTTACACTTGTAAGAGCCATACAATTTTTACGATACTCATTCAAGGTAATAGGCCATTCTCATTTACCACTTCGATCTCGGCAGATTCCACGGAAAAAATTACCTCATGAAGCTGTCCAGCAAGCTCACGTTAGCTCAAATTCATTGTACAATTCAGATTGGAATCATTCTCGTCATGCTCTATCTCTTTTTGAGGTAGCAGTATCATCTCCGCCAACAACACCAGGAAAAGTAGAGATGATTACGACGAAATATGAAAGAGCAGCATATGAGCGAAGTCAATTAGACCCAAGAATAACAAGATCCGTTCTGGTAGAGAGACATCTCAATACTACTCATGATACTCAAATTCCCACGAATTTCTATCCTCAGCTTGATGCTCTCGACGGGCTCAATACAATCACGCCACTGAAGCGAAGTCGACGTAAACCGGTTTCTTCACGATACCTGAGCGATTCGTTCGAATCACTCGTTAACTCAAATTCACTACATACCGAGGAAGGTTGTGATCCGTTGAATATTGTTCGTACTCCTGGGTCGAAGCTTTTGAGCAAGAGATCGCCATACATCCGGGATCCGGTAAGTTGGAGACAGCTGCACTATGAACTCGGTTCTCAGCTCATCATGGTCTACGCAGGTGTCAACTGCAACACCGCCTACCCCAAATTTCGGTGAATCTGGAACCCCTTCACCCGCCAAATGGGTGGACGCTTCCTTTGTGTTTGCCCGCGAAGCAGATCAAAATCCACTCTCTTCAACAACTCCGTTTACACCTGGTCAAGATGTTGAAGCAGAAACTTCGTTCGACAGACCACAGAATGACTTGTTTGACGAAGTTTTGACTACTTGGGATTTACCGCCCATGTCTTTATCTAGATCAAATTCCCTTATCTTGGAACGATTGCCCTCGTCGAAATCTACACTCCATGAGCAGAAGACGAAATTATCTGAGTCAACGGGTACATTGCTGAACTCGAGGCCTGTCCAGCCTGTGCCAACCTTTTATCCATCAGGGCGGAGTTTCGAGCCTATTCGAGCGGCGCAATCTGGAGATCGGCTTCATCAACACGGTATGAGAATAGATAACGAAGGAAATAGGAGAAAATTGGGCGGTAGGACTCAAAGAGCAGTAGAGAATTTGGAAGGACCGGTCAGCTTACCATGGCTAGTCGGCGTGTTGGATTAAGCTGACATATTTTTCACTGTATCAGCAAAGGGAAATTACTGAGAGTCCGCCAACGCCATGGAAAAGTGAGTGCCAACATTGTACCAATACAAGGTGATTGACCTCCCGTGTTTGGTCTACAGGAATGGCCGCTCTCCTCAAACCCAAGTCGTCAGATTCGTCATTCCATTTGCGTGACGACACGAAAAAAATGAGTGAGTAACACATTGACCAAAGACATTCTGAGATATTCGGGCTCATACTTTCATTAAACATACAGTGTTAGATGCAAGGAAAAGGCGATCCAAATCCACTTCATAGGGTTGGTCTGGAATTTCTGAAGCACACTGAGTCTTCCTTCCTAAGTCTTCCTTCGATTTTTTTGTAGTGCCTATGATCGTGTCAATGTAGTGCATAATTATTACCGTGTCGTGATTATCATATCGTCATATATCATCTCTCTCATTAGTATCCTCGGTAAATAATCGTCAACTATAATCTGTAACTTTCTCGATGAATCTTGTAAGTTTTCACTATCGTAAATATAATGCATACAAACATAAATTGTCATCCTCTTTTCATATAATCTATATCACCAATGAAACAAATGTACCTGTACTTAATTGATTAATTCTCCGTCTTGGCAGCATTTAAAGTATTCCTAGCCCATAATTTGATTAAACCTCTCCCTCTCTCATGAGCTGGAAATTGCTTAGGATCCCTAATTAATAATCAATATAGTATCAGCTTTAATTTATCATTAATACAATATTCAAATTTTCCAAATCATGAATTAAAATAAGAAAATTTGATCTTACCTAACAATAGCAGTTGCATGAGCATTATTAATTTCAGGCCACCAAGTTAAAATCTTTTTAGTAGGTAATTGATTTAACCATAAACACATTCTTAATTGACTATCTTTTAATTCAACTTTTAAATCTGATTCTTCATTTTTATATGAATTATGATTATCATTAAGAATTGATGATTTAAAAATTGAAGGAGAATCAATTCCAATTTCAACATTAACATTTTCAACTAAATCAGATTCTAATGATCTTTCAATACGTCTTATACCTTCTCTTAAAGCTTGTATTGATAATCCTCCAGAATGTGGTATATGATATGAAATTTCTGAAGATTTAGAAGTCTGTGATAAGATTTGTAAACGATGTTTAGATCGACGAGTATCAAGTGATTGTCGTGTTAGGCTGAAAGGTCAAACTTTTTGTTTAGCTCATATCATACATCGATGTGTGATGCCCATATAGCTCACATAAGGATGATCATCAGAGGTAGCATGATGGGAAGTAGTAAGAGGATGATCTATAATAAGACATGAGAAACGACTTCAGCTTTGATCATTGGGCGGGAGCGGTCACTAAAACTCACATAGTTGAACGGGAATTTATAACGCAGAACAGGAGGTAAAGTACCTATTTTGAAGCCAAAGCCCTTCTTATTGCTATTTTTGGGTTTCTCAGTCCGATCTTCCTCTCTTATAGACCAAGACTGAATTATACCGTCTTCATCGGAATCGACTGACATTCCCCTTTCTTCCCATTGCACAAAATGGTCTATTGGCTCGATAGCTGCTGAAGGGTATGGGACGGTGTGGTCGTTTACACTGTCATTGTGAAACGTCCGATCAGCTCTTAATTATATCTATCTAACACCCAACTAGCAACAAGAAGAATAACTCACGCGCTTGCATAAATTTCTAATCTTGTGAATTTCTCCAATCCCTGATAAAAGATCCCTCCTAATTGGCGACATATTGTCAGCACCAAAATGTGTAGAAGAGGACGATTTGAATCGCCTTGCTTGACTTACTTGGATTGGCCATGATCTCCAACAACGGCCTTTGATCTTCATCTGAGTAATTATCTGCGACGTATAGCTGTTCACCTGACCGTGACATGACTCTCGCGCCGAGGTAGGTGAGGACTCTGGATAATAGAGTATCTATGAGATCGATATAATCAGTACTATTCTTCCTTCATCCATCTCCGTTCAAAGCCAAGCGACCATCTGACCGAGCGGAATGGGAATACTCACTATATTTCGGTATACCATAATGCTATGCCCAATCAGTTATTAGCTAACAGCGTTTCTATTGATATAAATCTGCCAACTTACAGGGGTAGAGATAGTCGAAAAAGATATTGGTCGATGTTTGTCGAAAAAGGAAGGTTGCCGCGAATGAAGTAATCCCACAAGATACCTTGCAACCACTTCACCAGTCATTGAAGGCAATCAGCTACTATCACACTCTATGGCAGCCAGCAACTATGTAAACTCACAGCCACCAAGTGAGTAGCCCATCTACATCATCATTTAGCATGTATGACTCCGCAAAACAGTTTATCCGTGAGCTTACCACACTAAATTTATCTACGTTCTTTCCTTCCTTTTCAAGCTCTCTTATTTTCAGGTCAATCTGCAAAGCTGATATGAGCTCGCAATCTATAGTACAGTACAAGTTCGCTCAGCTCACCTCATAAGCTACTCTACTTGCACAAACATCGATACCATCGTAGGTCAATTGACTGGTCATGCCTCCAGCAATCATAATCACCAACTGCCCGTCCTCCGGATTAGACCCCTTTGTCTTGGAGTCATTGCCATTCGAAGGACTGAGCGGACTGCTCAATTCCGTAATGATAGTTGGATCTTCTGGAGGTCCAGACACATCTTGTGAGAGCTTTTGACCTGACCAAGCTTTTTCCAACTCTTCTTTTGCTACTGCTAAATGAGCAGGTGAACCTGTGCATAATCGTCAACTACCTCGGGCGAGCTTGTGTATGAGCCTGTTTTGCATGCTTACCCCATAGACCATGAATGAGTACTACCAGATGTACCCTCTCCGCCATCTTGCAGCGCCGAATCTAGATTATCTATTGGGAGAACACACTTTGGCTTTTCGTACCTTGCATATGTATCAATCCGAATGAAATTGTTATCTTGTATAAGGATAAACGTCATACGGTTATATATATATATCGATAGGTGGCAAAACCACGTGAAATTACCACTGAAACCTCCACCTAAAGAACAGTGACGACAACAAAGAGTACCACTACTAAATTAACTGGGTAAGGTTGACATCAGCTACTTTAGGTTTAACATCTCAACTTATATTCTGAGCAAATTTTCACACCGCTAGTAGATTTCTGCCGCTATTGGATTATTGGAGCTCAAAACCTCCTGCGAAAAGCAACGTTACCATGGCAGCACCAACAACTGCCGCTAATCCGGTTGATAGAAGAGCAGCAGCTTTAGCAGCAATCGAAGCTCGTTTGAGACCTCCTCCATCATATGACGAAATAGCTGAAGCGGAAACGCATCCTGAAGGCAGTACCTCTTCTTCATCGCCTCAACAATCCGGTACGAACCCGATTTCGACACCCCTTTCGCCCCCATCACAGAGCTCAGCAGGAACATCGAGATCTCGACCTCCAGGAGGAATGACTCCTGCCGCCTTAGCTGCTGAAGCAAGAGCTGCTAAATTCGGTACAAGGGAGACAGATAATGTATGGAGACCCACTGAAAAGGAAGATCGAGATACTAAGATCAAATTTTCGAGATTATTAGATAGAGGTATTGTAAGGGATAACAATTATAAAGATAGTGCGGATGCTGTTGAGGTGAGTATCCTCGCCATGGACGTGATTCTATGCTCTTGATTCATAGCAGACAGCGGCTTTCGGTCCCCTACTGGAGTAACGAAGGATGCAACTCCAGTTATCGCGGAGATGTCTGATCAGATCATACGCCACGATGAGCTGACGCGAAAAACATTTCTATATATTACCAGACTTTACTGAAGATTGCTACGAACATTATCAATTCGAATGACCCTAAATTCAGGACTTTGAAAGCGACCAATGCTACTATCAAAAACAAGATATTAGATGTTAAAGGTGGTCACGATTACCTAATTGCTGTAAGTACTCTTTTCTATACCGCTTATATTCTCTTGCCTCTCCTTCCGTTTCTGCTTGTACCGGAATATGTCTGAAATCAGTCTTCTAAACGACAATTCAATAGCTCGGTTTTCGGACTCAGACTATCGATTTTGCGTTACATTATATATTCAACCCTACGCTGAGAAGATCGCATGAACTGCAAATTGGAGCTGAGGTATTAAAAGATCACGTAAGTAAACTGTTCTTGTTGTTCAGCTGATAAGAAACATCACGCTCTGCAGACATCAATGAGCTAAGCTGATACACCCTTGCATGTCATTGTAGCTAAAGGTATTGCAAGATCGAGTGGAATTATCGAAACAATCTAAGTTATACGGTGCATCCGTCGAAGCAGCTAGAAAAGCAGCTGCATTGGCAGATTTCGAAGCTGACCGAGAAGTCGTTAGAGCCAGAGCTGCGAGAGAAAAGATTGCTAGAGAAGCTAAGGAGGCGAAAGAACGAGAGGAAAGGGAAAAAGAAGCTCAAAATCAAGCTGAGATGATGGTTGATCAAGACGAGGAGGATAGAAGGGAAATGAGAGATGCTGTGGTCAGACCAGCAACGGCTCCTTTGGCCCCGGAGCATGAGGAAGAAGAGAACGGAGAAGATGAGGAAGAGGCAGAGGATAGGGAATTGCCGAGTTATGCGGAAGATCGGGAAAGTAGAGGTTGGGGTGGACCGGGACGTAGATTAGGCGGATAAGTTGGCTTTGTGATCATCAGCAAGCAATCCCCTTAACACTCCGCATATGTCTGTCTCCCCTCATATTGCTTTCGAATCTGGTGATTACACTGTATTTTACCTGTATGTATAATTGTATATAACATGGCTTCAAACACTAAGTCAAACTAAGCAGATTGTCACCACCAGCACACGTGAAATGAAGATCCGGTCTTAGCCGAAATATTCGGTGATCGGTCTACACGGGCCGAAAGAGATCCATCGCGATACACATATGTGACGCTCTATAATCGGGAACAGTCAAGTGTATCCCATAGCTATTTGATTTTCTGTTTACCAATTGTTACACCTTCTTTGAATATTACAGATTCTTTCATTAAGTCAGTAAGATAGTTAGAATGTCAGGTCAAGCTTTCAAGATTGAAGATATTTTCGGAGTCAAAGGACAGGTAAATTATATATCGGATTTTGCTTTATGTTTTGAACTTTACTTATGGTTCTTTCCTCACATATATAGATAGTCGTTGTAACAGGAGGAGGAACAGGAATTGGTAAAGGTAAGAAAAATATCTTGACTCCTGACACATTACGATCAAGAGAGGTAATCATACAAGTTTTTAGCTCTTACTGCTGGATTCGCGAATAATGGAGCAAAAGTATATATAACTGGAAGAAGAAAGGAAATTTTAGATGCAGCTGCTAAAGAAATTGGGGGAGAGATTGTAGCGTACGTTACCATGAATTGTATCTATTGTTAGCCATGAAGAAACTATTAAATTATATTTTGAAGAGTAGTATACAAGGTGATGTTTCTACCAAAGAAGGATGTAAAGCCATTGGAGATGCTATTGCTTCCAAGGAATCTAAGGTAAGTGAGATTTTTCCATTAAACATCAAGCTACAAATTTATACTCGTTCTACAATGTTATTCTGGAATTATGAACTTTATACTATACTGACAATATCATCCCGTCAGATCGATGTCTTAATCAATTGCGCAGGTGTAATGAGACCTTGGAAATCAAGCGTAACTAATCATGATGATCGTAAGTTGAATGTCTACCTAATCCGTATAATACCTGATAAAAAAGCTAATAAGATACACGCTTACAGCTGATCAAGTTGCTGACCTTCTATGGGAAGGTCATGATGAGTAAGCTAAACATCTATCTCCCTCTCAATGTCGGAGTAAACAAATTCAATTGATGCCTTCTAAAATGATAGTGACGATTTCAACTATTCCAATTCTAGTGAGTTTACTTCTTCCTTTTGAATAAACACCCTCAATAAACATGACTGACCTCATCCAATCGTGTGTTCAATGATCAATAGTAAATGTGAATGGTGTATATTTCGTCACAGCTGCTTTGGTACCTTTACTTCGAAAATCAGATAACCCAAGTGTGACAGTAATTGCTTCCATCGCTGGTCTTGCGAATCAAAGGTGAGCCGCAGCACATCGAATCACATGTTTTTCGATCACGAAATTTACCTAATGTCAAACGCGATTTAGAGCTATGGGTACAGTTTCTTACGGTGTCACAAAGGTAAGAGAATATCTTCGGGCTCAGCTTGCCTACTTTGATTTACTGACTTCGGTTTATATGACAGGCTGCAGGTATGATATACTTTCCAACAGGGATCTAAACTATACTAATCGCTAACGAATATGGCAGCTATTCATCTTGGTAAACTGCTCGCTGGACGACTTCATCCGTAAGATACCTGTCCTCTTAATACATTGCTGGAAGACAAGTGTTTCTGATTACGTTTTATGTATAGACTTAAAATCAGAGTCAATACCATCTGTCCAGGTAGGTTCACGTACACTCGCTGTGGGATTATCACGGATAGCTCATATGACAAATCGCAACCTAGGTATTTTCCCATCTGAAATGACCGGTAAATCAGATGATGGACAGGGACACGAATATAATCTTGCTGAAGGTGCAGCTAAAGCAGCTAAGAGATCTACAGTTGGTATGTATCTTTCAATCTTATTGTAGTCATTGGACATCCAAGCTGAGAGTATATGTCTTGGATAATAGGTCGACCAGGTTTACCTGAAGAAATTGTTGGTCCTGTTCTTTTGTTAGCCAGTAAAGCGGGTGGATATATGGATGGAGCTCTTTTAACAGTTGATGGAGGTAGATTGATGGTCAGTTCATTATTCTCTGCTTCACTTCGATTTCATACTGATCTTAAGCTAAACCCACTTGTTTCGATAGGGTGCTGGAATTAATGATGGTTTGAGATTACCTGAAGATACTTATATCTAAAGAACATATTTGGGTACCCAAGTAGAATTCATCCAGAAATGAGGTGTTTCTTCGGGCTCGGGGTTCTCGTTAGCCGTGTTACCAGTCTGAATCGGAATGAAGGAAATATGCATCGATGTATGCTAATCTGTCACAAGCCAGCAACCTCATGGGAAATTTCATTTTTCATCAATACGTATCCTCCGGCATCCGTATACCATCATTGATACCATACACCATTGATATTGGCTATATTCAGTGACATGCCAATCAATTTGGAATTAATCTATACACTTTTCCCCCACTTACTAGCATATGTCGCATTCCAATCACTTCAGCATCCTCTACCAATAACTTTCCAGCTCATTTACGGATCAACTTATTCCTCCACACCTTCCCACACAAGTTTTTCGACTGCATCAGCTGAATACGAAATAAGTTAGCTTTTACGCAAAAGATGGTTTTGGGGGAAACAAATTTAGGATCATTATGATCTTGTATAAGGTCTCTCCAAGGTCTTTGAGCTCCAGCGTTGTTTGACCAGTACATCAACCTATGAGATCAGCCTTCAGCTCATGAGCCACCCGGCAGATGTACGAACGCAAAGAGTGATTTATCCAATTACTCACAATTGCTTCTTTTTCTGATATAGCATCTGCTATCTGTATGACACCTTCTTTCGTCAATACATCACCTTGTATACTGTTTTTTATGTCATCTTAGTTGTTATTACACATGCAATCTGAAATCAGGCTTACGAATGAATGGAACCTCCTTTAGCACGTATTTCACTTAATTCCTCGACTGTATTATCCAGTATTTCTTTCCTTCTTCCAGTGATATACACTTTAGCACCATTTGTTATGAAGCCTGCAGCCATCATCTTGCCCAATTCAGTGTCTCCCCCAGTAATCACTATCACCTGTCAGAATGAGGCTTTACATCAATCCTGCTCGGAGTGGCTAACATGTAAAGAGCTTGAACTGCCTTTTCCCATTACCGAGAATAGGTCATTCGCATCAAGCGAGATATCAGGATCAGTCATTGTTCTAGTTGTCTCATCACCAAGATTTACTGGATTAGTATGCCAATGTTATGCGATACTCATCATGCATCTCAATGACATGAAATTGGTCGAATGTGGACTTTCGATTCATCCTTGTATTACGCAAACGTATAGTGCTAGATATTCAAAAAGCCGAAGCCGAAATCGACAGCTTCATATTCATTAGACCGAATCACCGGAACAGGTGTTCCCTGAACAAATGCATGAGCGGTGTTCTCCACTTGACATGTTATCTACCAAGGTTTCTCTTATCTCGTCGCTAAAACTATATTCCTAATTTTATTGGTTCATATCAATTGCAAAGTCACCAATTATGGAATCCTAAGCCCTCTGATTTTTTAGATCTAAAAATATCGACGACTGGCGTTTAGAAGGTGAACGGACTCGAATTCAAATGGATAGTACCTTGGCGTTTACTTATCTTTTTATAGAATCACCGACCAATGATGATTATGAAAAATGTTTGAAACCACACGAGACGATTGTCAAAAGATCAAGATAAGAGAAAACTCCGCTCACACCGGAAGATTTGATTGGATTACGACTTTAAATAATTCATTGATCCTCAAAGTTTTACGTTGTACCTTCTTCTCCACAGGAACCATCACCTTCAACGACCGTGCACCATGGGGAAATAACCGAAAGTCTGCAATAATCCCACAGGCAAGAAGAGTGATTGGTTGCGCCTCAGATGGCATAAACCCTCTTAAGATTTGATTCATACCCTATTCGGCTTAGTCTACTTTGAATTAGCTAGTATATCTACTTATCTTTGAGATAGGTGATTGTTCATCTGACGAATCAGTTTTTGATTAACGAATATAGCAGAGGAAAAACATTCTTATCCGTCTTTTCTTCCGTCTTTGAGGATATTTTTGGAAGTTTACTGAAGTGTATATAATATTCTGACCTGAACAATCGTTTGACTAAAAGTTTCATCATCTTTACTAGTCTTTCAGACTTTTTGTATTTAACTGCCCTACTGAACAAGCATAATGTCAGCAAGCACTATTTTACCCCAAGGAGCGGGGTATGGAGTAGTTGTGAGTTGATAGTGACTATTATTATCTGTCTCGAGAGGATTGACTTAAACGTTATCCGTATTACAGATCGGGATGGGATTATTCTTTAGTTTATTGATGATTGGTATTACATGGATGCAAACTCGTTATACATCTCACAAAACTTCTTCAGCGGAAGAATTCAACTCTGCTAGTCGAAGGTGAGTGCTCCGCTCTTCTGATCACGTTGTTGCCAAGGCTGATGATGACTTAGTGTTCCACCTGGATTGATCGCGGCAGGTATTGTTAGTGCTTGGACATGGGCCGCTACTCTGTTGCAATCTAGTGCTACTGCGTGAGTCGTTCAGTCGTTACAATGCTTTCGCGATAATGGAAGCAGGACTGATAAATGTATTACAGGTATAAATTCGGAATCAGTGGTCCTTGGTGGTGAGTTCAACGAATCCTCGTCTTTCGTCTAATCAGATATTAATGGAGTCTTAGGTACGCATCTGGAGCTGCCATTCAAAGTAAGTCATACACCACGTGCAGTAGCTTGATTCCAATTGATGTGTCATTCTGTAGTTCTCTTATTCGCTATGATCGCCAGTAAGCTCAAGCAAAATGCACCATACTGTCACACGTGAGTGAAGGATTCTGAAGCAACTCTCAATCGATCACTTACGTTGTAACAGCTATCTTGAGATTATCCGAGCCAGATGGGGCAAAGTCGCGCACCTCACCTTCCTGTTCTTTGGTTTCGCAACGAACATTATAGTCTCCAGTACGTGCCATCATCTTTCCGACGGATATTTCTGAATATCATGCTGAACCTTGGTACAATCACTCGCAGCTATGCTTATCCTTGGTGGATCTGCTACTGTCAGCAGTCTTACAGGCATGAATACTGTCGCAGCATGTTTCCTAATTCCCATCGGAGTATCAATCTACGTTCTAACTGGTGGAATGAGAGCGACTTTAATCGCAGATTACAGGTGAGCTCGACTTGTGCGATCATGCTTTGCTGCCTCTACTGATCGCTGATTCTGCACATAGTCACACCCTTGTGCTATACTGTATCCTCATTGCATTCGCTCTAACAGCATACGGAACTTCCAACATCATTGGATCACCTTCTAAGATGTGGGACCTTCTAGCTCAAGCTGCCGAGGAAAAGCCAATTGCTGGTAATGCTCACGGTTCTTACCTTACTATGAGATCAAAGAGTGGTCTGATTTTTGGTGTTCTCAACATTGTCGGTTAGTTGTGTTGTTCTGGAATGGATTCAAGTCCGTCCTTACTGATGAGAAACTATGGTTTAGGAAACTTCGGTACTGTTTTCAACGACCAAGCTTACTGGCAAAGAGCTATTGCTTCTAACCCAAGGACCAGTGTCAAAGCGTTCTTATGGGGAGGAATCGCCTGGTTTGGTGTCCCTCTAGGTATCGCTACCAGTCTTGGTTTATCGGCTGTCGCTCTGGCTCACGGTGAAAACCCTTTGATTACTCTTACTTCTGAAGAAGTATCCGCTGGTCTTCCTGCAGTGAAGGGTAAGTTCTCAACATCTTGTCGCATAGCGTACAAATGACTCAACTCGACTAACAACCTGTTTTCTTCCCGCTCAGCTGCCGGTGCATTGATGGGACAATCCGGAGCTACGGCTATGCTCATCTTGCTTTTCCTAGCGGTCACCTCAGCTTGCAGTGCGGAACAAATCGCCGTATCTTCTTTACTCACATACGATGTTTACGGAAGTTATATCAATCCCAACCCCAGTGAAAAACAAATCTTATGGGTTAGTCACTTGTGTATTTTCGGTTACGCATTATTCATGGGAGCCATCGCCACCGCTTTCAACTATATCGGAATTAGTATGGGATACCTATACGAGTTAATGGGAACTATCATTGGATGTGCCGTCGTTCCGATTGCTCTTTGTGTAACATGGAAAAAGTGTAATGCCAAAGCTGCTATTTCAGGTGCTATATTAGGTTTCTTAGCTGGTGTAGCTGGATGGTTAGGTATCACTTCAAAACTTAATGATGGAGTCATTAACGTCGAAACTACTTTTGGAGATTATGAAATGTTAACTGGAAATTTACTTTCAATCGGTGTTGGAGGAATTATAACTGTTGTTTGGTCTCTACTTCAACCTGATAATTTTGATTGGGATATTACAAGAAATATCAACGTCCAAACTGAAACTAATATTACTGAACATTCTCAACCTCAATCACCAATTACCGATCAAAGAATTATAGAAAAGGAGAAAGAAATTAATGGTACAGAAGAAGCTTCACCTGAATATGCACAAACTGAACGAGTAGTAGAAGAGCAACCCTCTGATCTTGTAGAAGAAAGAGAAGGATTGAAAAAGGCTTTCAGATTCGCAGCTTGGTCAGCATTGACTTTGGTAATCTTATTGATTTTCGTCATTCCATTACCATTGTTCTTCTCGTCTCATGGTATGTGGCTCTCATCGGAATAAAGAATTAAACGAGAGATCCAAGGCTGACATCCATCGTATGCTAGTTTACCCGAAGAGCGGATTTACGGTTTGGGTTTGCGTATCTTTGATTTGGTTGTTTGTCGGTTTGGCTATGGTAGGAATATATCCCATGTGGGAAGCTAGAAAAGGTTTAATGCAAGTGAGTATTGATCATCATTTTGACGCGCGAAGTTATGCACCGGCGAAATCCGGGACATGGGAAAACGCAGTATAGGTATAGCGCTAATCTCTCATCTATTGGAAATAGGTTGCCAGAGGAATTGCCGCTGATTTGAGAGGGAAACGCACTTAGATGATATCGGGAGATAAGCTCTGGATTAATTTGTATGCTGGAAGGATACGAGTGTAGGCTCACTCAGGAACAAGTAGTTGCAGTAATGATGCAAGCCTATAGTATAATACATATGCCACGATCAGCGCAGGCGATCTGAGCAGACACAGATGCTACACTGCGCGATTTCGTACCGAAAATGGCCTTTGGGAAAGAGTCACTTTGAAAACATTCTTTTGAGCACTCATATCCCTCATCTCTGAGCGGCCTATTCTTGGACGAACTCTCAATTGTTTATGAGCGAATGGGAAGGAACCACATGGCTGCGAAATAGGCGACAACGCGCCAAATTTCCCGAATACTTCTGGTAAAAGCGCCAGTAAGTTTAGTCATGTGACGCCTTTCAACCCACTCCACTCACAATTCCTTCTTTTTCCTATCTATCCTGTTCAGTACCTTATGCCGTCTGTGCGGACCTTTCTTAAGTTAACTTCGGAGTCCAGGCAAGCTTATCAGTCAATACATAATATCCGATTGCGGTTGGCTTACGGCACGAATTCAGCAAGAAGATGTCAAATCGTAGATTGCGCTAAAGGCGCGCGGCATTCCTTGTTAAAGCTCAACGGAAGAACCGGGATCGCATTGATGCTCATTCGTTGAGCATAGCACTATACCGAGAGACTCTCTTATCAATGGATCACTTGGTAGCAAGATGATGATACATAAGTATCGTAAGGTAGCTACTAATGATGATCCCTCTTTCTCACTCGTTAATCTCGTTAACTATTCTTCGAGCGAATTTAACGAATTAGCGAATTCTCGTCGGGCATCCTTTTCCTCCTTGAAAGATCAGGACAACATGTCATCAAACATTTTGAGCGATGATGAATCTCACAATGATAGTCGGAACAACGTGGCTTTATCACAAAGAATCTCCGATGAAGAAGAAGTACCCTTAGATAAGATGGATAAAGATTTTCATCGTACTGAATCTCATGGTCACAATATAGTTGAAGTTCCTTATGCTATTACTGCAGATGGTCATAGACTTACTGTAGGTGATACACTTCCAGAAGTTAAAGCTGTAGCTTTAGAAACGGATGATCCTGAAGAACCATGTGAAACTATTCGATCTTATTTTTTGGGTACAATCGTTGCTGCTGTAGGTACAGCTTTAAACGTATGGTTTGGTGCTAGACAACCCGGTATTTACATTTCACCTTTCCTTGCTCAATTATTATCATATCCTATGGGAGTTGCTCTCGCTCGTACATTACCTTCTCATAAATTCACAACATTTGGTCGAACATGGTCTCTCAACCCTGGACCATTTAGTATGAAAGAACATGCTGCCATTGTAATGATGGCAACCGTTTCTCTTCCCACAGCAACAGCAATTGATGTTATAGTTGCTATTCGTCAACCAACTTTCTTCAATGACACTGAAATGGGTAACAATAAAGGATTTCAATTCTTAGTTGTACTTTCAACTCAATTCTTAGGATTTGGTGTAGCTGGTTTAGCAAGAGATTATTTGGTTTACCCATCAGCTATGACTTGGCCATTAAATTTAGCCAAGATGTCTTTGTTCAATGCTTTACACAGAAGAAAAGTTAACGAATATGGTGTTGTCACTTTACCTGAAGAGGGTGCCGACAAGCAAGAGGATCCTCCTGTACATGGATGGAAAGTATCAACGTTCAGATTCTGTCTTTATGCTATTGCTGGATCTTTCTGTTGGTTCTTCATAACCTCATTCATCTTTCCTTCACTCACTTATTTCAACTGGCCGACTTGGATCAGCCCTACGAATAAAAAACTCGCCATCATTATGGGTTCAGTCACTGGTCTCGTAAGTCATCCACTCAATCCTATACATGGATATCTTAATATAGCTAATACTTGCATTGCATTGGGTCACCTAGGGTCTCAATCCGCTCCCAACTCTCGATTGGACTTACATCAGTGGTGCAGGATTGACTCCTTTGATCACTCCTTGGTGGGCTTCTGTCTCAATTCTCGGTGAGTAATACATACATGTTTAAACGAGATATGTGATCATCAACTAATTGCACCGATATTACCGTATTTCAGTTGGAGCTTCAATCGGCTACATTGTTATTGCTGGGCTTTACTTCTCCAACACATGGTTTAGCGCATATCTTGTACCCAACTCGAATCAAGCATTTGACAGATTCGGAGCATATTACAACGTTACTAAAGTCCTTAGCCCTGATAGAACCTTGGATGTTGAGGCTTATCGACAATACTCACCGTGAGTTCCGTCTCGTCTCAATATTATACCTTCTCGGCGAACTTACCAACTGCGTCATTTAGTCTTTACTTTGGTGCTGGATATAATGTGGTCATCATCGCATATTTCGCCTCATATACCGCCATCTTGACTTATGCTGCTCTTAATCACTGGTCTGACATCAAGAAGGGATTCAACATGGGTGTCCATCGATTCAAGAGTTTGATTAATCGAAACCCAAAGCCGGAAGGTTTCGTTCATGATCAACCAGATTACGATATTCACTATGCTCTTATGACTAGGTACAAAGAAGTCCCACAATGGTGGTTCCTTGTAGTTCTGGTTTTCTCTTTGGTATTAGGTATCATCATGTGTGAAACCTACGACACCACTATGCCAGTTTGGGGTATCTTCTGTTGTCTCGCCATGGTAGTTGTTTTCGTCATTCCTACTGGTATAATCCAAGCCATCTCCGTAAGTTGATATTTCATCTCAACCCATAAATATCCGCTGATAATTTGAATCTTTCTTTCAGAATATGCAAATGTCTTTGGTCATCCTCGCTGAAATTATTCCAGGTGTTGCTATTCCCGGTAGACCTTATGCCAATATGATTTTCAAATTATATGGATGGGTTTCCCTTTATCAAGCATTACTTTATATTCTTGATCAAAAACTCGCACATTATCTACATTTACCACCTAGAGCAACTTTTAGAGCTCAAATGTGGGGTGTAATTATCAGTTCTTTCGTTTCTTTGGCTATAATCAATTGGCAGTTCGAAGCTATTCCTGATCTTTGTGTACCTGGTCAAAAAGATCTTATGACTTGTCCTTATTACGTGAGTTTGCTAATTACTCCTCGCTACAAATGGTTTCGTTGCTAATTTCGTGAATTTAACTAGACCACCTTTTACTCATCTGCGTTATTATTCGGTGTTGTTGGTCCTCGAAGGATGTATGGTAGTTTAGGATTATACAAGAACACTTTATGGGGATTCTTCGCTGGATTCGCTTTAGTATTCTTAGCTTGGGTAGCAAAGAAAAGATGGCCAAATAACCTTACTAAGAGTGAGTCAACCTGTCAAATCATTCGTCAACGTCTTCATTGTAAGCTTATATATATCCCAATCCGTTCAGATATAAATGTACCTGTTATCATCTTTGGAGCAATGTACTTTGCACCATATAATTGGTCATTCATATGGGCAGGTATTCCACTAGCATGGTTTTTCATGTCATACGTTTTTAAAAGATTCCCATCTTGGTGGAATAAATATTGTTATGTACTTTCTATTGGTCTTACAGTTGGTGCTGCTGTTAGTGGAGTTATTCAATTCTTTTGTATAACTTATCCTGGTGGTGTAATGCCTACTTGGTGGGGTAATACAGTCTACGTAGCTGGTAAGTCATTTTTATCCATATCTATTATTTGATTCATCACATACATCTAAGGACTCTTGAATTTATATATTGTTTTTGATTTAGGTTGTGATGGTCTAGGTTGTCCACTCAAAGAAATGCCTGAAGTTGGATATTTCGGTCCAGGAGTGAGTATCCTCTTAATTTGTTTGTACAAAGTTGACCAAGCTAATGATGAGGAAATCAATTCAGCCCGGTGAATACCTATAATAGATCAATAGATTCACTGTTTGAG
Source organism: Kwoniella pini CBS 10737 (assembly GCF_000512605.2). Taxonomy (NCBI): domain Eukaryota; kingdom Fungi; phylum Basidiomycota; class Tremellomycetes; order Tremellales; family Cryptococcaceae; genus Kwoniella; species Kwoniella pini. The sequence goes on along the minus strand of NC_091717.1, from coordinate 1,138,727 downwards.
CTAAAACGAAAAGGAGAAGAGTCAGTAGTGAGATATCACTCGATTGCTTGGCATTATGGGTCTGGATGATTAGAAGAGGCGTGGAGAACCATTTTACAATCTTAATCTCAGTTGTTCGGTGTAGAAAAGAAAAAAAGGAGACGGTTGTAGTTTTGAGTAATATCTAACGTGGTTTACATTCGGGTATGAATCAAAAGTATCTAAGTAGTTGTTTTTCTTATATAATCCTATTTGACAGATGAGCACCTATGCATCACATCATAATACATCGAGTCGCCAATATTTTCAACATGGGCAATGGAGAAACAACAGCGCAGACAAAGACAAGAAGGTCTCAACATGATTGCATAGGTAATACTGAATAGTCTGTCATTTTAGCTTCGAAAGGTTGTTATACAAAATACAATTCATCTGGTTGTCATTTTGGTATTTATATATACAAGATTTTGAGTATTTCAGGCTCTCAACACTTGAATTTAAGGTTACAATTCTTCAATTGATTTTTTGAAATAAGGAAGAAAATGCGTGTATATGCAGAAGATGTTTGGGAATGAAAGGAGGACAGAAGCTAGGTATACAGCAAAGCAAGAGACAGTAAATTTCTCCAGATGATATGAATATCGAATTAATGCCCATCTCCGTGAGAATGTGCATAATCACTTTCACTTGCGAATGTGATAGCGCCTGGCAAGGGGAATAACAATTTTAGTATTTCCAGTGAATTAGATTTCCATCTCAAATGGTCAAAAGACGATACTCACTCTCGCTCAACCCCGCTCCCGAAGGTTTTCTCATCAATCCCCTAGGACCGAAACCACTATTCCCACCGCTGAATCCTCTGAGGTCATCTTGTAGTGGTCTATGAGAACCATGAATGGCCACACTAGCACTTCTCCCCAGATTAGGTTCAGCGCTTAGACTACTAAAGCTAGAAGGGAAGAGAGGAGATCCTGGACCTCTTTCGTATACTGGTAAAGTTGCTGATCCTCCAAGAACAGGAGTTTGAAGTTGGCTTGAAGGTGATCTAGGAATGAATTGATCTTTTGCCATTGTTGGTGATGTACAAATCTGCAATCCCACAAACGATTTGGATCTTCCGTTCTTACTAGTTGATGCTTTTGGTGGAGTTGAAGGTAGTTGTCTGAGATGTTGACGAGAATCATTTTGAGGTGAGAAAAGGATGGGATCGAATTTATCTTTATTACCTGCTTTTTGAGCTGTTGTGAACTGACTCTGAATAGGAGTCATACCTTCTTCACCTTCTGTCATTTCTCCTATCATGCCCATTCCTCCTCCAGGTTGATGACTGGATCCCAGAAGAGCGTTCATACCGGCTGCAGCTTGTTCATTTTCGTCTTCTACGATTTCCCCAAATGCAGCTGCTAATGCTCGTTCGGTTTTGGAGGCTTCGTTTGGGTCGACAGCTTCTAATCCTTCTATCCAAACTTGATTCGAACTTGGATCATATTCACCTTCGTCACCTAATCCCAAACCACCCCATGAAGGGGGAATATCATCTTCACCTCCGGCATTAAGTAAATCCCCATCACATCCTAGACACACACCTAATTTCTCCCATAGTGCTACTGACCTTGCTCGAACAGCTTGTCGTGCGCGGAAAATCCAATCATAATCTGGTGACTCATTCCGATCGATCTTAGTCAGATGTTTGATGAATTCTTCCCAATTCCATAGGTCAGGCTCAATCTCTCTCCAGTTGGGTCTAGCGGGATTTTTAGGAAACGCAGCCTTGAGATATTGGAACAGTTGTTCATTTGCGGGATGAGCAACAAGATCCGTGACTTCTTGAGGTCGCTCGACAAAAGGTAGTAACACATCTTCGTCCATTTGAGTGTATTCTACAGGTTCAAGAGCAACTGGAGGTTTTTCCTGTTCATTAGCAGGGCCGGGCCGAGAAGAATGTCCGGCACTTTTTCGACGTTTCAGCTCAGCTCCCTTGAAGCCGCCTTCCGGCACCATGACTGGAGAAGAGAGTTGACGAGCGATATCAACCACCTCATCAGGTGAAAGGCGCTTAGATTGAACATCACTCTGCAGACTTTCACCGCCATGGAATGAACCTACTCGATGGAGCGAGGTGTTCATGTCTTGGATGGGAGAGCGAGCAATGGGAAGTGGAGACATGCCACCGAAGGATGATGCTGCGAATGACCTCCTTGGTCCGCGATTGGAGGTAGCAGGCATGTCGCTTGCTGCAGCAAAGGATGTGAAGGGTGCTAAAGCGGATGAGGATTTGGAGCGATTATGTCTATGAGACGGCGTCAGCAAGGGGAGGTAATCATGCAGTATTTTCTTCAACTCACCGTCTTACAGTGGTGTTGTCAGCGGCTGGAGCCTTGACTAAAGTCAATCTTGAGAATAGATTACCCGAATCAGGAAGTTCTGTGTCCTCTTTACCACCAGCACCCCAATTTGCGGCATGAGCGATTAGACTCTGTCTTCGACTGAGCGACTTGGTGACCGAGCTAGCCCTCCTTCTTCCGCTAACACTCCCCGCATCTGAAGAAGCTGAGGTGGATGGAAGAGCAGTCTTCACAGGTTGCAGCGGCGAAAATGTTTGTAGCGGGGATAAGGCTGACAATTTTGGCGGGCGTGAAGGTGACGCAGATGCTTTGGCACTACGCCCACCAAATGTCGAGGAAGGCGAAGCGGTATCTTCTGATGGGTACATATTTTCCTTGTTCGACCCTCGGCTTCGTCCGTTAGGGGATAGATGGCTTGTATCTTCGTGTTGTGGTAGATCAGCACGAAGAGGCGAGTGGGGTAGAGGATCAGGAGCCTTGACGTCCGGTACGTTGCCCTGTGCGACACGAAGTAGAAAGCGCGATCCAGAATGACGAGACGGAGAGCCGAGCGGTGGTAATGATATGGACGTTCGTGTTTTGCGATCATGCGTAGAACAGAGCGGCACAGCAATTTCGGGGTTAGGCAAAGAAGAGGATTTGTCGGTAGTGACAATCGGATGCGGATTGCCAATTAGAGGGTAATATTTCACGAGAGCGTCAAGGAGGGGGGTGAATGAGGATGATGGGTCGGATACATAAGACATAGCCCCGTCAGCATGTCATCAAAATACAAGAGGGAGACTATCGGAGGGAATTGGGATGATAAGATCAACGAAACAGACACAGAATTCCTCCTGAAAAGCACTATTTGCGGTGCAGATCACCTCAGACTGATATAGACTCTTAAGCGAGGGTGCCTTCCCAAAGGAGAAAATATGAATTTGTTATGGAAGCATAAGAAAGGAGAGAAGCTGGGTCAGGCTCTGAAGACACCTTCATATACAGCTGAGAGGAGCTGAGCAGGAAGACCTGACCCATAGCTTGACAGCCCCGAAGACGAAGATCCGACCGACTGGATGACAGAGGAGATGGAGAGGAAGGCGAAGGTGGATGACATCACTCACGGTTTGGGCTATATCCTCTTCTACCTCGTCGTCTTCAGCCAACGCCGTCAATGAGCTTCTGCTCTGTCTTCCAGATCCGAAACCTGAAGAAGAGTGAAACGAGTCGTATTCGCGATCGTCTTCTTCACTATACTGATCTTGTTGAGGATTATGTAGTGGTATACGCGGCTTTGGTGAGTCATCAATAGACTTGAAGGAAAACGAAGAGAACATAGACATCTTTGCTTTGTTACGTAGCTCTTTCGATGCGATGGGATCACCTGACAAAATGATGAAGAGTCGAGAAGGGATTACGACAGTTGCAAGAGGTACGGATCTTGATTTTTGCTGGAATTATAAGTGGGAGTAAGGTGGAGATGCGGGTAAGAAGTGATATGTCGTGTGTCTTTTAAGGAGGCCCACAGGAACCTTGCAAATTGTAATGATTTGAGCAGAAAGAAGCTTCTTTAGGATGTTGACAAGATCAATCGGCAGTTGTAGCCGGGATCCCGTGATGTTGTTGCTCTGTTGAACGGCAAATAAGGATCAAATCATGTATGAAAAGTGTGTATCTTTTACGAGAGGGATGGTGTATATTGAGGCGCAAAGTTGTACAAAGGGGCGTCAAGGAGTGATATAGGAGTATATTTTTAATCTGATTTCTATCACAAGATATGTTCCGACCGAGATACTAAATGTAAACCCTCCTTTGGGACAAAATGCAACTACCCCTTGATTTTATACTATAATGATCCAATCAACTTTAGATTGGTTGGAGCCGCTTCGTCGCAGTGGGGCAGACGCAGATGATGAGGGGCCAAGACTATAAAAACAAGAGATGAAGCGTAAAACTGATCTTCAAGGGTGAGAAGGGGTATAAAGAGGGTGGGAAATTACAAAGGTCAAAGGTCACACGGTGATACATAACGTTGATATGACGCCATTAGGAGTTGTCCGATACTCTTACAATTCAAACGGTATCAAGCTTGGCGGGAATTTGCTTAGCTTTGACTCACGCTTTTGACGTAATGACTGTACCCTTGCGTTCCGCTAATCGTATGGTGTGAGACCGCGACCCTAATATAGAGTATGGATGTTGGTGCATCAGTACTTCCATTCATCTTGCCTTACAATTGCATGTTTCCTGACCATGCATATGAAGAATGATGCTCTTATAAGGAGTGAAGGGTCAGAAAGCGTAAGTACAAGGATTTGCTATGCTAGAGTGAGCAACTTGCTATAAAACAAAGGAAATATGACAAATGACATATTCAGTAAGGGCTACTGTAGCTAAACTTCTCAGAAGTTTTCATCCTTTTTGCATCAAAGTCGAAGGCATGATGCATTTTGCTTGATCTAAGACTACTTAATAGGAAGGGCATCTCTATTGGCTCTTCATTTCATCTCACTCACAGCTATATCGTATTGTAATCTTGACATCTAATTCTCATCATGTCAACCTCACCATCACAAAGCACGGAGAATGTTCGAAAGATCTTTCGTGAACAAGTAAAACCGGGAGCGCCAACCATTACTGGAAGGTACAAATATGAAATAAGACATGTCCATCATCTTGGGGATGATACTAAACCCCCGAGATCTGTGTCGCCCGCTGAGCGCATTGTGCATCTAAGCGAATCTTGGAAAGCCACAGACTCTTGGGATTGGAAGCACATGGCTATACAGGCAGGTCAGAAGTCAATACAAGATTGTGTGAGTTATCTTGTACTGCCCTTCAACTAACATATTTGACCATCTATACTTCGATTGCAGGTAACATGCCAGCATCAGAAGAAAATCGATGAGAATAAGAGTACTCGTGTCCTTGTCGATACAGTGGGAATATTATTGGAAAGTCAAGATGCTCTGATTAAGTGTCATTCACGACACTCGAGACGAGGACCTACTATTCAGATTCCGTTTAGGGATATGAATGACGCGTCAGGAGCCTATGACAGATTTGTGGCTAATGATCAGCATTTTTGCCCGACGTGCGATAGCAAAATGCATCACTGGGAACTGGACTGGCGTAAACACTACGTCCCTCTAGAAGATGTCCCAACTGTCGAGAAGAACGAAGAATCATTTTTTGATGATCAGATCTCCAGCGGCTCGCAGAATCTAATCCCAACAGAATCTCATCAATCACTCGACCCCACAGTGTTGCCACAGCCTATCGATGGGTCAGTTGACCGTGACCTTCCTGATTCGGACTTAGAGATCGAAATAGAATCAAATGCGTCGACTGTTCCCTCTCCAAGCAGTTCAGGAAGTCTTCGCCTGAGGATCAAGAACTCTTTTAGAAAGCTCAAGGAACCGAGAGTAGGTCATAAAAGGCTCTAACCTTGAAACATGAACCTACTACGCGAAGACATGTCACTTTTTGTTTCACATTAATAGTTATTTTTTTCTTATCTCGCGAACTTCTCTATCTTACACGTATTTAGTTATATGAAGGGATGAGCTTGTCTACTACAACCAGCTTGGCGTGTGTGTATAATTGAACATAATAGTATTGACCATCAATTACGATAGAATGAATCGTGCTTTCACCTGCCCTATGACCAGTCAGCTTTGACCATGTTTCATCCTAAAAGTGTTACTTGATAGTGCAATCTAAGAGACACTTCATTACGATATGTGCGGCTTTCAATCGCTATATTCCAAAGTCAGTATCACATTGCTCATCGGCCGGAACTTGCGACTCTGATACAGTATTAGAAGACCAAACCTCTTGATTGACTCGATAAAAGAGTTTAGTTGATGCGATCGGGGCATCTTTATAGACTGAGCCTTCTGTGGAAGGGAGATACTGGTCAGCATTTTCAATGACCGTAGCGTCAATCCATTGATATTCCATCTTGAAACGAAGTGAGTATGCTTTATATTGTGTCATGATACAACGGTAGGTAGTCCATGGTGTCATAGCGAATGTTGTTAGTTTCGCATGAAAGGAGATTTTAGACCGCTTGCTCGACTCGAATAGCAGTGACTGATTGACAGACAACCTATAAATACGACTAAGTTCGATACATTCTTCACTTGAACAGATTATATTTTTCTATTGACAACAACACGCACTTCACTTTATTTCCAGACAAAAGAACCAGAACGTTTTACAAAAGTCCCCAAAATTCCAAAGATCCCCAATTGTCGTTTCTAACAATCAATCCTCATCTAAACATACTTTTCTCAAAATGTCTACCGTATCTCGAACTCAAGGTGCACCATCAGTCACGGGCAACTTCAGATTCGGCTCTATACACGTACATCATCTCCCCGTCCCTGGCGAAGGACCTGTAGTAAGCGTATCATCGGCAAGCGGACCATCATCAGAGTCTATTCCGGAGAAACCAGTAATGACTGTTGGTGTATCCAGGGTGGAGGAGGTTGAGCAACGATTCTTCCGTTCTAAATTGCCAGAAACTTGGACCGTCGAAGATCAGCTCAATCTTTCCAGATTCAACCAATCTTTGAAGAAACTTACGTCTTCCAGCTGTGTAAGTCTCATCAAGTTCTGATGATCACTATCCAGTGTGGATGGTTAATCTCTGATGTTTGCTGTTATCTCAGGGGCTTTGCCAGGAACAGACCTCAAGAGAGAGCATTGCAAAATCCTTTCTTGACCGATTTAAAGCAGGAGTCCAACAAAAATATCCAGGTCTTGAAATTAAGACAAACCTGGAACATGAATTCTCCCGTCACATATTCCAGCCACGTATGGAATTCGAATCAAGCAACGCATTGATGAATTGCGATAAGGGGCACATACAAAGAGCACCTAGCATACTCAGATGGGGGTATACCGAAAACGGACCTCGATCATATGCAGATATAGTCTCAGATGGAAAGCATTTTTGTGAAAAATGCCGCTCGCTTGAAAAAATGACAGTTTTGAGCAATTACAAGTTTGATGAATCAGCACCTCCGGAAACGAACTCGGTTGAAGATGTCTCATCTAAAAATAGCGAGGCACACGCTGTTGCTTCATCTTTATTTCGCCCTTTAAGCTATTTGACTTCCTGGTGGGCGGGTAACCACTTGACATTGATCTAAAATGGTGGACCTACATTGCGACATATTCTGCTTGCTGCTCAATAGGTGATGGAGCATTTCATTTAGTGTACTGTAGTAACAAGTCAGGTGAATTTATGTTTGGAGTTTTTCTAATTTGTCAATCATTAGATATAGTATGCATATTTTGGGTTTGTGGCGTATTGGGCGGCAGAGATGCAATACGGTGAAGCCGAATGTTTATTACCTGAACTGATTGCATATCCCATCACAGCACTATAACGATTTACACATAGATTCAGAAATGAAGGTGACAAGATCATCAGATTGGTATCAGACACGAAGATGGAGCACAGATAGGACGAAATATAAGAAATTGTGTGGCGGAAACCCGCTTGAGGTCAATGACTGAGCGTGGGGATGAAGATCCGATAAATTGTCACAGCCTAAGCAAGAGTATGAGTGACTGTCCGACCATCTCTTGAGGCATTCTCAATTTGGATATCTTCAATAGCTTCTTTCTCATCTTGAACAATGTCAACGGCTTCCTTGCCTTGTACTCCGTACTCTGCAGTTTCATCTATAAAAAATGCCAAGCAAGTCAATTATTGGTTCCATTTTAAGTCAGCATTCAAAGAAAATTTCGTCACTCACCTCTGACAATTGTTTTGGCGAATTTTCTAGCTGAAACTTTGTTGGCAAATAAAATATCAAGTTCGGCGAATGATCTTCCACCTGTTTCGGGGAGTCTAAAGAATGCCCAGAAGAGACAGACAAAGTTACATCCGACCCAAAATAGACTATGGGGGGGTTAATCATCAGCGAAGATAATATCACAAGTACGTGTCCAAGTGATGAAGAACTATCACTTACCCAGATTTCGCTTTAAGGTTCCATCCATCTGCAGCTACCATTCTAGTGTTAATTTGTTGGAAAACGATTGCCATGACTACATAAATGAAACGACCCATAACTATAGCTCTACTTCTTAATCTTGATGCAGGTAATTCACCAACGATAGAATAACAAACTGGACCAAGTGAGAAGTGGAAGATCAAATTAATCATTATCATCAATCCACCAGTAAGTTTAAGAGTACCGTTTGTCTTTGTGACAAATCCAAGAATTCCAATAGGTAATAAACAACATGCCTCTGAAACTAAACCTGAAAGATAGATAGGTCGTCTACCAAAGTATCCCAAGAAAATCCAAGAAAGACCAACACCAACTATACCCATTGCATGAAGGATTAAATTCATGTTGAATGCTTCTTGAGTACTCATACCTGCTTGTTTGAGAAATTCAACTGTAAGACCAGTAATCATATTTCCATTGGCGACTTGTACAACCCAAGTTCCGATCATCTAAAATTCAAAATACTCATTCAGCCTATATATCACCATACCATATTAGATAGTCGAACCAATCACTCACAATTTCAGTTCGTCTAAGAGGAGGACCTTTTCTGAATAATTCAATCCAACTTCCATTTTTAGCTTCTAATTTTTCCATTGCATCGGTATGTCTCATATAGGCAATATATCCTTCAGCCTCATTCTCAGCATAGAAATCTTTTCTAGCTGTTCGGAGTAAAGTGGATTTGGCGTCATCGAATCTACCTTTTCTGACTAACCACCAAGCACTTTCAGGAGCGAAGAAACAAGCAAAAGCTAAAGGTACGGGCCAAATCCATTGTAAAGCGAAAGGAATTTTCCAAGCTAAATCGCCTTTTAAATGTAAAGCTCCTTTCAGTACACCTGAAGCTAAGAATCCACCCTGTACATCCCAAAGGTATATGTCAGAATGAGAGATAAAGTATGAAGAACGAAAATCAATAAGGTGAAACTCACACCTCCCCAACCGATTGAAGCGAAAGCTGCCAAATAACCTCTCATCTTGATTGGACAAATTTCAGCAGCATAAGCAGTAGCGAGCGTTTCTAAATACTCGTGAACTTGTCAGATTGATCGAGTAATAACAAACCTTTCTAAATGGTGAAAATATACTTTTACTTACGGAACATTCCCCAAGGAACACCCATGGCCAATTCTGCACCAACAAGCATATTGATATTTACAGAGAAAACTGCTAAGAAAATTGAAGCAGTCATAGCTACCATTCCCCAAATATAAGTTTTCTTTGATCCATATCTTTCTTGACATACACCAGTAATAACCAATCCAATTAATTGACCAACTTTACCTAAATTTAATAAAGCACCTTGATAAGAAGCAGGAATTACCATTTTATTTTTATGTAAAGAACCAAATCTATCTTGAAATTGAGGCATTCCGTAAAAAGTTGAAATCTGTAATAAAGAAAGAGTCAATATTTAAATTTTTTGATTATATCATATGATGTATTTAAAATTTCATATATTCCTGTCCGGGGAAGAAAGATGGTATTACAGATAGTTGACTCACCAATCCAGTATCATAACCTTCCATGAAAAGTGCACAAGAAAGTACAAAAGACCACATTCCTGCACCCCAATGATTTCTCCAAGCTTCTTCAAAAGTTTCTTGTTTTTGTTTAATAACTACTTCATGTCCAATCCTAATAAGTTCAGGATCTACACCTTCAACAACTGCTCTTAATTGAGCATCTGTTAAACCAATAACTTGAGGTTCTTTCTTGCTGATAATTCCTCCTGCCATTATGAAAGATTCACTATACTTTAGTCAGGTCAAGGAAGTCAAGGAGTAACAAGTTTTGAATCTACTCGATAAGTCGATGAAAAGGAAAAAACTAATAAGAGGAAGAGATCTGTATTATCTTTATACCCCTCTTTCAACCCCATGTTAACCCCATGGGAGACCATTGCCAAAAGAATATACTAAATGTCCACCGGACAAAAGATATTGATTTATGATCGGTTTATAATCTTACCGATTTGATGGCATTGATACATACGACTTTACGATCAGATTGGAAATATCCACTTATGCCAAGAACATTTAATCAAGGGTTATGCAGTTCGTGTAAGCATCTTATCCTTCTTACGAAGCGTATTCGGCTATCTAATCAGATGTAGCTGAATTAAGCACATCTCCTGATGTGGCGCTTCCCCAATTTGTATTTTGGGCTTGGCAGGGCAAAAAAGAAAAACGTAGTTTTTAAAGTCTAATTAGTTTGAAGAATGATATCCACTTGGAAAGGCGTTATTCATTAGCTGCATTGACTCTGACTAGAGCTCAGACAAAATCCATCGGAAGCTGTTGTTCATCTTTGACTTTATAAATCGGCTTTCATATACTCCGAATTGCCCATTTGTAAGTAAGTCATTATGAATATAAAGGCTAAATCGCATGATAAAGTCGGCCTAAAATCCTCCTTATCCATTTCGTGCAGCTTAAACCAGTTAGTGGATCACAAAAAAAATGGTATAGAGCTACGGATCGTACCTTTCACCAGTGCTAATCCTCTTAGCGAGAGGGCAGTGAGCTTGACTGTTTCATATTGTTCAAGGTATAATTACATTGCGCTTGTCATGTCCGAGAAGAATCCAAAGGGTATTTGATCAAAACCCATAATATGCATCCTGCGCTCCGAGCATACACCCTAATCATCCTCTTCAACTTCATCCTCGTCTTCGTCTTCATCTTCATCGAAATCGTCACTTCCACTATCTAAATCCGGTATACCTTCTTCATCTTCATTATTTAACATGATAACATCCCCTAAATCCTCTGTATTGGCCACATTCTTGCCTTTCGATTCATTGGACGTAGGTTGCGAAATAAAATTTGACGCTACTTCAATTGTTTGCGAGACTGTCTGATCTATCGACGAATGAGTTGGAATCTCAGGAGCTGGAACAGCCGTTTTTCCTGTGCTTGTTGAGGAAGGTATGGTCAAAGTGTCAGGATTTCTTATTATAGTCTCGACTGTTGGCGGTGCGGTACTCATAGATGATGGTATCGTTGTTGGTATCGTAGAGTTAATTGGCGAATGAGTGAAAGTAGTACTTGAAACTACTTTCTCAGTAGTGATTGATGAACTGTTGACATTCGACGAAACTCTCGAAGTTGTCTTTTCGATTATCATATCTTCCTCTTCTTCCTCTTCAACTACATCATCCGAAACACCAAAACCCATTCCAAGCCTTTCTTTCCGTTCCTCTTCACCTTCTTTGACGAAGAAATGTAATTGTGATAAAGGTGGCAAAGGTCTCATGAGGGGTGGTAAAGAAGGATGTATAACAAGCGCGAGATTTTCAGATTGCTGTTCCTATTGACCAAACATTTCGAATCAGCCTGGCTGCCTATCGTTTCTACAGGATATCTAAAAGGAAAAAAACTTACTAAAACTGAAATTATCAAACTCTTCCATCCTCTACCGGTACCTCCTTCTCCCTCAGTCATCAATACCGCTCGTTCTAATACACTGTTTAAAGCACCTCTAAGATCTGATTGAGCAGCTGAAGACGGTAAAACGCTTCTGAGAGTAGTAAGTGAAAGGTAAAGCGAAAGGTGTAGCCGGACAGAGAATGTTAGCAAGGATGGTGACAAAAGTGGTGTCGGATGTAGTAAGGGTATTACTGTGCAAAGCAACCCGATGATGTTTAGCTTTGCACTTCTTCTTCTGGATAGCATCGAGCGGGCCATCCGGTTCCACTTGTTAATTAAACTCACAGTGCAGTGCCATGACGATGACTTCTACCTCTCTTGAAGAGATCGACCTCGATTCCCTTCCTTCCAAGCCTCCCACTAGACCATCCTCAGCGCCTCGTGCTCTCTTCTTTCCCCTCTTACCGCCACCTGTATTTCCGCTAAGAATGTCTGATTTGGATCGATTCTCGAGAAGGGGCTGAACTCGCGTCAAAGATAGTCTCAGAAGACGAGTAGGGTATTCGAGAGGTACGATAGCGGGCGGATAGATTGAAAGGAGAAGGTGATGAAATTTCAGAAGCTGTATTTGGGTGTCTCTACAGAGTGAGCAGTTGTTTTTAGCTTCTAGCGATATCGGTGAAGGGGCATCAAAAGGGCCAAGATAGCATTAAAACTCACGTCATCTTGGCCGGAATTCGTTCTGCCAACCAAACGGTATGGTCGAGTATATTGCTCAAATGCGGGAACAAGTGATCGCCACAACTGGGGAAACCCAAATCAGCTATATCCATTCTCGAAAGTCTCGGTCAAGTTGGACGTACGAGATCGCCAAGCTTCCAATCAGTTGTACACCTATTGTCCATATTCTAGGTAGAGAAGCGAGTAAAGCGGCGTGATGTTGGGGGGAAATATAAGAGACGGTCTGCTCTTACTTGTTAGCTTGCTGCTTTCTTCCGTATCGATAAGGCTTACCGGCGTGTCAAGCGTAAGAGACAAGCATCTGAGACCCGCTGATACAATCTGAGCGATTGGAACAGGTACAGGTCGGGCGGTTGGATATCTAGGACATATTTACATCTGAGCATGAAATCCTCGAAAAGACATATAGATCAACCTACCGTAATAAAGCAAGAATGACTTCTGCAAATCCTTCGGCCCAATCTAGAGAGACTGGTAGTCTGCTTGACGAGTCGACGGGGAGTTCAGGTAACGCTGAAGCAGCATTCGGGGGTTGTACCTTGACCGACTCTGAAATTGATATTATAAAAATCAGCTTGCTAAAGAGAGTTTACATTTAAGATACGCCAAAAGAAGGATCAAAGAAGACCCACCTTCTTCCCAAGCATCGGCAGTAATGCCGTTCATGGCTCGACCGAATCCACCCAGAGCTTCCCTCACCTCTGTACCCCATGATTGAGGAGATTGAGCTTTTCCTGCCATCACATGTAGACATGCGATCAATTCACTAGCTGATCTACGGATCTCATCGGGTATGACGGGGTAAGGATTTGTCGGAGTAGGTATTTGAAGGATCAAATTCAATAAAGATGGTTTGAGGACAGGTAGTAAAGGTCTAAACGGTGCTGGTGAATGCACTATCAATTTTCGTAGGGCTGAAAGTAGTTCATACTTTTTCAAGAATTTGCGTTAGTCTGACCTTCCTATATATCATTATTTCAGACTCACTACTATATTCCAGTCCGGACGGCTATCTGATATGCACCTCTCGAATAATTTGCCCAATGAGGCAGCCAATTTACCCATTATTGGATGGATGACTTCTCGCTCAAAAGAAGGGTATTGCGAGGCTGAATATACCATCTGCTGTAACAGCGATAAGTATGAAGGTATACTCGATACTGTGCTTGTCGGTGACTAAAGGCCAGGAACTTTCAGATTCAGCCAGAGGTACGGTCCCTACGAAAAGGAAGCATGTGTTCACAATTCAAACTTACAGCTATAAATCCAAGACAAGTGCCCAACCATCCTTTACCATAATTACTCAGGATATAACCTTCCTCGTCCATTTCTATGATCTCCTTTGCTACATCACATGCTGCTCTCCTGTCGACATTGTCTTCTCTGGATAGTATTGAGGAATTGAGTCGACTGAGAAGCTTGGCCAAGGAGGACTGAGACAAATGGGAGGGATTTGCGAATGGTTTGTGAGATTGAAGAAGTGAGATTGTTGAAGGGTGAGAGAAGGGCAGTGAGCTAAGGAGCGGAAGAAGTGAGGTGGACATTATGCAGCGTCTCTGATAGCCGTATAATTATTGGCCTGACGCAAATGCAACAGTCTTGGTTTGAGTAGCAGCTATCGATATACCTTATGAACACACCAAGATTGCTCCTTGACCTGTAACTTTTGGAAATCTCGTCCAGTCACGTGATACTATGACAATCATCTGTTTATGGGTTCTACCGTGGGAAAAGTGTGATGGTAAGGAATGTTTACCCGAGTACTCGGTTGATAACCGGAATTAATGAGTCATCACAAAGTAATCATAATATCCTAAATCACCTTCTAATCCAATACTCTTACATCTCACATACTTTCACTTCAAGTACCAACCAACTCTCATCTTCAACGTTCAGCGACATCACACCGGTCATCGCACTGGCTCATTCATTCCTGCACTGTAGTACTCGACCAGTTCACCGCTTATAACATTATACGCGTACAGCCCAACACAACTTGGACGTAAACAACTGATCTTCAGGGTCGTGCACGTAATCCCGCTGTTTCAGTCGCAAGTGTGAGTCGTAAATGTGTCATATTCTTCTCCCCATTAGGTTCATTCACATACCCTCATATAGTCAGTCACTTTGTAGACATCTTCATCGCGCTTCAACTCCTGATCATCCTCCTCATCTCGTCGCGCTCATATATCCTTCTGACAAAACCCCTTTTCCTTGAATAGCTTTGGACGTCTCTTTCGTGGGTGGCCAAACGTTCATTATGCCTAGAACACACACATCCACTTCGGCACTTTTGCCTCCTACTCCTACCTCTTCCACTCCTGTAACGTCCACAGGGACTGTGCTTCCTTATTCGCCTACCAGCCCACCTAAACCTCGTCTTTGGTTAGAACCTCATAAATATACCAATTTCGATATCGAATTAAGACCTTGTCACCACTTACGGCCATCCAAACCAAGAGGCTGTAAACGACATCGAGAACCTACTAAAGACGATGTCACACCAGAAGAGGCGGAACTGACTACAAGACCTGTGATCAAGTTGAAATTCAAAAGACCAAACTTTCATAAAAATGTTCATGCTAATAAGAAACCAGTAGATGGGCCCCCCGGATTCATCCCTTATTCTCCTGAATCCAGTCGTAGAGAATCTTCTTCTTCTTACCGCCCACATGTGGAAGAAGAATTCCAAGTTTCTACTCAACCAAATCCCAATGTACCTCCAACTAAACGAGCAAGAGCTCATTCTGGATCATCGAATTTAATTGGTTTCTACCTCAGTGACGATTCGGCACCTTCTTCACCAGTCGATACTACATCACCTTCCATTGCTCACATGACACCTTCAACCCCTACTGTCTCATCAGCTAATGTCAATAACAATGCTTACAAAGTGCATCCTCCTTACATCTCATCGCCTTTGGCATCCACCTTAATCTCAGGTGCACCATCCCATTCTCACAGAGCCACATTGGACCCCTCGCCATCATCTTTCAGAGACATTGAGATGAGTGAATTGGGCTCTCCGTTCATTCCAGCTCAACTTGATGCCCCAAATCTCCACAGTCAACTCCTCATCACGAGACAAAAGCTTTTTAGAATTGAAGCTGAGGTCGAATCATTGGCCACAGAAGTAAATAATCTATTCAAGCTGGGTTACGGTAGAGGTATGGGCAGAGCTGTTAGCAATGGGCGAGGTCCAAGTAGACTGAGAAATGGCGCTCAAGGAGTACGTGTGAAGGTAGAAGACGATATGGAGGTAGACGAATGATCGTGAGTAATGAAGGCGACTGCTCATCGTCTCGGGCATCTGCTGATCTAGTTGGTCCGCTAGTTGGAGACTTATGTCAGAAATCATTCGCCTAAGTCGAGCATCAAGAGTCATATATCCCTCACCAAGCATATTCGCCACGCATCACATTGCTCAGCATAGCATATAAGCATTATCAAGAACGAAGAATAACGAAATACACGATAAACACGAAATGTACTATGAACCACAGTCCAGTCATTCACCAACACGCCATAATTAACGAAATATTCCATCACAATTCAGAACAGGCCCTTAAACATTTTGTAATATCTCATCCCATCAGCATGTACATCTTAAATCACCCTCTTGTTCCTCAAGTCCGTATTAATCACTACCTAACACCCTCATCACCCACTTTTCCTTTTCTGCATCCCTCAGAATACGCTTTCTTCATCACTTGCATCTTTCTTCCCCATCTTTGTCATTTGTATACCCTTTTGCTTACCCCGCTTCGTTGCATCGTAAATCACAAGAGTGACCAGTAATTTGTATTTTCTTCTCCCGTATTTCATACGTCCTTTGTTGTTCTTCTTCGTTGTTGTTGTCGACGTCGATCATCAGTCTTGTTGTCCCTCGTATGTCACCAATGTTTGATTTCAGTATGTGTCTTGTATATCAGTATATAACGAATGTCTTATGTCAATCATGCCTATGTTACAGTTCGTCGTGATCAGTGCAAGCTATTGTGTACGCGATGATGAAGCAGATTTGGGTTGATTTTAACATTCATAGTCCGTCTATATAAGGTATCAAAAATGATAATAAAAGTATAAAACAAGGTAATATTTCGGAATGGATATATAAAAGTTTGAAACTATTCTATGTCTTTTTTATTTAAGCCCATCTACCAAGTAAAGCCATAAGACCAGAACCTAATAACATACAAATGAAAATATAAGATAATTTACCATTACTTGATTTCATCATTCTAGGATTTAATAAAATTTCATGTGCCATTAATTCAACTAATCCAGTATATAATAAAATTCCAGCAGAAGTTGAATCTAAAACACCTGAAACGATATTTGCAGTTTTTCCATTTCCATCATAAGAATTTTTTAAACCAATTCCAATTGAAATTCCAATTGGTGTACAAATTGAATAAAATAATGCTGCAATCCATCTATAAATTTTCATTTTTTGGGGTAAATTTAATGAAGCTAATCTTGAACCTAAACCTAAACCTTCAAACATTTGATGAAAAATTATAACAATAAATAAAGTTATAAATTCATTTGTTACACCTAAAGTTAATCCAATTATAATTGAATGTAAAACAACACCAAATTCTAATACACCAACTGCAACTAATTGTGCAGAAGCTTCTGAATTTGAAATTGGTTCATCATTATCATAATTTGAATTTGATTCAATATCTGATTTTTTAATTTGTTTTTCTGTATTTGAAGAAGAACTAAGTGTTTGTTCAGTAATGTCATTGTGGTGGTGAGAATGAATATTAGATGCTAATGGATGAATATGATGTTGAGAAGCTGGTAAAGAAGTATCGACATTAAGTGGTGCATCCAAATTGTGATCATGTGCATGAGCATCAGTATCATCATGAGCGTGAGAACCTATAAACAAATTTCAGGATTATCAGTATTGATTTTTCAATTAGGAAAGTCATCGAAAACGAATGAAACATACTGTAATCCACACCTAGACGTTCTAATCTTTTAGTACCGATTCTATAAGCTGCTACTTCAGCAAAGAAGATTCCATAAACTGCAGCCATGGCAATTGCCGGTGCCCAATCCTATTTGGTTGATACAAAATCAATAAACGCTAAATGATAATAAAATTCGTAAATACCAACTCACATATTCAGTCCATGTACCGGACAAACATTCCGAAGTCAATTCGTCCCATGCAGGAGCTAATAGATGTATGAAAGCAGTAGCGATAATAACACCTGAACCAAAGAATTTGGCGAATCTTTATATTCAAGAATCAGTTATATAATCTTGAACGCCATTTGTCCGATAAGAAAACTCACTCAAAAACTGGTGTTGGTATAGCTGAAGAATGTCTAAAGATAATGGGAGTCAAAGTACCAGCTAATGAAGTGACTAAAATTATAAAAATAGCACCAATTCTTAATCCATGATGAGAATCAGAATTATCAATAGCACATGGATCAGAATCTTCTACATCTAGCATATTGTTTCCTCCATTATCTACATCAGCCATTTTGAATGGATGTTGGTTTTGATGATCTTGGATGTATGAGGATAAAGGATGTCTGATAGAACTTTCGTTCTTTTTTTGGGTGATTATAGTATTTTGATACTCTAGCGTTTACTATTCGATTGGGAAATAGGTATGATCGATTATAGCTATTATTTATATATATATGTATGTATGTATGTATGTCTCTGAGGACAATGCGAGTACGTATATATTGAGTTTTCTTTAAATTTGCGGGACTATCATTGACAATGATGATGATGATGATTTGATGGATAATGGTGGTAAAAGTGTGGACCAAAATCTAGGGTTGTAACTTTCATTACCTCTTGGGTACTCATTTTTATTATCTAACCTTATTCGGAGTATTTCCAATTCACAAAGTTACCGTGCACGTCCCCCTTTATGTGAATGTGGCACACATATCCCACTCATACTAAAGCAATCAATAATCAATTTATTATTCGTTTTCATCATACATATACATTCACTTTAGACAATTAAAAACATTGTCATCGCTTAATGTAAAGTGGTAAAGAAGAGTACTTGTACGGTCGTATGTGCTAAATTTAGGTATCGATCAATTTCCTTGGCCTTTCTGTTCATCCTTTTTCAAGTTTTTCAGTTTCCAAATTCCAAATATACGGGTTTGCAACAGGGTACCTTTCTTTCTTTGATTTTTTTAGCTACTACTTGACGAAGATTTTTCCGATGTCGAGTATAATTTCTCGGACTAGCTTTACTCTGTAATGACTTGTCATTCTGTAATTTGAAGCTTAACCTTCTTTCGGCTATTAAGGGGTGTGGGTTTAAGCATTTGTCTATTGTAATATCTTTAACTCCGTGCGATTGGCAGATCTCACAGCTGCCAAATCAGACTGATTGCCTTTGTCCAGCAGTACACTCAGTTTGTCATATTCATAGAGGTTTCATCTGCGAGAATTGATCCCAGCATATTATCCATATTATTTCCGAAGGGTGAAACAAATGTAGTTGCAGCTCGATGCTACGTAAGAGAACGGAGATAACATCATGGGAATGGGTATCAAGATATGCATGGTAGAGCGAAGTGGAGTGTTATCGTGAAGGAAAGTGGAAGTCCAATTAAGTTAAAGGACATCAGGTAACCTAAGTGTAAAGAGAATTGTGACAAACATAATTGAGGAGGGAAAAAGTCCGTTATATCGTTTATATAAACAATCGACATAGTTATTGTCCGTTGTCTTATTGTATGAAAGTTATTGACAGGAGCTACATACAATATAGAATGACTTAAATTGAAGTCGCTATTGATTTGGGAGGTGAAGAAGGTCTTGTCAAAAAATAAGCTGTCAGTCCACCAGCTAAAATTATAATCTATAACAAACAAGTAGTTTAGCCATGTGTTCGCTATATCGTTTTGAGCAAGAATACATACGATTAACAATACAACCCAGATAATTTTCTTGATTCGACCGCGTCGTTCTTGAGCTTTTGAAAGCCAAGCACTGGATTTGAAAAAAAGATTACAATATAAACGTGGTTAATCAACTGCTCTACAAGCCGAAACTTGGAAAAATCTGATACATACCTTTCATTGGTACATTTACTACCCGCTGTATGTTGTGCTTTTTCAGCTTCATCAAGTTTAACATGTACATTAAATCTTTTCCAAAAATCCATTCCACTAGCTAAGAAAGTAGATTTAGTTTGAGATTTTCTATTTAAACCTGATCTTCCTGGTTTTTCTCTTCTAGTTGAAAAAGGTGACATTAATTCTTCTTGACCTTCTCTAAATAATGCTTTCTTTTCAACCATAATATCATATCCTCTTATACTACCATTTATTGAATCTGTCTTTCCATGTCCATTCTCTTTATATGATGAAGTGAAGGGAGAAGAAGGTGAAGATAAAGGTGAAAAATGTGATTGAGGTGGAGCAGCTAACATTGGAGAAATTGGTGAAGTTGATGGAGGAAGTAGGATCACTCTTGGAGGTGTGAGTGAAGTAGTATTAATACGAGGTTGAGGTCTATTTGAATTTAAAGGAGAAGTATTTAATCGAAAAGGTATATTGGAATATTCACTCGAATATGCAGATTGATCATCAGAAGGACTACGAATAGGTGTATTAGGTCTAAGATTATTTAAAGGTTGAGGATATCCTTTTCCATGACCTTGATTAGGTTGTAAAGTTGGTTCAGGAAATTCAACAACCGTTAATGGTCTCACTCTTCCAGATTCATCAGATTGTCTTGAAATTAATTCTCTTCTAGCAGGTGATTTAGGAAGTTCTAAATTTTCCATCTTATCTTCTTCTTCTTCATCATCATCCTTTTCATCCGTTGCGTAATGATGTTGATTTTCACCTTGAATATTATCCCAATGATATAATTCACCTGTTTGACTTTTAATTTTAGCTTCTAAAGCATCTTTTAAACCTTTTGTAGTTTTTACATTCGAATTTACGCTAATTGCTCTTGTTGATCGAGTTCTTGCAATAGGTGTATGTGTATAAGATTTAGGAGTAGGTATAATTTCTTCTGAATCTGATTCTAAATCTGAATCATAAGGTGTAGAAAAGAATGCTCCAATAGCTTGAACACCTGAATCTCTTGGTCTTTCTGATGATTCTCGTAATTGAAGTGGTGGTGGTGTACATGCTCCGTTATTATACGCTGGAGATGGAGCTGATCTAGGAGTGGAAAGTTCTTGATTGATTGAAGGGAGAGATGAGATGGAATACATATTGGAGATGTGTGATCTTGACATGGTCAGCTTCGCTTCACTTTAACCCTTTCTAATCGTTAAACAAAGCGTTATGGGCAGATGTTAGGTGGAAGAAAGGGAATGAGATTGTCCTTGGTTTATATCGTGTTTGAGAGTTGAGCGTACAAATAGTTAAAAGAGTGTGAGCGTAAAAGAGCGTGGGTTACAGTTGGGTCTAAGTCATTAAGAAAGAATGCTGATCCGACAAAGAAAGCAGAGACAGAGGGGTTATGACAGTATGACAGAAGGTTTTGTCAATCGACCTGTCAGCGAATTATATGCAGTACACTGCGAGTGAATCATCGCTTCAAGAAGATGGATTAGATGCGATACAATTAGTTTTGTATGAAAAGTTCAAACAGAGCTCAGACCTCTTAGTTTATAGGAGTTTACTAGTAGACTTTGCTCATATTTGTCCCTGGTTGTCAACTGTTTTCAAGCTAAGGTATGTCACAAGTATAGCTTCACTTTTAAATAAAAGGAAAACAATTAGAATTAGTTCTGATTTTTAATCCGGATCAATGGATCTGTGCGTCATTTTAGGAACAACGCTAAAACATTTTGATAGAAAGTATTTATGAAATTCCCTTATTTGATCCTGAATGTATTGCGGTAAAAGGGGAGTTTTTCCCTTCGATCAAAGAATTCGTTTCATCTAAAAGTAATCAATCTTCTTAGTTTTGTTTCGGATTAACTTTTTCAGAATCCTTCGCTATTCAATTGAATTTATCGATTTACATTGATTAAAATCAGTTCAACTGAGAAGCTTCTAAAAGGATGTCATAGTGAGATTGAGAAATTGTAGATTGTTGATTCGTCTTCATAAAAACACTCGTTGTATATTCAAGTGTAGAACAACTGTCTAAAATGCATTTTTTAAAACACGAGGAACAAGGCGGACAGGACCGAGCGTAAAAGAGGCGTATTTTTTTGAATTTCATGCGTTTTGTATTCGCAGATATCTAGTATAAGGTACTCACAGCCCAAAGCCGCATCTAGCTGACTTTTGACACCAAGCGTTGGCCTCTTGGATATGAGTCTTGCTAGGTACGAGGCAATGTGATCTTATGCTCAAGTTGAGAATGCCTTCAGCTTGGTCCACTATGATGGAGTGGTTATTCATGCTATATGATCAGCCTCCTTTCACTCCGATTAACGATGTATCGAGCCATATCGAACTTTGGTAATATCCATTTGTGGTAAGAAGTAAATATGACGTGTGTAGAATCTCCTGCGTGCCCCTTGTAGACAGACTATATTAGTCATCATACTGCTCATAGCTGATCAGTCATCTTGTATCACATATCTCAATTGTCCTGCATCATCCGCATCTATCTTCCTGTAGTGAGTCTACTTAGTCCGGATTGGCATGTCTCGAATTGATAGTGACATCGATAGTATTGTTTTTTGGCAAAGATTGTAAATGAGGAAAATCAACCACGTCGTTTCTCGCGTTCTGATTTCGACGTTGCTTTGTTTCTCACTAAAATCGTTAGTCGAGTTCTTACCTTTCATAACAAATGTATAATTAGATCTTCAGCCTCTTGAGTATGGCGATAGGTCGATGAGCGCCCTCGACGATTCAGCATTGGCATTTCAGGATGTACTATCAAAACAAAATCGCAGAAGCACGCTGCAAATTGTAGCCTCAATCTCTTTCGTCATTGTACGGCATTCCTGGATTCTTGTCGCGATCACTTGATTCGACAGTTGTATCATTTGGCAAATATAAGCAGAGACAGGTATCACAGAATGTTGAAAAGTAGCCAAAGAGTCGAGGATGATCAAACATAGAGGTAATAAAGTATAGGAACATCAATAGAAGGAGGCAGCTGGGTAAGTTGAAAATGAATTCGAGTTTCGTCTAAACAGATCTGCATGGGGTACCCGGCTTTAGGGGCTTGATTTTATTTTTTTGCTATTTGATACTCTGTTGTTCATTTCTCATCGTTGCTATACACCTCTCACTCGTTCTTATCCTCTGATTTGATTTTTGCGTTGAAAATGATATGATAAAAGTCAATCATGAGATCTGATGAAAGAAGATTGATGAAAAGATTTGATCATCATCATGTTATGTAATATTTATTTTTAGGACGCAGCGCGCGACTAATTCTTTACCCTTTGTTTCTATGGTGGGTGATTTAAATTGATTGATGATTTACCCTGAATCACATTTTTGGGTGTTTCTTACTATTTTTATCCCTCTGCTCTGATGCCTTATGTTATGAGAATTGAATGGAGCACTGCATTTCTCATTTACTACCAGCCAAGTCAGTTCAGGTCATTCATCCCGTTTAGTTTTACAAGTTTACTTTTCTTTCATTATTCTTTGTTTAAATCGTAATTTTCATTCATCTGTTTACATTGACAATCTATGCTTCATTCTCATCATCAGACTTCTTCTTGATCAGTGAAGCCCGAGTGTATTTTATCAATCAGTTGATAGTCGGTGCTAAACCCTTTTACCCTTTCTTCTTTCATTATCTTTTCAACCTATTTCTCTTGGCTCTTGGCTTTTCGGTACACGGCTCGCTTCAACATCTCAACATCTTATTAAAACGTCCTGAAAATTGCTTATCGATAAAAATAACATTCCTTCTTACTGTCTTGGCAATATACGGAAATAATATCCTGGGACAATAACAATTGTTTGTCAATAAAAACGACAATAATAACAACAAAGACGTGATAATCGGTTGATTGGGGAACTTCTTTAATTACTCAATGCAGTACGGCAGCCAATCGCCTTCGCTTGGCCGTGAACCTTTACTTGCGTCCGCTCAGACTCCTGGTATGAGTCAACGCCTATCTGAATCTTCTTTAGCATCATACGAAAGATCTCATTCTCAAATGTCTCATAGAGGTCAAACTGCCAACTCGGCAGGTCAATCTTACGCGTCTTTTTCTTCTGGAAATCGATTTGGTCCAACAGCAAATATAGGTTCAACTACCACTCCTTCTTCAGCAGCATCGGATGCAGCATTAACTAAAGGTGCTTACGCGACCGGTGGATTAGATGATGATGATGATTTAGATGATCAATTACATACTTTCACAGCTGCGGAACGAAAAGATCTTAATACACCATTCGATATCGCTTCATGGAGAGGATGGGCAAACGCTCTCACATTATTACTTTTAGCTTTAGGAGGTATCATGCTTTTCGCAGGTTACCCAATCATAGCTTGGTATTACGGAAATAGTAATTCATCAGGAGCTAATACATCAGGATATAATTTGGGTGGAATAAATGCTAGTGGTCAATATCCATCAATTACCGGTTTACCTTCACTCATTGATACCGATACACCTTCCGACTCTTACACAAAAACAGGTGCAGATGGAAACACTTGGGATTTAGTTTTCTCAGATGAATTCAACAAGGATGGTAGAACTTTTTACGATGGTGATGATCCTTTCTTCCAAGCTGTTGATTTCCATTATTGGGCGACTGGGTGAGTGAAAGTCTCAAATCGTCCATCCTGATAGCATTCCCATTGCGTCGATGTACCTGATAGTATGGTGTAAGGTCTGACTGACCTGTTGATTTTAACCATTTTTAGAGATTTCGAATGGTATGATCCCTCCGCAGCAACGACTGCCGATGGACATCTCATTCTCACCATGACTCAAGAACCTATTCATAACTTGAACTTCAAGTCCGCTATGTTGCAGTCGTGGAACAAGCTCTGTTTCAACAAGAACGCTTATATCGAAGTTTCCGCCTCGCTTCCTGGTATGACAACTGTTGGTGGTTTCTGGCCCGGTATCTGGACTATGGGTAATCTGGGACGACCTGGTTACGGTGCCACCACAGAAGGAACTTGGCCATACACATACGATTCGTGTGACATTGGTACTCTTGCCAACCAGACATACGTTAACCAGACTGGACCCGACGCTACCCTTACAACAGGTAGTAACTCAGGACCCCTTTCGTATTTACCTGGACAAAGATTATCTGCATGTACATGTGCCGGCGAGGATCATCCCGGACCCAACGTCGGTGTCGGTAGAGGTGCTCCAGAAATCGATATGATCGAAGCTCAGGTCATTCTTTCGGAAGAACGAGGAGAAGTATCTCAATCTTTCCAAGTAGCTCCATTCGATGATTATTATCAATGGGACAACACCACAACAGCCAATTGGAAACAATACGATACAAGTTTGACATATTGGAACACTTATTTGGGTGGATCATACCAGCAAGCTGTTTCTGCTTTAACTCGTGTACCTAGAGATATCTACTACAGTCAATCTGGAGCTAACCAACAATTCACGACCTTTGGGTTAGAATGGCAAAGTTACCCTGACAACAGAGAAAATGGTTACATCGCTTGGTATTCTGATGGAGTACCCAGTTGGACAATGCATGCCGATGCCGTTGCTGCGAACCCAAGAGTAGGAATAGGAAGAAGAATCATTCCGGAAGAACCCATGGCCTTGGTATTCAATTTTGGAGCCTCAAACAATTTCCAAGCCGTAGATTTCGACAATTTGGTTTTCCCAAATTACCTTAGGATTGACTATATCAGAGTTTATCAAAGAACTGACACTGGTTCAATCGGTTGCGATCCCTCGGGTAAGTGTTGAAGGATAAAGGGTGTTTGCAGAACAAATCGCTTATTCTGCTTATTTTCAGATTATCCAACCGCCGATTACATTTCGAGACACGCAGAAGCTTACAGTAATGCTAATTTGACAACTTGGGCTGCATATGGTGGGTAATGCCTGGATGATTATCTGGACAGGGAGCTAACATATTCTATTATGCAGGTCAAACTTTCCCCAAGAACAGTTTGAAGGATACTTGTTAAATAAGCGGATGACATATGGAATATTAGCCAACGAGCGATATTCCAACGCGGTCAAAAAGCAGAATCTCATTGCGGTCAACAGCTATCACAAATTCTCATAAAGTCTTCAATCTCTCAACCTCGTCTCCATCACAACGAACCAATAACGACATTCTTATTTACGTGATCTATATCACGTCACGACACACACACATAGTCCACCTCGTGCTGACCATCTCAGCAGAGGCTTATTGCATTTTTCAATTCTCATATAGCTTCATATACCCCCCCTAGAATCTTCTTTTCTCCTTCGGATAATCCGATTAGTCTCAGTTACAGATGGCATTGTTGATGCTTTTATCATGACACATTGTACCATTGACTAATCTCATTTTGATCTTTGATATCTCTCAATATGATTGACAGTGATTTGGAGAGTGATTGAATGAAAAGAACACATGCATTTCTTGATACGATTTCATTGTAGTGCGCCACTTTGCCATCTGCACTGTACGGTGGTGATGATGCAACGTCATAAGTTGATTTGCGGGGCTCAAAGTCGCACGACCACCTGGACAACAATCTGATTTTTTATGATAATTCGATCCTTTATTTACATCTTGATCTGTGACTCTGGTAGTGGATGGGATTAGGCATAGCTATATAATTGAAGAGAGCTTCAACCTTTGTACATATACTGTATCACAAAACACTTAAGACACAAGTGGAGAAAACAAGAGCTCTTCGATTTTGGATTGACTTGAACGAAGTACTCGTTTTGACATCTTCCAATTGTTTGGTGTCATAGTTATGACCTCTATACCTTGGTTAGCGACGCTGGTGACAGTACTAGATGAAGGGGAAAATACGAATGATACTAGTCCTTTACCTCCTGGAAGTGGACCTACGCGTGAGTGACATCTCAAAGTGTTTTTGTATGGCTGCCTATATCCACTAACTTTGATATCTTAACAACGGATATAGAGAAATTTGACGGTATGTACACTATGTATTCGTATGAAATGATTTTCTAAAATCGAACTCACTTGATGGAATTCGTTATACAGGACCATGGTTCTCCACTCAACTCACTTTATCACTCGCTATTGGATTAACGAGCTTTTTGACTTTTTGCGCACTACGGACGAAGTGGGATGTAGTTTATATGGGAAGGACGAAGTTGAAAGGTGAGCAGGTGTGCATGAGTGGCTCTACATCAAATTCCATTTGTCGTTTTGATCAATACAGCTTTGCTGATGTATATGGTCTATGACGATAAAGACTTTTCACCCACACCAGCTCATTCACCTGAAACTCAAACTTCATCTGGAATATCGAAATTCTTCGGATGGATTAGACCGACATTAAAAACGTCAGAGTTCACTGTGTTACAAACTGTTGGACTTGATGCTGCTGTCGTAAGTATTGTCACCTCTGAGAAAACTGGCTATATTCAGACTGATCGTTTTGATTTGCTGTAGCTGTTAAATTTCTTTAGAATGGCGTTCATGTTATTTAGTTTATCAGCTTTCTTAGCTATCTTGGTGCTGATACCGCTTAACCTCTTTGTGAGTTAAAGTCGTCAGGTAGAACTTCCGGGCGGGACCTTACAGGTGGTTCCCTTTACAGCGACATGGTTCAACTGATTCTGCTCCAGATCCCGGAGAGAACAGCACAATATCTTCAATGATGTATATCAACGCTTTTGTCAATGGTACAAATCCCTCTACGCGGAGAAGCTTTTACGATGTTCTTCTTGATCCAACGACCTCGTCTACAATTCACTTGATCTTCACTTATCTTTTCACTGGATTATGCTTATCATTCTTTCATAATAATTTCCATCGATTCGTTCTTTCTCGTCAATCTTTCGGTCTTCACCTGATCCACTCGATCTCCGCTCGAACAGTATTGGTTTCTAATTTACCTCAACACCTCCGAGGTGATCGTGCATTAGCTGATTATTTCGAAAATTGTGGATGGATGGTAGAAAGTGTTAGTGTCTGTCGAGAAGTGGAACCGGTCAGGAAGATTTTAGAAAAGCGAACAATAGCATTATTGAAACTTGAACGGGCATGGTGCGATTGGGTGGGAAATCCAGCTGGTAAAGCTATCAAAGGGTATAATGCGGATGTTTATATAAAACCACAGGTAGCATCGACTTTGGCTTCTTCAACTACACCTACACCTTCGGTAACTTCTCCTCAACCAATAGAAGCGAGACTTATACCTGATTTAGATGAAGCTCAAGCTGAAGAAGAAACTCATCAAGGCCCCACACTTACCCCTATCAACGGATCAGCTACTCCAACAAACACAGCAAGGGAAGAAGCAGGTGAAAATAGAAGTCATGTTCATATACATACTACCCGACCTCGACCAACTTACAGACCAAGATGGTTTGGAAATAAAGTGGATGCGATTGAATTTTGGGAGAAAGAATTTGAAAAGGCAGATGAAGAAGTAAAAGAATTAAGAAAAAAAGGGAGATTTGAAGCTACTCATGCTGCATTTGTCACATTTGAAGATGCTAAAGATGCTGTAAGTGCCAATGAACGCTTCCTTGCACCTGTAAGTTTTAAGCTGATATGTGTTGGTTTTTATGAAAGCAAACCGCTTGTCAAGTTTTACATTACCCACATCATTCGTCAGTTGTGACTGAGCTTGCTCCAGAACCTAGAGATGTAGTTTGGAGTAAAGTCTCAATGACGAATCGTGAAGCCCAAATTAGAGATTTCTTTGTCATGGGTACCACGGGTGTTTTCTTTTTATTCTGGTTCGGTGAGTTTCTATCATTTTTATACCTTACGTGATTATATTTCAAGAGACTTCGACTCTTCATTTTATCGAAATACGAGTGTTGATACATACGGGCCGCATCCAGTCCCGGTATCAGCTTTGTCGACCTTATTATCTTACAAAGAAATCAAGAAAATTATGCCTTGGCTAGCAAATATTATCAATGCGTCGCCGCGATTAGCGGCGATTGTTCAAAATTCTCTACCTCTATTGGCTTTAACGATATTTAATGGTCTCTTACCTTTCTTCCTTGAGTGTAAGTCACACCAGCTCCTCTGCAGTACTCGGGAGATTGCTGACTCTTCGTTCTAGGGTTAAGCTATATGCAAGGATTCAAAAGCAGAAGTGCGACTGAATACTCTCTATTGAAGAAGTGAGCATAGATGTTCTGAGAAATAATGCTTCAGAAGCAATTTGCTGATGAAAAACCGCAGATATCACCTGTTCCTCTTGATCTCGGTTTTATTCGTCTTCCTCCTGACCACGACGTACATCGCTATAGTACGAGACTTCGTCGATAGCCCTATGAAGGTGAGCTAGTAGTCAATTCGTTTGTTGACTTGATGGCTGAGCGGCGCGCGATCAGATACCCCAAAAGCTTGCTAGTGCATTACAAGGAGCGAACGTAAGGAATTTCATGGTATCATATGTAATGTTACAAGGTGAATACGGAACTACCTCGCATCATTGGTCATGATTCCAGCTCACACTCTCTTATTAGCACTTGGTCTCATGCCGTTGCAGCTGCTCAACATGGGCCCACTTTTCACCTTGGGTTACTCGAGAGCTCTTTCAACGAAGACTCCACGAGGTGAGCTACCTGTCATTCAACTTCTCCGGCCTTTGACTCATCTTTTCTTGCATTGCAGATTATGCGGAAGCCAATGCACCTCCTATGCTCAACTATGGCTGGGTATATCCTCAAGCATTACTTGTTTTCACCATAACTTTAGTATATAGCGTCATGAGTCCGCTTATTTTGGTCTTTGGGGCTATCTATTTCGGAGTAGCCTGTAAGTCGACTACTATAAGGGTACCGAGCGTGAACAATAGCTGACACCTTCGCAGACCTTGTCTACAAGTACAAGTTGCTATTCAGTAAGCTTATAGCAGCCTATCCTGCCCCGAATCAGTCTAAAGTCATAAAAAACTAATTTGATTTTCCCATAGTCTACTTCAAGCCATATGAGTCAAACGGTGAAGCATGGCGAATCGCCTTTGCCCGAACACTCTGGGCTTTAGTCCTTTTCCAATTGTTCATGACTGGCCTGTTCTCCCTTCGACAATTCTTCTGGGCATCAGGAGCTATGATCCCTCTCATCTTATATACTCTCTGGTGGAGTTGGGTCATGTACAGAGATTTCGGACCTTTAAGTCAGTTTTTGGCTCTTAGCAGTATATGCGAGGTGAAGAGAGGTGAACAACCAACTGGCGTAGCTGGAGTGGGCGACGAAGATTCTGTTAGCAGGAGTCAAACGTGAGTAGTGATGTTCAAGCGATTGCGTATCCCTGTATATCGGATCTGGCTAATGGGGCTGTTGATAGAAATCTAAATCATCGACGATATGCTGTCAATGATGAGACTTTGTATGTTGCCCCGAGTGATCGAAGAACAGATTATTCCCAGCCGCCAATGAACAACTTTTACTTCGGTGTGCTCAATACCGGTAGAAGGAGATATGCTCATCCTGCTCTGACTGGTTTATTACCTACTCCTTGGTTACCTGCCAAAGCGAAATTCGGTGATGGCGCAAAAGGAGGAGGAAAAAGAAGTGTAGTTTTGAGTCTGAGGCGGAAAGTAGCGAAGAAATTGAGTAAACAACATAATCAATCACAAGGTGATTCAGATGCCGAAGGCACACAATCTAGTGGTCCTGGTGGTATACCTGAAGGATGGTCAACTGGTGGATCACTTAGACCCTCAAACTCAACTACGAGTCTTAAGAAACAAAGGCAACAACCTTCTAGATCTGGATCAGGATCCAACTCGTACGGAGTTACGAGTGAGAATCTAAATCCTTGGAGAGATCCTACACCACCTCCATCGGAATTGAGTTCTTCTCAGATAAGAAAGAAAATAAGTTTCGATCCTGGAAGTGGAGTTATAGCTTTACCTGATGATGAAGATAATGTTTGGGGAGATGAGGATGATGAAGATGATGTTGAAGAGCAAGAAGATGAACCTGAATCTCCTGTGAGTAGTCAATCATAACGAATAACGAGGAATTGAAGTAGATAGCTGATGGAATTTGCTTGGAAATTTTTTAGTCAACTTATTTCCATAGTCGAAATCGAGCTAGGACTATGAGTTCTTCGAAAGCGTTAGATAATTCTGCAAATTCGAATACTGGGAATTTAGGAGGCCCGGCTCAGACTGGTAGTGGAGTTGGGTTATAGTGGTTAGACTTTGAGTTATATATGTTTTATCATAATCTGACCTATGCACATGACTCGTGTAATAAGCAAGCAATCGGTCAATTGTACAACTACAAATATTGACTTTGTAATGATGAGCACTTTAGAAGAAATCTCATGCATTTAGAATTATATGATGAAGATAGACGAATATTCAAGTGCCACATCTACGGGAATAATCGGAAAAAAGCCCAATGGAGGCTTTGAGTGGTGATTGACCCTGTCTTTACCATCCGGCCGAGGTTTGAAGCCAGTTGTCACAAGCTACAATTGATATTTCATATTATTATTATCATTGTTGTATAGGTAATCTCAGAACTATCAGTACAAGAAGAATCTCAAAATGTCATCCACTTGGAGAGAATTCATGTCGTGAGTGTTTTTATCCTAATAACATGTTAACAAGGAAGCGAAGAAAGTTAGATAAAAGGTAAAAAAGTGAAATGCTGATTTGTGTCATTTTATATTTTGTTATTTCATTTATAATTCATTTTTATCAACTTATAATCAATTAATATCATCCAATCCGTCATTCTATCATTACTATATGCTCTACTCAAATCAAATACCCTACGCTTTCTCAATTTTAATCGAATAGATGGAACAAATACACTCAAGTTGCTTCTAGAGCACTTAGACAAGCTTTGACTGAAACTGATCGAGTTGCTGCTGAGAAAAGAGCTGCTATTGGAGTGTAAGTGATTAATCTTTATTGAACAAGTTATACCATCGGGCGACAAAAAGTTGGGAGAAGGTCAGATATCAGACATATGGATAGATGGAGATTGTACATATTGGAGAATGAAGTAGAGGATGTTAGAGAAAGTATGGAATGGATTACCACCCGAATTGACTCTGGGTACTTCTTCGTTTAAGAGCGATTAAGATCAAAATTAGAGTATTACAAGAGAAAACCCAATCAAAAGAGGGTAATTAAAGTTACGAAATATCTCGTCGAGATCGGTTTGAGGATTAGATAATTTGATGTTGACGAGTTGAAACGGAAGAGCTGTTTTATTCAGAATCAGAGAGCTGATCTTTAGAATTTTGTCTATGTAGTCGATACCAACTTTGGGAGAACGGACAAGGTGGTGAACAAGTGAGTGGATAATCTTACATCGCAACACAGACAGAGGTCACATAGAAGTTGCAGATCTGATAATTCTTTTTTCTTTTACGTAGAAATATGTTGCTCCTCAAGCTGAACCAAAAGCTGCCGGTACACCACCTGTATAAACTTCTTTTTGTCAAACCACCAATAGATATGGTGTAGTGGAATGTAGTAAAGGTGAAATTAGGGATAAGGCAGGAAAAACGAAAAATGGATCATATTCGGAGGAAATGCATCGAATATAGAAATGCTTTGGGTTCTGAACGAAGGAAACAGCCGATAGCACGCAGTACAAAGAAAACACGACCACTGTCGAATATGGTGATATGCTCAGATGTTTGTAACATGAGGATTCCAAGCGTTACTATAGGAGGACATACTAAATAACCAGCTCTTCGACCATGGATGCTCCACTCAACTTCGAAGGAAGCGTACTATCGATACATAAAACTGACATCTAGCTACAATTGATCATCATCACCCTGAATTACCTAGTCGGCCTTCCTCTATTTGTTTCTCCGCAATTTTCTCATCTTCATGTCCATGTGTTTGTTTTGGAGTTCTAACGAATAAAGCAACTACGATAATAGCTAAACCCGATAGACCAGTTGCCAACCAAAAAGCAGCTCTATAACCTTTTAATAAATCATTTTGAGTCTTTCCAGATCCTTTGATATACCTTTCTACAGTTCCTGCCATACCTAATCCAATTGATAACCTAAAAAAAAATGTCAGATAATTGATTGACATTATGGCGAAATGTAAAGAAAAAGACACTACTTACGAATAATTTGTAATCATACTAACTATACCTGCTGCAATTCCTTGAAATTCATGATTTACTGAATTACTAACTATCAATTGACCTGTACTAAAACTTAAATCTGACCCATATAAAAGTTAATCAGTAATTCTCTTTAAATAAAATTTATATTGAATTTTCTTATAAATAAATTTTAAAACTCACCAGGTCCAAAAACGCAAATTATTAAACTGAAAAATGTTAATCCCCAATAAGTTTGATCTTTTGGTGTTAAAGCAGCAAATAAATTTCCAATAAAGAAAGAAATCATAGATATTAAGAAAATATGATTTCCTGAAAAACGATGTATTAAAAATGGAACCAATAAAGCAGCTACTATACCTATTAAAACCGCAATTAAATTATCCGGTTTTAATCTTTTTAAAACGGATAAGAAAATGTTCTCACCTCCTGGCATTAATGGTGATAATTGAGCCCTTATTAATAAAGAATTATGATATTCCCTTATATTATGAATACTATTTATAACGAAAATTCAATTTTCAAGTTAATTATTTTTAATTGAGGAGAATAGTTATTAAAAAAAAAACTTACAAAAAAGTTGAATATAAAAGAAAAGTACCAAAACTCATCCAACCTAACCAAAGTGTTAAATATACTAATAAAGATTGATTACTTAATACTTCAATAGGTATTAAAGCTTTTTTACCTAAATTTTTTTCAAAAAAAATAAAACTAATAAAACTTAATATAGATAAAATTAATAAAATATAAATATATTGTTTTTCCCATCCTATTAAAGAAGATTGATTCCAAACAAAATTAAATAATCCCATTGAAAAAATTAATAAAATTGTACCTCCATAATCAAATGATTTAATTTTTTTCCTTATAATATTGGATGATATATTTTCATCTGAAGGTAAAATAAATAAACCGCAAATAAGGAAAATAAATATAAAAATTGCTCTAATATCATAATAAATCCAACATTTAGTACTTTTTAATTAATCGCAATTCGAAGGAAAATTTTTTCTTAAAAGAAAATAACGTACGTTGACCACCAAATCCACTTTGGATTTAATAAAACACAAAAAATCGATGCTATTGCACCTCCAACAATAAAACCTGCAGGAGCTAATGCACCTAAAATGGCGAAAACGATATTTCGAACTTTTCCTGGAGGATACGTTCTACCTAGAATTGCTAGTGCATTAGGCACTATCATTTAAAATATGTGAAATCGTAAGCAAAGTAAGCTTCATTAATCAATTCTAAAAAGAAGATCTTACAGGATAAAGCAGATCCTAATCCAGCTATAGCTCTACAAATATCAAATGGAATAGGTGATTTACAAAATCCTGAACCGACATTTGAAGCTATTCCAAAAATACATCCAATTGACCAAATCAATTTCGGTCCGCTGAGTAAAGTAAAGTATCGAATAATTTAAATTAGCATATTTCAAATCTATATGAATACAATTAAATTGGTAATTCCTTATTTAAAACTTACAACATATCACCTAATCTACCACTAACGACAACAAAAATACCTAAAGTCAAACTGAAATTAGGAAACCAAAAACCTATTAGCAATGATTTCGATTTTCCCAAGATAATTGATGATATATTCACCCATATCCTGCTGCCATCCAACTTAATTGTCCTGCATCTTCTGTACCTAACCATAAACCCAGATCATTTAAAGTTATTAAAACCATACCGAATTGACCTTGGGCAAGTAATTGAGTCGCACAAGTGATAATTACAAAAATTACTTGAAAAGGAACGGATCTACTTTGTATATAATTCTTGCTCTGACCTTGATCTTGATTCTCTACAGCCTTTGAAGACGGGAATTCATTGTTAACTTGCTGATCATTTCGATATTCTTCAGGTGGGAAAGAATGAAATGAAGTTGTATTTGCCGTTGGCACTGAGAATGACGAAGTTGAGGCAGAGTTAAATGATTCTGGATCAGTTGCGATCTCGAGGCTGCCAAGGGCATTTTCAGTCTTTCTAGTTGCTGTTTCTTTTTCCATAATTGCCTCGCCTGTTTTATCTTTTCGACGTTCGAAATGATTTGCAAGATCAGACAAAGGTTCAATATGATACCTGTCTTTCGGTTCCTTCGGCTCCTTATCTTGATTTTGATGATCTAAACCATTGTACAGCGTTTCTCCTGAATCAACTCTTCGTGAGAATGACATTCTATGATATACCGATAAGGAATATTAATTTTTTCTATAATTCAATTAATACTCGCGACTCCTCTATCCTTTCTTTGCGTTATAATAGACAAAGTGGAAACCTTCCATCTAGCTTTGGCATAACCTTGAATCCGAATTATGTATATGAGTCTATACCACGATAACACCGCTGACTCATGAGATTAACAATGGATCCATCATATGTTAGTGTGTACACATCAAACGTATACTGCACAACTTTTGATCGTATATTATATGAGTACATGTAAGAGATTATGTCATTTGGCTCGAAAGCTGTAAAACTGATAAAATGTAATTAACAGATTACTTTTCAATCCGGGACCGGTGTAATCAGTACACATGAGATCCTCCGCGGCGCTAATCTCTTATTCCACTTGCCGTTCTCTTCAGTCCATCAGATTACACTTTGGACATTGTATATACTACTAGTTGTATAAATACGCGGTCATCCCGTCGAAACGAATTACTAAGCATGAATACGGAGCGAACGCCGATTGTAATACCCACTGCAAGGGGTATAAAGGTCATGCGATAAATTGCATGCAGTATATTTAGCACGGGTAAATGAGATCTGTATGTTCCATCCCAAACTATTTCGTACTTCAGAACTGAAAGCTCTTCTCTCAAAGAAAGCAAGAAAATAATCGCTGACTGATCTATCATTCTAGTGAAGGGTCATGGTAGAGCTCCATACCGTAAAACTAAATTTTAGATTTAGCTTTTTCCTCTTCAACTGAAAGACGTTGTTGAGCTCTCTGGGCGGCCGGTCTGGATTGAGATAGCCAATCGATCAGCATGAATGTAACTCTTAAAGTTATACTCCATCTCGCTGGGCTCAAGGCAATCGAGCGGTTGCTTACCTGGAAGTAACCTTTTTGTACCATCCTCTTAAACCTTCTCCAACGTTGAATCCGGCATTCGCTCTAGTACCAGCAAGCAAAGAGTTGATGGCAAAGAACATCATGAACTGGATCAAGTCATAAATCAGCTTTACATTTGATAGTGACGAATTGAGAATCAAGCTCACATCTCCTTCCCCTGGTTTGTCGGTACCTGAGAACCATCCATGCTGGGACTTATTGATAAATGATTCGGCCTGATGGGAGAACATGCGGCTCATTGTCAATTCGGATGTACACGAACTTTGAGTTATAATTTGAGATTGAGAAAAGTCAGTGTAAATTATAACCCACAAAATCAATAGTTCCTTGCATTTGAGGTCCTAAGTATTTTTGCTAAAATGTAAATTCAATCATTAATTCAATTTAATCACTTCGTCCAATGAAATGAAAAAGATACAATCTTTTCTTATGATTGTCAACTCCAAACTTACTAATACAAATCCACTATAATCTTTTATACCTTTCTTTTCTTCTTCTTTTAATTCACCAATAACTTGTCCATTTATAAAAGCTTGAGAAGTTGCACCAATAATAGCAGAAGCTTGAAAAAGATTCATCATACTTCCTTCAGAATAATGACTCCAAAAAATTCCATTATCAGTTTTATTTATTTGAACATCTAATTTTGATTTTTTTTCAGAAGATATTTCAGGTAAATTTAATAATTTATAAATTATAAATGCTGATTCTGTTATTGTTTCACCATCAATTATTATTGCTGGTGATTTACCTGTTGGTGATACATTAAGTAATGATTTTGGTGCTGATTTATTTGGTGATCTGAAATGAACTACTACGTTATAAGGTAATTCAAGTTCTTCAAGTACCCAAACTAAATTCGACAATTGCAATGACTATTAACAATTCGAGTAATAGAGCTTAGAAATAAACAACTCCAAGACTTACAAATTCGGTCGGATCGCGAACCGTTCAGGTGGTGTAAGGTTATTTCGTGAGGCATTGCAATTGTTGATTGATACAATGAATGAGTATGCCTACTTGGAATGAATTGTCTTCGTAGATATTCAGTGAAGTGGTTGTTGATAAGTACGGTGACAAAGTAAAAGAGTAAGACGCTAGCTAACTCAGGTATTATTTGATTGACCGTTAACCGGCTATTGACGTTGGAATCATTTAACCGAGAATTAATTAATGATACAATGCGTTCATTACATCACAACGAAAAACATGCGCACTACTAATCATTATCAACTATTTATATTATTATTATTATTATTTATACTACCACTCTTCTGTTCCACTTATCAAAGTTAATCCATCCAACACGTACACTATGGCACCTCTATTTGCTACTTCTCCTGATTACCTGGGATATGGTTATGCCGGATTACTGATTGTTGGAGGTCTCATGGGAGGATTGAAAAGAGGTTCGAAAATGTCTTTGATGTGAATTTTGATCACTTATATAAATCAAAGCAAATTTGAATAAATTGCTCATTCCAAATTATGATTAGTGCTGGTGGTGCTTCAGGTCTGCTAGCAGGTTACGGAGCCAATGTGAGTTTCAGTTTGAAATGTTTCTTCATCTTTCTGAATTTTCCTTCGGTTGTATTTTAAGTCAAAAGGAATTGAGTTGATGATCTTATCTTCATGACAATTTAGAGAGTCTCAAATAATCCAACAGATACTATTCCTTCATTAGGTAAGTAATTTAAAGAAAGCATGCCAAATAAAAGATCAGACTATCAAAACGAATGAAAGAATTTACTAATTGATATAATTTATTTTAGCTACTGCTTCTACCCTTTTAATATTGATGGGATATAGGTTTTATCAATCAAAGAAATTTATGCCAGCAGGATTAGGTAAGATAAACTTTTCATATTTCATCGTATCTATCGTGATGCTCATTCAATTTTTATTCTTTTGCGTTTCTTCAGTCGCTACTCTTTCCCTATTGATGGCTATTCGATATTATAATCTCAAGCCATAAGTAGTCGTTCGAAGCATTATCATCAGGAATAAAGTGTGAAAAGGGTGAAGAGGGAGAATAAAGTGTTCTGGCTTTTAAAAACTTCGCAAAAGGATTTGATAATGATTTATGCATGTAATATACAACTCGGAAGAAAATCCATCAAAGCCTTTCTACCATATTAAACATCACTAGACACTTCATATACCCTTCTCCACCATCTCCGTCTTCTCGTTGTTCGTCTCAATGCCAATCCAGGCATATTACCTGAGGCGGGGGCGGTTTTGTCGGTTAAGGGTGTTTCAGCTTCGGTGAATGGTGTAGGAGCGGGATTCTATCAAAGTGATATGCAAATCAGCTTTACACTTTCCGATCAGATTGATATTAACCAAAAAATCATCAATTACCTGCCAAGAATCATCGGTATACAGCCATCCTTCTATTTAATTGGAAAGCAAATCATCATCAGCTTATTTATGATTTGAGTTATATTTTCATAAACCAAATTATGTAATTTAATCTTTGACTTACCTTCGTCTACTCCTGATTCACTCCATTCACCTCTTACATCAATTCTCCAATCTTCACCAGGTACCCAATCCCAACCTTCTTTTAAAGCTAAAATTAATTTAGCTTTTTGTCCACCATCTTTTTCATTTTCGTTAATTGAAGTTGGTAAAGGTGTATCTTCAATAGATTTCCATTTATTTTCTTGTGATTTAAATCCACCTAAATCAACTTTTACCCAAGGTGATTTATCACTTGCTCTTAAATGTTTTAATGACCAACTTCCAATTGGAATAATACCAATTCCAGAAGAATTTAAATTATTGTTAGAAGAATTTAATGATGTTGAAGAACTAGTAGATATGTTATTTATTGATAATTTTGGATCTAATCTTTGATTTTCCCATACTTGTACATTTGAAATTTGTTTATTACCTATTTCATCAGATAATTTATCATTCATCATCAAAATTTCCAAGTAAAATTTGATTCGTTTAATATATGAATGAGAAGGAATAGAATATATTGTAGAAGTTAAATTAGGATGAAATGATAATGGAGGTAGAATACCTAATGGAAGTAATAAATAAGGAATAATAAATGAAGGCGTGAGTGGAAGAAGTATTGTAGGAGGTAAGAGGAATAATATAATATGAGTGAGATTTATTGGTAAATTGGTAGGTGAATTAACGGAATTTGTATTTTGTAGATTCGATAATTTGGGTGCAAGATAGTCGTAGCCATCAGATCTGTAAATTTCAAATCAATAAGCTATTGAGCACAACAAATACGATAGACGCTAAGAAAAGAGAAGAATGCGGATTTGTTGAGGGAATCACTACTCACACTAAACCCATAAGATTTTGAATAGCTTGTAAATTCATATAGATATCCACGCTACTTTCAGTCTCCTTAGGAGGTACAACAACTTTCTCAACGTTTTCACCTTCCGAATCTTTCGTCGTACTCGTACTGAAAGAACCTTGTCCTGTATTCGAATGGGTTTCACCTGATTTATTGGTTGTGGAAGAAGGGTTGACGGAAGGATCAGGAGAAGAAGGTGCGAAAGCATTTTTCCGATCGGTAATGGTTGATGGTTGAATCGAAGTACCTAGTAACGAATCTATAGGTGTGGATTTTTCTTGAACGTGTAAGAAAATTAGAATTAGGACAAATGAAGGTAAGAGAAGGAGAATTCTCGGTTGAAAGCCTGTATTAAAGTTTGATCAGCATCATATGAGTTACCCAATAAATCACATCTATTTGAATCACTCTTTGTACTCACATATGAAAATCCACAACATCATCCATGCCCATGTCCATAATGGTTTTCTCCAAAATAATACTTCTTCAATTCTATCTTGTAACCAGAATATCGGTCCGACCTGAATATAAGTTTTATCGATATTAAGCTTTTTCATACCAAAACTTGTAATAATGAAGTCTTTTGCTATCAACTTACCCTAGTCATAAATCTTCTAAAATTATTACTGACCAAAGGTAAACTCAAACTCTCTCTTTGTGTACTTAATTCTCTAGGTAAATTTCCATTAATACCCTTTCTGAATGATCCAGGAGGTAAAGCTGAAGGAGGTAATTTAGGTAAATTAGGAGGTAATAAACTTGATAATAACAAATCAGATACGTTAGTTGACAATGACATTGATTTTGATATTCCTACTGTCTTTTTAGGTGGATTGATTGAAGATGAAGTTGAAATTGGTGGGAAATTAGGTATTGATGAAGAATCTTTCTTTGGTTGAGATGTTAAGTTTGGAGGAGGGATTGGTATTGCGGAAGATGGAATTTGAGCGAGAAGGTGAGGGTGGAAATTTCGCGAGTCTGCCATTGTGGCGTTATGCTCTCGTCTGTTCTACCACTATCAAGTGATTTAAATGATGAATGGATGCTGTAATTCAACCTTGTAAATTTGGATTTTTACAAGAGCTACCATCATTAACATTTGCTCGGTGACGTTGATGAAATCTCTAACCGGTCATCTGAGGCGAAGCGGCGATAGCCGAGCCAACGCGTCAACAATTAATCGACATTGACATTGACATTTGGAGACAAGAAGAGCCTTTGTTCAATGAGTAAATGAAATTTGGTAGAGTCATTTCACGTATCAAGCATATAAGATCATCGGGTTCTCCAATCAATCACCTCTCATCCAACTTACCAATTCATATCCTCAACAAGCCAAATCTCGAAATCGTTTGGTCAGATATTTAATGAACAATGACCATACATGGATTATGGGTAATATCAAAAGCAGGTGGTTTAGTATTCTCCAGATCATATAGCGGTAAGTCATAAGCTGATGATCTACATCGACTCATATTCAGAATGTGGTCCGGAATATGATTGATCACTTACTTTTTTAAATGTGGTAGACGTCCTACCTCCTCAACCAGTAAATACTATTTTGACATTAGCAGGTATATTACATGGTATTCACGCTATAACGGCAAAATTAACACCAACTCCTATACCTGGTGTACCTGTTAGTGGGTTAGAAAGCTTTGAAGCTGAAGGATGGGGTGGAAAGGTTTTTCTAACGCCTACAGGTGAGCATAACTCTATTTGGATGAATCGTCCTGAGTATACATCAGAGTAGTGCCATTGAATTGGACATTTTCCGTCAAATAACGAAGGGAGCTAGTGACTTTGAGCGAGAAACGTGTTTGCTGATTCTGATGTATATATTAGGCACTAAATTTGTAGTATTGCATTCATTACCCCAAGCAGGATTAGATGAGTTACTAAGGAGGATATACGAAATATGTAAGTGAGGCGTGATTGATTTCGAAGCTACAGCTTATCTTATATATGCTGTATGAAAGATTCCGACGCGGTAATGAAGAATCCATTTCATACACCTGAAATGCCAATAAATTCTTCTTTATTCGAATCAAAATTACAAACCTTGATGTCAAGTGTGAATGCTTAGGTGAATCAACGCGGGGATTTGGTGAAAAGATAGATTCTGGAAGGAGATTTACGGTCGGTAGATAATTAAATAAGACTCAAGATATTGCTGTTGCCTGAACGATAAATCATTTTGCATGTCAATTAGATTTGTATAATATAAAATCCATGTACGAATTACTATGTTTTATTCACCGCTTGTCGACCTTTTCTTTCCAACAAAATCAACCGGTCCAGGCATCTGTTTCGTTATCAATAACCTTAATTACTTCATCGTCGATCGAACCTTCACCATCAATCACATCAATAGTCAGACCCTCTGCACCCTTTTTAGTGGATATTGCCAAAATGACTTTAGCTACAAGTTCTCGACTAGAAATGCATGATTAAATGTATCAGTATAATTCCGACATTACAATCAATTCATATCAGGAGGTAACGCATGAAAGAGACGCTCACCTAGTCTGCTTGAGATGCGTTTTACCCAATTCGACTTTACCTGCAGGTTCAAGTGTTAAACCACCTGGTCTAATAACTGTAAATTGAATTTGTTTTCTCTTATGCAATTCAATCTCAGCTTTGAGTTTAGCATCGAGATCTAAGTAAAATATAAACGCAAGCATATCAGATAAATTCCCCTAATGAGAATCAACAGTGTATTCTACTAACTCACACGTAGGTATAGCTTTCCAAACTTTATTACTAGTTTCTTTATCTTCATCATTATACCAATCTGGCCAACCTTTATCTCTTGTTCTTACATCTACTGCACCGATCAAAATTAATCTCTTTGTATTTGAACTTTCTAAAGCATCGAAAACTTTTACAGCTCCTTGATAATCTATAACTTCAGGTCCAGGTGGATTACCCCCTGATCCAGCTGCAAATATTACTATATCTGGTTTTACTTCGGTAAATAATGATACCAAATCAGGTACATTTGCATCTTCAAGTGATAAGATATGAATTTTTGCTCCAAGTTTAGTGAGTTCATCAGAACTAAATTGAAAGAAATTTCATCAGATGCACTTTCGACAATACCACGAAATAAGTAGACTTACTGTCCATCGTTTCTAATTACCGAATGAACTTGATGACCTGCTTCAACAGCATGTTTAGTAAAATATTGAGCTACTTTACCACCTCCTCCAATTACTAAGAATTTTACCATATTGTATATTTACTTGTATTACAGTGAATTGATTTTATGTTTGAGCTTGTTTTTACTTTCTATTTCAGGTTATATATTCTATCCTATTGTAGCTAGTTACTCATCTTTTCGTCATCGATAATAATAATGAGTCACCAAAGTGGAGGTTGATTTCTCACCATAATACAATAGTATCCAGGTATTAGCGGGATCTAATGGTCATTTGAATTTAATTCTAATGATCCATTACGAACGTGCATTAGATAATATAATATTATACTCTAGTCACCATCGAATTCTCTTCATCACATGTTTAAAACCTAAAGATCGCGTATATCTATATTTATCTTACTCAGATTATCGCTCCTCTCCTTGGTGAGAGGAACGTATATACTTGGCGTACCATCACCTTTCAGCTTTACAGGAATCACTATTTGACTCCAGACACGGAAGGGGTTTGAGAGCAAACGATTGAATTCGGTATTGCCACTCTTCTACCTTTACCAAGCTTGTCTTCACCATCGACTTTAACAGCTATAACATCGTCCAATTCCAACCATCTGATCAGTTCCTTACACGTAATCTTCCCGTTCAGTAGCTTTCATTCTTTGGGCTCATCAAAAAACGCCATGCCAGCTGTGCCAACGCCTTCGCGTACTCATTCTCACCGTACAACACCGAAACCCGATCTCAATATGTCTTCTGATGACCCTTCAACATGGCTAAATTTCAGCTTACCACCACGGTCTCGAGCTGGAGTTCCTGGATCTGGTATTCCTGGTGTACCTAGACGTAGTAGACGTGGAGAAGGTTGGCGAGGTGGTCCAATGAGTAGAGAGAAATTCTTGAATGCTTCTTTCAAATTCGTCCTTAAACCCACAGAGACTATCAGCTATGGTGCTCATTTCGCTGATCCTGATATGTGAGTCTGATTACTTCTTGTTACCGCATAAGACTCACTATATTCTTTTGCCTTTTTTCTCCTACAGCTCATTACACTGGCCACATATCTTACAAGTACTCGTACCTACTTTCAGCGCATTCTCTGTTGCTCAAGGATACGTATCTACCGATCAAGCTGATTCACACGATTTGGGATCTTCATTTGAATCACATGACCTTGAAGGGATGGGCGAAGAAGCCGCTGAGCGAAGAAGGAGGATGGAGGAAGAGCGAAGAGGTAGAATGTGTCCTATTTGTTTGGGTAAACCTGTTGCCGGACGGATGACCAAATGTGGACATGTAAGCGAAATGGACTACTCAAGCGGTCCCAAATGTGAGATTGGTGCTAACTACTAAACTATTTGTAGATCTTCTGCTTCCCTTGTATCCTTCATTACATCCAATTATCAGATATACCCAAATCGGCCAAATGTCCTATATGTGGAGATACAGTACATTCGAGTTACCTCAAGAGTGTGAAATACCTGGATGCCACAGCAATGTTGGAAGCCTCGACGGGCGAAGATGATGATGATCTGGTTGTTGGCTCTTCTTCAAGCTCAAGTCATAATGGTAATGTTTCGTCTAAGGGAGATAACAACCACGAGCAAAATCATGAGCATGGAATTATAGGGGAGATGGATGGATTCGAGGAGATCATGCAAGAAGCCAAAGCCGTCGACTCGCATTTGCTGAAGGAAGACAAGAGACATCAAATACATATGCGACTTGTTCAAAGACCTCAAATGACTACTTTGGCACTTCCATCTTCATCGACTTGGCCATCAGATGCTATTCCTCCACATACAGCACCATGGTATTTCTTACCCGATATCTTAGCATATTCCCGTTTCATGCTGTCCACACCGGAATACATGTTGTCAGAATTACAAAGAGAATTGACTGAGTTGAAAGGCGAATTTGACATGCTCAGAGGGGATGAGTTGGGTCGAGAATTTGTCAAAGCCGCCAAAGAAAAGGTTGAGAGGCAGATGCAAAAAGTCAAAGTTGAGTTGGTCACCGAGACGGTACGCAGGTCTGAAAGGGACGCCAGGGAATCTTGGGGAGAAGCCGTTGGTGGGTCTCGACGAGAGAAGGAGAGAAAGAGAGAGCGTGATAGGATAACCAGAGAACGAGAAGAGAAAGCTAGATTGGCCGAACACCAAGATATTACAGACATACCCACTGAATTCTTGGCTTCAGCAAGTACACTCTCGTTCGATAATTCAGCAAACATCAAGATTCCACCTAATGCGGAAATTGAGCCTAATCCCATGCCTACGCCAACACCCAAAAAGTCCCGTCGAAGAGGTGGAGGAGGTCATGGCTCAAATCCACCTCCTGCAATTCCACCCTCACAATCATACTATTTCTATCAGTCCTCGCTTGGAGCAAATGTATTTTTACATCCGCTGGATATACGGATATTATTGGCTCACTATAAGTCGTATTCTCTCTTTCCGCAAACAATATCATTCACTACTACAGGTTATGATCCGGGTACAATCAATGACGAACTGAGGAAGAAATGTAAATATCTTGGTCATCTGCCAGTGGGTACGGAAGTCATTTTCGTTGAAGCCGACCTTGAACCGATTGTGGATAAAGAAGTTCTTGTTCAGTTTGAACAACCTTTAAAA
This sequence comes from Kwoniella pini CBS 10737, assembly GCF_000512605.2. Taxonomy (NCBI): domain Eukaryota; kingdom Fungi; phylum Basidiomycota; class Tremellomycetes; order Tremellales; family Cryptococcaceae; genus Kwoniella; species Kwoniella pini. The sequence continues at coordinate 1,093,901 of NC_091717.1, read as the reverse complement.
GCTAGGCGGAATAAACGAAAAGAAAGAGTGAAGAAAGAAGATCGTGCAAAAATCAAGTGGGAAAGGTCTGAAAGGGAAAAATTACCTATCGACCTTAGATCTACACCTAGTGCATTTAGGTCAGGATCAGCAAATGAAGACCGGGATTTTGCAATGACTTTAGCTAGATCAGCAATTGAATTTGATAATGGTTCGACATTTCAACCTGGTTCAGCATCATCATCGAATTCTCATTTGTATGCTGCGTATCCTATTCCACCCAATAACAACCTACAAGGGGGCGTAAGCGCTTCTTATAGTCCACCGAATGGAGGTCAATTATGGGGTCAACAACCTTCTTTTGCTCATGCTTTGCATAATCATACAACTTCTTCTATGCCAATACAAAGAAGACAAGAGATAGATTGGGAAGTGGAAGCTGCTTGGGAAGCGTTTGAGAACTTGTCTGTTAGTAGGCGGAATGGGGGTACAAATGCTGTGGATGCGCAGGATGGGAACGCCGAAGAAAGAAATGGTACGAACGGATTGAGTGGAGAAACGATAAGAGAATCTGAGAAAGGTGGTGGGGGAGGTAAGAAGGGAAAGAAAGGAAAAGGTCAAAAGTTAGTTCTTGGTGGAGGAGGAGCAAGGAGAGCGTAATAGTCTTTGTCATAACGGGAAAAGGAAAGAAAGGAAGGAAGAATCGGAATGGAAGGGACTTGGTGAACAAAACTCAAAATCGCAAACGGAAATTTGGCAATTATATTTATACCGTACATCCAATCAATCATTTTCATCAAGCATTCATCTTTAAATACAAAAAATATCAACAGTGTAATTGTCAAATACCATAGAAAGTATGAATTGTATTTCAGTACTATGCGTTACTGTAAATCATCCACTCAACAGACCTTGATCATACAATCGAGTGTATTGAATTTGTTTCGTTGACTCATATTTGTTTAGCACTTGAATACCTATTGTCAAATTGAACGGGCTCGAGTCCATGATCGATATCTTGCAAGGAGAGGCGAAATTGTGATAACAGCAGATGTCATCACCATTGCAAATAGACCTTAACACGCTCAACGATCGAAAATCCGCACACATCGCGCATTCGTCGGCTTGGTGAAACACGACAAATCGCCTGGTAATGCCATCATTACATGTCAACGAATACATTCATAGAGCTGCCCTATATCACAGATGACTTTAAAATCCTACTCGTACTCAAAAATTCTCTGTTGTCGCATTGAAGCCTACGATTCGAAATGAGGGTCGAGACCGGTCCTCATTTTCGTTCGCGACCATGTTCATGTAATTACGATCAAAAGGACAGCCAGGTCTGTCGCACCAGAGCGCTGTTGTAGATTTGCCCGTAAGTCCTCTGATAGAAATCTCACTGTCTGGTATTCTAAGGGTCGATTGGACGCTGAAATCGGGGTTGAGCCGCAAGTCAGCTTTGTAAGTCCATGAACCGGTATGAGTCGCAGGGCACTGTGCTATGACTTTGAACCCTTTGAACTTGATTCTGGTGCCATGATCAACGACCGTTGTGTCTGACGTAAAGCGCTCTTGACAGGCTGCCTAACAGGTTTTCATCATTCGGCATATCCCCGGATGGGACAATGTGGAAAACGAAGAGGGCAAAGTGATTAAGCTCACACATGTTCGAAGCTCTGCATAGCTCCAAAGTTTTGACAACCATTTGACTTTTTCATCAACATCGCTCACATTTCCCGTAGCCTCACAAAGTTTGCGTTCTCCTCCCTCGCAAGAATGTCTGAAGTATGCTTTAGCTTCCCAACTGGCGATACTCATGGCTGTTCGCAAAAGATGAGTTCAGACTAATGGAGAATGTTGTGAATACAGGAAAGCAGAAGAGTGAACGATTTGAGAGACCCATATATACTTATATATGCAGTTTATACACATACGCATATGAAAAGACATCTGACAGTGTAACGCAATCATCCTTTCAGCAAGCCTTCCGTATGACGTTTGGGTTTTGCCCTCTTTTGACAGCATCGAAGGCCGATACTCAGCTTACTGACTCGAGTATACTCCCAATCGCCACTTGAAATTTGCAAGGCGGTTGGCCTGCTCAATTAGGAAATTGATCTTGCACGAACTGCGATGTTCATTTGGCACAGAAGTGTCTTCATAATGCAGTACATGGTCGCATCCTTGCAAAAGATGAATCCTGTAGCCCATGTGCCTCATCATGACGAGCACAAGATGACGAATTGCATTAGACTATAAACATCCTATCTCTGAATCATATGATAAGTATATACAAGCACAGCATGGACTAATTAACGCTCGAATACGTTACAGCAATCTTCTGCCTACAACCCTATAAGTGTTGCATTCTTCATTCGGCTGACGGCTTGGTCTCGAACGATTGATCGTCTGCAAGGCTAGTGATCGCGTCGCAGCCAACTGTGGAGCAACGAAGTTGAGCGTTAGCATATAAATCCTTTAGTGTAGTCTCGGTTTTCACGTTGTTGGTGTCAGCCTCGGTCATAGCGTCCGCCACACTTTGATCGCCAGTGAGCGAGAAGGTCTTCGGCTCTGTTATATAGCTTCTATGACCATTGGGACATACAAAAGCCAGATTTTCGACGTTCACAATTACGCTTGCCGGAGAGATGAGCATCGTAGTACTTTCATCCCAAGCCAGATCGCATCTATCCTGATCGGCCAAACAATCAGTAGATTAGCAATACAGTCCTCCACTAGCTTGATTGCCACTCTTTGACCGGTAAACCTCTTTTGAGTGAAATTAGTCTACTCACGCACAATGATTTGGGACGCAAAGTCTCAAACCAATGTATTGCCTCGTCGATATCGAATACCTTCTGTCCAACTCGGCTCTTATCTCTAGTTCGATTGCACCCTTTGTGGTAAAAGCTGCAGTTCGCAGACCAAGAAGCTCTAGTTCGTATAGGATCGCTCATGGTGCGTCGTATGTGACGTTTGATGAAGTTGATAGGTGATGGTGAATGATGATATCGAGAAGTGTTGCATCTCTTGTATTTGTTTCTGTCCTCCTTGACCACTTTATATATGCAGGAATCCGGATGAATCTGCAATGCGCTGTGTCTGTTCGTTGGTCGAGACTTCGTCAGCTCGTTCCCCCTTTTCAAGACACTTCTTGGGGGAAGGCCAGATGGCGAACATGGACATTGGCCAGACCTGTCATTCCACCAGCTTCGCAAGTTTGAGAAAGGCTAGACTCAAATCAAGTGACAAATCCTGGAATACTCTGTGTCTCTTTTCGAGACAGGTTTTACTGGAAGGAAAGATGACAGACATTGACGTGGTGTCGAGGTCCAGAACGAAATAACGTCTTTGTCATCTGTCAAATTGCTTCACACTTACGGGAAGGCCAGACTCACAAGACAAAAAGCAAGTGACGAAACTTTGAGAACTTTGTCTCTCCTTTCATAACAAGTCTTGCTGGAAGGCCAATTGACAGACTTGACATGGTGTCAAGATCCAGACCAGGCCAACGTCATATGCTCGCCTTCCATCTACTTGCTTCTCACTTATGGGTTGGCCAGACTCAAAGCAGGAGTGGAGGTTTCGTCGAGTTTTTATATCCTTTCATTACATGTCTTCGTGAGTGTTCATAAGGTCTAGGCCTTTGGCGAGAGAGGAAAGCCGGGGCCTACCTCAATGTCATGGTCAATCATTCCCTTGTACAAAAAGTCTTCGTTGTTCAACCTTTCTAGCTATATGGTACGAACGAAGGCAAAGAAGTCAGTCTAGAATCTCGAACGATATTACTCGCATCATCGACATTGTGTAGGGAAGCGTTGATTTGCGAAAGGTCTTAGTCAGCTACTGAATTGATGTTGCGACACTGGATTTGTGCTCCGCCAGTTCCATGCATCAAGTCATCTACAATCTACCTATTCTATGAAGTAATATAGCCAGACAGAAAGCAACAAAATGATGTTTGTGTCAAAATGGAACCCGTTCTCTTTTATGATCTCTAAACTACTTATTGTTATTACTTGATGATCTAAATATGCGTTGTATAATATGACAAAGAGAGATGGCAGTTGAAGCCCAAAAAATTGAGAAAGAAAGAAAGGATTATGCAATGGTATATAATGTTGAAAGGTCTATAAAAAATGACGGGTATCTAAGGAAAGAAACTGGAAAAGGGTATATTTGTATTTTATGATGAAAACGATGAACTCAAGCGACCGAGATGAAGAAGTAACTTCGAGAGGCAGTTGAGGCCAAAAAAATGAAGTTGCTTAATATCTGTAGTGGTCTGGCTTGTAAGGTCCATCGAGAGGGAGACCGAGGTAATCGGCTTGAACCTTAGACATCTTGGTCAACTTGATGTTAAGTTGGGCCAAGTGAGCTCGGGCGACCTCCTCATCGAGAGATTTAGGAAGCATGTGAACACCGAGAGGGTATGATTTGGCATCGGTCCAAAGAGCGATTTGAGCCATGACTTGGTTAGCGAATGAACATGACATGACTAAAAGATGTCAAACAAATATCAGCTTTGGTCTTGACAGTGACAAAGAAAGAGGTAACGCACCGAAAGATGGGTGACCGGTACCACAACCAAGGTTAACAAGTCGACCTTCGGCAAGAAGGATAATGTGTCTTCCGGATTTCATGGTGAATCGGTCGACTTGAGGTTTGATGTTGATGGCCTCCTTGGCGTTGGCTTTCAACCATGCTACATCAATTTCGACATCGAAGTGACCGATGTTGGAGACGATGGCATCCTCAGGCATGGCTTCGAAGTGTTCACCAGTGATGATATCTCTACAACCAGTGGTGGTGACGAAAACGTTACCTCGAGGAGCGGCTTCCTCCATAGTGGTGACTTCGTAACCGGCCATAGCGGCTTGAAGAGCGTTGATAGGGTCAATCTCGGTAACGAGGACTCGGGCACCGTAAGATCGAAGGGATTCGGCACACTATCGAAGTAGACAGCATTAGCTTACTATCATGGTGTTCTAGCCATTCTGAGAGCCATGTATTAGAATGATTGACTTACACCCTTACCGACATCTCCGAAACCAGCTACAACAGCGACTTTACCAGCAAGCATGACATCGGTAGCTCGTTTGATACCGTCGACGAGGGATTCTCTACAACCGTAGTAGTTGTCGAATTTAGATTTGGTGACGGAGTCGTTAACGTTGATGGCGGGGATCTTGAGTTTACCATCTCTGAAAGCCTTGTAAAGGTGGTGAACACCAGTGGTGGTCTCCTCCGAAACACCTCGGATATCTGAAAGGAGAAGAACGATCAACTGATGTTGCTGATGAGGTTTGAAGTACAAGTGGGAAGGTTTGACTCACCATCAAGGTATTGAGGGAATTTTTCGTGGACGAGAGTGGTCAAGTCACCTCCGTCGTCGAGGATCATGTTAAGAGCTTTACCGTCTGGGAAGGCGGCGAGGGTTTGCTCAACACACCAGATGTATTCCTCCTCGGTCTCACCCTTCCAGGCGTAGACAGGGACACCGGTAGCGGCGATGGCAGCGGCGGCGTGGTCTTGAGTGGAGAAGATGTTACATGATGACCAGGTGACTTGGGCACCAAGGGCAGTGAGGGTCTCGATGAGTACTGCGGTTTGGATGGTCCTGCCGAGTGATAAAAGCGGTCAGCATGTGCGAATGTGATGCGATGTCAGATGCAGAATAACACAATTTCGAAAGACGGGGACAGAGAGAACGATCACTCACATGTGAAGACAACCAGCGATTCTAGCACCTTTAAGAGGTTGCTCCTTGGCGTACTTCTCTCTGAGGTACATGAGACCTGGCATCTCATGCTCAGCGAGCTCGATCTCCTTTCTACCGAAAGCAGCGAGAGAAATATCGGCGACCTTGTAGTTAGACTATTGGGTAGTTATTTATGTTAGTAGACTGTATCATCCAACGAACGTGGGCGAATTGACATGATAGCGGAAGAGAAAGACCCCTTCGCATCGATGAGGGTACATAGAGACAACGGTCATGAGTTTCCAGTAAGCATGAAGAATCTACGTACCATTTTAATCTTTTGTTTTGACTTTTTGAAATGAGAGAAAAGAGGGAAAGAAATAAAAGATATGAGAAGAAAGAAGATTATATAGATGAATGATACGATCTCTGATAAAATCGATACTCAATCGGCTGTGTCACTCCTGAAAAATAAAATAAAAATAATCTCAAAAAAACCACACGCATGGTCCTTCCATTTAAAAACAAACGTTCAATTTACCCTGAATTATGAAAACTTATGCCCGTCGTTCTGATCGTACCATACAGCGGCGCGTATTTCCGCTATCCAGCTTATGTGGCAGCGATTTCACCCTTCCCACATCGGTTAATTATACAGAGAATTCAAGTACAGGGAACTTAGCAATCTCTAACTCATATCGATTGGATGTGTCATGCACTATGAAGTCAGGCCCTGGAGTAGGGTGAAGATATAAAGTGGATCACAGATGATCTGCTACTTATGGTCTTTCAGGTGTTGTTGATCGGTCTTCCGATGTCCTAGGATGGTTTTATCTACCGACTACGTCGTAACTTCGATTGCAATGAACGATATAGAGATCCTCTGAGCAGATACTTCAAGCCACGACATTCCTTGTCTTCGTGGAAAGCAAGAAAAGGGGCGTGAACAGGTGATTAGAGAACAATTTGAAGCGGAATCGCTGAAGGCTATATATGTGAGACAGCCCTCACCGTACCATCAAAAAATATGGCGACATAGCTCAGTTGGGAGAGCGCACGACTGAAGTTCAATACGATTCTCCATTCGTGCGGTCCCTGGTTCGATCCCGGGTGGCGCCAATCATTTTTGTGGACCATGCAGTTCCAACCTCTTTTTCATTACTATGACCTTCTCTTTCTGCATGATGCATAATTCGGACTACGTTGATGTAGATACGAGGATAGTTTGATGCATGAGATTATATCAGTGCTGCTGAGCGCGATTATGAGAATGATCAATCTGCTCTATCATAGGAGATGAGTAAGATGGGTGTTATCGGTCGAGGGGGGCATTGATATGAACCGAAACGATCTATTTTATTTGAAGCTGGTCCTCGTGCTATACACTCTTGAGCTAAAAGATGAATAAAATAACCCTGGGCAAGAAGGGTAAATGAAGAAAGAAAGTAATCAATGACTTACGCGTGATGAGTTGAAATGAAAGTTATGGTGACTGTAGCTGATGTCATCAATAAACTGATTAATTGTTGTATACCGTGCCCGTGCACACAAATCTGAAGAAGTACTCTAATCTTGACAGTAAGCTTGTAATCATTTCATTCTTTTCATTTTCTAATCAGTTCATCATTGTTAATTATAATCAAAAGTCTTACTTGTTTAATAATTGTATCATAATGTCAATCCTTGTGTACGATTTCATCTGCAGATTCATAATGGTCGATACAGAATTTATGTCACGGTTACCTAATGAATGTTTTCAATCATCGATTGAAGAAATGGAAATAATAAGAAATTATGCAATTGAATGTTTCAAGAGGGTGAGTTTATGAGTCAGAAAAGGCAATCCACCTAATTTTGAAATTGGATTTTAGCTCGATTCTGAAATTTTTTACCACTTGAAACAATCGTTCATATTATCATTTTATGCTAAAACGTTACCTGAATTAAAGAAAGCAAGCGATGTGAGTTTCCATCGGTCTGATACTTGAAGTTTAATAAATTTGCTGAATGTTTGAATTAGTTATGCGATGAAATACAAATCAGCGTAATAGACTTTGCTTTGAATTCTATTTCAAATGGAAATTATATCTGGTTTTTGAAATGTTTGAGTTTTGTAAGGGAAAAAAACAAATGCGCAAGATCAAAAGAAAGGTTAGAAGATAAATTTATGAAGGTACGAAAATTGATTAAAAGTAAGAAGACTGTTCTTGAGAACATATACAGATCAGTTAATGTAATCATTCATTCTATCATTTTAATATAAATGTAAAAGCTAACGAGAGGGTTTTTTTTTAATAGATTGATCAGTTAAAGTTTGAAAGATCAAATGTCAATGACATCAGTTTAGATTCATATAATCAATGGGAATTCGGTCAGATCTCACCCACACCTTGGAGAAAATATGGTTCATATCATAGTTGGGAATTTGACAAGACTTATTCCACATCTTGGCGTAAATGTAAAACTCTGTAAAACGAATTAGTGCTTGATGAACGGCTTTTTTTTACTCCGAGTTGTATCTCAGCTTTTAAGTAGGATTATGTAGCATGTATGAATTGCGACTTGAATTTCGGTCGCCAGATGTGTTAGCACTACTGGGTGAGAAACTGTTAGTTTTTCGAGCAGAAAGGACGCATATTGATTAGTGGTTTATCTCATCGACACCACTGTAACGATCTTTCTTGTAGACCAATGCAACAAGTGTATGTGAGTATCAGTCGATACTTTTTGACGATATAAGGGCTTTATCACGCGATATGGGTGTCAACTCCCATGGAGGAGGAAATGCTTGATTTAGTGAAATGACAGAATCAACGCACAGACCCACTTGTGTTTGATTTTCTTGGGATTTATTTTTGTTGCTTATTCTTTTCCACCACATCCTTTCTTCGTTTATTTCATTCTTTGACTTTGTGTTCATATATATTTCGTAACTTTTGTGCATAATGAGTGTTCATTCTAATGAAGATGAGTGTGACGAGGTGGATTGGCTATTGGATTCCAAAAGAACAGGACGAGGTCGTTCTTCGACCAGTAAGTAATTTTAAACATCTCTCGTCAGCTTTTAAAGCCCAAAACCATGAAGACTGACAGTGGGGAATACTGTACTTGTAGCAGTACATCGCTCTAACCATGTTAAGACGGAAACTGACCGCAACGTCCCATCTAAACCAGCTCCTTCAATTTCCCGAGCTCCGATATCGATAGACTTCGCTTTCCCTCCGAATCGTACCGTTGTAAGAAGGAATCACGTCAATTCACCCGTAGAATATCCCCGGACAATTCAACCATCCTTACTGCGTGTGAACTCTCCCCTAATGCCTGTCTTTAAACCATCTGCCATTTTTTTCGCTTCAGAACCTCTAGATTCAAGAAGAAGGACAACCGAGGTTAGTCAGGCTGCCGCTTCGTCGATTGGTCACTCTATAGCCCCAATGAATAGTCAAAGTCCCCTTGACCAACCTTTGTGGGCGACGATCAAACCTCCTCAACCAAACGATACAGCCCCTTCAACACTGTCAGCGGATTCCTCTCATCAATCCGAGCCTGTCGAAAGAATCCCTTCATCTGACCCTCTCAGTTCTGTTCGTCGAGATCATGTCAGTGAAAATAATCCTTCACCCCCTCGATCTTCAATAGCTTTCCTTCCGGAATATAACGGAGGGTTGAAGTTTTCAAGCTGGTACGCACGACAACAAGATCTGCCCGAAAGTTCCTGTAAGAAGCCGAGGTTCAACGAGGAAGAGTAGGTAAGATGAGCCTTATCATTGATTTTTGGTGCATATAGTGAGACTCGTTCGTCACTCAGTCTTAAATGGTTTGCCGTCGGGGTGAGGGGGAGTCCTGTATCGTATCATTGGATTTGCATTGTATTTTGACCTATCTGTATTTTGATGACTTATAACCTGTGGCATCGTAGCAAGTGGTCGTAGATAAATAATAGTCCAATGCATCGTGGTGCTTGTTCTCGGCATGTATTTCTGTGATTGATGCCTCTAAGACTGCAATTTGCCACCTGTGATTTTGTGTGTTGTTATCAGTATATGTTTGATGTTGGATGATGTTACGCACGGACATACCAGTATTATATTTAGTATTTAAGTGCATCTTTCTCTCTTCTTACTCTTTGCCATTCTTCTTTCCTCTCTTACATCCTATTCTCATGTGTTTCCTTTGATGTTGTCCTCCATCTTGACACCTTGTTCATTATCAAGTCATCCTTGTTAATAATGTATAATCATCTTCGAAATGAACAACTTACCCAAGATAACGTCAATGGAGTAGCCTGCTCCCGAGATACAAGCAAACAGAACTGTTAGTAATACAATAGTTCAGTTTATTCAATAGCTAACGTCAGATTGTATTGATAATTACACTTTCATTCTTCTTCGTTTTGACAGCCCCATTATTCGCTCATCATCCCCTCAAATCATTTCCAGATTTCCCAAACGTATTGCAAGTACCAGTACAAAAGGAAAATAGTCATGATCGATTTTGTAGAACATGGGAATGGGTGAAACAACAAAGTAAACAATCCTTATCTTGTCCTCCTACTGTTCAACTACCACCGCAAACACCTTCAACAACATCTTCATCAACAGTTAATCCAGTTTCGTCGACTTTACCAATATTGACCCTACCACCACCATTACCCTTTCAAACAAATTCGGAACATTTGGTCGATCGATCACAACCACTTATTATGAATCCGCTTGAGTTAGAACTAGCATGGACAAAAGAAGATATTGAAGCTGCAAGGGTTTTATGCTCGCTTACCAGTATTGAAACTCTTCGGAACTATCCCTTTAATGTAGATTCTTCTCCCACTTTAATTGGTAGTAAGGATCCTAATGTTCTGATTCCACAGATTTTTCTCTACGATGGGACCTACTCTCCTAGCGATCTTGCAGATAAGGATGATCACCAAGAAGTTGATGATCAGGTCAATAATAACAAAGAGAAGATTGATGATGCTAAAACTCCCAAACGAGTGAGTGGAATGTATTGCTATTCAACAAGTTTGGATTAAAGCTTAACGGGTGAATGTAGTGCAGAAGTCCTGATATTGGTGATGTTACTCATGGCGATCCATTCACTGAATACAGATCTACCAGCTTCACAAGTCTTAATACTTTGCCACCAACACCATTTGACCTTTCTGATAGTCAATGGAACGAAGAGGTTTACGACAATGGTATTGTTGATGCATTGATGCTCAATAAAAAGTTGAAGATGATAGAACAGGAGTAGGTGAATTCAAAATCGGTTGTCAAAATGTTTAGTTTCGTGATTGCGCGTTTGTCTCCTGCAGGTCGTCCATGTTTGTCTATTGATTTTATATGTTTGAAGGTGTCCTAAATCATCGTTGCATTTGGCTTGATGATCAATCCTATTGTATAGTAGGCAAATCCATTGTAGCTTGTAATTGAACTATAGATGCATTGTTGTATTCTGTACTTGGAATTTTTATCGTTGCGTCAAATATCGCGTCGAATGCCTATAATGCCGTTGCACCTTATGATTTATCCCTCCACTTCTGAATGACCTCCACCAAAGATCTCCAACTTATGATGGTTTCTCTAATTACGATCCTCCTATCATTTTACATCTTTTGATAATTCATCTTTTTCGACAATCCATATCATTTGAAAAATTTACAATAAGATTCAAAGTAAGAGAATCTATTATAAATATTGTTAAAATTAAAATTTCATAATTTTAATTTGAATTTTTTCTATTTTATCAATGGCAAATCGTATACCTAGATTACTTAAATTACATACTTTACCAGGTCAATTAATATTTTTAACAACAATTTCATTAGGTGTTGGATGGGGTATAACACAATTAAAAGAAAATGAACCTATTCATTCAAATTTAAATTTAAATAAAAATAAAAAAATGCAAAAAGGAGATTTAGTTGATGTAATTGAAAGTGCATCAGGAGGAGGAGAAGGTTTAAATTCAAATCAAATTAACAGAAAAGGAGGTATAAATTTATCAGATGCTTTAACTGCTGAAAGAACTGCAAGTATTTGGTGGAATTATGCAAGAGATAATTCAATAATTGTGAGTATTTTTTCTTTGTTTTAAGATATAGGTTTTTTCTAAACAAAAAATTTGTATAAAATATTATTCATATGATGTATTGGCTAATTTTATTATATTGTTTTTCTTAATGAAATAGACTGGAAGATTATGTTCAAATGAAAAAGAATCAACTATTCTTGTTCCTATTGATAAAGCAATTTTAAATTTAGGTAGAAAACCGTAAATGTTTTATTTGTTTATTCATTTGTTTTTTCTTTAGATTGTTTTGATTATTTTCAAATTTGAATTTAAAATTTGAATTTTCAAAATTTCAATATCATCATAGCTAAGATGATTTTAATAGAAGAAAAGGAAAATGAGACACAAAAAAATAACAACTTCTACTTTTTTTAATCTTTTGGAATCACCGAAATTGGTTATGATAATTTACTGATTTATATTTGAATTTGAATTTAGACATCAATATCCTGGTCTCACATATAAAGGTACTTTTTCAACTTCAAAAATAAATACAGAAAGGTTTTTACAAGCTCATATAATAGATGTAAGTGAGAGTTTTTTTTATCATTTCCCTCGCTTCATCATATGATTTAATATTAATGTCATTATTATGTTTTTTTTTCTTTTTAACAAAATAAAATGAAAAATAGGGTAAAGTAAAAGATGGAAAAATCAAAACTTTATTAGATGGATTTATAGTTGAATTAATACCTGACAAATCACAAAAAGGTGGTTATAAGATACAACCTGGAGATATTGAAGTTTTGGGTTCTAAAGAAGTGAGATTACTTTTTTCAATAAAAAAAAATGCGTTTGATAAATGTTATTCCAAAATACTGATTTTATATTTGATTTTACAGACGAGTAATGGTAAAATATTGTATATTAGTAAAGTATTACCTTATTAAGAATAATCAGTAGCAATTTGTCATGATATTGCTTTTTGAAGGGTATACGAAATGACGGTCAAAAGAAGGATTACTCTGTAGCATATCGAGAATACAACAATGAATAACAACTGTACAAGAATTGAATACAACTAAATCCTGTCCTTTGACCATCTTCCCATATGCCGAAACCTTGTAGCCGATCCATCCGAAGCCAGCTATATATTATAAATTCATTATGCACCTGTAATTCGCTCGCTCTTGATCAATAGTCATACTCCCCCTGACCATTCTGAGGTATTATACTTTCCGCACGTTCTATTTCTTCTAAGCGCGACTTGACATCTGAATTTGTATCTGTTTGTGTTTGTGTCGCTTCATGTCCGTCTGAAGTTTCACTTGGCTCTTCATCATCAAAGTATCTGTCTTCTGCATCGCGTATAGCTATTGGATCACCATCAGGAGGATCTATAAAATCAATTTCGGTATAATCTATCGTCTACAAACCAAATTATATGTTAGCACTGAGTGGTTCAGTTTTGATTGAACAAAAACAACTACGAAGTACTACGTAGATCAAGAGCTGGAACTTACATCTAGACCATCTAAAAATAATTCTAATATCCTCTTTTCAAATACCCTTTCTACTTCACCTTGATCCTCTTTAATTTCGACTCTGACACCGTTATTATAGGCACTAAAGGGTTGAATGTCTTCTTCATCTGACTCATCATCAAATTCTTCGCCTAAAGTATTCAATCTTCTTTCCATCCTTTTAGCAGCTCTAACAGATTCACTTTCTCTTTCTTCTTCTAAAACTCTTAAAAATCCACCTAATTTCTTAACATGTTGTCTTTTACTTGCTTCTTCTATCCCACTTATTCTATTATCATTATCATTATTAATAATTGAAATAGGATTCATAAATTTATTTGAAACCCATTGTTCTTCTTCAATTGCATTTAATGAATTATCATTTAAATTTATATTTGGATCACCTCCTAAATTTTCCCATAATAAAGGCCATCTTAATCTACCTTGATTTGGTAATAAAAAATTAGGTTTAGGTATTTTAGTAGAATATAATAATCTACGATGTTTAATTATTGATAAATTTGTTAATTGTTTTGGTGATAAAAATATAAATTCTTTTAAAATTGATTGAGGTAAATTTAATATATACTTATTAAGAAATTCTAAAGGTTGTAATGGTAATACATCTGTAATAGGTAAATCCAAATATGATAAAATCTGATGTACTTGATCTTTTGATAATGGGTAATCTGACATTGTTTTTGTCGTAACTAAGAGTCATATACTTACGATGAGTATGAAGAGTATGAAAGTAGTCATGTTGGTTTCTTGTGATCTAATCAAGTGGAGGGTAAGATTGAGCGGAATCAAATTGAAAGTGTAAAGTGCCAATTCACGTGACGTCAATTTTTAATATTAATTGGAATGAATCTATTTGGGTGAGTTGGGTGGGTGGCCATTTTAACTCCTATTACCCTGATTATACGAGTAATTCAAGGTTGATAGACACTTTTTTCAAAATCTTCCTTTGATTTCTACCTTTCTTCGTTTTTGTTTCTATCAACCCAATTTACAAACAAAAAAAGAGTGCCATTCAATACAACATTGGCCTCGCATTCAATTTCAATAGTATCTTTATTCACTCTTTACACTTAAATCAAAAGAATACCAAAATGCCTCCATCAGCTTCAAAGCAAAAGAGATTGGCAGAAAAAGCAGCAAAGAATGCTGAAAAGGGAAAAACCGGTTCATCAAAATCTACTCCTTCCGCCTCTGTAAATGGTGGATCAACACCTTTGACCAGTCTATCAACTACTGGATCAACAGAAGATTTGAGCTTAGATGCCGCTGCTCAAATGAAGAAATTAACTATGGCTACTGATAGAAGTGCTGTAAGTCAAGATTTCTTCTTCATTTTGTTGAATTTTTGCTTAGTTTTAGCTTAAACCCATTTTTCCCTTGTAGAACGGTGTCCTCATTTCCGATGTTAAAGGACGAGATATCAAAATCGATTCGTACTCACTCTCTTTCCATGGTAGACTTTTGATTGAAGGTGCCGAGATCGCATTGAATTATGGACAAAGGTAAGCCTAACCAACTTCTTTCATGCGATTCTCGTTCAACTAGTAGAACAGCGGCTCACCTTTCATCGTATGCCAGATACGGTCTTTTGGGTGAAAATGGTTCAGGAAAGTCCACTTTCTTGGAATCTATTGCTGAGCGAGACATTGAAATCCCCGACCACATCGATGTGAGTTCCTCTCTTTCATTTTAAGGCTATAAGTACTAATCAACCTTTCAGATCTACCTTGTACGAGGAGCTGTTGAACCTTCAGATGTCAACGCTCTTGACTACATTGTCGCTTCAGCTAAAGAAAAGGTCGCTAGACTTGAAAAGATGGCAGAGGATATGGCTACAGCTGATGAAGTAGATGAAGTTGGTCTTGAGATGATTTACGAGGAATTAGAAGAAATGGACCCTTCAACCTTCGAAGCTAAAGCAGGAGCTATTTTGAATGGTCTCGGTTTCAACCAAGCTATGATGGCTAAACCTACCAAAGATATGTCTGGTGGTTGGAGAATGAGAGTTGCCCTTGCCCGAGCTTTGTTCATCAAACCACATGTGTTATTGCTCGATGAACCTACCTCTCATTTGGATTTAGGTGCCGTAGTATGGCTTGAAGCTTATTTGTCCACTTACAACCACATTTTGGTAAGTCAAGCTCCATCACCATTTGAACGTGTCGACAGTACAGAGCTAACGTCTGTCCATACACTCATTAGATCCTTACATCCCATTCCGCTGATTTCATGGATACCGTATGTACCAACATCATGGATCTTACCCTCAAGAAGAAGCTTGTCTACTATGGTGGTAACTACACTACATATGTCCGAACCAAGGCAGAAAACGAAGTCAACCAAATGAAGGCTTACAACAAACAACAAGAGGAAATTGCTCATATCAAGAGTGAGTCGCTCATAATACTTATATTCTATGTTGAAAATTCATCACTGACCCGTTAATTGCAGAGTTCATTTCTTCCGCCGGTACTTATGCAAACTTGGTCAAACAAGCTAAATCTAAGCAAAAGATCATTGACAAAATGGAGGCTGCTGGTTTGGTCGAAAAGATCGAGACTCGAAAACCCCTCAGATTCAACTTTGAGGATGTCAGAAAACTTCCACCTCCTATTATCGCTTTCTCGGATGTAGCATTCTCGTACTCTGGAAAGAAGGAAGATTTCCTCTACAAAGATTTATCTTTCGGTATTGACATGGATTCCAGGCAAGTCATATAATCTGGCGAACTGAATGTTCAACCGCTTTTCTAACCTTCTCCATGCTGTATTTCAGAATCGCTATTGTTGGTGACAATGGTACAGGAAAATCAACCTTATTGAACTTGATCACTGGAGCACTTCAACCAGTAGAAGGTTCAGTCAATAGACATACTCAATTGAAACTTGCGAAATACTCCCAACACTCTGCTGATCAATTACCATACGACAAATCTCCGGTCGAACACATCGCTTCGTTGTATAATGAGAAATTCCCAGAGAAGGATCTGCAGTTCTGGAGAGGTCAAGTTGGTCGATTCGGTATCACTGGTGCCCATCAAACTTCGCCTATCTCCCAATTATCCGATGGGCTAAGGAACCGGTGAGTTGATTGATATAATTCACAGCGTATATATAGTTGTACCATCATAACTGATCTGATAATCAATCGTAGAGTTGTGTTCGCTATCCTTGCCATGGAGATGCCTCACGTCATCTTGCTTGATGAGCCTACCAATCACTTGGATATGGTGCGTTATAAAACTGGTAGATTAGGATGAAGCTGATAAAGTGTTCAGGATTCCATTGACGCTCTTGCCGAAGCTATTAAGGCATTCTCTGGTGGTGTAGTCATTGTATCGCACGATTTCAGTGAGCTGATTGATCATCCATATCTTCAAGAATTGGATTAGCTGACCATTTTCTTCCTGTAGGATTGATCTCGCAAGTCGCTGAAGATCTTTGGGAAGTCAAAGACAAGAAGGTCATCAACTTGACCAAAGAAGATATCTCTATTGTCGACTACAAGAAATCATTGGCTAAGCGAAGTGAGTTGATTTGATGTCAACCCCGCGAGACGAATGAATGTTGATGATTTCTAATCTCAATCTAGGTCAAGCACAAATCGAAAAGGCTAAATTGATCTCCAAATCAGCCACTAAAGGTGTAGCATAAATTGATTAGATCGCAAGATGATAGGCGATTGACAGGGAGAAGAGGAAGAAGAGGAAGAAGAAATACATCACACAATATATCAATTAATACTATTCACATTACACTTGTCCTTGTTTGACATCTCCTCATAGAAATCTCAAATAACCTATTGTGTCAATTAGTTTATCAATTTTTCCGGATGACGAGAATTAGGCATCAATCGAATATGATTGTTTATACGATAAATAGAGCATCTTTTTGCATGATATACCCTTGATACGATATAGCAGTTTTCAGTTCGAAATTGAAGAGCAGCACAGCAGGACAAGTCGTTCAAGAAGATAGCTTTTACTGATTATATGAGCTAGGGCTTCTATTCCCTTGTTCCGATAAAATTCTTCCGCCTCCTCGGCCCCTCTCATGTTAATTTATACCTACGAAAGTCTACTGAGGAGAAATGTGTTTCTGTCCCAAAGCTACGACAACACGATATTTACTATTTCCCCACAATTCTCTCTTCGGCTCGTCCCCTTGCTTAAAAATATCAAACAATAATCTTAAATCCGATCATTCGGAACCATAAAGATGATAAAAGAAAGGTACAATCATTCTACTATATCCTCCCAATCCATCTGGATGCATCTTTCTACAAAACTAGCTTTATTCACCCCCACCTTTCCATGGAAAGTAAAAAAAAAAAAAAAAAAAAGGTACAATCAAAATGATCGGAAAAAAGGACAAAAAATTGGCGCCACCCGGGATCGAACCAGGGACCGCACGAATGAGGAATCAAGAGTTATACTCTTTGAACTTCAGTCGTGCGCTCTCCCAACTGAGCTATGTCGCCATATGATATTTGCCCAATTTTATGAATGGCCATGATTCTCTGTGAGCAGATTATGGTGGTTTTTTGAGTAGATTGAAATGATCTTCATTACTTCTATTGAAATAGAGAATCTCGAAAGTGTATTGAATGATTTATAATGTTTTCTTGGAGTAATCGGAGAGTTTAAAATTGTTAAGGAACGGGGAACGATCAATTTGATTGTTGATTTCTGAAAACGGAATGAATCTGATGATTAGAGGGTGAGGCGTGATGCCTTGTGTAATTTGAACGTGATTTGTGCGATCTGTGCATGAGAAAATGTATTTTGGATGTGTGATGCAGGGCATACCCTTGTTTTTGGATGTCCGATGGTGTTCGGATATATGACTCTAATTGCTCTGTATTGTTCTTACAAGGCGTTAAGCAAGGGCTTAAAGATCTGTGCATGCTGATGTATCTGAATCATTACGCATTTAAAATTTACTAAGACTATAATCTCAGATATAGCCTATCCTACCTGATAAGTTTATGGCGACCAGATATTGGGGATTTTGACATAAACATAAAGATATCAAATCAATGCCCATCACATAAGCTTCATTCGTAGGACGATTCTTGAAATTTATCCTCATGCGATAATATTGAGGGTATAGGTATCCAAAATCTCTCTTCTGCTCTCGATCCTCTGCTCAATAGATACTTTGATAAAAAGTTGCATACGAATACCAACTAGTCCTTCCGACATTCCTCACGTTTGTTTGGCCAGTAGATTGCATTTTGCAGCTGTTTCAATGGAACAGGAACGTTGCCATGTAAATAACCCATTCTATCGTAGCGCCTTCTCGATGAGAAAATATTGCTTATTCAAGTCTACATCGATAGCTCAATCAAACACCGTTAACGCCTGCCATCTGCTCGCTTCACTATTCTATGGCATGAATCGCAGAAAAAGGGCCTCCAACTCAAGCGTCATTGAGCTATAACGGTATAACAACATATTGTGAACTTCCCAGCAGATTATATTGAAAGTACTTGCTCTTCTGGCTAACCTGCCAACTGATCATTCTCTTATCTGACACGGACAACTTAAAGGTATAACATCCTTCTCGGATGGCTTGATTCATCAAATGCCTGTGACTGTGCTTGATAGGCGCACTCATATTGAAAAGCGCAGAAGCAGTTCAGACCGCTTGCTGCTTCACGAATTTCGTAAGTGGACCATCATGTATGCAGCGATTTTCCATGGAATAGCTCATCTCGCTTCAGTCTTACTCCGGGCTCAATCCATATAATGCTTTTCACACGCATTATGTTGTTCCACCTTCACTGATTCTGTTAGTCACGTGAACAATCAGCTTGCATGAAAGTTTGATGCCTGCGCAGCATCTCATCAATATTCATTAGTATCATTTCGGGTTTTAATACAATGGTGTAGCTTCTCATGACGGATAGAGTATTCCTAGAAGGCCTGGAGCAATGACTTGGAAGGAGGATACCGAGGCCCTCTTAGCTTGCGTCGAGTCACTTGTTAGTACTAAGACTGTCTCATTACTCATGCTTCTTTCGTCTAAAGTACAATGCTTGACATGACTTGTCGTACAGATATTATGGATGCGGGTATAAACTGAGCTATCTAAGTCGTCGTTCGTCATGAAGTAGAAAAGAAGTAAAGGCACGGAATCAGTCTAGAACAGATCTTCGAGAGTCATTTGCCTAAAAGGAAGCAACAATGTCAGTTTCATATCAAGTACCATAGAAGTGATACTTGACTCACTTGACGATATCTGTACTCGCTACCATATTGGTAAATTCCTCAAAGGATAATTTACCATCACTATATAAACCGTAAATCAGCATTGAAATGATCAGGTTGCCTGTTGAAACATATGTTGAAAACTTACCCATCTTTATCAGCTTCCATAATTGTTTTATCTACGATTTGCTGTAATTGTTGATCCTATGGCATAACACAGATTATTTCACTTATTTTTCAAGCGAATCGTGAGACAAAGATGATAGCTACCCACCTTCAAATTGTTTCCCACCATCTGTTTCAAAACTAAATACAATTCTCCGTTCGATATATATCCGTCTCTGTCCATATCATATACTTTGAATGCGACTTTAATGTGATTTAGAGGTCATCAGTATGAATTGGTCATAATCATGCAATACGGGCCATAAGTGGGACGTACAACGTAATTTCTCATCTCTTCCTCCTTTTGAACTGAATGCACTTAAACCTCCTACGAACTCTTGGAAATCAACTGTACCACTTCCACTGAAGATGACAGCGATGAACAGTCAGCTACTCTATATATAATTCGATGAAATGACGAAATGACCATGTCAGAGAGAGAAAAAAACACTCACTCTTCGTCAAAGATAGCTATCATTCTATGTGCTAAAGGATTATTTGCTATTTGAGGGATTTGTAGAAATTCGTCTTTATCGATTGATCCTGATCCATCTTTATCTAATTTCATGAATCGTTTCTTTAATCTCATAAGTTCGGGTGCGGAGACTGCAGAATTGAATCAGTAATCGCGAACGAAGCAGCTCTCAGAGGGTCAAAAACCAGCTTGGACTCGTATTGGAGATCCCGCTCCGAATACTTGTAATCTGAGAATATTGATATATCATACAGCACTCAACTCACAGTTTGAATTCTTCTCCAACGAGCTGAACATGGACGATTCAGCTGCTCCCATCTTGCTCAAATAGGCTTTGTCAATTACAGGCGTTTCCTGATAGGTCGATGATTTGTTTATGAAAGAA
Source organism: Kwoniella pini CBS 10737 (assembly GCF_000512605.2). NCBI lineage: Eukaryota > Fungi > Basidiomycota > Tremellomycetes > Tremellales > Cryptococcaceae > Kwoniella > Kwoniella pini. The sequence goes on along the minus strand of NC_091717.1, from coordinate 1,073,429 downwards.
TAGCTGCTACTTGATCAGCTGGACAGGTGGAAATGCTGATAGCGTGGATGCGGTTTTTGATGTGGTTTTCGAGTCACAATTGATGAAGTTGATGTATGAAAGGGCTATGAAGATCAGTGCGTGCGCGTGAGGCCATGAACGTCACTCTGAACCGGTGTCACCACGCGAAAAAAGCGTGATATCCCCTTCTCAATCTGCAGCCTATATATTCATTTGGCGAGTGTGGCTCGTCTGCACGTGACTGAGTCTTCATAGTGTAGTGGTCATCACGCTTTCTTCACAGCTTGTCTCTGTTCGGAAGAGGTCCGCGGTTCGACCCCGCGTGAGGACATCAGCGGTTTTCATAGTTTTTGGATACAGATCGAGGCAACCTCCCTGCAAGGCCCGGCCAATGGACAGACTTCGTCGATATGACAACGACTTGGCATGACGGGGTCTGCAAGAAATATGATAAGGTTTTCAAGAGTACAACAGAGATACATGCTTTTACATTATACTTATACTTGAAAATACGGGCTATAGGTTTCGAATCAACAGCACTTGCTTTGTCGTTCCATTTCTTTCGCCTTGAGTTTCACACCTCCAGGCTAACGAAAAACCGTGATGTCAGCTTGGGATCGAGGAAGTATGCTCAGGTGGGACACCCTGGATAAGCAAAGTAATGCACTCACTTTCCGCCTGTCCAATTCTCCCTTCTTAACCTTCTCGAGAACCTCCCTAGCAGTCCACTCGAAAGCATCTGTCACGCCCCATCCCTCCTTAGCAGACGTTTCCACATATAGCAGTCCATGTTCTTTTGCAAATAGTGCCCCTTCCATCGAAGATACCCGCCTATTTTTGAGATCTTTCGGTATGTCAGTCGACGGACGAGGTGTAGGTGACGGCGATCTGGATGACGAGGTGTCAAACGTAGTCGAAGGGGCGGGAAAGGGATGACCGAATTGTATCGATGGGAGTGGTTCAGGGGATGTCGAGCATAAATCGATCTTATTTGCTACTAGTATTATCGAAACATTCTCGTCTGCGTACTTTCGTAGATCTTCAAGCCATGAAGTGACATGATCGAAAGCTGACCACAAAGGGGGACATTTTAGCAAATGGAGTATGACGAGATCGCAGAGCCTAATAGTGACGTCGGACTCACATTCTCTCCTCGTGACATCGTACACTAGCAAAGCACCTGCAGCCCCTCTAAAGTAACTTCTTGTTATTGATCGAAATGATTCGGTACCAGCTGTATCCCAACACTGTACTTTCACTCTTTTCCCATCTTCACCAACTGATAGTATTCTACTTCCAAACTCCACACCCAATGTCGGTTCCGTTAGGTCGAATCTATCATCCGTTATTCTGATAAGAAGTGAAGATTTGCCGGTTGCCGAATCTCCTAATAATACATATTTGAGGATATAGTCCCAAGATAAATTCTCCATCCTACTCAGCATCTAGGACTTATAAGCTCTTGGAGTCCCTTGTAGATGTATCCGTGAGTACCAACACGAAGGACTGTCATAAGGTGAGCTTTCCATGCAAGTCTGAGAACAGGGAAAAAGAGGTAATGTTGTTGTCGAACATTAGTAAATTCAGTAAATTTGCCGCCTTGGGTTGATAAATGATGATGTAAACATTTTTCTCCTTCCTCATACCTGCGCGACCGTTTCTCGGGTGATCGTCATATATGTACAAGTACTTCGAGAGTTAGCATTCACACTGCTCAGATTCTGATGAGTCTTATGGCAATTATTCATGCATATCGGGGCCGTTGGTAGTCCAACATCAAAGGATTGATGCATCCAGCTTTCCGGGAACCCGGATCTGCCTCCCGAAATGGCGAGAATGACAAGGAGCAAAGTTCCCGGCAATTCCGTATGACCTCTTTCAACATAACTCGTGATCATTTTTACAAGGTCAGAGCGACTCATGATCGTAGAGAACACTCTTCCCCAGAAACGCTTGGCACACACGATTGTTAGCAAAGTCATCTGCGGATACAAGGAGCGCGTAATATGTGAACGTATGCGATCGCTTAAGAATGTTCAAGACAGTTGTACGAGCTAACAAGATGAAGCAATGTTGTCAGGGATGTCGTCCTAAGTCAGCTGATACTAACAACTGTTTTTCCCCACAAACGGATCGCACGATTCTATTCTGCATAAACATCATGCGTTGCTACTTTTTGAAGATGCGTGTCACCATATGCTAGGTGTATAGGAAATGATTCAATACGATGCAAGCGAGGTTGTCCGAAAAAATGCAATAAAAATAGGTTGACCCGATAAGCCGACAAAATATTCGAAATAAATTAACGAGTTCGTTCTGAGCGGAGTGTCCGTTCGAAATGATCTTTTCAAAAAGGTCAGATAAAATCGTTTGATTACGACATCTTTTCGTAACCGACAAAACGACTCTTGGTTGATCTATTGACAAACCACTTATGTACTCTTGCTTTGCCCGATTCGGCGGACTGATGAGTGATAATTTCGAATTTTCACGTCTTTCGATTGCTACGACTGCTTGTTGCGCTCGATACTCTGTTTTGAAAACTCATTGAGATCCTCAGGGATCACGCTGGGGTATGTATGCTTGAAAGCTCGTTTAATTTAGCGTTTATCAATTTTTCAAAAAGTCTGGAGTCCCATTTTGAACTGTTTTGCACCCTGAATCAAGACTGAAATGATTTCGAATATCGTCATCCTTCTTCGAAATTATTCTTGTTGTTAAGAAAAAAAATATCACGAGCTGGTTTTGTGAATCCAGCTGGCGTATGCATCAGTATATAAGAAGCAACTGTTGAACGGGGGCACCAGTTGATTTCCCCACTTTCCTTAACTCAATCCATACAAGCCAACAAAAAAGCCATATGGCATCGCATATATAGCATTCAGGTGAGTATTTGTTCTTCCTTTGATGTGGACGTGGAAGCTGTGGTGTCGGTACCACTCCCTTTGATATCCTCTGACCGGTTGTCACTGTTGAACATCGGCCGGTGACTGTGGTATAGTTGGTATTTTCACTTCATCTGTGTGCAAAGCCCCCTGCACAAATTATCGCTCGTGACTTATCTCTTGATTGAATTTCTTTGTCCTATCCAATGGTATCATAGCCTATCCATCCTTTAATAAGCAAGCTCGTTCTAATTACTGCTTCCATGTCAAACCATTTTATTCTTATCTCTTTTCCCCATCGTTCGGTCATTCAAGCATCCGGAAGGTCCTTTGGATATTTGATTGTCAAAGTGTTTCATCCTTTTTTCTCGCTCGAGTCAACAATCTACATCATAGATAAGGATCCCAAATCTATACGAATAGCTACCCCCTTATCTACAGATATATGCTTGTGAATACACCTCTACCCAGTTTATATACTCCGCTCTATCTCAACAATCTCATCTTGATGAAATAGATAAAATCTTTAGTGGCCTAAAAAGATATAAATATCGCGGTAAAAGCCAGACTTTTCCGAGATTATTTTAACTGATCATCAACTTTCCATTAAACCATCTTTTCACACAAACTTTGATCTTCACGACGCGTTCATCTTTCCCAATCTTACTCCTCTTGCTCTAGCTTGCTTCAATACACGGTGTAAGCATGATTTTTCTTGCATCACTTCGCTTCTTCTATGGATGTTTGATCCTAATTCATCGTTGATACCGGCATTGCCGTCGGTTGAAACTTGACCTTCGTATAACCGCGTCTTTGTATGGTGGCGTCATTCACCTTCTATCTTCTAGTCAGATGCCTCTTATCTTCTCAATCCCTGGCTTCCCCAAACACCTCTCTCCTTTTGTGGTTCGGCTCAGCTTCACTTCACTTCAAAGAGGACATATAGCTAATTCGTCTGTCAATAATGATAATAGCTTGAAACCTACCTGTAATAAGATATAATACAATACAATGTCGTCTTCACCCATTGAACCTCCCAACGGCTCCGTGAGTTCCCTTTTTTATCGAATAACCACAGGTGAACAAGTATGCTCACAATCTCCCTCTCTCTCCTGTAACAGCTCCAGCCATTTCTGCCTCAGCAAGTCACCAATCTGATCAATGGTGCTGCATCAGGGCGATCCTCCAGAGCTAGCTCGGAGTCTGGAAGTAACAGGATTAGAAAGGATACCATGTAAGTTGAGATCCCTGCTCCACACTTCTCCAAAGACTTCATGCAGAGATCAAACAATAATCCTAAACATCTCGGCTATACTTAGTGGATACAAATCCTCTCCCTTCCCTGCAAAAGCAGATCAACAAGCCAATGTAGCTCGTATTCTCGCTGAGAGCGGATTCATGCCCCAAGAACTCGTCCACGGGGAAGTAGATTGGTTCTACAACCATCTCGGTGAGTAAAACTTGAACTTTCGTTTCTTCCAAGACATCCAAGTCTGTATGACGTGCTTTTAGCTAATGTGTGAATTTGTGCGTTTGGTTTGCAGGTATCGAGAATTCTTACTTCCTTTGGGAGAAGACAGAAACAATTGCCGATCATGTCCTCGCCCTTTTCTCGGCTAAACTTTTAGCTTACACCAAACACGATCCTGAAAAACTCGTTATTGATCTTGAAAAGATCACTCCTGAAGGTCAAGAGAAAGGACATGAAGGCGCTGTGTTCATTCATACCTCAAAAGCTGGTGTGACTGTTACGGAGGGTCCCGGAGCTTCAGTTGAGAAAAGGTAAGCTCGGAGTCATCTCATAAATTCAGTGGATACTAATGTCTTATACCACAGGATCGACTCCCTCTTCTTCGACGAATCCACCCCTGAAAAAGCCTTCCGACTTGAGACCTACCGATCAAGCGGGGCTATCTCCTCCACAATCTCTCAACAGCTTAGATGTTACTTCGTCACTAGATGTTCCTTCCCAAGTTCCCCAGCCGTCAAGACCGCAGATGGAACCACCGAGATCAAATCAGTATCTGACGCGGCTTTCCTCGAGAAGGCCAGTGAGAACACTTTGGAAGTCTATCAACACGTCATGAGTGAGGTAGAACGAAGACATGGTCCAGTCATTGAGATGTTCGAGGTCGAGGATAGCCGAGAAAGAAGAGTGGTCATCGGCTACAAGTGAGTTCCGACCCATTCTTCTGATTTTCGGCTTGGCGCAAAGATGCATACTGACGGATGAGGCAGGATGGGAGGAACAAGAAAATTCTTCTCTGCACTTAGTGACCTTTACCACTTCTACGGTCTTTATTCCGCCAGAAAATACGTCGAACAATTCTCCAACGGTGTCACGATCATCTCCATGTACCTCAACCCCGTCCCCAACACCCGAGCTCCTCCTATCGAACACTCCATCCACCAAGTCGTCAGAGAAGCCTCCCTCCTCTATTGTCTTCCTGACAATCCCTTCTTCTCAGCCGCCGATGACGATGCTAGTCCTCATGCAGTGCAAGAAGCCACTTACGCTTACGTTGGATGGATCTTTGCTCAACACTTCTGTAACAGACTCGGTTCTGCTTACCTTGCTCTCAAGAACGCTCTCGACGAATCCAACCCTGATCACGCTGAAGTCCTGAACAAGATCAAGACCAGATTTAGAGAGGAGACATTCACTAGAGATAGCATCAAGGAAGTCATCCAGAACCACCCAGAACTCGTTCGAATGCTCTACATCAACTTCGCTATGATTCATTACCCAGCCGCCGATGAAGCCTCTCAACTCACTCCGACTCTTTCCTTCCAAAGATTGAAGACTGAGCAACCTTTGACCGATGAGCAACTGTATAACAAAATTAGAAGAACCGCTTCCAACCAACATGCGGTACAAATCCTCGAAGCATTGCTCATCTTCAACAAGCACGTGCTGAAATGTAACTTCTACCAACCTACCAAGGTCGCTCTCTCCTTCAGACTGGATCCAAATTTCCTTCCAGACGTCGAATACCCCAAGAAACCATTCGGTATGTTCTTCATCGTTGGCTCAGACTTCCGAGGTTTCCACGTCCGATTCAGAGATGTTGCCCGAGGTGGTATCCGAATAATCCGATCTAGAAGCAAGGAGAATTACAACTCCAATGTCAGAACTCTATTCGACGAGAACTATGCTTTATCTTCCACTCAAAACTTGAAGAACAAGGATATCCCTGAAGGTGGTGCTAAAGGTACCATCTTACCCGACGTCAATGCCAACTACAAGCGATGTTTCGAGAAATACGCCGATTCTATCATCGATTTGCTCATTCCGGGTAAAACACCTGGTATCAAGGGCAAGATTGTTGACGTTAGCGGAAGGCAAGACCCAGAAATCTTGTTCTTCGGTCCTGATGAAAACACTGCAGATTTGATGGACTGGGCCGCTCAACATGCCAGATCTAGACAAGCACCATGGTGGAAATCCTTCACCACCGGTAAATCTGCTGAACTCCTCGGTGGTATTCCTCACGATACATATGGTATGACCTCTTTATCGGTTAGACAATACATTATCGGTGTCCTCAAAGCCCACGGTCTCAACGAAAAGGACGTCACTAAGCTCCAGACTGGTGGACCTGACGGTGATCTTGGATCCAACGAGATCTTGCTTTCAAAGGACAAGACTGTAGGTATCATTGATGGAAGTGGTATTATTTACGATCCAGCAGGTCTTGATCGACCTGAGCTCATCAGATTAGCTAAAGGCAGAAAGATGGTATCTGAATTTGATGCTTCCAAATTCGGTCCTGAAGGATATAGAGTATCGGTAGATGATAAGGATCTCCGATTGCCTTGTAGGTTTAGATCCGCGTTATTTTCGATATAGCCTTGCTGACGCTGGATACGCATAGCCGGTGAAATCGTTCCCGACGGTACTCAATACCGAAATGAGTTCCACTTCCGAGTCAAGGCCGATCTCTTCGTACCATGTGGTGGACGACCAGAAGCAGTGAACATTTCGAACGTCAATCAACTTGTTGACTCCGATGGTAAACCACATTTCAAGTACATTGTCGAAGGTGCAAACTTGTTCTTCACTCAACAAGCTAGATTATTCATGGAGAAGAAAGGTGTTGTTCACTTCAAAGATGCTTCTACCAACAAAGGTGGTGTCACTTCCAGTTCTCTTGAAGTACTTGCCGGTCTCGGTCTCAACGATGAAGAATACCTTGATTTGATGGTATTCAAAGATGGAAAACCATCTCCATTCTGTGAGTTTGCCTGACTGTACTCGCTTGATTCCCATTCTATGCAATTGCTGACCATAGTATCAATTCTGCAGACCAAAGCTACGTCAAGGATATCCAATCTAAGATTTGCGAGAATGCTGCTGCGGAATACACCTGTATCACTAAGGAATGGCTGCGAAACAAGGGTTCCAAGTCTCGAACACTCATTTCAGACACCCTTTCATCAACTCTCAATGATCTCCAAAATGAACTTGAAGTTTCAGATCTCTACGAAAACATAGCTTCTCGAAAGAATGTACTTTCTCGAGCGTTCCCCAAGACTTTGCTTGATAAAGTCGGTTTGGAGACTTTGATGCAGAGATTACCTGAACAAGTGAGTCGAGATCTACTTTCACCAGCATGCGAATAGTCGAATTGAGCTGATTGCGTTGCCTTCTGTGCAGTATCTACGAGCTATCTGGTCGGCTTGGGTCAGTTCTCACTACATTTACGAATGCTCTTTAGAAGCTTCCAATGTCGATTTCTTCCACTTCTTCTCCAAACTTTCTTCTTAAACACCAGACGATACAAGGTCGTGGATTCGACGATTTAAAACAAGTTCGACGAGAGGCTGTCATACTTCAAGTCTCATGTGTGTATAAATAAACTGGCATATAAGGACATTTTTCGACAAATAATATAAAAATCAAAAGTAAACATGTGTATACCTGGTAGTGATATATAGGGCTAAATGGAGAGTGAAGCGGAGGGAAAGAATTTTTTCTTCAAATCATGCATTGATTGTTTTCCATATGCAGATTATCGCTAAATCTGCACGAGCATACATAATGCACTCGCAGCGTGAATGACGCGTTACGAGTAATGCTGATAGAAATGTATGTACACGGTTTTACAATTGATCTACTAATGAACTTCTTACCTTGTTGAAGAGTCTATTCCTTCATATGAATTTTTTGACGTCATCTTACTTTTTACCAATATCAACTTCATTAGGATCTTTCAAATCATCAGCTTGTCTTCTAATTTCTTTAACTTCATCTTCCGTTAAATCTCTTCCATCTTTAGTTAAAGTTTTCTTTGCTCTACGTAGATTAAAAGGTTCTATGAGATTTTGTAATTGTGGCCATAACTGATCAAGTGTAGCCATTGTTTTCAAAGATTCGGTTTCAGGATCGTAATTTTGCGAAGTGGTAGTATCGGAAATTGGAATATTAATTGAAGATGCAAACGTTTTAAAGTCAGTCATTTGTTCTTTCTTCTCATTTTTTGTTGATGATGATGATGATAATGAAGACGATAAAGATGGGGGAGGAGATTTTAGACCGGCAGCGATAAGTACCTCGTCGGAAGATGAACCACTTAACGAAAATAATGAAGATGGATACGTCTTTGCGAAGTACTGGAAAAATCATGAATACAAAAGTTAGTCAAGATCACCTGTTTGAACAGGAAAGCAAGGAGAATTATCTCAAATGACAAAGCGATAATATTCACCTCTAATAATGGCGCAGTTGATTCGTAATAAGCTTGTAACCTCTTCGAGAAAGTTTCCTTTGAACCCAATGAAGCCATCTCGCTACATCAGCTCTTCCCCATTTACGCGTTGGAAAATACTGAAACACCCACAGGCGTATCATCTGGTCTCTTCGATAATGGTTCACCAGTTATGTCGTCTTTTCCCGGTACTTTAGGTGCCGAATAGGTAGTGTTATAGACTCTACCAGACGGCAAGTGCACCCAACGAGCTGGTGATCAATGCTTATATCAGTTGAAAAGCTCTTCCAAGGAAGACGCCCACAGGTGAAGCATAGACGTATTCACCTGATATACGTGCCATTATGACAGAATCTGGTACATTAAGATGAACGATCATATTCAGTGGTCGATTCTAACGTGACGTGGTACAGTTAGTAATTTTCGGATCGGCACAGCGTCATGACTTGATTTTCTGTGAGAAGGAGAGGAATTCACCTCCTTGTTCAGCACCGAATCTAAAAGTTCGCCTTGATGCAGTGTACGAGGGAAGCCATCTACAATCCAACTCTGAAGCGAGCTCGTCAGTACTCATGTCATTAAGGGTGCACGACCAAGCTTGCTAAGAGGATCCACTCACTCTACCATGAAGTCTATCTAGCTCAGCTTTCACTATTTCCAGCATCAATTCATCGGATACTAGGCCTGACATAATATTCAGTATCCACACCGTGAACAGGAAAGAAGACGTTTTGGGATTGCTCACTTACCTCCACTAGCTACTACTGCTTCAGCCTTTTTACCTACTTCTGATCCTGCTGCTATTTCTTTCCTGAGGACGTCGCCAGTGGAAACGAACTCTATATCGTACTCTTTGACCAGACTATATGACGGGGAAAGTCAATCATCACACCTCTGGTGACCGCAAATCATTGGCTCAAATAGGGAAAAACGACTGACCGAGCACTAAGTGTCCCCTGCAGATATAACGAGTAAGATGAGCAGAAGCCTCGTTGAGTGATCTCAGCACGCAAGAAGTACCGGAAAGACTCACTTTCCCACTCCCAGGTTTTCCAAATATCAACATCCTTAACCCTCTTTCTTCTACACCTTCATACTGCTCACTGTGACTGTGTTCCACAGCGGTTTTGAACTTCTCAACTATATCATTGACGCTATCTTGCAAGGAGGTTAGACCCTTAGAAACAGATGTTAGAAGAGGTGAAGTATCTTTGGAGCTCGAATTTGATGGTCGATACCTGGGCAGAGAGGTTGAAAGCGCTCGAGCTGTTATTCGTGATGGTATTGGGGATATTGCGCGAAAAGGGATTAGAGGTCGTATCGACATCGTTCCGCGTATCTGATTAGCTTGCAGGATGGGAACGAATCGATGACAAATGTAAAAGCAGACAAAATCAGATACTCTGACTGGAAAAGATGCGTTGTGCTTGTAAGATACGAAAGATATCACTCTTTTATGGGGCTGGATTGGCGGTAAGGTGTATGGATGAATGAAGATGGTGACATAACCGGGGTGAACCGAACACAAGCTAAACAGATTATTTCATTTTGACATCATCTACAATTTTCCTCTTTTCAATTGCCTTGATCACTTTCATCCCAGCTTGCAAGCTAATACACTTCGAGTATGGTCAATGAAGGGGGTCAGCCGTACAGACCCGATTTTTTCCCAATCGCCCAGCCAGCTGCAAGGGATTTACTGGTAAGTGGATCTGTTTCATTGACGTATTTCATCCGACCAAATTCAAGGCTGAAGGCAATCTGTTACAGCGCCCAGCTTTCGGTAGATCGCAAGATATACGAGGTGGAAACGTCAAACATGTACGCAGCGTAGCTTGGTCATGTGATGGTAGGAGGGTTGCTACAGGTGGAGAATTCAAGGAAATATTGGTTTGGGATACCAAGTTGAACGTAAGTCCATTCCCTTCTTTCATCATTACTGAACCACGAAATGCTTATCATCCAACTCAGATTGAGGCGAGAGGCTCAACACCACTCCCATCATCATCGAAAACCAACGTGCACAATGGTCATGTAGGCTCGATAGCTTGGTCGCCTGTAGATCCACATATATTGGTCTCCGGCGACAAGGGTGCTTCGGCTGGCGGGGTCATAGCAGTGTGGGATGTCACCTGTGCGTTATCCTGTTGAACGGTGTCACCGCAACATAGTGCTATGCTGATCATCACCCATTCGACAGCCAATTCTTCACCTATAGCGTCGTTCAAAATACCAGGAGATGTTCTGCATATATCCTTCCATCCATCGGGTCGTCATTTCGCTGTTGTCTGCCCGCAACGAAATAAGGACGAAGTGTTCTTTTACTGGCGTCACCCGATTGACGGAGTTGAGAAGTGGGAGAGAAGGGATGATGTTGCGTTAGGGGGAGCTCTGATGGATTTTGGTGCTGAGGAAGTGAGTTGCCCCGTCACTACATGTGATCAGAAACTGATTGCCGGTGTAGATAAACAGTCTGCGATTCGACAACTCAGGAAAATTGGTCTGTGCTGTATCGAATGATGGTTCAATCAACGCTTGGATTTATCCTACACAGCTCCAAGCTCAACAAGAGCAAATGGATGACACTCTCGAGCCCAGAGTTATCAAAAGTGGACCTTCTACAACACCTTCAACGCCCAAACTTCCTGTAGAAGTGGAAAATGCAGAGATTCTCAAAAGCAGGGAAGGTAGTCGAGAAGGGTCACCTGAGAATACTAGAGAAGGCAAAGAGACCGCTGAGGAAGATACGGAGATCAACGAAGAAGAACAAGGCAAGGTAAATCAGGAGGGAGAAGAAGTAAAACAGACGATTGTAGCTGAAGGAGACGAGTATAAACAGACGGAGATAGAAGGAAGTGAAGATGTGGAAATGAAGGAACCTGCACAAGAAATGGAAGCTCTACCTACAACATCGGCAGCTCCAAGTCGGCAGCCTACCCCGCCTTTACCACCGAATCAAACGCTGATAAAACCAGCAGAAAAGAAAAAGGCCGGACAACTGCAAAGATTCCGACACGCTGTTTGTCACAGTGCTAGTCTGTTGAGTCTGGCATTTGACCCTCAGGGAAAATATCTTGCTGTCGGTGGACAAGACGCTTTGTTGAGTATGTTCGATACCAGGAACTGGATATGCGAGAGAACGTTCGACGTTTGCACGTGAGTTCATCCACAGGACAAGCCTTATAGTTGAGATTTTGGCTCATGAAAGCCGAAATATAGATCGGCTATACGGCATATTGCATTCTCACATGATGGTGAATTTATAGCTCTAGGAGGAGACGATAGCTATATAGCCATCGTGAGTCGAAGTGTCGGATTACAGAAGAGGCGCACTCGCTCAATAACTCTTTTCTTCTATTACAGGTGTCGGTCTATTCAGGTGCTTTAGTCGCAAAATTGCCTGTCTATGGAATGGTCAGTTCAATAGCATGGCATCCGAAAACAAATTGGCTAGCATATAGCTATTCAGGAAAAGTGGCTTCACCGATATGGCATATAGTACATCAAGAGACATAGAATACAATGCATGCTATCAGTGCTAAGGAATGTACACGGCAGGTATTGATCCAGCCAAACATGTTGATGTCAAGGCGAAAAAGTCTACAGATTAATGTTCGTGATTGAAGCCGTTAGCAACCTTTCTATCTACCGTGATACTAGGTATTGCAGGACCCTGTATTATGCGCTTCTTCTCTTGATCTGTTATACCTTCGCTTCGAGGCAATATATCAAAGTCGAAGATCTCTGTAGGAATACCTAAGGAAATCACAAAATTCGGTCGATTGGCAGTGGCTATCACCCTGGATTCAATCGGTGCTGCTGATAGTAGGATGTATGCTTGTTCACGGGAATATCCAAATGATTCTAGGTATTCAATAGCTTGGAAAGCTGCATTGCGGTATGCCAACTAAGAGAGATTTATTTATAAGCATCGTCGCAGCTGAAATTGAGACCTCTTGAAAATACATCCACTTACTAGTCCGTTCTGATTTGTTTGTTTTCCCGTTCGATCTACACTCAACCCAGTGAAACATATCTTGTCCCGATAAAGAGGTTCGGTGGGGCTTGTTCTGAACATCGGGCTTTTCATACATAGTTGACGTATACCTTGTGGTATAACGTTGACTCGTAAGGTTGCTATACCAGCCATTTCGATGGCTGTTGTGGGTTCACCGTCTGATTGACAAAAATGTAGATCTCCCACCGATAATGAGGCTCCAGGAATATATACGGGCTAAGAAGTACTATCGATCAGCTACTGTGATAAATGGTATTTCCGTGATTTCAAGCAGACTTACAAGATACATTTTCGAACCTCTAGTAGCTAAACCTATGTCGATATTGCCCCCATGTTCTCTACCTGGACTGGTTCTTGCTCCCTCCGAATATATCCTTTCCCTCAATTCATCGCTTATATCTTGACCAACGTACGCTCCACGAGATTGAGGTAAACTACAGCCTGCTTTTCCAGCTGTCTCTATTTCCAATTCTGATTCTCGCTTTTTCCATTGTCCTAACAATTGATGTGATGGTGCGGTACCTAAGACACCTGGATGGGGTCTCCCTTGAAACGAAACATGCGGAACATGCCTAGATGAAGTTTCGTTGCCTAAAATAAAGACGATTTTGTGAGCCTTCTAACTCAATCATTACGATTGTACCTTTGAATGGGTAGTCAGCTCGCTCACCAAAAAAATCCCATATACTCTTGGTCACCTTGGTCTGCCTTTTCGGATCGTCATTATCATCTAAACTACCTAATTCAGGCGCAGTCACACAATACCCCCAATTATGATTTGGAAAAGGTTGAACATCCAATATTTCGATTTCGAGAACATCACCAGGTTGAGAATTGGGTACGAAGAAAGGTCCCGATAAATGGTGATCTGAATCATGATCCAAATGTACTATATCATCTGCGTTATCATCATTGTGAACTTGAGATCCTGAATAATCTAAACATTCTACGCGAAAGGGCTTTCCGACTTCAATCGTAGCTACACACCTGTGAGATGCAATGTACAATTTTAGTTTGATTTTTGGCTACAGCGGTCATATTTGAGCAAGATTTGACTTACGGTATTTCAGGATGCCATCTTGTGTGGATATTAGCTTGAGATGCACCGGGCTGACTAGGATCAACAGTCACCAAAGTGGGGACTTCATTCGATGTTCTCTTGGGCTTGGTAGCGACGGGCATGATGGTGATCTATCGACGTGTGAAGCTGGAGAGAATTCTGACTATCTGATTTCAAACTAGATGAACCGCTGCGACCACTTAACTACTAGTTATATAGGATGTATAGACCAGTGTCCTTGTTCGACGAGGCGGTGGCTCAGTTGACAGAAAGCTATCGGCTGTTTACATGTGGCCAAAATGCTTCTACACATAGGTTACAAGGTGATCTGTAGGCCGTAGCTGATTTTGAGCAGTGATTTTCGGCCTGTCGGAATTGGAGAGAAAGCTCGGGATCCGGGTAAAGCAGTGCAGCCAATGGGAAGCCCTCCTGCGTCTGCATAGCTCTACTTCTGTCCCCCCACAGACGACTGAGTGTCAGGTGGGCCGTTGAAGTTAAGATAGTCAAGGCATTCTCGGAGGAGGAGAAGGTGCGTGAAATCGAGTTGAACGAATCACAAAGTGAAAAAAATAGACTTCTTGACAAGCGCTTGTAAATTCACCTCCCTGAAGACATTCGGGGTAGAACTTTTCGGCTTTTTGGCAGGAACGGATAACTCCCTCTTCGTACCAAAGTCAGTTGTTCTCCGTCATAGCCCTCCGACTTGGCCGTATAGACTGGTACGAACTTCGATAAGGTCTGAATTTGCTGGGTCATCATGGAGAATGCTATCACCTAATTTATGCATCTACAAGCTATTAAGTGAAATACGGTTTAGAACCAAATAAACAAATCAAGCCAAGTTGACGATTGCGCAATCATGCCTGTTCAACTATCTGAGAATGCTCGTGAACAGCTCGATCAAGTCCTCGAAGCCTACCCTCAGCCGGGCAAGCCAGGGACGGTTCTTGGTCTGGTGAACAAGGAAGGCCAATTGATATATCTCAAAAGCGTTGGTAGCAAAAATGCGGTAACAGGAGAAAAGATGGAAGATGATACGGTGAGCTCAAGGCCTCTTGATCAGTAATCAGCGATTGTGTCTCAGCTGATATTCGTATGGAAAGATCTTCTGGATTGCATCATGCACAAAGATGATTACTGGTATAGCTGCTATGCAACTGGTAGAGAGAGGCCTGATAGATCTAGATGAACCTGTCTCGAAATTCATACCTGAACTTGCGGATATACATGTTATAACGGATTCTTCCGAAACCTCTGTAGAGACACGACGAGCCAGGTATGTTCTGTCGACCTCATTCAAGGCCAGCTGTTGGCTTTACGCTGAAATCTTTGACTACCTAGTACATCGATCACCCTTCGAATGCTGCTAACGCATACTTCGGGATGGGGTTACTCATGGTATAACCAACATATCTTCAATTGGGTCAAGCAGAATGGCAATGAGGTGAATGGTCATGGTTCTTGGAGTGAATTGAATAACAAGACTAACGAGGTGCGTTTCATTTTGACAGTTCAGTGGAAAACAGCTGGAAATGGTGCGCAATTACCCTATGTCAGGAACGGGCAAAGGCTGACATACTTTATGCAGCCCTTGGTGAATGAACCTGGTACCAAATGGGAATATGGAATCAGTGAGCATTGTTTCTGGTTGATACTCCGATGCGTGATTGACATGCTGCATAGATATGGACTGGGCCGGTATCGCAGTCGAACGAGTGTCAGGGAAAAAGCTGGGAGATTATTTCATCGGTGAGTTTTCCTCTATCATCCACGAAGTCAAGAAATGGCCACCCTACTTAACTTCCTCATGAGTCAGATAACATATTCAAGCCACTGGAAATCGACGACTCTTACTTCGATTTCAAAGACCGACCCGACCTTCTCGAGAGACTTAGTCCAATGCACAAGTGGGATGCAGAGAAAGACGAGTACAGTATAAGGGATTTCCCTCATCTGTAGGTTGACCTGTTCGTTACCGCCAAAGCTTGGGCCAGAATTCTGATAATCGATCTCTGGCTATTTCAGTCTTGTTGATACGCTAAATCACCGAGGTGGAGGAGGTCTCCGTGAGTCTGAGACGATCTCAGCTATCCAAAACCCGCTAATTATCCGAATAGACACGACGGCTGGATCATATTTGAAGGTTGCTTCTGTGCTGCTGAATAATGGAAAGGGACCTAATGGAGCTGAGATACTGAAGCCCGAAACTATCAAGCTGATGTAGGTCGAATGAATGCATTCAAGAGCGAGGAAGCAGCTGATGAGTGTGTATAGGTTCAAGGATCACTGCGAAAATATACATGATAGGGGTGGACTAGGTACTAATGCTGTCGTGAAAAGTACGGATCCAAGTCGAGCAAGTACCGATCTTGAGATGCTGTGCGTAGTCGATTTTGTCAAGGCAAAATGAAAGGCTGACTCTGAAACTTTCAAGGCCCGGTACTAAGAAAGGTTGGGGTTTGTCGTTTTTACGTAGGTATTGATCTGAGTTCAATTTAGGAGATTCTGAAAGCTCACATTTCTATATTAGTCAACACCGAGGACATCCCCAACGGACGGAAAGCGTTCTCTGCCGAATGGGTAAGAGGGTCTTGACACCTTAGCCGCAAGACTGGAGCTGATCACGAAAATGTCATAGGGTGGAGTGGCCAACCTCTTCTGGATGGCTGATCCAAAGTCGGAAATAGCCATGTGCATTTTTAATGATGTATTGCCATATGGATGTAAGTAAGACACTCGGTGTCTGCTACAAGTCAGCTGATTGGAGTCCCTAGTTCCCGAGTTCTTCAAGGTGGAAGAGCAATTGCAACAAATAGTTTATGCTCAAGGTGGACTTGTTAGAGTTTAGAATGTCTTGATAGACAATAGAACAACGCTTATGAAATAGATTGAAAAGCAATTTCTGCTCGTACCCTGTCATTGCAGGCCAGTTTCGGGACAAATCCATACAGAGGAGAGGTGCGGTGTCAATATATCGTAAGACGAGAGTCGCATATATCGTCCATAGTACTGTCCTTCGAATCTGTTGTTTCGAACAAGTATGATTTATCAATGAATGAGTGCAGATCTCACCTACTGAAGTACTGCATCAATGTATTTAAGCCTACTCTTCAAAGATCTTCTCGTGCGTCAATTCGGTCAAACATCACAGGTCGCGCGGATAAAACACTGTCGCACTGGGCAACCGATTCGTCACGACCTTTTCGAACCCTATTGCATAGTACAATATATGGTTGAACTACCTGAAGTCTAAATATAAGATGTCCCATTTAGGGCTAAAGATAAATGACCTCTCGAGGTCAGCGAACCGAAGACGAGCAGAGCTCTATATTTTCCACCTCCGAAACCATTCCGCCCCTTTCTATTCACTGAAACATATCCTTACGCTACTCAGAAAGCTTTCTCTTGGCAGACTAAGGGGTCTCTTGAGCGATTGCGGGCTTCTCAACTTGCACTGTCTCTTCGTCGAACGCACCAAGTTTATCTTGTTTCCACACGTAACTCAGGATGTATAAACCGCAAGGAACACAGAATAAGGCGAAACCAATGTTGATGTAACCAGTTTTGTGGAGACTGAGCTTTGTGGCGTTGATTCCGAATGCGATAGCGGCTGAACCAGACTCGGCAGATCGAAGTGTAGCTATGATTCTTGAAAGCCGAGCTTTATCTCCTCCTCTGGGGAAGACATAACCTGCCACGTAGTACATGTATCCGTAAGCTGTACCTTGAGCTGCGGTAGCGAGAGCTACAGGTACCCAGGCTGCAGCGAAACCAGGGGTAGACCAATCCCATGCAGGAGCGACGGCTAGTTTGTCTTGTCGAACACAGAGCACCAATAGCCAGATGCAAGATCCAAGTATGACAGCTAGCAGCATAGTCAGTAATTCTGATGGCGCACACATGGTACAAATGTCACAGACTGTGTAAGAAACCCCAGGTGTACACAAGCTTCTTTCGGATGGTAGTGCTTTTACTGTCGAGGTAGAACTGATTAGACCTAGGTCAGTCTGTTGTTCGGTTTCTTTCTGTAAGAACTTATACTTACACCCATTACTTGGAACCAGATGATAGTTAATGTGGGTTTGATGATGGAGGACATTCCTCTGACACGTACGGAGAAATGCTTAGCAAGGTACGTTGCTGTAAATGAGTGTGTTCAGCGATTAATAGTGATAGTGCAAAGGAGGTGAACTTACAAGTCCAAGATGGGATGAAAAGTGATTGAGACCACAGGAAACACATAGCAATGATCTTTGGGTCTCTCAGCTCGGCGATAGTTAACCAAGTTTCCTTCCAGAAACCCTTATCTGGGATACCAGTAACCGCTTTTCCGTCTTTTCTTTGCACTTGCTTAGGGTTAGAGAGCAAGAGTGAGGCAAAAGGTGCGAGACAGTTCAAAGCGACGAATACAAGGTAAGTTTTTGGCTTGAGACCTCCTTTGACTTTGACATCGAGATTGAGGAATAGATTGATGAAACCACCAATGACGGTCGAAAGTGTATAGAGGGATTGCCAGATGGCTAACATTCTACCCTTTCGAGTGGGCTCAGAGTAAACCTGCAACACGCCCATGAGTTAGTGACATGCCATTCCACTTCTTAGTAGCGGACGTACTGAAATGATAACACCTTCAGACACCCAGAAGAGCCCCGAAGTCAAACCACAGATGACAGCCCCGACAACCAAGAACCACTGATTCTTGTAAGCAGAATTGGTGTATAAGGCGGCAGCGTAAGGAGCGTAGCCTGCAGCACCGATAGCAAGGGTCCATCTTGGGCCAACCTTGGATAAGAATCCAGCTAAGAGTATCTGTCAATCGTCATCCCGAACGGCAGAAGTGATATGACTTACTGGAAACGAGAGCTGAAGGTACAATCAGTGCATACGCAACAGCTACACTGGCGTTACCGATTTCGACATTGGCCAAACCACCAGCACCTATATATCAAAGTGTCAGCTGGATGGACGTAAGAGTGTCGCGTGACGAAAGGACCAAAGCACGGTTCAGGATTTTATTAATCCATAATGTCCCAATCTTCCGATCAATTGAGTCAGGGGTTCCTTTGACGACATAATCAATCACCCTTGATCGAAGATCTCTCCTCCCGCTTTCGAACTGATCCTCCAGGAATCCGCTGATCGACGATCAAATTCAAATGAACCTGAGGGCAGGGTGACTCACCGGTCGCTGCTAAAGCAGCGTAAGCTCCAGGGGCTAAGAAGGATGCGATACCTGTTATGATTGCTTGTGCTGTGACACTTCTGAACCAGTGTGCCTTGACCGGCTGAGGAGCAACGTCGTATGATACATGCTCTACTGATGGGACCTCATGACTGTTATGATTAGATCCTTGATCCGCGTGGAGATCCTTCTTAGATTCAACTTGAGTAGACATAGCTCGTTCTTGATGTTGGGTAAGGATGTTGTAGTCAGGTCTAACGTTATTTAGCTTGTCTTGAACAGCTAACAGCGCGCTGTTCGTTAAAGTAGATTAAGTGAAAAGCGAGGGGGGATATTGCCTACATATCGAAAAAGGTTGACTCAATAAATATGCTTCTCTTGGTCTCCTTATCTTAGACGGCGAAGTTTCGATAGCATATTTTTGAATGCATTCATCGTTCGGGATGTATACCGGTATGCTGATTGACGATCCAATCCTGCACCGACGTTCTTTCGGTCCAAAAGTGTCGCTGTTAGCAACCCAGGGACCAGATATTGTAGAGATTTTGAGGTAGAGGAATCAGTGACCGACAACCAGGTTAACGGCATAACGCCCCAGCTATGAACAGGGGTAAAGAATCCAAGCCACTGGGATTGAACGTATCCGCGCTTATACATTTAGCGAAACCAAAACAAATCTTTTCGGCAAAGTAAAGTAAGTGAAAACAAGAATCACAGACGTATCTACGTGCAAGCAGGGAAATACTCCCGGCTATACCGGGCAAATGTCGTAGATGCTACTTTGACATAACTACTTTTTCCTATCAACATTCACGATTGGTTGCAAATCAATGACCACTATCACAGCCATGGTCATATAAGCCCACCGACGAAATTAACAGCGATAAGGAAAAAGTGATAGATTATACGAAATGTCGGCAGACACATCGGAAACTATTGCAGGGAATGCTCACGCCGAGGGAAGTGAACCCAAAAAGATCAGGAGACGTGCAGGTCCGTTTAGAAGGTCTCGGACAGGTTGTAAGTCACAGACATCAATGCGTATATGTGAGCGACTGTGCTCATTGGCAATGTTTATTCACAGGTGGAACATGCAAAAGGTGAGAGCATGCATCTAGTTCACCTTTGTCAACTCTGCTTCCTTGCGTCAACGAGACTACCTGCCAGGCTCAGGCAGCCTCGAAAAGCCATGACAGGCCTTTTGACGACCTCACCATCGTCTCTCTCCATGCTTCGCGTGTGAAGGCCAAACATCCTTTTATACCATGACGTATAGCTGACTGTGAGTCGTAGGCGTGGGAAAAAATGCGACGAAGAATGGAGTGACAAAGGCTTTTGTCAAAGATGTATGTTGGGTCAATTCGAATGTTCAGGACGAACAGAACAAGTTGGAGGGAGCGGTTCGAAAAGTAACAGCTCTATGCGAGAAGTCAATGGTGCGAGATCTTCAAGTAGTAGTAGGGAGCCCAATGACAGTCAAGAATCTCAAGCTGTACATCTCGATATACCTCTGATTGATCATCTATCTGCCAATCCGACCATGCCTGCCTTCGACGCCAACCCGGCAAGTAACTCCACATCTATAGCTGGACCTTCAACTTCAATCGTTCATCCCAGTTCTGTGAATTATGACGCTGGTCTGGGTCTCCCTAACACATTCGGATTCTGGGGTACACCGACTCCCATTCCCCCTAATACTACTCACCTTAATCACAACAACCTTACGATCGATCACACCAATTTCTTTCCTTCCGTAAATCACAATCCCCAACCTCTCTACAATTGGCCTGGACAATTCGCAACGCAACCCTCAGCATTCCTGACAACGAATAATGATGGCTCCCTCGCGATTGATTCCCAACCTTTCATATGGGATGATCATTCCACTAGTGACATATGGAATGATTTTGCGGCTTCCTTCACCAACATAGATAATTCGAGTGTCAAAGAGAACCACAATCATCAGTTGAATGCAAATTCTAGAGTACTATTCCTAAACACCGATAAGCCTACTAGACAGGGTGTATCTTTAGCCGAGATATGTGAATGTTTCTTGATGATCTATTGTGTTCGAATCTGATGCCCTGTGTATAGATGCACGAGTAGTGGAGTCTTGGCTAGTGGGAATACCGTCGACAACCAGAGACTATGCTAGGGCAAGAATTTTGGCTTTGAACGATAATAATAGTAGGTTCACCCTACGCGTCCTTCCGAGACCCAGATTACTAATACTTCGCGTTCAGGTGTGATGCGTAATGTTAGATTCGCTGTATCGGCCGCCTACATTTTCCTTTTCGCTGGCTGTAGTGAACGATCAAACGAAAATCCAAACGATCCTCAACCAAAATTAGTGGAGCTGGCATGTAAAGGAGCGGGATTCATTGACGGAAAATCAACCTCTCTATCTCAATCCTCTGGCGAAAGTGACGTGATAACACCTTCCAGCAAAGATGGCGAGAAAGATCAATTAACAAATGCCTTAAGGAAAATCAGAATATACGTAGATCACGTGTCCACGCCCTTTGCGGCTGATATGGAGAGTCTGAAATGGACCGAGGATGCCGTCAGGGAGTTAAGGGAGATCGAAGTGACGGACAAGTCGCACTTGTCTGATCTGTGAGTCTCTCTCTTCATGCTAGCGACTGAGGGGCTTGAAGTTGATGCTGAGTGCAGTCTGTGGGGCGTCATTGACTTACAACTCGTGGAGTTTATTCGAGGAGGCGCTGCGCCATCGTATAATATGTTGGCACTTGGGGACAAGTTAGTCCGAAGTGCATTGGGCAGTAACTACCCTGAGGTAACCCTTTCAAGTCTACGAACATCCGATACATTCTCCCTTCGACTTTACGCCTTATCGGATATTAGTCGTTGTATTGTGCAAAGGGGCAGGAAGACCATGTAAGTGCAAGGTCCGCAACTAAGGTCATCGCTCCACGATCGCTGACTGTGAGCAACTGTGGTCTTATCAGCTTCAACTTCTGGTCCGATATTAATGATAGTCAAAGTAATGCTCCGGCACGTTCTGAAGATGAGGAACCTTGGGCGACATATCTCGGTCTACCAGATTCGATCGTGATCCTCTTGGCGGAAGTGGTCAACTTATGCGCCGAGTTGTCCAATCAACCAGCGTCGATCATCAAAGCTCAAGCCGATGAGCTTGAAACGGCTCTGAAGAATTGGCAATCTCAAACATTCAGTACAGCTCATTCCATCGACTCAACCGCTCTGATATCGCGTACAATTGCAGGAGAATTATGGAGACTTGCAGCTTTAGTCCTCCTTTATCAATCGGTCCATCGAGTAGGAGGACTACATCCTATACTTCGGAGAGCTCAAAAAGAGATTCTCAACCTGTTAGATTCAATAGCCAAATTACCCAATGGTGATTTATGGGGTTTCATTGCTCTTCCAGCATTCTTAGCTGCGTGTCTAAGTATAAGCGATCACGATAGACAAAGATCGATGTTGCACCTTGCAAAACCTGGTCCAGAACGGGTTTGGCTGGATAACATAGCTTTGGTGGAAAGGGTATGGGAAGAGACGGATGAGACGGGGAAATTACCTGATTGGCATGATAAAATGACCAGGGAGGGAATGTCGGTAGCTTTCTTCTAAGGCGATCTGAGGTAAAAAGGTGAATAAGATAGTATTATACTTCTTTGTATGCTCAATCAACATGTCATATGTAGTCTTCTTTGATGTTGTACACAAAAATGCTTGTATCTAAAAAGTTCGGTAAGGAGAACTTGAATGAAGCCAAATCTGCGGCAATCTGCTGCTTGATTGCAAGTCATCAAAGTTACTACTACGGACGATTTATCTAGGATCAAAGGAGGGCAGTCACTTCTTGGCTTGCCTTTTTCATCATCGAATTGAATGCTACAAAAACCCGTTGCTTTCATCTACGGCCATAGAATCCAGAAAGCACCGGGTCCCGTCTGCTCCCCGCAGTTAAGTTGGATATCGCTCGGTTAGTACCAAGGTGGGGGACCACTTGGGAATCCCGGGTGCTGTAGTTTTGCTTTTTACATCTGCTTTATCCCAAAGAAACAACAAAAAATTCATGTCCGGGATGGAGGAACTATGATCTGCCTCGGAACATTTGCGTTCTTAGATCAGGTTCGATTGAGCTGTCTGTGTGTCTGTGTATTATTGATGATGATCAAAGCGTACGTTTTGGTGCCTGGCTGATGCAGGGTGAATAGCGGATATGTCCGATGAACAGACAATGGCGTGTGAGATACAGATAGATAACCCTTGTAGCAACCACTTTCAACAACATAGAAACGCAAGCAAGCAGCACCGACAGTCTCAGACTGACGCGCCAAACTCAAACAGATGAGTGACTTGGACTGGATCGTTGAAGCTGGACTTTCCAGCGACAGAGAAAGGCTGGTTGTCAAAAGGAGAAGGACAGTGAAAGCGTACGTAGTGCAACATTTTCGTTCTTCCTCTCAAGTCGGATACACGAGAAGCCATGTTTCCTGTGAGCTTCGAAGGATAGTTGCTGACTACAGCAAACTCGGTCATAGCTGCGATCGATGCAGATCAGTGCGAAGGTAATTGGTATCTGATCGAATAGGAAGGGCACCACATGTCTTGCTAATCTGCGAAAAATCCAAATAGCCGATGTCAACGATTGAATCCGGAGACAGACAGTTGTTCGAGATGCGACAGACTTTCAGCAGAATGCAGGACTACTCAGCCGAAGCGCGTCTTTCCGACTGGAACATCGATAGCCCATACTGCCAACGCGAATGTACTTTCCCTGCAGGCCAGAAAGAGACGCCGGTCCGAAGAAAGATATAATGAATCAAATGAGCGTGAAAATTCCTCATTGTCATCAAACAGCCTACGAACAGGAAAGCTCGCCAATCAGTCTGATCATCCATCTTTCGCCTCCAAACCAATCACAAACGCAAGCATATCACTTTCCGCGCACCTGGCTACTGAGCCTCGTATATTGGGATTCACTAGTTTATCAAGTTTACGGGATGAAATAGCTGTCTCCTATGGACGACGCGGTATCAATGAGTGGTCCAGAGAAGAGGAGGAGCATTATTCAACTGCTCATAGCAAGAGCGGGACACACAAAAGTCGAAGAGAACAGGACGTTGACATTTTTGACAATGAGACGAGATTATGAGAAAGGGGCTTGAGCTTGAGTGTGACTGAGCAGCGTGAGTTCGAGCTTTCGCCTCTTTCGTCCCACGTTTCATTCACAAACTAAAAACCGTTACAGCGCTATCCGACTATGCTACTTATGTTTCTCCTCTCAACCCTATTCTACTGTCTCACGAGGTTTTCAGCCCTGCCAGAATGTCGGTAGTAACAATATCTGCTGTTTGTGCAGTTGCAGCTTTATCAAGGAAAACCCCGACTTCCGTATTTCTGGCAGCCAAAGATAGGCTAGTAGATTTATTGGATCAAAGTGATGTATTGAAGGTGGCTAGTGTGGCCAACATACAGGTGAATCAGAAGCATGTATGTCAGATTTCGGCAAGAGAAGTACGCTGACGCTTCAGGCGTTTCTGAATCAGACTTTGCTTATAGCAACTAGCAAAGCGGAACTGCTCATGAATCATAGACAAAGCTCTGGCGGATCATTGTCGTTCCAGAGATGCAGTTCTGCCATACGTATGGCTCAGGAATTGGTCAGTTGATCTGGACAACACGTTGAGCATACTGCTGATCTAGGGCGTAGGGATTATACCGCAATGATATCGATTTTCCGGCGGACATCGCTATGAGCAGAAGGAGCGCCTGGCGATCCTGCTTGATAGCGGACAGATGGTATGTGGGATTTGATCCAGCACGGACATAAATGGCTTATGAGCCCTACTGTCCATGGCAGGCTTGCAGCCGGCTATGGTCTTCCACAAATCATCGATCTCGACGATTGCGATGATGTTTCTGGAGTCGCCGAGACTGATCCCCAGATGATCTTACAAGCTGAGCTATACAATGCCAGCATCTTGTTAGGCAGAGTTTGTGAGTACATTCTGAGTTAATTTGCACGTTTCAGTTGATCGTAATTGTAGTGAAAGAAATTTATTCGCCCAAAGTGTTGGCCCGCACAAATGATGACCGTATAGAAGGCCTGATAATGGGTAAATTAAGATATTTCAAGCGAACCGATCGACGTGCTTAGCTGACACCTTAATAACGCGATTAAGCAATCGATAGTTGTCGATCTCGAGTGAATGATGTACTCAGGTTCAGTCCTGCATCAGAGGTTGGACGTGTGGTCTTCGAATTATCTATATTAACAGTGGAAGCATTATTTCTCAGAGGGGTCTCGAGTACAAAAATACGACGTCCATCCCATTTAACCTATCGCTCCAGTCCAGGCAGATGGAAAGCCATCTGGGACCGATCACAAAAACTGGTCTCCTGGATTGGAGAGAAGGGTGATTGGCTACTCGATACGTCTAGAATAGGTCTATATGGGCTGAGTGGGTGCCTTTGAACTTCGAAAGCTTAGACTCAAGCAATACACGGCTGATGCGCTGTTTTCATTGATAGCGTTCTGTTGTCTGATGATGTTTCGTGATCATTCACAAACTCATTCATCAACCGCACTATACGGTTTACAAATGGCTTCACATGCCACTTTCCGATGGGCACAAGGCAGTGGTGACTTGACTTATATGACAGACGGACGTCAGAATCATGCTCAAATTATTAGAACACTATATATTGTGGCCAGAGATGGAGTCATAGGTGCAAAGCCAGATGCGGCCTTAGGGGAGAGATTACATGTCGTTTCCCCACTAGCTGAGGGTAAGCATAGACATGCTTGTAAGTCAATGTCGTCCTCTTGAGCTCTTGAGATATTGGACGCGGATGCTTCAATCTGACTTTGTGTTTTCCGGCAGATACCAAAGCAGATTCCGAGATAGAAAGACGATCTCAATCCACAACCGCGGCAGCTGATCTCAATGATCCATTAGCCGCGGAGTTGGAGGTCGGCCAATCTCTATTGAAACTCACGGATGCAAATACTCTTTCACAACCAACACCTGTGGAGCCGATGTTCGGTATGCCCACGGATCTCACCAATCTCGACACATTTAACATGTTAGGCTTCGATGGAGTCAAGGACTCCAGGCACGAAGAAATGGCTTGGTCTTTACCACCAATGGATAAATGGTTGGATGAGATTTTAGAGGCTGAAGCGAATGGGACAAATTGGACTTTCTGATCACACTTTTGTCGGTTCACTTCGCATTTTATAATCTATTGGCACATGTAAAATGCGCGATGCCAAGACCTATAGACTGTATACGATTGCGTGCTCTTATCACCGTTCGTTGACAGCGGTCTTTCTACTTTGTATTGTAGGAGGTGGTTTAGATGCAGGTGCAAAAGTTAAGATTTTCATTTTAACTTTTGCTGTCAATGGTGGTAATGGAAAAGAAAGAGAGTTTCCAACTGTAAGTGTTTCCTGCCTTTCTGTTTCATTTCCAAATTTTACCCCTCTCATCTATGAAGAGTGTGATCGCTAATTTGGTTGACATTTTAGTGGTGGGGAAATCCTGTAGCGAGTTCCAAACAGTATGCCAACTATTGTGGAACTGGATAATTAGTCTCAATAACATACGACTCTCCCCTTCTGCTTACGATCGACACGTTGACTTATGGTCTTTTGATGAGATACATGTATACAGTGCATTACAAAAATTCATAGATGGCTACCTAGGTGATTCTGTGTTGCGAAATTATGCACTTCAAGCGTGCGAACGATATACACTTTTGGCAGCTGAACCGAAATGGTTCGCACATTGGTTTGCGCGTTGATCGCGAGGACTATCGTGAGCAGCGATCTCAAATGAAGGACACACATCGTATGTAAGCAAGATGCATGATATATAGATGACGTAGTTCGAGAATCTATGCGTTCAGAACACTCTCCTCTGTATTTTCCGCTACAGCATCTCCTTGAGCGACTTCAGCTACTAAAGCTATACCTGCTTCGCCTTCACCTTCGGTTACAGGTACGGATTCGACTTCCCCTTCGGGCTTTTTGTGGAAGTCTTTTTGTGGTGGAGGAGGTTTACATATATCTTCACCGAATGTTCGTAGTGACAAGATACTACAACGAGACAGATCAGCGTGCTTATAGACGGCCCGCCATGAGAGAAAAGGTGTAAAGCTTACCTCTTTTCACGTTTATCGATCATCAAACTCAAACTCATCTTGGCTTTCCAAACAGGAAGATACATTGGAAGAGCAAGTTCTCCTCCGGCCAATTTACCAGCTTCGAATTTTACAATCTCACATCCCATATCTCTAGATTGCATTATATTCTTCCATTCTCCATCTTTGAAAGAGTCAACAGGAGGATAATGATCTTCAAGTAATACCCTTAATTCTTCTAATGTAGCTGAAATGACCACTCCTTCACCCACATGTGGAAGAACTTCGAGTATACCGTCCATTGGTGTACGCCATTTGCACCTAATTTCTGTACGTTGTGATGAATCTTGTCTGGCGAAACACTTGACTCCCGCGGAAACGACACGTAATCTTGTGTAATCATTATTTTCAATGATCTCCTTGACGATTTCGTTTGTCATATATATGGTTCTGAGCGGATCTCCATATTCATTTCTTACCATCAGGTTGTTACGAGGGAAAGAATCTTGAACGTTGAATCGCTCACTATCCCATGTAACATATAAGTGAAGTGAAATTGCAAATTGAGTCATGTCGTGACTGCAGTGGACTCACACGATGCTCTTTACTTCCTCATGCTCTGGGTCCACATAAGATAATGGATCTTCCTTGAAAGTGAGATCTCTCTTGTCCTTCTTCGTGCTAGTCTGAGGTGCAGGAGTAGGGGCTGAAGTAGTCTCAGTAGACGTAGCAGGAGCTGAAGCATTAGGAGCAGGGGATTTGTCACGAGGTCTCTTGCTCTCGCTGGCTGGAGGTGGGGAGGTGGCAGGTCGTTTGAGCGAAGATGAAGCAGAATCTTCGTTGCTCTCAGTAGCATCGGCTTTCTTCTCAAGAACGCATACGAAGAAACCACCAGTATTCTGATCATGAGGAAGAAGTCGCATACTGAGCGCAATGTCAGTTGTATTTCGATCAAGCGCCGAACGATTAAGTGATCTTACCATCTGTCTAAATTCAATTCGCCTGCATTGGCAGGTGGCCAAAGGGTCCTCGGTAATCCTTTCCCTCTGTCGTTCTCCTTTTCTTCGCCCTTCTTGATTGCTTCCTTGTAATCTTCGAAAGTATCGTACCACACCAGCTGTCGTGCTTTGACAGCGGGTTGACTACCGACTTTCCAGCTACTCATACCAGATCTTCGTTTCAAATGTGGTAATTCCGCGGAAACGTCAACGATATGGAATTTTCCTGGTTTCCCATTCAATGCAGCTGCGATGACGGCTTCATCCTCGGAGGGATTGAATGAACATGTGGAATATACCAATCGACCTCCAGGCTTAAGCATGTTCATGGCTCGTTCAAGAATGCGCAGTTGTAAGCTACAATGCAGATAAGTCAGCCAATTCGCTATTCGGTATCGAGCCTCATTAATCAACGCACGTATGTAGACTGTTTCCATCCGCAGCACCCCATTTGTTCCAGATCTCCAAGTTCTTTCTCAATGTACCATCACCGCTACATCTATTATCAAAAGTCAGCTCTGCCTTGTCGCCACGATTAGGTATTACACTTACGGTACATCCGCCAATATTCTGTCAAATTGTAATTGCTTACCACCCTTCAGCTTGATAGATGGGAATAATGCTATTATTCGCAGACTTAGCATGTAAATCGATGCCATGATTGTAAAGGCGCCAGGAAGCTAGTACCGCTACTTACAGGCGTCAAAATTGGTCACTATCAATCCCCTACTTGGCATTCTGCCGGTTTGGTGGACAAGCATATGCGTTCGCTTGTAATCGGAATCGTTGGCGATGAGAAGTCCTGTAGAGGCGGTATGGTGGGGATTAAGGGCTTCGATGATTTGTGCAGTCTGATGATACTATCAGTCTGCTATACTATGTATCATACACTCTAGCTTACCTTCGATCCGGGAGCCGCACACATGTCCAAGCACTTTTCACAATGCCATCAGCTGAATTTTGCATTTGCGATTCTGAAGCAACGAACTTACGATATGGTGAGGTTGCACGTCAAGGAAAAGGGGAGGAATCATGGATACAGCTTCTTGCCTACTTAGATTACCCTATACCTCAACGTTAGCGTCGTGCTGGAACGGAAGCAGGGGAATCACTCACGACTTCAGTTTCGCCTACCAAGAACCTTTGGAAATTCTTAAATGGTTCGGTTTTTCTAACAACTCGCTTGGGAGCATCGACTTGCCAGGCTAATTGGCCTGGATACCTATAAATGGGATTAGCTTCAGCCGCTTCACTCGTGAGCATTCGAAGCTGACATACCAGGATAACTGGGAGGGAGGATCATATTTTTGTCCCTCAAATTCGACGTTCTGCATATTGGGCACATATGTGTTCTTAATGATATCGTTGATGGTCTCAGCGTGACTATAGAAGAATTAGCTGGAACATCTTTATAATTGATTGTGCAATAATGCAGCTTACGCTCTAGATCCAGTGACTCTGAAAGTCACTGGCAGTTCCTTTCTCAGCGATCCCATAAAGGGCTCCCAATCTGCTTCTGGCATTATACCTTGTGTCTGATGAAATATTAGTGTATGATCAGCTCAAGGAGAGGGCCACTTACTTTGTAGTACTCCTCAAACCCGGCGTTACCCTTGTCCGTTCCTACGAAAGCATTCCAATCATTTTGTTTGTCATCCCTACTCTGAGGTTGTCGAGCGCCTCCTCTCTGAAGCAACAATGCACGACCGCATCAGCTCACGGCTGCAAGTTGGGAATATGAGTGAGCTACTCACAATTGGCTTCTTTCCTCTGTGTTTTCCCATCGTAACTCGTCTAGCTTTATAATCTTATTAAAGTGCAGGAAATTCAGCGATTTAGATGCTATTAGCCTGTCGTCGATCATCAATGATTCTGTTGTATCCAACTTTCAGGTCGCTGGACCAAAAATCCGGAAATGTCTGCCGAATCACGTGACATCACCTCCAGATGGAGCCACGTGTCATGTCAACATGAGCTAGAAACGCGTCAGACTGACTTGACTTTTTGACTTTCTGATCCATATATATATATATAGTACTTTTGACCCTGTCTTTACTCGGCATATCGCTTCTTACAAGACTACTCAGATCCAAGGATGCAAAGTAGCCTGGAAGTATCCAGTTTGTAGGTCTCAGCCTCTTTAAAACCGCCAAAAGAGGGACCTAGCCGCATCGGAATCTCAAACCTCACTATGTCCGGGTTTCGTTTATACTCCGATCGGCTTACTCTTCCTTCTGGAAACGCTCGAGCTTCCTCATCTCGCCACCTCACCTCTTCCAGATCTCCTCCTGCAAACGATGTTCAGGCGTCTGCGTCACGCAGAGTGTCACAGGAAGTAGCTATACTCGTTGATAGCGATGAAGATGATCTTCCAGTAGCTCAAACTAAACCAAGCCATTACTTCAATGCGTCCCATAAAACAGCAAGTCATCAGACAGAATCGAGCAATGGCCATGGAAGTAAACCGCTGCATCATAAAATAGGCTCTATGGATTTGGACGCAAAGGAAGCTCTAAAAGTAGCCCTAGCCAAATTAGATAAAGAAGTAAGTACGAAAGGAACCATATGAATCCACCATTATTGAGCTGACGATAAATAAATCCGGTAGATCAAAGATGTGGAAGCCCAACTCCGACCTCTGCAAGAACTGCATACGTCTCTCAATGCGGAGCGTCGATCACTCGAAACACAATTATCGAAATCGGTGAATATAAGTAGGCCGGCTAATGACAACACCACAGTTGGAACATCCATACAGCAAGGGACGACAAACTATCATACAACGAGTTTCGTATTCTCGCCTCAGATCCTTCAGAAACTGAAGTCAACCTTCGGCTTGAACTCCTTCAGACTGTGTCAAGAAGGTGTGATCAACGCTGCGATGGACGGGAGAGATATAGTTTGCGTCATGCCAACGGGAGGGGGAAAGAGTCTTACTTATCAGTTACCCGCTGTAATGGGTAGTGGATTAACGGTAGTCATCAGTCCGCTTTTAGCATTAATCTGGGATCAGGTCAGGGCGCTGAAGGAGATTGGAGTAGAGTGTGTGGTGAGTCGACTTGAAGGCTCGTATATCGACTAGCTTGAGCTAAGTGCGACAGCATAGATGATGACTGGAGCAACCTCAACATCAGAGCAGAACACAATATACGAAAGAATGAAGAACGGGGCATCGCGAGGTGAGAAGGAGATACGAGTGAGTATATGCGTCCGAACGCTTGTTGAACTCCTTCTGACCGTATTGACAGCTATGTTACGTTACGGTAAGCCCTACCCATTAGGTAAGATCACAGTAATCGCTGACGTAGTAATGTAGCCCGAGAAAGTCTCAAAGTCGAAAAGACTGATATCGACCTTGGAGAAGGTAAACGAGAACGGCAGATTGCGTGAGTGCATCCAGAACTGTTGTCCGTTGCTATGAATCTGACATGACCCTCGTTGTAGGCCGATTTGTCATCGGTAAGCTCAAAATTATGGACTGTACAACCTATATGCTAACAAGCTACATAGATGAAGCGCATTGTTGCAGTCAACTTGGCCATGGTGAGCTACAGTCGTTCATACCATGTTCCTTGAGAGCTCATTCCCACCGCAGACTTCCGCCCTGATTACAAAAAGTTATCAATGCTCAAAACACTCTTCCCCAGAGTGCCAATTCAGGCAGTAGTAAGTCATATGTTGGCACAATTGATATGTTTATCATTCTGAAGTGATCGATTCGCTCAGACGGCAACGTTGAGCTCAAAAACCTTGCCCGATCTACTGAAGATCCTTCGACTTGGTCCGATAACCGATGGCAATAGTCAGTCTCCAGCCTCATAGTATTTGACGAGAGACAAAATTGCTGACTTGCCAACATCTACGCAGGTGCGAAATCGTCGGGGACAGTGTTTTTCTCAGCTCCACTTTTCCGCCCAAACTTGCATTACAAAGTTCTACCGAAGCCATCGAACGCCAAAATGGCTATATCAGCTATGGGACAATGGATACAGGACAATCACCCGTAAGCTGGTCTATCACATGAAAAGAAGCACAGCTGATAACGGAACGCGTAGTGGACAAAGTGGAATCATTTATTGTTTGAGCAAAAAGGTATTGCTCGACTCGTGCAATTACACAAATAGATCAGAACCGCTGATTCGCTTGGCAGGACGCCGAGACCGTTGCAGATGAGCTTCGAGATTGGTCAAATGGCGATATCAAGGTGAATGGCGGATGTTGCAGCATAGCGAATACGGAGCTGACGGAAGCGATAGACCGGCGTATATCATGCTGGAATCGAAGATTATGAGAAAGAGCGGATCCACGTGAAATGGCGAGAAGGTCGGATCAAGTATGCGAAATCTCTTCACGGTGTCAGGCAATGGGTACTTATTAGGTTTGACGAACAGTGTAATCTGCGCCACTATCGCTTTCGGTTTAGGAATCGATAAAGGGGATGTCAGATACGTGATACGTGAGCTGTCAAAGTCTTCTCCTTGATTGAACTGGATTGCTAAAGCCAGGATTCTGGATAGATCACTCGGTACGCGCTTCCATCTTGACGTCCAACGATACATGTCACGACTAATGACCAATTCTAGATGTCAAAATCACTTGAGGGGTACTATCAGGAGACAGGTCGAGCAGGTAGAGATGGCGCGAACAGTGATTGTGTGCTGTTCTATCGTGGCCAAGACGCAGCAAGACTATCCTCATTAACGTATGCCGACGTGGAGGGGTCCGGTAAACGTGAGCTGAGGCATCGTCTGTCACATGAAAGTAGCGGGAACAGACAGGAAGCTGATTGATTTGACTGGAAAGTCCAAGAAATGCTGAAATTCGCACAAGATCTCAAGACATGCAGGAAAGTAAGTTGTTCGCATCCTCGTTACTGATTTAGCGCTCAAGCTAAGCTGCCATGAATCGCAGGTCGCTTTCGCGAAGGTATGCGATCCTTTCTCGAATTCAGCAGATGCCAGGCCGTTGATATGGGTGCCATATGACTACTTCTCAGTACTTCTCTGCGTCAGCGCATCTTTCAGCTTCCGCATGGGACGCACCAGATACACTCTCGTCATCATCCGGCACAACATCGACATGTGGAATTTGCGATAACTGTACGAGAAATCCAGGATCGATCATCTCAAAAGACGTCACCATAGAAGCTTGGAAAATACTCAAAGTCACTCGGGCTGTACAAACGGAGCAAGGGCGAGTCACACTGACTAATCTTTCTGATCTTGCACGAGGGCTAGGCGGTGGTATGTTTAATGTTATCGGCGGTGAGGGAAGGAAGGGCAAGAGGAAGGCGAATGGGGAGAAAGAGAAATTCGATATCAACAGCATCGGCGGGAAGATTGCTTTGGGTAAAGATGTAAGTATTGTTCATACTTGTAATCCAATTTTTCAAAGTCGAAATCCTGGCTGGAGCTGAAATATTCGTGTAGGACACTGAAACCTTGATCATCCACCTGCTTCTCCTGGGGTATCTGCAAGACTGTGAGCCGATTTTCCTGGTTGACCTTGACAGGTAAAAGCTGACAAGAAATCTTTTGTACAGCCTTTGCACAGACAGCCTGTGCGTATCTTTCCGAAAATTGCCAACGATTAGATCAGTACCGAATGACTGATCGATTGAGGCTTGGGCAGATAATGTCAATGTCTATATTATTCCTTCTGATACAGCTTTCCGTCTTACGAGATTGAGATTAGAGGATATCGAAGATCGTCCACCGGTGAAAATTGAATGTATATTCCCTGCACCCAAAGTGAAAAAGACCAAGACCAAGAGAGGGAAGGAGGGCGATGGGGCTGACGAGGATGACAAAGAGGTCAGCGAAGCAGATGTCGAAGATGACGAAGGTGAAGGAGATGGAGAACACGAAGAGAAGAGAAATTCGACCAAGCAAGGCAAGAAAGGTACGAGTGATCCACCACCAAAGTCTAAGCCCAAGGCTAAAGGAAAGGGTAAATCGAGGAAGAAGGATGAAGACGAGGAAGAACCGGTGCAGAGAGAATGGTTTGACATTGATTTTAGCGATAAAAAGATCAAGAAAGACCCGATCAAGCCAAAAAATTCCGCTAGGGCCACACCAAAGGGTCGCACAGCTAAACATAGTAATCCAAAGCAAGAGGAAGAAGAGGTTATCGTGATCGAAGATGATCTGGACGACTTGCAACCGGACCTACGGGGAAGCGTGACACCACGCGACCAAAGCATAGAGGTTGAAGATGAGGAAGAGATGTGGGCCCAGATCATGAATGGCGATATAGAGTGAAGAGGTTTGGAATCCCTCTAAATACACGTTGTGTCTATAACTTTAGACTACCATATCCAGCATAGCATACCAGTGTTTGTCCTCATCAGATAGCAATCATGTATTTTAGGCTTGTAGACATGTCCATGTATCAGTTGTCAGACAAGCTCCTATTCTCTTACTCTTCTTACTCTTAGACTTGTTCACGCTCAAACACGGCGGTGACCGCCATTGCAACTTAGCGCGTTACCGCAAATACAGCGTCATTACCCATTACCCCTTTGCCTATTGCCGAATACATTTCGGCGACACCTCAAGTCTTGTTCTTTCCATGCAACAGAGTCGTGATATTCAACACTATAAAAGCAGACTTCAAGAGAGAACAGGGGAGTGCAACAATGTCAGCTTCTCCTGCACCCAGCGGAGGGACGATGAGCGTACCAGGAACTCCACCGAGAAGACCGGCAAAGAGGGATCCAAGTTCTTTGGCTCTTTCCTCAATAGCTAACAACGCTTCAGCATCTACATCAACATCAATATCAGCAAACAGAAATTCGGGTGAGAATGGGTCAATACCTTCTGGAACGGTCAGAGCAGATATTAAACCTCGCGATCCTATCATTGAACGTGCTTTGCAGCTTTCTACGTTTGAGAGTAATTACAGCACAGAAGATTTCATTGGGACGTTAAGCGAAAAATTGATCAGTGAATCGAAGGTTGATCCGGGTCGTGAGTAATATCAATGTTTGTCAATGCATGGATCTCAGATCTCAAGCTCTGATCGTCCACAAGCATATTCATATACGTCTGAGATGAAGCTGATTCGTCAAAATTGATCAATAGCCTTCAACCCTAAACCATTCTTACAGACATTCTCGCCTGCACTTGACTCGTTATTATCTCTGCGTCAGCAAGTGGCTGAAAGAACAAAGAAGATGGAAACGGATGTTAGAAGGGCTGAAAGGGAATATGGAAGGAGATTGAGGGAATTAGATGGTGGATTTGAGGTAAATAAAAAGCCATACATCATTAATCGTGCGTTCGATCTGACACACACTGCATTCTACCTTTTAGGCAATTGGGAATTCGTTTGAGAATCTAG
The DNA here is from genome assembly GCF_000512605.2 of Kwoniella pini CBS 10737. Taxonomy (NCBI): domain Eukaryota; kingdom Fungi; phylum Basidiomycota; class Tremellomycetes; order Tremellales; family Cryptococcaceae; genus Kwoniella; species Kwoniella pini. The sequence continues at coordinate 1,038,098 of NC_091717.1, read as the reverse complement.
AAAGTAAGATCACAGATGTTGGTCGTACAGCTGTGCGAATGGGAGAACAATTGGATACACTTCATCAAACGCGATCAACAGCTCAGTCTACTTCGTTACTTTTATCATATTATTTATCCTTAGCTCATCAAACATCAATTTCATCCCCTGACGGGACTTCGTCGACACCATTAGAAGTTTTATTCGCGACTCGTACATCGCGGGAAGGTAGATCGAGATTAGCAGTAATTTTGAGAAGGTTGATGGCTGTATCTAAAGATGTAGCGGATAATGCTACTGCGCTACTCAATGAAACTGAACAAGCACAAACTCCAAAAGAACCCAACGGTAATACTGGAACCTCCACGACAGCCTCAGATGCACCTGTTAGTGCAAAAGCGATAGGCAAGAGAAAGATGGAAAAAGAGAAGGCGGAAAGAGTTCGAGATGAGATTGAAAGGTATTGTGAAAAATTCGAGAAAGAGGTCTTGAGACTGTTTGATAGAAGTTATAGGAAGGGTGACCCTAGGATGATGGCTGTGAGTGACGAATTCAACAAGCGGACCCCATGACGTCCCCAACTCTTTGCATTATTTGCATAAATTACGGCTAATCTCTGTTTCGACTTACGCTCAGCACTGCGCAAAAACGTTACAGGATTTTAATGGTGGTGCTTCCTGTGTACAGATCTATGTCAACCAACACGACTTCTTCATTTCGAAAGATAGACTACTTGAAGAAGCTGTCAGATTGGATAGTGCCGTTGATGGAGAGAAGCCGGTAGATCTGTAAGTAACTCCTTGATCGTAAAACTATAGTTGCCGAAGCTGAGAGCTTCTCCGCTATACAGTTGGACAACCATAGGAGATCCCGATGCTCCACCCCCCATCACGGAACCGGGAATGGAAGCCTTGCTCAAAGAAATTAGGGTGACAGTCAGTCAAGAGGCTCAAATCGTGAAAGCCGTATTCCCGAATCCCAGTGCAGTGTTCCAAGTATTCCTACAAAGAGTGTTTGCCCAAGTCGTAAGTACAAGCCAGTACAGTAAGAGAAAGGGCTTCATTTGATCCATTTGTAGATACAACAACATCTCGAATCACTTCTGACACGTGCATCCACCACATCTACGCTCGCAGTACTTCGTATACTTCATTTGACTCATTCCATCTGCTCGTCGTTAGTCGAGGACCTGAAGACTTACGATCTCACACTTGGTGCAGAAACTGCTGGTTTGTCAAAAGCGCCTACCACAGCAAGCGGTCCCTTGGCGACTATGTTGGATCATGCTTTGGAAGAGATGTTTATCCCTTGGCTAGAAGGCTCGAGATACCTGGAGAGTGAGAGTAAGAATCTTGTCGAACTGTATGCTGGTCTACTGAGTAGGTTCACAAGATACCATGTAAGTCGTCATTATTTCAGGCTTTGCCATAGCGAAGTGAGAGCAGCCGCTGAGCGGTATATTCCAGGAAACCGTTCTAAAAGCCAAACCCAACTCCATACTCGACAAAGTTGTCAATCAACTGCAAACGTCAAGCTCGGCTGCAACGTCTTCATCAACTGCTCAAACAGCTGCAGCCGCCATATCGAAGTATGCTAACCTGTTCACATCGAAAACTGGGGGAACATCAACTCCGATCCCTGGCCAGCAGGTGAAACCATATGGTACCAATGCAGCTCATTTGGGTGTACAAGGTGGTGGAGGAACCAAGTCTGCTATGCTGACGAACGGTACCCAAACTCCTGTCGCAGCGGAACCAAGACCTGGATTGCCTCGACAAGATACAGTACTCAAGGGAGAGCTGATAAACAAGGGATTAGAAGACAAGGTCTGGTTGACAGATGGAGTTTTGACGATTGAGATGGCTGAACGGATGCTCAAGTGGCATGCTGAAGCTGTTGGCCGGGCTGTCGAGCTATCAGCGAGCGGTGATATGTAAGCTATTTTCTTGGCCTCGAGCCAGAGGACCAAGGACTGATAACGATTGTTTGTAGCGGTAAAAACGCCCTATCTTTGTCAAAGGTGCTTTCAGAGGCTATAGGTCGATCTTTCGTAGAGACCGCACTCGACTCGTGAGCTATGTTTCTGCTTAGACCGAGTAATAGACCGTTGACTTCGTCCTCCTTTTATAGTGCTTTGGCGAGATTGGATAACCAAGAGACCAGATCAGCCGAACCCGATCTACAACCTTTGACAGTGATCAAGCCTTCAGACCAAATATGTCATTTATGGCAAAGATACACTTCCACAGCACTGTTACCATTGTCTGGAACTGTCATGTCGATCAGGCGAGAGATGAATACCATCAATTCGCACAATGTTGTCCGGATGGAAGGCAAGATCAACTCTGTCATACAGAAGGCCTTAGATGGTGAGTCACTCATTCTCGAATACGACGGCGTAGTGGTGTATACCCAGCTGCATACATATAGCCCACGCTCACTTGGTATGACTTCATCTCCCAGGCATTGTATCTTATCTATCGTACTTGCTTACCAAACAGAAGAAGAACGACTACAAGCCTAAGAATGATGAGCTATCATTCGCCAGGACCAACACTGAACCTTGCGAATTGTGCACGGATTTTCTGGTGACTATCAGAGACACCGTCAACGAAGCTCTTAGTGGCAAGAATGCGGAAGCTTTCTTGACGGAGGTCGGAGTTGCTTTCCACAGGTGAGTTTTCAGTTGAGTTGTCTCTTCCGTTTTTACTAAAGTGATTTTTTCAGTCTACTACTCGACCACTACAAGAAATTCCCTGTTAACCCTACTGGAGGTCTGATGTTGACCAAGTAAGCACTAATTCTTACGTGTTTTCCCAAACTTCCAGCTGATATATACCGCGTTGTTAAAGAGATCTGGCATCTTATCAAGAAACGATGTCATCATACGGCATACAAGCAGTCAACGATAGATTCGACATGTTAAGGCAATTAGGCAATTCGTTCATCGTACAACCTAATGTGCTTAAGTCATATATGACGGAAAGTCATCTGGGTAGGATTGAGCTCAGACTATTGAAACCTTACTTGACACAAAGATCAGATTATTCACAATTTTCCAAATTGTTACAATTGGATGATTCAACAGCAGGAAACGAAGATCATCCTTCTTCATCATCACCTCTTTCGATTTCCTCCACAATATCATCCACGATGTTGAATCGATCACATTCTAGAGCTAGCGGATTAGGTAAAGCTGGATCAAGATTGAGTACTATGTCAATGTCTGGCGTAGCAGGTGCAGGAATGGGTAAATTGAAGGAGATGTTGAAGGAATTCGATACCATGACTCCGGAGGAATCTGCCAATGCGAGGAAATTGCACAATTCTCAGAGAGGGGGATATCAACCCATGTTTTATATGGGATTACATTAAACTCTTATGAAGGAGAATAGCCAAAAGGGCATACGGACAATTTGCTGTATACGTATGGGATGATTCTCTTGTTGACGACAACTTATGATTATTTCGTGACGAAGTATGAAGATCTCAATGCATTTGTATAAGTCTTGCCCCTCTAGACGCTCGCGCTTCCGATCCAAATTACATGATAAGGTCATCTCGTATACCGCGAAGGCTGAAAACTCTTGGACCTTGGCGCACTTGATCCCGAAGAGGTTAAATCTTCGGGGATTCACGTAACGAGTAGGGTGAAATTGTAGCGTCGGCTAGACTTATTCTCTCAAATACTGATACCAATAAATGTAGACGCCGGTTCGGTCTCTTGGTTTAGTCCGATCTTCCTCCACATGGGAGGGATAACGTTATATTCTCTTAAGACCTGACAGTTGATTGACTATTGCTTGTAACTTTGATTTGAATAACTTGTAACTTTGATTTCATCCTCGATAAGCAGCGAATCAAAGATGTCGTCAAGTAAGGATAGTGATAGATTGTTACCTGTGAAGAATCGTCTCGAGCCATTTTGGCTCTGTGAAAGAGATCCTGTACTTCAAAATGCGAGAACGACAACGGAGTTACCTCGTGCGGTGGATGTAGTTATAGTTGGATCTGGTCTGACCGGTGCAATGACAGCTTATCATCTGTATGCGGAAGCTGAGAAGATAGGAAGAAGAATAAATGTGGTAATGCTTGAAGCTGATGAAGTTTGTAGTGGAGCAACAGCAAGAAATGGTATGTACAATCTTGTTTAAAGGAAGACCGCATTCAGAGGATTTGATAACTTATCTTTCGATTGTAAAACAAAAATAGGTGGTCATTGTAAACCTATACCATTTGTTGGCTATCGAACTGAAGCTTCAAAACATGGTCAAACAATAGCAAATCAATTACTCACTTTTGAAGCTTCTGCACTTAAACAATATGCAGATTTAGTAGCTAAAGAAGATATAAATTGTGATATGCATGTGACTAGAGCTTTTGATATTTTCTTTAGAGAAGATGATGCTGCTTCAGGGAAAAAAGATTATGAAGCTAGAAAATCAGCTTTCCCTAACGATGTGAATGGACAAGATATAAGGGTAGTAAATGATCCAAAGGAATTAGAGAGATTGACTGGAATAAAAGGTGGTTGTTTCGGTGCGAATTATCCTGCTGGACATTTATGGCCTTATAAACTTGCTACATCTTGTCAGTTCATTTCAATTTTTCACTTTAGGCGGGAGCTCATGTTCTTGATATAGTGATACATATTGCTATTGGACGAGGTCTTAATCTTCAAACACATACACCTGTGATCTCGGTTAAAGAGTCAAATTCGCAGCCCGGTCAATGGGAAGTCAATACACCCAGAGGTTCAATTACAGCTGGTCAAGTCATCGTAGCTTCCAATGCATATACTTCAGGCTTCTTACCTGACTTCAAAGATTTGATCTTCCCTGTAAGAGGAACTGCATGTTCTATCACTCCGGCTCAATCTCATTCTTACGGAGCTTCTCCTGGTCCAATCAAATACACTTATGGATTTAGACATGGCCCAGGTGAAGTAGATTACATGATACCTCGACAAGGAAGAGGTAGGATACCAGGAGTAGGAGATAAAAGTTATATACTTGGTGGTGCTAAAGGATGTTTCTTAAACGATTTATCACAATGGTACGACAATAAGCAAGATGATCAATATATGCCAGGAGCAAAAGAATATTTTGGAGGCTTTATGAAGAAACATTTCGCGGATTGGAATGGTAATGAAAAAGGAAATGTAGATAAGGTCTGGTCAGGGAGTGAGTTAAAAATGGATCTGCTGAAATCAAGCTACAAGATGACTGAGACTAATCCTTTGAATAGTCTTGGGTTATTCTGCCGATCTCCTTCCTTATGTAGGTGAAATACCGGACAAACCTGGAGTTTTCGTTTGTGCAGGATTCACGGGACATGGTGAGTAATCTTGACATCTCCCTACAACATTAGTCTACTCTCATACGCATATACACGTATACACACACAACCCCACTCAACTCTGAAACACTCGCTGACCCTGTCCAATGATAGGAATGCCTCGTATACCCGGATGCTCAGCAGCCATCTCTTCCCTGGTTGCTAGCCGTATAAATGACGGATTCATCACTGCTAATGCACAGAAAGCTTTCCAAGATGCTTTGCCACAACCATATTGGTTGACTCGAGAACGATATACATCAAAAGTTAATTTGATTAAAGCTGCGATGGGCCAAGGAGATAAGACGAAAGGTGCACTAGAAAACTCAGATGAAGCTGTTCTTGCAGGAAGAGCTGTTCGTGCCAAGTTGTAGATTACTATAGAAATTGGTGTTGTATTTCCGTAGGGGTTCGTTTTTCCCGGATCCGGATTAGCATATATGCATTGAATAAGTCTCAATTAGTCATTCTGTTCTGATTCTTCTTGTCTGACGAAGTCGAAATTCCAAATTTATTTTCTCGTTCCCTTGCGTTTTGCACAATTCGTGCAAAGCTTCGAGAGTGCAGTATGATCATTGATTGCGATGAACGAAGTGCATGAGAAGCCAAAACCAAAGTACAAAAACCAAAATGAGAAACGAAATATCTATTTACCCTCTACTGATTTGGCTACCTCTCTAACGGCTTCCCTCATTGTGCTCAACATCTCATCGACTTCGTCCTCGCTCAAGATTAATGCAGGGATCAATCTCAGTACAGGGTAGATACTGGTTGTCAAAACCAAAAGTCCTCGATCGTAACATGCATCTTGAACAAGTTTATTGAGGTTTCCTGGTAAAGTGACATCGCCTCGTGAGTGCGATCGGGTAAGTTTGGAGTTGGGATCTTTGAATTCTAGAGCAATCATCAACTATACCAAAATATGTCAGCAGGTCAAATTTGATAGAAGACATTTCAGGTTTACTTACACCTTGTCCTCGAATTTCTTCTATCATCCATCCTCCGTTCTCAGTGTCAGCTTGAATTTCTCTCAGGCCGTTAAAGATCTGCTCAGATCGAGCGTTGACATGAGATAGAATATCATGAGTACGCATGTATCGAGTGGTGGCTAAAGCGGCCGCACAAGCAACTACGTTTCCAGAGTATGTACCTCCCTACACTCGAGTATCAAGTCAGCTCGTGGAGAGGGTAAAAAATGGATGTTGAATGCAAAAAAGACATACCAAGGAACCAGGTTGCATAGCACTCATAATTTCACTTCTAGTGACGATACCAGAGATTGGCATACCATTTGCGAAACCTTTAGCGAAAACCATTAAATCTGGCTTCACGCCTGAATGTTCAATAGCAAACGTTTTTCCAGTTCTGCAGAATCCAGTTTGAATCTCATCTGCAACTAACATTATTCCATGTTTGTCACATAATTGTCTAAGATGTTTGATATATGCTGGAGGAGTTGGAACGTAACCACCTTCTCCAATTACCGGTTCGAGGAATATGGCAGCTGTATCTTCTGGAGCAGTTTGTTGTTGGAGTAAATTTTCAATACCCAAAATAGCTTGATCCACTAAAACTTCCTCTGGTGTATCTTTAGGTAAACCCATAGCGTGCCAGTAAGGGAAAGGAGTGGTATAGACACATGGCTGCGAAAGAAAGGATCAGCTCAAAAATACATATCCTCGCGATCGACCAACATACCATGAGAGGTCCAGTTCCCTTGAAGAACGACGTTTTGGATCGAGTCAAAGCGGCAGCACCGGAAGTTCGACCTTTGAAAAGAAGTCAGGAAAATCTGGAATTTCGACGTAGCGAGCTACTCACCGTGGTATCCACCCTGCATGACCACGATGTTATTCCTCTTTGTCTTTGTTCTAGCTACTTTGATAGCAGCTTCGATGGCTTCAGAACCAGAGTTCCAGAAGAAGAAGCTGTCCAAAGTTGGATCAGGCATCATGGTAAGTAAAGATTCGACCAATTGGACGTATGGTTCTGATAGACCGATGGCACATTGTACGTGAATGATGGATTGAGCTTGTTCGATGATTGCGGCGGTGACATCTGGATGAGCATGTCCGAGGGAAGTCACTCCGATACCAGAGGTGAAATCAAGTAATTTTTGGTTTTCCTGTACATAATTCTGCCTGTCAGTCCGGCATCTTTAGTATAAACATCGGCAACAATGTTACTCACGGTTGTTAGTACTCTGAGACCTCGACCTTCCTTGAAAACATGATCACGAAGTCTTCCTAATCCTTTGGTGATGTGCTTATCAGCAATAGCTTGCAGACCTTGTGTCGAGGTCGTCAAGGGTAGGGGTTTGGATGCCGAAGGCAGCAAAGGGATTTCTGAGATGATGGCAGCTGAAGGCATTTTGAGCGAGGTAATTGAAGTCGTTGGTGAATGAATGAATGATGATGATAATAAAAAATGAGTACTGCAAGATTCTTCCTAGCAACAAATCTTGGATTACGACTTTCGCCTCACCGACAGCAGATACAGTGGGCTGAAGAGCCTGAAGAGCTATCGATATGGCCGAGGGCGTCAATCAACTGCACTCATCTTGGAGGAACAACTGTTTGCCATGTCGCTATTTGCTGGATGCGACGGCAAAAGTCTGTAGTTTATTCGATAAGGCGAAAAGTCAAAGGAAGCACAACACCCAAAGAGAAATAATCAGGGCTTGACTTCGATATCTGATCGCGTTGGTCTTCTTCTCGCCGAAATTTCAGGAAAACCCGAAACAATCTTTCAACCGTCGCGAATCGCGAAACGTATCGTTAAGATACCATTGGTCAAACGGTTTTAACCGATAAGATACCTGAGAGATCGGGCCGGGTGCAAAGATCACTTGATCTAGTCCGCGAATAGTCACCAAGATAAGTTGAATGATCTCACATCTTCCGTCTCAATATTTGTAGAAATCACCTAACTTTTATCACCGTTCCTCAAGAGCACGCACTTCTTCTTGAACTGTCAATTGTACAATTTCCATACAACTCACAATGCCTTCCGTAGTTTGTAAGTGACGACCTGCCGGAATAGGGGTGAAAAGTCGCTGATATCTGCTTTACAGTCGATGTTGTCGGTACTTGCTGTGCGTTGAGCTTCTTGGGTCCATTATGAGTCGTACTTGAGCTAATTATTGTGAATTCATCATGCTCTAACTCCTGTCCTATCGCCTTACAATCATCCGCATCCTAATCGTACAACCCCTTGCTCCTCGACGATCATGATCCCTTACCAACTTCGTGCATTCAAAAATCCTCTGCCCATGATGCATTCAACCCTACAACACAGTCTCCTACGATAATGGAGCAGAAGCTGTACAACATCGACTAGGTCACAAACTCGCTAAATACGGTATACCCTCCAAACTTCTCTTTTACGCTTGGGTTTGCGGTACCGAAAGAGATTACTCTTATCTTTCCCAAATCAAACAATATAAACCTTTCTTCGACATCTTATCAGGTACACTTAAAAGAGTTTTGTTCCAAGCTGGTGTTCCAGCTGAGGATTTAGAAGATTTCTTTACGACTGAGGATGTAGAATACATAAGGGAAGAATATAAGAAATTGAAACCTAGACCAGGACTTTCAGAAATGATGCAAACTTTAAGGGATGGTGGATTTGAAGTTTGGTGTTGTTCAGATGCAAATGTTGATCGAGTTAAAGGATACTTTGATAAAGCCGGTGTACCGATGCCTTTAGATCATATTTTATCTGCTGATATGGTAAAAGCTGGTAAACCTGAACCAGCAGTATACAAATTTGCCAGGGAGAAAGCTGGTTCCGATCAACCTGGAGAAGTGTCGATATTTGCAGGTGCGTCCTATTCTTACTTGTTATCAAAGGAATCATAGCTCACATTGATATTAGCATCACACGCATGGGATATCGCTGCTGCTAAATCCGCCGGTTTCTCTACTGCATACACTACAACTTACGAACTTGATGAATGCGTAGATATCTTTGGTAAAGCAGATTTGGTTACTCCTGATCTTGTCACTTTGGGTAAAGGTATCGTAGATAAATGGGGAAAGAAGACAGCTTAGGACTTTGTACAATCTATAAAATCACATGCATCGGTTTCGCGCTCTTAAATCCTTCTCTGATGTGTTAAAGCTGTATTCCGTAGTCACCTTAATGAGAAATTCAAGTCATGCATGGAGCACTGCTCTGTCACTATACTACAATATCAAGGTGAAGGCTTTTTGCTAACATTGCTTTATGGAAATTCTGCATTCATGGATATGAGATTTTGAGTGCAAGATTATACAAAGACTATTCACTATCTATGAGTTTCAACACGACCTCCGTGACTTCGCTAGTCTTGAGTTTTCCACCAAGATCACCAGTAGTTTGACCATTTGCAATACTAGTTTTGCAGGCGTTCTCAATGATCTCAGCAGCTTGATCTTCACCGAGCCACCGCAACATCTCAGCTGCGGACATTATAGCAGCAATGGGATTGGCAAGGTTTTTTCCCATAATATCGAAAGCTGCTCCATGTACCGGTTCAAAGAGGGACGGGGATTCTCGAGTAGGATCGAGGGAAGATGAATGAGCGATACCGATTGATCCTGATACTCCCGCCGCCAAGTCTGACAAGATACTGATTGCGGGACTTTGTCAGTCCTTGAAACTAGATGTCAGCAAGTTTTACTCACTCTCCATGAAGATTGGTGGTAACGATAGTATCCAGTGACTTGGGTTTGGATACCATTCGAACCGTCATAGCGTCAACCTATAAGGAGTGGTCAATACCAGACTCGGACTTGTGTAATGACAAAACTTACCAGCATCTTGTCCCACTTCACGTCAGGGAAATCTTTCGAAACAATCTCGGCAACCTCATCCCAAAGAACAAGCCCATAACGCTGTGGGAAAAGTTCATGTCAGCTGGTGTACGTCGTTTGGAGATTACTGCTGGGTGGACTTACTTGAGCGTTTGACTTGCTGACCACAGTCAACAGTTTTCTTGGCCTCTTTTGAGCAATCTCGAAAGCGAATCTCATGACTCTTTCCACACCTCTTCGAGTGAAGATTGAAACTTCAGTAGCAGTTTCCCAAGGTGTACCAACATGAGTTCTTCCACCTTGACCTGCATATTCACCTTCCGTATTTTCTCTTACAATAACCCAATCTAAATCACCTACTTGAGCATTTGTAATTCTTGCTGGAATTCCAGGTAAAATAGCTGAGGGTCGTACATTAACGTATTGTTGAAATTTTTGTCTCATTGGTAAAATCAAATCCCATAATGAGATATGATCAGGAACATCTGGATCTCCTACTGCTCCGAAAAAAATAGCATCGAATTTTCGGAGATGTTCTAACCATCCTTCAGGCGTATAAGAGCCTTTTGCTTTATACCGGGCACCTATAGTCAAATTCGTCCGATTAGTCAGATTCCTTCCATCACATCATATCTTGATCAACTCACTTCCGTAGTCTAACTCATCAAATTTCAGTTCAAAACCGCCGACTTTCTTTTGGACGGCTCGGAGTATTTCCAGCGTAGAAGCTGTAACCTCAATACCGATACCTGTGATGTATGTCAGATAATTCGATTTGGCATTGTCAAAGTATGATCTTCTAATTTTTACTCACCATCACCAGCAATCACCGCTATGTTGTGTTGTCGAAGAGACATTTTGTCCCAGAATGATCTTTTGCCTTGCTGTGAGGGTTGGTGGAATTGCGAATGAGAATGCAAAGATCAAGTTGTTCAAACCAGTGATTTGGGCTCAAATGAAGCGTAAATATACAGACTTTTCGGGAGGTCAACGGCCGAAAGAAGTGGGATATTTGAATTCTTGACCTTCAGCTGTTCATCCAGACTTTGCTCGGTAAAGTCACATGAATCATACAGCGCACTTTACTTAATGATCTACAAGTCTGTCGGCTTCCTGCTTGTCTATGACACCATCGGAACCAAACATCATCGGTATTCAATCTCGGTTAATCGCTAATCAACCGTCGGCAAAGATAAGGATAGCCGCTTCATCGTCTTTCGTTAACTTTGGCCCGAAGATCAGTCAATGATAAACGGAATTCGCCAATCAAATCAACAATGATTTGTACAGAAGTGCATGTGAACCTGTTGAGGATCTCTAAAACTGAAGAGTTGCTTGCTATAGCTTAATCATATAGTATCATCTTGCTCCGGCACCACTATCCTCAACTTTAACAGCAAATTCACAATGTCTAAAACACAAGATCTCGGCGTAAGTGAAAACTATCATTTCAACCGTCTCGCGGTTTGATGACTGAAATTGTTTTAGGCTTTACTGTCTGATTCAGACTTGTTCCGTACTCAAGGATATATCAATGGGAAATGGGTAGGAGCTTCAGATGGAGCTACTTTCCCCTTAACAAACCCAGCAACGGGTGCCAAACTGGCGGATATGCCTCATATGCCCAGGAGTCAAGTCTCCGAAGCTATCGTAAGTGATTCCTTGAGTCATAGCGCTTAGATTCAATGCTTTTCATGGTCTGACATCATGATAATGTACTAGGATGCAGCGAAATCAGCTCTACCAGCATGGTCAGCATTGACAGCATATCAAAGATCAGCTTATCTCCTTAAATTACATGGTTTAATAGAACAACATGTTCAAGATCTCGGTACAATCCTTTGTGTAGAGAATGGAAAACCTCTCAATGAAGCTAAAGGAGAAATCGCTTATGGAGCTTCTTTCCTTCAGTGGAATGCTGCCGAGGGTCTAAGGTGAATTGCAAATCCCATTCCTCCTTCAAATCTATTTTTGTCCGAATGCTAAATGACGTGAAACAGGACGTACGGTCAAACTATACCAAGTCCTTTCCCCGGTACAAGGAATATGGTAATTAAACAACCTATCGGTGTTTGTGGTTTGATTACACCTTGGTAAGTCTTTCACAGATATGTGATGACTTTGAAAACTCGATATTCTGACTTCTTTGCGCTGTGAACAGGAATTTCCCAAATGCAATGATTACACGTAAAATGGCTCCTGCCTTAGCAGCAGGATGCACAGTAGTCATCAAAGCTCCCGCTGAAACTCCATTATCAGCGTTAGCTATGGCTGTCCTGTGTGAGAGAGTTGGTATTCCAGACGGTGTAGTCAATGTGGTCTGCATGGATAAAGGTGACAGGGAAGCTGCGGCCGGTTTAGAATTATGTGAGAAGTGAGTACACTCTTGCTAACTTTTGTGCAGGAAATATCTTGCCGATATTGATTCAATCTTCCAAATCTAGCCCTAAAGTCTCCAAAATTTCCTTCACCGGGTCAACACCTGTCGGAAGACTACTTATGAAACAAAGTAGTTCTACTTTAAAGAAATTATCTTTTGAATTGGGTGGAAACGCAGCGTGAGTATGGATTTTTGACTCAATCTACAACTCAAGCGAAGCTTATATTAATGATTATTTTATTTAGATTTATCGTCTTTGATGATGCAGATCTTGAAACCGCTGTCAATGGAGTCATCGCTTCCAAATTCCGAGCTGCAGGTCAAACATGCGTTTGTGCAGTAAGTTGATCCTGCATTTTAAAAGAAATAAATCATGAAATGAGGAATCCTAATCATTTATTCTACTGTTTTTGTATAGAACCGAATATTTGTCCAATCCAAAATTTATGATCGTTTCGCCAATTTGTTAGCTGAGAAAGTTAAAGCTTTCAAAGTTGGAAATGGTATGACAGAAGGTGTAACAATTGGACCATTAGTAAATCAACGTGGTGTAGAAAAAGTTGAAAGACATGTAAAAGATGCTATATCAAAAGGTGCAAAAATTTTAGTTGGTGGTGAAAGATTTATTCCTGAAGGAGGAGAATCAAATATAACTGAAGATGAAACTTGTTTTTATAAACCTACTGTAATAATTAATGTTGATTCAACAAGTTATGTTTCATCAGAAGAAACTTTTGGTCCATTAGCTCCATTGTTTAAATTTGAAACAGATGAAGAAGTTATTAAAAGAGCAAATGAAACTGAAGTTGGATTAGCTGCTTATTTCTTTACAAAAGATTTACAAAGATCAAATAAAATTGCTGAAAGTTTAGAAGTTGGTATGGTAGGTGTTAATACTGGGGTAATTGCACAAGCTTGTATTCCATTTGGTGGTGTAAAACAAAGTGGTTTCGGTAGAGAAGGTGGTCCAGGTGGAATTAATGAATTCCAAATTGAAAAAGTGAGTTTTTCTTTCTTTACATTAATCTTGTGGTGATTTGTTTGCTAAATGATGTTTAAACGAATTAGCTCATCACTATTGGAGGAATATGACTAGACCGAGCAAAGCTGTAATGAATAAACAGCTAGAAAGACCTTTAGGAGCATATATCGTTTTATATATTCCCGCATGCATTATCATTTATACAAAAAATGATTTGTCCGCTAAGACGTTTTCTATACATTCTATGATATATCTAATAAGACAACATGTGATTGGATTCAGATCGAATATGAATACATTTTATGGGGAAATTCGAGACCAGCTCGATATTGTATTCCCTTTTACGCCTTTTAAAGATGCGTATTTCCTAGACTTCTTCTTGAATGCCTTTTTCTTAGAACCCTGGTCCACTAGGTTTAAATCCTAAATCGTAAATTTTTCTTTCAAAGTCTTTCAAATGCTCATCATCTCTCCATTGAACAACCTCAATTGGACTTTGTTCCCAATCTGGATATATCACTCCTACAAATTCTTCCTCTTCTTCTTCTTTCTCCCCTTCTGCATTCTCGTGTGACTCTGGCACTGGTGATAAAGAAGCTTGTTCTTCCATGATTCTCTTACGTTCTGCATCAGCTTCTTTACGCTCTTCAGGTCGCGGATCGATGTAATCGAGATCAATACTATAGTATCATAAAGCGGTATCAGCTATCAATCGTAGTTTTTTTTTCATACTTGTGATAACTCACCATAAGGCTGAAATCCAACCACCATGATATTTGACCTTTATACCTCTTTCCCGAGCCGCACGACGCATTATCATTTCTTTAGCTGGTGATCTAGCTGTACCATCCTCTTGAGCGTCCGCAAGCATATCACAATCTACATCTCCTAATCCAGGCAAGATACCATCAGAAGGTTTAGTTTCAGGTTCATTCAACCTTGCTGTAGCAGGAGTTGCGGGCCAAGTATTAAACAAAGGCATTTGTTTGGTTCTTCCCCATGAGTAACCTCTTCCTACACCTGAAGGAATTTGTTTCAATAGATTATAATGAACAAATAAAGGTTCTCCCCATGAATCATGTTGAAGCATTGTATGCGAACAGAAATCACCAGAGGCTGTACCGGAAGGTAAAGCGGCTGCTCCAACCCATCGCCCGGGTACAGCCCACCTTTTTCGTAATGCTAACATAGCCCATCGGAATATATCTTTATCACCGTCGGAAAAGTAGAACCACTAGATAATAGTTTACGCCATTAGCTCTCTTTCTAATATTGCACTATACAAAGAAGCTACTCACGAATTCATGTCTCTCCAACATGTATTTAATCAACAGGAATGTGTCCAGGTGTAATGATTTATCAATGAACATTTGACCAGTTTCCATTTCCCATTCGTTTCGACACTTGACACCAATTATACTCCAAATAGGATTATTTGCTGAAGTCTTCCAATAATCCGGTGTAGCCCATATTCCCAAACGTTTGTAATTCGGAGCATCGAACATATATGCGGGGTCTCGTGTAGGGATTGAATCAGAATCCTGTGAGGACCATCATTTAGCTGGTGAACCTCTTTCAAATCAATAGCTGGTGTACTTACAAGGTAAAGGACCTCCCTGAAAGGACTTTGAACGACAGCGAGAGCTTTGAGGTGGTATGATTTAGTCTTCTTGGCATCCTTCATTTGACCTGCAGCCTCCACCAATTCGGCATTCAATTCCTGCAGATCCTTGACAATAGGATCATCGACACTTGGTTTTTCACTTGGGAAATGATACTAAGTGCACCGTGCAGGAAAATCAATACCTCGTCCGGAACAACAAAGTGCTACAATAATGGAAGAGCGAATAAGCTTACAATTTGCACAGGTAATTCACTTCCATAGCTCCTTAACATTTGTAAACTCCATTTGACTCTTTGTAAAGTATCTGCATTTCCAGCAACCATAACTATCCCTCTACCTTGTCCAACTTGTTCAATCTCTCCTCTATTCAGAACACCTTCCATATGATCTATCAAATCCATTCGATAATCATGAAGAGATGATCGATTGACTGATGCCCATAAATTGGCAGAATGCTGAATCATATGGGTATTATGTTGTTCCGATATAGTATCGCATTGCTAAGTGGTTTTAGAATTTCAAGGTTAATTATGTTTTCAATAATCAGACTGAAAAGGTTTTTTGAAGGAATAAACTCACCTCCAAATTCCATTGGACAAAACCACCATGTTCAACTTCACCTTCTACTTCACCACGTCCACCAGGAGCTTCTCGCCATGCATCTAACCTTTCTCGAAGACTTGCAGTTATAGGTAATGGCTGAGAAGCAATATCGATAACACGTTTACCTTGAGCTTGAGCATTTGAATAGATCGTCTTATGTTTTACCCCTGCAGGCGTGGAAAGCTGGAATGGATATCTAAAAGGTTTTTTAGGTTTCTTCTTATTGATAGGATTATTTGAAGTTGAATGAGAGTCAACATTGTTGGAGGATAGGCTTATTGACTAAATCAGACGAATATAAATCAGCGACCTTCATCCTTCGTTCATTTCGAATCTAAACATCTTGAATTGACTTACATTGGATTGAGTATGTAATCCTATAATCGCTAAACTCAAAACAAATAGCAATATGAGAACCCTTTTAACAAATATACTATGTGGACCTTTTCTTATAAACATTTTTGTCCTGGTCAACATTCCCGAATTATTTCTCCAATCTGATGATGATAATGATGATGTTGGGAAAGGATAACTTTGATCATTATTATGACCTTGTTCAAGTTTACCAGGAGAAGGTAATAACGGAGTTTGACAATTTATATCTAAACCTCCATCTGAAGAACTAGTTTGTGAATCTGTTGTTTGATTATGAATTTGATTATTATGAAATCCATTAATTGGTGAATTGTCAGGTATAGGTGATAATTGTGAAGAATTATACGGTTTTGTAAAAAATGGTGATGATTTTTCTGTTATTGGAATATGTAATTTTGGTTTAGGTAAATTTGAAGATGGCATTATTCAACAAATGATAAGGCTATAATGATATTGCTTTAAGATTTTAGACTCTTTGTATTGGAGTAATTGCTTTGTTAAGAAAGTTATTGAGATATCTCAAGTCGATCTTGATTCGAATTATATAATAAAATTGTCTTTTTTTTACTTATACATGTATGAAAATCCGCTTTTCAAAATGTTGTTGATACCTATTTCTGCGATTTGAGTATAGCTTTTTGCTGAGCTTTAACGACTCAGCCTGAGAAGAATAAGATTGATTTTCCGCTGACCCAGTCTTCAGATTCAACCTCGCTAATAGGAAAACAGTTGTATATACAGTATCAATGTGGAATATCTAATCATTTTGGTACGTCAGCTACGAGTATTGGTTTCAACTTCGCCGTAGTGTTCCAATTGTAAGGTCGAAACAAATCCACTTCACACGCAGTTCCAAATCAACAATTATATTGTCGATAAACAACTTTCCGCAGTATAGAATCTTTTCTTTTTTTGGGAACTTTGTATCGAAAAACAAGATTTAAACTCACCCTAGAATCGAATACTCGAAAAAGGTATATTTACTTCTTTTTCCGCAGTCTTATTTTACTCAGTAAACGCAGTAAAAAGTGGAAACTATTTGAAACAGGTTTTTATAAAAAGTAACAACAAAAACAGCTAAACGTTATACATGCATTTCTCTACTACAGATTTAAGATGGTAATCTTAGTGATCTAGTCCGAAGAATGCTATAGATAGACAGTAATTCTTAGTAAATCAAGAGCAATGACGTTGTTGCTTTAATATGAGATTCTTTTCGCAGTTTAAATGGATTTTCAAGAAAACCCTGAATTTGCAATTAGCTTAATTGGGATTCTAGAACATCATCATCATCATTCACCCTTTCGGGAATTAAAGTGACTCACTCACTGCACATACATACATTTATTCATACATACCACTTATGAGTTTAAACGGCTGAAAGTTGGTCAAAGTCCGCGAATGACTGCACTACGATCCTGATTCTACTAAACATGCATAGGCTATATACTACCATACAATATACATACTCGACATAATCTCGATACTTCGAAACCTTGCCTGCGTGGTGCAAACAATCAATCAATTCTGTCCCCTTCACTACCGACTACTTCGAGTCCTTCGGAAAGTCAAAAGAAACCTTCAGACCTTAGAGGAGGGTCCAGCCAAATGATTTCCTAGTCTACTGATGTGTATTCGGCTTTTCTCGCTCACGCATCAGACACGGCTCAAGCCCAAGGGGCGAGCGGGTGAGGGACGCGGAGTCAATGAGATTACCAAATACCAACAATGAGATAAAGGCTCGATCATTCAGTAAAATCCCCAATAAAGTCCTATAAGTGAACAATGACAACCCTCGAGACCTAAAGGGAGGCAGTAGTAGAAAACATGAATCCAATCGAGAGCTCGAAACCAACATTTCCAGATTGTCCGTGTATCTTTCCAATAATCCGCACTATCCATATAAGACATGTTTACTTGACTTGCTGTTCGGGGATATCATGGTGAATGGTGAAAAGGTTTCTTTACCAATTATTTTTACTTGTTTAGCTGTTCGATATGCTTGTGCTTCTGACTCCAAAGGTCCTATCTAGTTTCTATACTACAACGTTTTCTCCGTTTCCTCCAAACCATTCCATTCCCAGAAAACTACCATTGTTTTGTTCATGTTCATTCGTTAATTGATTTTCAGTCTCTGATTTATTGTTTCTTCCTTCAATATCTTCGATCAAATTCTTCATCGCTTCATCCCAATTCTCCATTGATTCAACCGAAGTATTCAATTGATTGATTCCATTTTCGAATGCTCCATTCCACAAGCCACCATTGGCGTTGTTAACAAAGTTGTAGTTGACGTTGTTGTTGAAGTTATCCAACCTCTCTGATGTGCCAAAGCTATTACCAATCTCGCTACCAAAGCTATTCTGTCCTTCGTTATCAAGTCGTTTACTGTTGTTGTTGACAAAGTCGAAACCGTTGAATTGTTCCCCCTCGCCCGCTGCAGGGCCTTACCTTTCTCCGTATCGAAAGATACGGGTAAAGATAGGGTCGCCACCTCTGCTGGGTGGCGAGCGACGGGGTTCGCGGATCTCGTGACATTGTTTTCCAACATGACTTGCGTATTAGCTGAAGGTTGGATAGGTTTGGTTGTAGTAGAAGGGACATCGGAAATGGTGTTTGAATAGTATGGTGGGGAGAGTGTAGATTCTAAACCTGGAACTGATGGGACAGGAACAGGTGCTGAAAGGAATGAAGACCAATCAATGTTACTCGTCGTTGTAGGTGAGACAAGCTCGTGACTTGGTAGCTGAACCGAAGGTTTGACATCCTGAGACGTAGATAAACCTGAAAAGTTGGCGACCGCCACTACTTGCTTGACCAAGTTCTCCAAAAGCGAAATACGTTCTCGTAAAGCTGAATTTTCCGCTTTAAGTTGATCGACTTGGTTGTTGTTGTTCACAAAGGAAGGTTGCAAATTTCGGTCTGGGACTGGAGAAGGAAAATGATGTATGTTTGGTTTAACATCTTCCATATCCAAGTCAGCTGGAGGAGGAGCAACATTGGACAATCTAACTCCTGTACCATTGACTAATTCGGAAGGTATGCCGAGATCGTTCGCGAGTGAAATAACGCTCTGTGCGGGTGATGCTTCCCTACCACTGTAAGACGATGGCGAAACGGGTGAACCAGAATTTGACATGCTCTCTCCTCCCTTCAATGCTCTATTTTCAGCCTCAAGCTCGACTACCCTTTGTTCAAGGAATGCTAAATGAGCCTTGCGTTGATTTCTTGAACGTTGCGCTGACTCTCGGTTACGAATTGTCTGTGTAACAATATCGGATTAGCGATACATGCATATGAAAATTACCAACACAGAGATGACATGAGATGTTTAATCTGAACTCACTCTGGCCTCTTTCCTGGCGATTTTAGCTTTTAAGTCCTCCGGCAGATTGCTACCTTCATGCTCGGATTCCTCCTTGTCCTCTAAATCATCTTCATCATCGTTCGGTGCTGATGACGTGGAAGCTCTAGGTCGCTTTGCGGCCTTGTGCAAAGTAGGTGAAGGTGCTGATCTTTTGGATGACGAAGCTACGGCGTTGGAAGAAGACATGACGATGATGGAATGATGGATAGATGAAAGAACTATAAATGATGAAAATGGAAGTACAAAAAAAGGAATAAAGAGGTATACGTTTTAAGAGTCAATCGAAAGTGTAAATGGTATATGTATGTGTCAATAAAATGTTTAAAATAGCTGTACAACGAAAATGAAATGGGGTATGGTGGTTTAGAATGAGAATGGGGTTTAGTACGAAATACAAATGAGTGGGAATAAGTGGGTGATCGACGTGGAATCATCTAGCTCTTATATCAATATCCGACGTGGAGCTTTGTTAAAACAGTTAAAACGGAATCAAAGTTTCAATCATTCAGGGTAAACAGAAACTGAATGCAGTGTACCTTTTTAAACTTGCTCTCTCTTTGTCCCGGCTTTCCCTTTTGTTAAAGGATAATCAGACTCAATCGATTCTTCCTTTGTTCGGCCGCGAACAAACTAAATAAACGTTCTTGTAATACACAAAGGATCATAGCCTCACACAACAGAGTAGAGTTTGTGTGAAATCGATAATTCCCGTAATCCTGTGAAAGGTTAAATTTGTTCAACACGTTCATGATGCAATTCAACATCTACTTAAAAAGAGTACCCAGGCGGTCTAGACCTTTTATATGATTTAATTGATTGTCATCGCTTATGTTATCTGATACAGAGCTAACCTGATGCATCAAAGTGTTGGCACAAACCAAAGACAATCTAGTGTCACACATGCGTAACTATGAAACATGGCACACCTTTATCCCCAATCACCAAAATAATCATAAGTGATTCGGTTTAACGGTCAATCAATCTCGATGGTCATTGATCGAACCTCTTACAAATTGACATCACACACACATGGCTACCTTTGTTCATATGCTACGGAGGTCGCAGTCGAATGACCGGTGATAAGGGGTTTTTATATTGTGAAAGGAAATACGACCATGCAATCAAAGGATTTTACCTCGTTCCCAAACAATATAATACATGCTATGCCATATTTCGTATTTAAATCGAATTTACAAATTAGCTATTTATCCCTATATACATATGCGATACCTTTGAATTCCTTTCAATTACTTCTTGCAACCTATGGCATGATTTATGAGCAAACGCCATACCAAATCTTAGGGCTATATGGCAGATTACTTACAAGTTCCATTTGTTGCATTTCCATTCCCATTCACATGCTTGCCATTGGTGAATGCCTCATTTGCGTAACGAGATTTAGCATCAACACTTGATGGTACATCAAGACCGGGATTTCGCTAGAATACACCATTGCAATCAGTATATATCTCCATCCGCATTAGTGTAATAAGTTGAAGATAATACTCACATCGAAGAATCCGGATGGTTTGAGATGAACTCTAAGGATTTCTACGGGCATAATTGGCCAATCTTCAGGTCTTGATATATGAGTAACACCGAAACCTATAAAGACATTTCAACTGTAAGCGGGAAATTTCGATAGGTAGGTAGAATTTGATCCAATGCACTTACATGGCCAACAAACAATATCTTTATTTACAATATCATCATCTCTGTTAATCCATGATTGTGAACCAAAATCTTTACCTCCAGGATTTTGATTTATATGTATATCTGAAGGGAATTTTTCATCATCCGAATAAGTAGTTACAAACATATTTTGTCTTGCAAATGGAGCTCTATTCCAAACTAATGAACCTGGTTTACCTAATAAAGGTGGCATATCTTTTGAAACTATTTTATAACCTATATTTCCACCTGTTGAAAAATGTTTTTTATTTGGATTTTCAATTGCCCATGATCTAGCTTTTGGTGCATCATAATTTGATACACTTTCTTTAGAAGTTTTGAAAAGTGTTTTAACAGTTTTAAATCCATTTCCATAGAAATTTGAATCACTTCCTACATCTTCATCATCTGGTACTGAATCAACTTGAACAACTTGATTTTTGATACCGTCAATCATAGGATCGATTCGGAGAGAGAAGAGCTAAGAATAAAACAATGTTAGCTAAGCTCGTCAAGCGCACAATATATCAAAACTAACGTGTTGATGATGTTGAGCGGCGATACGAGGAGCAACTTCTACTTCATGAGTTGGATCTCGGATTTCTCCAGGGGCTAGAGGATAAGCGTTGACGATACCAGTAGCTTTGACTTCAAGTTCTACTGAACCATCAAGGGAGAAGTTGAAGTAAAAGCCGTACTCGTAATTTGCTACGGTGCAGATGGAAGAAATGACCAATTTTCGGTTTCGGGCGACATGAGCTCGGTTATCTCTGAAGTCAGTGTCTAGTAATAATAGTGACAATCAGCTTGGGTGGCTCTGTGTGGTAAGTCTGTGAAAGCACAGTACTCACGTTTGTGAAGTATACCAGCGTCTTCCTCACTAAAAACTTTATCAGCGGTGTACCTCGGTAGACGCGAAAATGAATACCTACTGTATACAAATGGCTGATTTGATGGTTTGAACTCCTCCGTTTCTGGTACAGAAATCTGCGTCCAAGTAGGTGATGGAACCCAAACAATCACAGCCTAATGCGAGGGAATTGGCAAGAGCACCGACACCATATTCTCCAGTGTCGAACGCTTGTTTTCGATGATGAGGGAAAATCGTTTTCGCGTACTGCATAACCCATCATCAATCAGCAATGCTCGATTTGAATGAATACAGGTTAACTCACTGGAACAACCATTTCAGCTACTGACATCCTATAGAAAATTGGTCTAGTACCTTTGGCACCATCATCATATGTGATATTGGAAAGAACAAGACCTTCTCTAAATTCAAATCCAACATGCACTTTCCAATTTTGCCAACTCAATACACGACCATCAAGCGAATAACTAACACCTTCAGGTTGAACAACATGTAAGGGTTTAAGTGTATCTCGGACTTTGAAATTTGGTTCATCAAGAGCAATCTGCTCAGGTAAATAGTTTTGAGGTGAAAGAGGAGGAGCAAATCTTTCTCTTGGTGGTAATTTTTCGTAAGCTTCAGCTGAAGATACAGGATGAGCTTCACCCGGAGCTGGATTTTTAGGTGGATAGTCGATTGTTAGGACTTCTCCTGTATGTGAATCCAATACAGGAATGAAGTCACAGGGATGAGCGTAAAGGTTATCATTGGGTCGAAGTCGAGCAAAAATGAAACATTGTTGTAATCGTTTGCCAGGGAATCGTTCATCAAGACCGATACACCAACCTGTTTGAAGCTCTGTCAGCTTAAACTCGAGAATGTGGTATCAGGAGTAACTGACCATCAACTGCGATATCTTCTTGTTTGATACCAATGGCCTCACAAGCTTCACGAACCTTTGGATCTTTCTTACATACTTCCTCGGCCCAAATTAGCTCCTAACCTTGGCGTCAGCTTGCGGTCTGCTGTTATTCCACGAACTCAGGGGAGCTCACCTCGGTTTGTAAAGAAGGTTGTATGAGCTCATGTAATGGTGTCCAAACTGAAACCTTTGCTTCTTCTGAGGACTTGTGAGTCAAATTCGAAGGTAGGTCTACTACAGCTTCGAAACTTTGTGAAGTTACAGGGCAGATGAGATGGACCTATAATCAGGTCAGCCCGTATTCATAAGCAAGTGAAAACAATCCACTTACATCAGCTTGTCGTCGGACAGGCTCATCGGTAGAAGATTCTCCAACAGCGGCGAGTTCTTTGGCGGAGAATAAACCAGACCATCGGAGTACAGCATACTTTGGTGGTTCTTTCAAGCTGATACTATTGAATAGAGGTTTCTCAACTGGTTTCTCGGCTTTATAAGTATTCGCAGCTAGAAAAGCTCTGACAGCACCAACAGCATTACGAATTTCACTTGCTGAAAGTGGATCTAGAGGATGAGCACTTGATTGTTTGGGTAATGGAGGATTATCGAAGATTTGTACCATTTTGAGATGATTGCTTTGCGTCTTTGATTTGGAAGTTAGAAAAAGTAAATTACTGATCAACATTGACGATCTTATTATATGCTTTTCGCCGTATGAAAACAATCAGCCTAATTTAGGCAGAATTACCTATTGATTAACGGAAGAACCGGTTGAATGTTGAATTAGTTATTGAAAGCGCGCATTCTATCGTAAAGCTATTTTAAGTATTTTCAGCGTTTAAGATCATTCGGTTGGGTGAATTCCCTTATCACATGATTACGATTATTATCTATTCTCCCTGACTACCAATAAGATAGCAGAGGATCGTGGGGGAAATAAGGGATAAATTATTTTACCCATATTACCATCACTCATACTCCTTATCTCTCTTTAGCCGAATTTGTCAACATCACACTTGACCAGAAAAGAATCATGCGAGCGAGTAAAGATACATATATATCCCTCACATTTATTCCTTTTTGGCGAGATACTTCTAAGGTAATTATTCAATCGCGAATTTCAACGAGACCACCGAAAAGAAAAAGAATAGTATGACAAATGCCATGGTAGAAAATTCCCGTTCGATGGTTGAAACTCCTGAAACAAGAAGAGATGATGCAAGATTAGAAGATTTAGGGTAAGTTTAAGCCTCTTTGATGATTCTCTAGCATCAACAAGGTTAATAAAAACACAATTATGACCATAGGTATCATCCCGAATTAAAACGAGCTTTTTCAGCATGGGAGACTTTCGGTGTTGCATTCTCCATTATGGGAGTTGTGCCTTCCATAGCAAGCACAATCTTTTACAACCTTGTAGGTGATTCAAATCTGTGTCTTACTTTCAAGGAAAAAGCTAACATACTTGAAGCCATACGGTGGACCAGTAGGAATGATATGGGGCTGGCTTATCTCTTCAGTCTTGATCCTTTTCATTGGTCTTGCAATGGGTGAATTAGCGAGCTCCATGCCTACTTCTGGAGGATTGTATTTCTGGACCCATCGGTTAAGTCCGCCCAAAGTAAGTCGGTAGTCCTCGAACAGGTAGTCCGTCACTGATCAAGGTGTAGTATCGAGATTTCCTAGCTTGGATGGTTGGATGTAAGTTAACTATATATAGAAATTGTACAAAAAGGAAAAGTGAAAACTGATCGCGTGTTGCCAATCAGACAATTCGTTCCTTGGAAACGTATCGGCAGTGTCATCTCTCGCATGGGCATGTTCAGGAATCGTATTTGCAGCTGCTTCACTAAACAATTCAGACTTTGCTGCAACTGCAGCTCAACAATTTGGATTATACGTCGGAATCCTGATAATATGCGGAGCTTTTTGCGCATATGGAACCGAAATTTTCGCAAAAACTCAAACTCCAAGTGTTATCTTGAATGTGATTTTGGCTTTGGTTACAATTATTGGACTACCTATAGCCAGACGGCACGAACTAAACACTGCTTCTTTCACTTTTGGTGGATTTGTCAATTTAACAAGTTGGCCTAGTGGATGGGCATTCTTACTTTCCTTTTTGGCTCCCGTTTGGACCATTTGTAGTTTTGATTGTGCTGTTTCTTTGAGTGAAGAAGCAACTAATGCTGCTACCGCTGTACCGTAAGTTGACACACCCTCTTGGGAAAACTTGTCGCGGACGCTGATGATCCTGTAGTCAAGCAATAGTTGGTGCTATTGGTAGTGCTGGTATTTTGGGTACTGTCATACTCATCATTCTCGCCCTTACCATGGGGTAAGTGAATCGACTGAATATCTACGGGACGGGACGTCACAAGTGCTAATCGCTGTATACAGGCCTGATGTAGCCGCTATCAATGATGATGCTCTTGGACAACCTTTAGCTTATATCTATCTCCAGGCATTTGGCCAAAAAGGCTCTTTGGTAATCTGGTCTTTCATGTAAGTGTAGCCGCCGCGTTGAGAGTATTATGGTTCTGACATCTTTTTCAGGTGTATAGCTCGTGAGTTATGATATAAGACTTTAAATGCTGACTTTATAGAACTTTCAATGACTGCTTCTCTTGTCCTCCCATCTTCCCGACAAGCGTTTGCCTTCGCACGAGATGGCGCTTTGCCTTTCTCCAAATATTGGCATCATGTCGATTCTTGGACCGGAACACCGGTACGAACAGTATGGCTTGTAGTTGGATGTGCTATGCCCCTTGGAGCTCTGTGTTTCGCGGATCCAGTCAATTATTCAGCTATAAAGTAAGTCTCAACCATCTTTGACAAAAAGCTAATGATCAGTGCTATATTCTCCCTTGCTATCTTGGGTCCTTGTGAGCCTCAATTTCTTCTTTGTTAATTTATACTTTATCGCTAATTTGGTTATCTTAGATGTTGCATATGGAATCCCTATTGCAGCTAAGCTCATTTGGGGCAAAAACAATTTCGTAGTAAGTCCTTTAGTTAAACAAGGTTAGTCTTGTCTCGATTTTGTACTGATCATCGTCCTATACTTTAGCCCGGACCATGGTATCTTGGCCGTTTCAGTAGAGTTTGCGGACTCATAGCTGTTGTATGGATGACTTTTGCTGTCGTACTATTCTCATTGTGAGTAATTCTACTAGAATATCCATGGCTAGATACTAATTAGAATACTTAGCCCCGCCGATACTAATCCTAATGCTGGATCATTAAATTACGCCTGTGTTGTAGCGGGTGCAGTCTGGTTATTCGCTACTGTATATTGGTTCCTTCCTAAAATTGGTGGTAAAACATTCTTCCGGTGAATTTGATTCTTCAATCCTGCAAAGCTTTAGTGCTAATGACAAAATTGTCGATATAGCGGTCCGGTAACTACAGAACCTGATATGATACATGAAATACCACATGTTGAATCAGTTTCAAGTGATAGTAAAAAAGGCGGTAATGGTCAAATTGAAGAAAGAAGTGTATCTCGTGTTGAAACTATTGAATTGTAAATTGACGAAATCTTGGAAATACAATGTACAACTCATGCATATCATGTCGTTACAATCAATTATACAAGAAAGCCTGATAGCTTTTTAGGATCTGGGTTGAAGAATATTTCAACCACCTCTACCTGCTTGAATCATGAATGACATCAAAGCAGATTGAACAGCATCACCAGAAATAGAATTATCAGGTTGACCCGAAGAAGTAGTAAGACTTTCTAACCAATTTTCAGCAGACATATCAACAACTCCTCCCACTTGATTATTCCAATTAGTATCAAAAGTATCATTTATATCATTTGTGTTTAATCCAATATCGAAATCTGAATTCCATGTTGAATCTGTATTCGTAACCGTACCCAAAGCGTTATTAAAGTTCGAACCTGTATTGAAATGATTCCAATATAATTGAGGTAATTGAAATAGATTTGATGGATTTAACGTTGATTCCAAAGGAATATCGGAAGGATCTGGTCGAATAGGCGAAACGTTTCCGCTAATTGATAAATTACGTCGAATTGCATGTAAACCTGCTGGAAGGGAAGGTGATGCTGCAGTATCACCAGATCCAGGTAGAGGATCTGAAGGTTGATCTGATTCGGTTGATGATAAATGTAATCCACCCTTGATCACTATTAAGAATGACTTTGATCAATGCTGTCATTGATATCATCTGACCAAAAATTGACTCACACCCTTCGAAGAACAATCTATGTGATGAAGCTGCAGGCCATGATTTTGAAAATTCTCGAAGCCATATACAACATTGAGCAAAATTCACTTTAGCTTTATGTGCAGTATCGATATCAGGACTAGTTGTATCGAAAGCTAAAATCGTCAATTCTTTTTCCTTTTTGGTAAGACTTACCTTCAAATAAGGCTGTCAAACTTAAAATGTGTAAGACATCTGCACTAGCTACGGTCAATAAATTATGCCGATCAAGTAAAGTAAGAATGGCAATTGTGGCTTGAGCAGCATCTGAACAAGCTTGTCTTGCTGAGATAGGCTGTAAAGATGTATTGACCATTGGAGATTGAGCGATACCTTTGGAGCGTATAAATCGCGAATGATATAAAATACGAGTTGTATGGTACCACTGTAGCCATGTCAGCTTTTCCTCATCGATTCGGGTCAGTTGACTTACTGCGAGGAGTACAGCATGATGCGGTAAAGGAGAGGCAGATCCGTCAACATTCAGGTAAAGGGGTAACGCTCTGTACCAGCCATCAAGGTGTGTAGCCGGTCGTTCTGCCATGTATTGCTGTTTACCCGGTAAATCTTCCAAGAATTGATTATCCCACTCAGTCGTCATTGGTGGACAAGTAGGATCCATTTCCAAAACACCTTCAACGACCATCGCTAATCTGCAAGTCCATGCGAAGCAGCTCAACACATGGCCTCTACGAGGTATAACTCCGACACTCGAAGATATAGTTGCTGATATAGTAGGTGGTGGCCAAGCTTCGAATTCTTCCAATTCACTTGTTGAAGGTAAAGCAGTCGTTGTTCTCCGATAAGTAAGGAGGAAAGGTCGTCCAGTTTCTTCAGCCAATGTCTTATCTAGAACGTAAGTATTCCAATATACCCTTGACCTTATTTCTTGTTCTGTAGGGTCCGGTAATTTGCCTAGCCCACCAGGTGCTAAATTCAGCCCCATGTTTAAAGCCATACAGCATGCTCGTCCAGCATACATTGATGCACTTTGTTTATCCCCACATCCAGTTTGTCTGAGACTCAATAATAATAGGCTCTGTATAAGATCAATACGACATTCGTTTCTTGATTCATGTAAACTCTGTTCAGCCATCCGAAATAATCGTTCTGAAGGGAAACTATCTCCATCTTTCAGAGGCGTAACGCAAGCTGCGATTGCTAACATCGATAACAAAAGGGGTGAAGGAGCGGTGTGAGGGTTGAATGTTGCTTTATACACTAATGGCCAAACGTTCTACTTGATCAGCAAATTTCTGTAATGATTCGAACTTACATGAACATGGGTGAAGTAGAGTGGTAGTAGTTGATCGACAAGTTTGCTCGGTACTCCTCCAAAGGGTAATGTTCTCCTTGGGTAAGGCGGGGACACACGCTGAGAATCATTTTCTGGTGATTTGGGCTTTGTAGACCATCTATCAGAAGATCTGGGTGAAGCAGATCGACGATCTCCCTTTCTACCACCAGCTTGAGGTCCACTGAGACAGGCTTCGGATGTCAGCTCTCTTCCACACTGTCAAAAAGATAAGAATATTTGTGACTTACCGTTTTCTTACAGGTGCCATAAAAGTGCATTCCAATCCATTTTCTACACAGCTCTTACACGATATGTTATCGTTATCATACTCGCAGCGTGTCCTTCGACTGCATCAATGAAAATTCAGATCAGTCGGGAACTCGATATTTCTGGCAGAGATTGTAGATGCATACCTCTTACAATTCTACCGTCCAATTTGCGTTAGCGCATTCGCACTCATGCATAAAAATAAAAAATACGCACATCACAAGCTCTGGTTGATCGCCGTTGTGTCCTTGATGACTCACCTTCTGGGTTAGGTGACATACCTTATGAATTATGGTAAATATGGTTATGTTTACATGGATTAAAAGGTGAAGAGATAAGGCGGAAGAGATGGAAATGATCAGGCTCAAATGTATGTGTTATGCCCTGAACCGTCAGGATTTGGCGGAAGAATTTGTCAAGTATTCTTCCGGTAATTCTTCCGGATCCACATTGGCTTGAATGTTGAGCATGAAAGACCCAATAGGGCGTCCTGTGCTAGCTATGTATCTCAAGACGCTGTAAACGCCCAAGCTATCTATGTTTATTGTCAGGAAGAGTTATTTCGAAGCTCGGAGATAACCTGACGCAGTCGAAGCCGTGCGCAAGGGTCAAGAAGGTAAGAAAATGACCAAAGGCATATACACATGGGGTAGTGCGCAAATCCCTTCCAACACTAGATAATTGACTTGTTGAAGGGAATCTTCATCTACGGCCATAGAATCCAGAAAGCACCGGGTCCCGTCTGCTCCCCGCAGTTAAGTTGGATATCGCTCGGTTAGTACCAAGGTGGGGGACCACTTGGGAATCCCGGGTGCTGTAGTTTTTGCTTTTTTGAGTGGTTGTTGAATGGATAAGTCCTCAACCCGTCTGGTGTGATGAACATCTTGAAGAACAGGGATGAATGGGAGATCTGCTCATTAGGCCATGTCTCAGGGAGACTTGTGTGTGTATGTGTGTCTTCTTGGTCTGTGCACTTCCAACAATGCGATTTGATGCAATTGTAATTTTCCGATGATGTTTCAGCTTGGACCGTTTGTTCTGCTATGGGACAAAAAGTACAACGGCGATCGCCGATCTTTTTTTTGACTTTTTGCCGCCGCCATTCGTTTTGCCTACGCCTTCGTCATGATCAATCGGGATCTTTAGTAAGCTATAAAATATTTATTCGAAGATTGTGATTAAACAACAGCACGAGCAGATTATTTTATCACCGATTCCACTCAGCTCTAGAGACCCATTAGGACTATTCCAGTAAATAAAGCGTAACACTATCTCAAGTGAGTAATGGTGGGATTGACATCCCGACATTCATGCTCGTTTATCCCGATTTCAGTTCTTTCGCTGATTGATTATCTTTTAACCTTACCTTAGAATGCCACCAGCACCAACACTCAAAGAAGTTCAATCGCTTTATTCTGCTTTCCAAAATACATCAAACAGATTCACTTCATATAATTTTCATAATTACTTTTTACGTCGTACTCATTTAGCTTTCAAACCTATATTAGAATCTTTATCACCTTCTGCAGGATCAGAAATTCAAGCTAAACAAATTGATCCTACTGAATTATCAAAATGGTTTTCAGAACAACAAAAAGAATTAGAAATTATTAAACGTGCTGCAGAAGTAAATAGAATGTTTCAAGGTCCTAAACTTGTTGTTGAACATGCTAGACCTATTACTGCTGGTGGAGGATCAGGTGCAGAAGCTAGTCCTTAAGATAGATCAAACTCTTCGTTCGTGGTATGTCTTAATGTGTAGAACTATTCTTATTTCTGGACGACTAATGGGATTTACGATTAGGTCCCATATATCTCGAGTAGAATGTGTATCAATATGTAATGCACCATTAAACAAACGATCCTTTCTTGATGTCTCCGCTTTTTTATCATACTCAACAGCACTCCTTTGACAATGACTAAATAAGATCAGCTATTTTACTCATAATTGCGTTGCTCACACTGACCGGAACACTTTCCTGAGTATTGATAGCTCGTGAATAAAAAGATGTAATTGATTGACCTTATAATCTGACTATATAACTTATAATGTCCGCATATAACCCCAATAGACCACAACGATCAATACAGGACGAAGAATCTGATATTGGCTTGACACCCCCCTCGACCAGAAAATCCAAGAATAAATTCAAACATAAGGAGAAGATAGAAAATGCAGAAGATAATGAAAGATTCAAAATTCCTTCAATACCTAAAAAGAAATTAATAATTTGGCGAATTAGCATAATTTTGTTATTTATCATTCCGAGTTGTTTATTATACCTTATAACTTGTTCTAATCCTTCATGGAGAACAAATTGGTCTGTTGTCAAAATACATTTATCTTCACAAGAATGGGGCACGATTTCTTCTAAAGGCAAAAATATTGGAATATCCTATAATGCAACTCTGACCAGGAGAATAATGGATGAAGAAGAAGAAGGCTTGACAGATGGAGGTTGGTTGAGTGTGAACATGTGGGGATGGTGTTTACAAGATATCTCAAAAACCGAGTGAGTATTTGAAGATAATGGTATTATCCACATTTTATGATTGTGGAGACTGAATTATACTTGTGCTAGAACTATCTGTTCAACTGAAAATATGTTATTTGACTTGGATAAGCTATTAGGTGAACAATCTATGTAAGTCAATTGATCCTTTTTGTTCTCACTTCTTTTATCTTGATGACGCGAGATAGATCGAGCGCTCCTTCTGGAGATGATTTCAACTTTCTCCTAACACACGGACTAATATTACATGGTATCAGTGAGTCAATCCCTACTTTCGTAACCTTACATTTCATTCAAAATCTTAACGATCTTTATAGCTATGGTGATCGCTATGACTGCTATAATACCTATGGTTTTGATGTTGTACAGGACCATAAAGGCGAAAAATCCTACTGTAAGTTTCGATTTGTCAGTCAAAGTACCGAACATACCCCTGATTGTGTATATAGGTAGAAAGTGGTTGGTTCGAGCATGGAATTTTATTGACCGGTAACACACTTTGCCTTATCACTGTAAGTCATACAAGCTTTTTTTATGATCGCTCGACTTTCGTTTTTGCCAGATGTTGACGTTACGCTGAAATTTCAATTAGTACATAATCGATAGATCTCTGAAAACAAGCGTACAAAATCACCTGAAAAGCCATAAAATTGTATCAGGGTAAGTGCAAAATTATGATCTCCACCATTCGTCATCATGATCAGTCTCCCGATGTTAAATGCTTCTGAGCTCATGAGTCTCAAATACTGTAGACAAGCTGTGACAGTTACAGGCGTATCATGCGTATTATTAACCCTTACGTTTCTTTTATCTGGTCTCCCCTCATTCTATTTCCATATGAAAAGACAAACTCAATTAGCTAGATTCTTAGAAGATGGAGAAGATGAGGATGAAGAAGATGAAAACCAAATGCAAATACCAGTACGAAACACAAAGCCGAAAGTGAAGAGATCCAGGACAAAAAGATACGCTGATAAGCTTTTCAATATGAATGAGAGGAGTGGCTTCGAAAGGTCAACACAGCCCAAGAAGAAGGGATCGTTGTCTAGGTGGACGAGCAGGCGAGGAAGAAAGGGACGAAGGCGGAAAGATGAGAGATCTGGTGATCATTCAGAAAGAGACAGGAGGGGAAGGAGACAGAAAGACGGGAGGAGACGGTACAGGTAACAAAGAACACGGAAGACCCGAATGTCCACTCTCGGCATTGCAGTACCGGTATCAAATACAAATCCCTGCTAAGAAGGTATGTCAAAACAGTCAAGGACGATCTGAGCGAGATATTTTCAGAGACAGATACGCGCGATTATGTCTTGAGCTTTATGGTCGTCATCAACGATCTATTCGAGGTTATCTTAATCTTCATTGCAGTATCCTCTCGATATGATGATTTATTTGATGGGCCTATGTTTACATTATATCTTTTACCTGTCTTCATTAAATGCGTTTTATACCGGAGCGGGGTTTACAAGCTTAAAGCAAAGATCAAGATTCATCGGAAGTCGGGCCGGCTGATATAAAAGTGAAATGAGCGGTCCAAGATGATTTGCAAACCCTGAATGATGGGATGAGTATTGAAAAAGTGGAAATCACCGTTGCGGAATAATAATATTGAGATTACCCTGAAATCCAAGTTGAATGAGACGTATTCCCCCAAAAATGACACTAGCAACATCCATCCATCCATCCTGCCGTCCACCAATCTATCATCTTTTCAACTTTTTACCTAATCAAAACATCTTTCATATTCTCATCTTTTCCCTTCATATCTTCAATTGTATAACAGAGACAACATGTCTGGATTCACTCAAAACGATCAAGTTGCCATCAAGTGAGTAATGGGATTCAATCCACATCATAAGCTCCACTCGGGTACCACCCATTGGCAGTATTGTTAAGAAGCTCCGACTGCTTCATATGCGGACGTGGACTGCCTCGAACTACAATTCCTGCTTGGGTTTGCGCTGGACGGTGGACGCGAGCTGATAATTGTGTTCTACAGCACTATCCGAGCCCTCGCTGCCGATGTAGTTGGCAAGGTGAGCTCCCGTCCATTGCGGCATCGCCCCTTGAAACAACAAAGGCTCACTTACACGTTCTTTGTCTGATGTCTAGGCTAACTCCGGTCACCCTGGTGCTCCCATGGTGAGTCTTCATCTCCATTGACCCGCGTAAACTCGTTGCTAATGCCTGAATAACAGGGTATGGCTCCCGTTGCCCACGTTCTTTTCAGCAAATTCATGAGATTCAACTCAAAGAACCCTAAATGGATCAACAGAGATCGATTCGTTCTCTCTAACGGACATGCGTGAGTGGCTTGCCCGCTCAATGCATCTGTTTGTGCGATCTGTCACAAATGCTAACCCTACGCCTACCTTGCAGGTGTGCCCTCCAATACATCCTCCTTCACCTTGCTGGATACAAGGTATCCATGGATGACCTTAAATCCTTCAGACAAATCGACTCCATCACCCCTGGTCACCCTGAACTCGGTGTCACTGACGGTATCGAAGTAACCACCGGTCCTCTTGGTCAGGGTGAATAAGTCCTTCTTTTTCATTAAATTGTCTCGTTCAGAACCACGCTGACTAGATATTCGCGCCATAGGTATCTCCAATGCCGTCGGTCTTGCTATTGCCCAAGCACACATGGGTGCTGTGTTCAACAAGGATGGTTTCAACCTCATTGACAACTACACCTACGGTACGTCTCCTATCTACCTTTCGAATTTTTTCGTCTTATCGCAAATTTAAGCGAGATCTCAGTCACTGACGTCAAGCTTGTCATCTTAGTTTTCACCGGTGATGGATGTCTTCAAGAAGGTGTTGCCTCAGAAGCTTGTTCGCTCGCCGGTCACCTGAAATTGGGTAACTTGATTGCTGTTTACGATGATAACAGTGAGTCAACAACCTTTCACATTCCTGCATCATCGGTTGCTGACCTTCTTTTGCAGAAATCACTATTGATGGTGATACCGCTGTCTCCTTCACCGAGGACGTTGAGCAAAGATTCAAGTCTTACGGATGGGAGGTCCTCCATGTTGAGAAAGGTGACGAGTGAGTCGTGTTCAGCTCTATATATCGCACGCCCATTTTACTGAACGCAATTTTAGTGACATCGCTGCCATCGAAGCTGCTCTCAAGGAAGCCCAAAAGACCAAAGATCAACCAACCATCATCAACCTCAAGACAACCATCGGTTTCGGTTCCCTCAAACAAGGTGGTCACGATGTTCACGGTGCTCCCCTCAAAAAAGACGATATCACTCAATTGAAGAAGAAGTTCGGTTTCAACCCAGAAGAGACCTTCGCTGTTCCTCAAGAGACCTACGACATCTACAATGCTGCCGCTGAGAAAGGTGCTAAGGCCGAGGCTGAATGGAAGGACCTCTTCAAGCAATATTCCGAAAAATACCCTAAAGACGCTTCTGAACTCACGCGACGAGTTGAGGGACGACTTCCAGAAGGATGGGAGAAAGCCCTTCCCACCTACACCACCTCTGACGCTGCTGTCGGCTCCCGAAAACTTTCCGAAACCACCATCAGCAAGCTTGCTGAAGTCCTTCCTGAATTGGTCGGTGGTTCTGCCGATTTGACTGGTTCCAATTTGACCCGATGGAAGAACGCTGAGGACTTCCAACACCCTTCAACTGGTCTTGGTTCATACGCTGGACGATACTTCCGATTCGGTGTTCGAGAACACGGTATGGCCGCCATCTGTAACGGTATCGCCGCCTACGGTGGTCTTATTCCATTCGGTGCTACCTTCTTGAACTTCGTCTCATACGCTGCTGGTGCCGTCAGACTTTCCGCTCTTTCCCACCTTCGAGTCCTTCAAATCGCTACCCACGACTCTATTGGTCTAGGTGAGGATGGACCTACTCACCAACCGGTTGAGACTGCTGCTTGGTTGAGAGCTATCCCCAACTTGGCTTTCTGGAGACCTGCCGACGGTAACGAAACCTCCGCTTCTTACCTCGTCTCCATTCTTTCTCAACATACCCCATCCGTTCTCGCCTTCTCCAGACAAAACTTGCCTCAACTCGCCAACTCTTCCATTGAGAAGGCCGCAAAGGGAGGTTACGTACTTGAAGAAGTTGAGAATGCCGACGTCACCATTGTCTCCACCGGTTCTGAAGTACCATTGGCCCTCGGTGCCGTTGAACAATTGAAATCAAAGGGTATCAAAGCCAGATTAGTATCCATCCCATGTTTCGAGGTCTTCGACACTCAATCGAGAGAATACAGACTTTCTGTCCTTCCATCAGGTGCTCCTATCCTTTCCGTTGAGGCTTACTCCACATTTGGTTGGGGTCAATACTCTCACGATCACTTCGGTCTCAAAGCTTGGGGTGCCTCAGGTCCTTACGACCAAGTATACAAGAAGGTGAGTTCAGCGTTGTTTATTGATTTCTAGTTGTTCCGCACATGCTGATGCTTTTCGTCGTTAAAAGTTCGACATCACTCCCGAAGGTATTGCCAAGAGAGCTGAGAAGGTTGTTGCATTCTACAAGAAACGTGGTCAACCCGTTTTCTCTCCTTTGATCTCTGCTTTGGATGATGTTTCTGACGAGTAAATGCATCACTCGTATGGGGATAAGGCTTAGTCCTTATGTTTTACTTCTTTTGTTCTCATAATGATTAAATATGCTTGTGATTTGTTTTGATCATGCATTATAAATGGCGGATTTAGTTTCCCGCTGTGGGATAAGTGTCAACCGTCTACGAATCTGACAAACCTAATTGACCATTCACTCGGGCCGTGATACAAAGGATGACCCATATTCTCAGAAGTTGAATGCATATGCAAGCAAAAGAGGAAATGTAAGAGTATACACCTATCACAGCGAACCGGGATCCGGAATTGCTCAAATGCTACGTTACGAATTCTTCATCCGCTTATCTCGCCAATCATTCTTTGCTTATGCCGAAGGTTGCTCGTCATGAAATACATCTCCAGGTATAATTGTTATTAAGTCTTCAACATGTATAATGCTGGTTTTTGAGACCTCAATTTGTCTTTATATTATTCATCCCATTCTCATGTATCCACCTTTCACAATATCTGCGGTATAATTCGAACTGGACTGGCAGTGAAATAGTGTATATTTACTGAAAAAATGGACATTGAACAGTAAGTCAATTCTACCGTTCCTCTTGACAACAACAACGCTGAACCGCTTTTGTATTGGTGGTTGTCTAGATTCAGAAAAGCTGGTCAGTTCTCATACTTGTGAATCTCTGTAATTTGTTAGCATCGCTCAATGACGATGTCGACATAGGTTACGCAGCTGTAGACTCAATATGTGATTATTACACAAATCTTCAAAATGGAACTATACCTGTAAAAGCCAAAGTACAACCTGGTTATCTAATAGATCAACTTCCAAGTTAGTTTGATTTTGCTACTATTTGTTCTTTCATCTTGATTTAATAAATAATTTTATTTTTGATGATGTAGCATCAGCACCTGAAAATGGACAAGATTTTAATGAAATTCAAAAAGATTTCAATAAATTAATATTACCTGGTATAACACATTGGCAATCACCTTCTTTTTTCGCTTATTTTCCATCAAATTCTACTTTTGAATGTATGATTGCGGATATTTTATCTTCTAGCGTAGCTAATCCTGGTTTTAATGTAAGTTTATTGAATAATCTATAAACCTTTTTGAGCAAGAATTATATAAGCTAATTAAAAAAAAAAAATAACTTTTAGTGGATTTGTTCACCTGCATGTACAGAATTAGAACAAGTTGTTGTTGAATGGACTGCAAAATTACTTGGACTTGATAAAATGTTTTGGGGTAGTTCAGGAATAGGAGGTGGTGTAATAATGGTAAGTCGTCACATCGAATTCTTTTGGAAATTAAAACAAAAAGTCATTTCGTTTTCTTAACGGTAAATGAATTTTAGGGTTCAGCATCTGATTCAGCTTTTACAGCAGGTATTGCAGCTAGAGAAAAAG
Organism: Kwoniella pini CBS 10737; assembly: GCF_000512605.2. Taxonomy (NCBI): domain Eukaryota; kingdom Fungi; phylum Basidiomycota; class Tremellomycetes; order Tremellales; family Cryptococcaceae; genus Kwoniella; species Kwoniella pini. The sequence continues at coordinate 1,000,937 of NC_091717.1, read as the reverse complement.
CTTTAAGATACCTTTCTGTTGAAAATGGTGTAAAACCTTCTGATTATGGTGAAATTGAAATACCAGAATCTATAAGAAATGAATATAGTCAAAAATTAGTAATTTATGGAAGTACTCAAACTCATAGTCTTGCTGCTAAGGTATGTTCACTAAATAATCTCAAGACAAATGGTTTGCTTAATGAAGTTATCAATCCAACTAGACCGCTGTTATGCTTGGTTTACCTTTTCGAGCTGTACCAGTTTCAATTGAAGATAATTATTCACTTACAGGTCAAAATTTGAAAGAAATTATTGATAAAGATATTTCAAATGGATTAATTCCATTTTTAATTTATGCAACTGTTGGAACAACTTCAACAGGTGCAATTGATAAAATTGAAGAAATTGGAAATTTAATTAAAAAAAAATATCCTAAAACTTTTTTACATGTTGATGCAGCTTGGGCAGGTGTTGCATATGCTTTACCAAATTATAGAAAAAATTTAAAATTAAATGAAGTAAATGAATTTGCAAATTCATTTTGTACAAATTTTCATAAATGGGGATTAACTACATTTGATTGTTCAATTTTTTGTATAAAAGATAGAAAAGATTTAACAAAAGCTTTAGATGTTACACCAAGTTATTTAAGAAGTAAAGAATCAGATCAAGGAATTGTAATTGATTATAGAAATTGGCAACCTGCTTTAGGTAGAAGATTTAGAAGTATTAAATTATGGTTTGTACTTAGAAGTTTTGGTATTAAAGGATTTCAAGAACATCTTTTAAGAGTGAGTGTCTTTTATACATAATATATATAAATCGGAATTGAAAAGTTATGATTCCAATTACTGGAATAATTAGGGTATTGATCATTGTCAACAACTTGAAAAAATCATTAAAGAATCATCTAATTTTGAAATTGTAACTCCACCTTCATTGACACTTATAGTATTTAGACTGAATCCTATTTCATCGAAAGAAGATATACAATTAGATGATGATGAATTGAATTTAATGAATCAAGATCTTTTTAAAGCTTTAGACTTAAGATGTGATATATTTTTAACTCAAACCATGTTACATAGTAAAGAACGAAATATGTACGTTATTCGTATAGCTATGGGTGGTGTACATACCAAATTCTCAGATGTTGAAGAAGCTTGGAGAATTGTAGAAGAAGAAGGTCAAAAGATCTTGGTCAAATGGAAAGCTCAAAGGGCTATCGAGTAAGATGAGAAGACAATCTTGGGTCACGCCCTCGCAATAGATGGAATAGATTTTCGTATGAGACCAAACGGACGGAATGAGGAGATTGTATTGATAAATTTACTGTACTTGCCTATGTTTATGCATTATACTTCTCATATATAAATATTATTGAATGAATTCGCAATATACTCGTTTATTTGTACATGATACTCCGGTATTTGTTGATGAATTAGTTCAATTTGTCAGGTGTTTCTTCCTAATATACCCATCCTTGTTCTCTCGCTTTGATCATAAGGTCACCCTGGTATTCCCAGACCCTCACATATTTCCCAGTATTTTCCCATTGGTTTGTTGTCTTAATTAAAACGGATCACGCAGGGAAACGACGAAAATTGCGCTTCACCTTGCATTTCTCTAACGAGTCCACCCTTTCTTCTTTTCTTCTTTCTTTTCAGTATTTCCATTACCAAATAACCAATCAACTCCTGCAGCTTTCATTAAAGAAGTTTTAACGAAATCTTGAACATAATTTACATTTTCTTCTTTTGTAGCTTCATTAACTAAATTTTCAAATATTTCACTTGCACTACCGGGATTTTCACTTTTTTTTGAATTTCTAGTTCTTGAAGAAATTGGATCTGTTCTATAATTATTTTTGTTGTTTTTATATTTTGAATTAGTAGTTTTAGATTTATCTTTATTATTAAATAAATTAGCTAAATTAGCTATACCTGGACTTAATCCACCAAATCCTCCATTATTATTATTATTATTACTAGATAAACCAAAATATTGTTTAACTAAATTAGTTAATTCTTCTAAAGAACCTTGACCTGAATTATTCATTAACCAAGCAATTAAACCTATAATTGGACCAATTTTTATTCCAAATCTTAATAATCTTGAAAAAATTCCAAATATATTAGTTAAAAATGAATAAATTATATAAATTGATGAAAAGATTAAAATATATTTTGTATATGGTAATAAAAGTTGAAAGATTGGTATAAATGATTGAGGATTTGATAAAGATGGTGGATTTGATATGACAGCTTGGATGTTATATGGTAAAAGAGAAATTATTTTATGTGTTATTGCACTATAAATCAAAATATGTCAGTTTGATTGAAACGATTCTGACATAATTTCTCGGCGAGAAGGGATGATCTGGGGAGACGGGCTTTAAGAAGACAATAAGACTCACTCCATTGTAAATGATCTCTTATTGTTGAGCGTAGCTATCGATATATGTAGTCGGATGTACCTTGAATGTGAATGATCTGAAAGATGAAACCTGAGAGAAAGAGAGGAAAAGAAAAGAAGAGATATGATCTGCTCAACGTGGAGTGTCGTATTTATCTTTAACTGTTTTACGTTACCTTACGCGTTGTCACCATTTTATCAAAATGACGTCGATTTACAATCGAGAAATACTAGTAAATATTTATTTGTTTTCATTTCGACATTTTGTTGTAGCGTTAACAATAGATCCGCTCAGATTCGTACGGATTGACAGAGTAAAGAAAGTTCAGCATACATTCTTGACTACAATGCCTATACCCATCTTTGATGACCAAATAAGCAGCGATGTTGAGAATGAGAATGACAATGACAAAGGTACTCCGCTTGTTAGAGAGTTTCCACCAATAGAACATTTCAGAATTCAAAATGTGCCTCCGGCAGCTTATTAGTAAGCATAATCAATGTCCTATTCTTGATCTCTATGTTGCCTAAGGCATCCGGGTGATCCAAGCTGCCATAATAAAAGCTGATATTTATATAGTATTCCAGATTTTATAACGAAAGAAGAAGAAGAATACCTTTTAAGAAAAGTGGAAGAATCACCTCAACCAAAATGGAGAAAAGTAGGTACAGGTAGAAGGTGAGTTAACCTTCGGCTCTCAAGACGAAATCCTATACGACTTCATATTGACATTGAAATTTTTAATAGACTACAATATTGGGGTATGCCTTTATAAGCAAAATTCGAATAGCTATTATCGCTTACCAATCTATTTTGATATAGGAGGAACAATGTCAAAAAAAGGTATATTATTACCTGAAATTATACCTGATTTTTTAACCTCATTGTGAGCCGAAACACGCTATCTGTCAGAAAAAATAGATATATATAATTGACAATGCTAGAATTTTGAATACCTTTCAGTCCTGATATAATTGAACGTATTGAATCTCTCTTAAGAGACGGTAGTATAAAAGGAAAAGAAAAGATGGGATTAGATATAAATCAAGTATTGGTAAATGAATATTTACCTGGACAAGGTATATCAGTGAATCAATCTTTTTGCTTCTCTATACTGTTCTTCAGTTTCACGATAAAATTATACTGATATACATAAATTTACAGCCGCATGAAGATGGTCCAGCATTTAGACCACTAGTAGCTACACTCTCATTAGGTTACCATACAATATTAGATATACATCATTATTTAAATCCAACAAAACCTTCTCCACCTATGACATCTCAAGTTGAATCGGATACCGAAAGCGGAAAGACAATAGCTGCTATACCCTTAGCTCATCTACTACTAATGCCTAGATCTCTTCTGATTCTAAAGTCAAGTCTGTATACTTCGCATTTACATTCCATATCGTCAAAAGAAGAAGATACTATCGTTCATCGAACTCTCTCGGATTCGGTTTCTGAAGACCGCATAGTGAAAGCCAATGGAGGAGTGGAAATTGCCAATATGGAATTACTTGGTGATGCAGAGGTGATTGATTCGTTAAAAAATACGGGCGAATGGACAGCAAAGAGGGATACGAGGATCAGTTTGACTTTTAGACAAGCTGAAAAAGTCTTGAAAGGCGGGGCGTTAGGTGCATTAAGTAATGCTTTAAAGAGGTAATGGTGTTTTTTTATTTCATTCGCCTAATCTACCGAGAAGAAACAAAATTGTAGCATTAGCATATTCTATATGTATTTTGTGTATATATATATATATGAGGAGATTTTTCACCCACGGTTCTCTTAATCCGAATAAGATCAAATTGATTCTTCTTATACCACTTTATAATTATGGATTATCCAGGATTTAAACCGAATTCCTCTAACATAAGTTGTAAGACTGTCTTCCCACTTGAAGAACTTGAAATGGTTTTAGACATTGAATGAGATTGAGAATTTGTTAATGTCATTTCATGATTTTCTTCCATTGATCTATCTGAATCCTCTATCAAATTGTTTTCTTGATATTGGAGGCTCTGTGCACGATGACTTTGAATGAACTTTTGATGTATAGGTGTAAGAAAAGGATCGAATTCATCGGAAACCATTGAATTATCGAAATTAATTTCTTCATTATTTTTATTAAGCCAATTTGAAGATATAGAGTCATTTTGATTTGAATCAATCTGCTGATTTTCAAGAAAAGTTGATATATTCATATTTGGTGAAAATGATTTATCAGGTTGTATAGGAATAGGAAGTGAATTTTCTTTATTCCATAATTTATTATCTTCATTATCAATTCGTATTTCATTATTATTAATCATTTCAGATGAATTTGATTCTTTTACAATAATAATGATAATACCATTTTTTTTAGCTAATAAAATTAAACACAAAATTAAAATTTCTAATTCTTTTTTAAAACCTTTAATTATATTTAAAGGATTAATTAAACTTAAATCAATTTTTTCTATTTCTAATAAATCATAAGATAAAATACCTAATAAAATTTTAATTAAATTTAATTCATTTTCAAAATTTTTATAAAATTTATATTTTAAAGGTATATTATTTAATTATTTTTTAATTATTTTTTCAATTATTAATAATATTAAATTTGTTGGAATTATTTCAATTTTTTCAATTTTTATAGGTATTTTTAATTTTAAAAGTAAATTTTGAAATAATTCTAAAGTATCAGAAGGCATTTCCACACCCAAAAAAGACAAAAACGACAAGAACTAAAATATTTTCAAACTGATTTTATTGATTAAAGAGTCATTTCATATGATAGAATCAACTTAAGAATTCAAGAATTGTTTACACTTCAATTACTCGTCATGTTGAACATTCAATTCGCGTAAACAAACTTATCCAGGTGGAGGTCAATTTCATCATTTTATATATATCACCAATAAATCAACGCTGCACCGGACAAATACTGAACAAATCTAGAGCATATTGCTATATTGTTTATGCATGCACATGTTTTACTTTTCATTATTGAATATTACTATTCTATGCAACTATGCTGTCCATCCCAACCCCTGTCTACGCTTTGAGACCTTGCCCTTCCAAGAATCTCTTCAAGTCAGCCAAAAGCTCCAATTGCTCAGACGCCGTCAATGATGTTACGACAGTCTGCATGATTGACCCGACAGTAATGTATTGGATCTGAAGTTGGCTGTCAGCTTGTAATTCGTGAGGCGAGACAGCCGACTTACTCTAATCAAAGAGCTATAATACACGTATGAGAATAAACCCATCATGAACCTACAGAGTCCGTTAATTAGCTTAGATCGGAAACGACTTCGAGGAAACTGGGCTGAACTCACTGGCAATCCATTCGGTCAGTCATACCTCCATGACCAGGAATCGAGTGTCCGAAATCCTTGATATTGAAAGCCCTTTTGAATCCGGAAGCGAAGAAACCTCCGAAAGGAGCTACGAGAGAGGCAAAGGTGGCCATGACAAGCACGTGAATCTGGAAAGGTGCATAGGGGATCGCTGGTGGGGCATGACCGAGCTAGTTATATTATGATGTAAGCTTCTCCTCAAACATCGTTACAATCGACATAGCTTACAATTGTTGATAGAACCTGCTTGGCGGGACCCGTGAATTCGAAGTCTCTCCAAACGAAAACAGGATTAGGTCTACAGGTGATATGGGATAAGACGTTTGTGCCTAGATCCCGTGCAGGACAAATCATATATGGGAATCTCATGAAGAAAGTTCCCCACTGTTTCACAATGCGTTATCAGCTGATTGAACCAGACATTGATACTGACTAACTCACGGCAAGACCAAATAGAAGGGTGCAGATGAATGCCCCTACGAAACCTTCTACTGTTTTCTTTGGAGATAGCTTGATGAGAGGTGTTCGTCCGAACAGTTTTCCTATGATATGTACGGCCTCAGAACGGGGCTATCCTCTTTGCAATTCGAATGTTTAACTCACCGCAAACGTAAGCCATAACATCGTTACAGATGACCAAAGAAGCGGGTACGAAGAACCATATTAAGCCTTCCAAAATGTTATTGACGATGAAGTGACTATATTATATCATTTGTTCAGCTGCCGATTCCCGCATTGTAGTACAGCTATACGTACCTGGACACAACGATGAGCAACAAAGAGATGTGCACCCAGCAAAAGAGGGCGAATTGCTGACGCAGATATTGTCTTTGTAGGTTTGCAACAAATCCAACGAAGCCTGATCATATTATATAAGTATGGTTGCCATTAGGATCTGTACAATGGGTGACTCACCAACGACATAAAGCATGAAACTAATGAATCTATGGTTCCTGGCGAAAGGAATGAAATATGCGTCTACAAAGACGATATGCTTGAAGTAGTATATGATGGATTCACCATACAGGAAGTAGTTGCAGACAACGAAGAAGTACCTGTCAATCAAGGGAGAGCTCAGCTCTGCTCGAGTGGTGCTTTTACGTGTCCGACCATGTGCCGACTCACCAGTTGAGGGTTTTACTCCATTTGTCTCCCTTTTCGCCATTTGCTACTTCGACTTTGTTTGCGCCATCTAATGACAGGAACACTCGATGAGCTAGGTCGTCCTTGTATATCTTGGGGTTCCTTGTAACTTACGATCCCGCAAGTCAAACAAAGCAGTGACCTCCTTGTATACTAAAGCCTGACAAAGCATAACCAATAAAATCATATATGGATGACCCATACATAGCAGTCCTGGGGTGGTATATGTCAGCTTTCACCGGAAAATAGTCATCGGCGCCAAAGCTTACCGATAAAACCACCAATCATGATGAATGTCCAAGTCGTCCTTTCAATAACATTTCTATCCTTTTTCACAACAGGAAGTTGAGGAAGTAAAGCTTTCTTGGGAGGAGTAGAGATGGTCTTTTCACCTTCTTCACCTTCTCCAGGTGCTAATCCATCTTCAAATTTCACACCTAATTTAGATGGACTGGTTGGAGTAGGTGTATTACCAGGTCCTGAAGGTTCGAAATCTTGAGGTTGTTTCCTTTTTCTATTTGAGGGCAAGACGTTCGCAGTATGTTGAGGGAGACTCTCAGGTAACGTTGGATGGAATTTTGGAGTGGTAGGGACTTTCGAAACGGCTTCCGTAGATTTGGGCAAATCATCTTCTTTCTTTCCATCTATGACTTTTTCTGTCGAAGCGGAAGTTGGGAAAGCAGATTCCTGATGTCCATTCAATTTTGGTTCCTCTTCTTGAGCCGGTGCGATAGCATTGTCAAGCTCTTTCCCTTCTTCCGGCTTGTCACCATTCTGCTGAATTGCAGGTAAAGGTAAACTTTCAGTCACTGCTTCAACAGTTTGTTTTGCACTTTCAATGGCAGAATTGGCGGTCTCAGCTGATTTTGATGCTAATCTAGCTAATCTCTTCCTAGCTGATTTAGAAAGGGGAGCAGAAGGTTCCGTAGGAGCGGTAGTACCGGCAGCATTAGTTCTGCAAGTTATAGGAGAATTAAATGAGCTGTTTTGAAGCCATGAGGTGTGATGGGACAATAGCTCACACTGGAATCTCTTCAATTTCCTCTTCCTCTTCTTCCTCTTCGTGCTCATTATCATCCCCTAGCACGTCAAACATTGACTTGCTGATTAAGGGAGCTTGAGTTCCTCGTCTAGACATCTTGTCTATACTCAACTGTCTCGGTATGTTTACTGAATCTTTTTATGGAAATTGCAGCTGTATTGAAAGTCAAAAGAATCAGGTAGAATTTCTAAGTTCCGGAACTGGAATTGGAAGGTGACGTTTGAGTTTAACTTTTTAAAAAGGTCAAAAAGGTCATTTTCAGGGTAACTAATATAAATATGATGATGCATTGACCTAATTGATGTTGAAACACGTGTACTCAGTAACAAGGAATGACGGATCTAAAGTTATCAGATATAGACGAGACGGTTTCAATGCCACGTCAGTGTAGATATACTCTAGCCAAACTTCTCATTTCTCCCCATTCATGTGTTGATTTTTCATTTCCTCTTTCTAAGTCTTCTTTCATACAATGACAATCCAGATGGTAAGTCGTTCAAGTCATTCACAAGTCTCATTGCTCTCCTCATTGTATTCCTCATTGTCCAATCCGCGCGCTCCTCATCTAGGATGACCATAACAATCCAACTCCTAAAGACCTGTTCGATTTCCTTCTTTACCTTTGAACCTCTTGTTAGGTTCATTGTTAAATTGGGATACTATTCGTCAGGTTGTGCGCCGGGTAGGACCGGATAGCCAGAGGACTTCATTACACATGACCTGATATCAACCGATCAATCGCTCTTATGACTGTCGTTAAATCCATGGCAGACGGAAAGGCTGATCAATTGGCATTTTCAGATTCAATGAATTGTCTGTTTCTTCGAATCCTTATTTTACTGACCAAGCTTGCAAAACATCTATAAGCAAAAATATATACTAGTAAGTGCTTTTTGACTCGTTCTCGTATTCTATCAATTCTCAAACACCCCGTTTGAACGCGATGAAGATACAACATCTTACCATACTTTACCTCATTCGCCGACGATTCGTCGTGATTGGCGAGACAATTTCAGCCTTGACTGAGCGTTCAACTATCATTCCCCATGTCTTACTACCGAGAAGAGGGGTCATAATTGTGCTGACGATACATTGCTGTTCGTTAGACCTACTTTTAACATAAATACCGATTCTGGAATAGCTTACTGTAAGTTCACCTCCTGTTGGAAAAATCTTCTGAATCACTTCCACCATTATGATGATAATTCCGATGGGCGGACAGACTGCCTGATCTCATTCACTTCGGTGATAAACGTCTCGGTGTACAAAAAGTAGACGGGGTGAAGGAACAGTTGATATTCATCGATTTCTGATCATACTCCAAATTCTCATGTTCAGCTTTTTATTTCCGAAAAGATAGATGCTGACATCTGATGTTGATAGGATGTTCTTTCTGCGTGCTGCTTGGGTGGTTTCGCTTTGCACAGCGTCCCGTCTTGATAGCTATTGTAGTGTAGACAGAATTTTGTAGTGTCTCATATGTATCCGTATATCGATTTGTCTGCAAATATTGTCTCCTCTATGAGCAGTCACGGATTACATACTTGCCCATGAACGCCATCGTCGTCGTTCGCTTCTCTTTGTCTCATTTCGAAAGCGATATGAGTACGTACCAAGTTTGGGATTGGGTGCCCCGCGAAAAGGGAACCCAAAAAATGACTCGCGAAAATGTATTTGTTCAAACTTCTTTCATTGTTCAACATTGAATATCACTCAGTCACTTCTCTAATATCCCTGCATATCTGGTCATTCCTCCGTCCGACTTTCAATCTTGAGCAACAAGTTCAAGATGTCTACAAGTGTGATGTTTGACCAATCTCAAAGTGTTTCCAAACGCCGTGCAGTAGATAATCAAGATTTTATGGCTGTCATCTTGGTTGGATATGGTGAAAAGTGAGTTGATTTTTGCTCGCTCGAGCAAATACCTCGACACATCGGGATCAACATCAAGGAATATGCGTTATTTTGGAAAGCTTACCTTGCGTTATTTTGGAATAGTCTATACCCTTTCAATCAAGGTACAAACGTAGTTTCGAAAGCTCTATTACCTATTGGAAATGTACCAATAATAAATTCAGTAATTGATTGGATTTTCGCAGCTGGTCTAAGGGGTGAGGTTTCTGCAATTGTAGATAATTCCACGATCATATACCTGAGCTGACTTTGATGCATACTCTCTTAGACGTATTGATAATAGTACCTCCCTCATTCTACAATTCTGTCGCAGAACATGTTACGGAGCATTACTCAATGGCAACTCATTCAAAAGCTAGGATAGATATCAAGCGTACCTCGGAAGGAGAAAAGGATGATGATGAAGAATCAAGTGAGATTAACAATAAAGCTGGAGGTAGGGATGGTACAGCTAGGATACTAAGACGATTCAAAAATTGGATTAGGGTGATTTTGCCTTTCCCTTATTATTCAAAAATCATTGCTTACATATTGGTTCATGACAGACTGACTTTGTCCTTCTACCTTGTGATCTTTCTCCACCTACATCATTATCTCTGACTTCGATACTTGACAAACATCGTTCGTCTCCTGATTCTGTCCTGACTTCGGTATTCTACGAGCCCACAGAATCCGTCAAAGATAGTATGTCCACTTATTCGATTCATTATAGATGCGAAAGATTGGCTAATATATTACCAATAGGTGAAGAGAAAGTGCTTGTTGCGCTAGATAAGACAACGGACGAACTGTTGCTCATACAACCGCTTGACAACTTACAAAATGACGATCTGGACCTAAGGATGGCCTTGATAAGCTCGTAGGTCTCAGTCGTTCTTTGCCTTTCCTTCGTACTTTCCATCGTCAGTGGATTGTAATGACCGAGCTTATACATTTTTTCATCAATTCCAGTCATCCTACTCTTTCACTTACAACACGTCTCTCCGATGCTCATATCTACGTTTTACGGCGGACTGTCCTTGATTTGCTGAGTACACGACGTACAAAAGATCTGGATAGTATGCGAGAACAGGTGATTCCATGGTTGATCAAAGGAGGATGGCAAAAAGGTTTAGGTCGACGGTGGGCACCAAGTGAGTGGAGCGTCATGTGTTGATGCCTGAAATTGCTGATATCTTCTATTGTTTAGTACTCAATCCACCCAAGAAAGATCCCTTTGCAGCAGCATTAGCTAGATCAACAACTACAAACCCTTCATCTTCCCCTTATTCCACTCTTTCTCCAGGATCGTCACCAACCTCAGACCACACTCCACTGCCTCCTACAACGCCTGCTTCATCCGGCTCCCATTTCGGCTCACAAGATGGATCCATGTTGAACAGTATGATCATTGACCCAGAGGAGGATGTAAAGGCTTCAACAAGAAGAGACGTAGTAGGATGGAAATGTAAAGTGATCATTACAGCACCTATACCAACAGCTGAACCTTCTCAACCACAAAAAGGTGCAGGAGGTGGCAGAGGACAAAAAGCAAAACCGACCGTGGAGGCTGAACCGGATTATCTAATTAGAGCAAATACTTTAGCAGGATATTGGGAACTGAATAGAAGATTCCTCAAATTGTTAGGTATGAATGGAATGAATGGAACGAGTAAGATGATTATGCCTAAACAAAATCTATCATCAGTCGAAGATGCTACTGGATCAACGCCTGCCATTTCACCTCAATCTCAAATATCACCAGATAGTTTGATTGGTGAAGGTACAAGAGTAGCTGAAAGAGCTTCAATCAAGAAATGTATAATTGGAAGACATTGTAATATTGGTAAAGGTGCTAAATTGACAGGTTGTGTACTTTGGGATTTTGTGACTATTGAAGAAAAGTATGTCCAGGTATCATTCCACTGAAAACAAGGTTAATATGCTGATGATCTTGAACAAACAATAGCGCACGAATAGAAAATACAATTATATGTTCAAATAGTAGAATAGGCGAAAAAAGTCAAATCAAAGATTGCGAATTCGGGACGGGATTCGAATCGAAACCTGGTGGTGAGTCAACTTATTCAATGAAACGTAGAAGCACATCAACTAATTTGTATTCCTTGATATAACTTAGCTATATTGAAAGGCGAGAAACTTGTGGCAGGACAAGAAGCATAAGTGTATTGAAGCGACACCTGTTTGCTAGAGAATCGTCCCTATACATACTGCTGTTGCAGATTATTTTCTTCGTACATCTAATCCAGATAGATCATGCATTATATACATGTCTCTACATTGCATTGATACTCTGCATAACGCATACTTCTATATTCCATAATTGCCTCTCAACGGAAGCAAATTTGGCCCCAGTATCTAATCCGGGTTAAACCCGGAATAATGAATGACTCGGTCAGTATAAAAGTCGGAAAGATATGTTGAGATTTAATCATAGTCATCCTTATCATCAATAAAAATCAAATAGACGATAACAAAATGTCAGATCCATCAAGTTCTAGCTCTAATGCAGCTCAATCAATTGCGAAATCAGCAAGAGAAGCTTTTGAACAATCTCAATTAGTTGATGTCTCTGAAAGGGATGTAGCTTTAAAAGCTATAAAAGAAGTATTAGAAGGAAAGAAAGAAGAAATTTTAAAAGCGAACAAGGAAGATATGGATGTGAGTTATTTTAAAATTCTCTTTATCCACAGCATAATAAGGCTTACTTATGAGTGAGAATCCTGAAAATAATAGGCTGCAGAAATTTTACTTGCTCAAGGGAAATTATCAAAATCTTTAGTATCTAGATTAGATCTTTCAAAATTAGGTAAATTTGAAAATATGTTACAAGGTATAAATGATGTTTCTTCTTTACCAATTCCAACTGGTCAAATTACTTTTGCAAAAGAATTAGGACCTGGATTAGATTTACATAGAGTTACTTGTCCTATTGGTGTTTTATTAGTTATTTTTGAAGCTAGACCTGAAGTTGTCGTTAATATAGCTGCTTTAGCTATAAAGTCTGGTAAGTGAAAAAATTTGAAAGTTTTCATATGACCATGATCACATCATGTCTATCCATTCCATGAACTAATAAGTATTTCGTTCTGATTTTATTAGGAAACGCTGCTATACTGAAAGGTGGAAAAGAATCACTTAAAACATCGACAATACTTTCAAATTTAATTGCTGAAGCACTTGGTAAAACTTCAATCCCTTCTACATTTATACAAACAGTTTCTACAAGATCAGAGATTTCTTCATTACTTGCTCAAGATAGATATATCGATTTAGTTATGCCACGAGGTGGAAATGAATTGGTTAAAAATATTCAAAATAATACAAGAATTCCAGTTATGGGTCATGCAGATGGTATTTGTGCGGTCTATGTAGATGAATCTGCTATTGAAGAGAAAGCTTTAAGGGTTGTTTTGGAATCAAAAGTGAGTTTTGTTTCTATGATCAACTAAATTACTGACATAAAAAATCATAAATATATATATATATATAAGGAAAATCAAAGCTAATCATAATATTATTAGACCGATTATATGGCAGCATGTAATTCTGCAGAAACACTTTTAATTCATAAATCACTTATAAATACAATTTGGCCTAAATTAGCTTCTACTTTAATGTCAAATAATATTTGTTTAAGATGTGATCCTAATACATTATCATCAATTCGAAATTTAAAAGAATCTTCAAAATTTGTAACAGCTTCAACAGAAGAAGATTATTTTACAGAATTTTTAGGTCCTACTTTAGCAATTAAAACTGTTAATTCAATTGAAGAAGCTATAAAACATATAAATTCTCATAGTTCACATCATACAGATTCAATTATAACTGAAAATGAAAATTCAATTTTAAATTGGTTTAAAGGATTAGATAGTGCAAATTGTTTTATTAATGCTTCTACAAGATTTGCTGATGGAACTAGATATGGACTTGGAACTGAAGTTGGAATTTCAACTGGTAAAACTCATGCAAGAGGTCCAGTAGGTTTAGATGGTTTAGTAATTTATAAATATATTTTAAGAAGTAAAAATGAAATTGGAAGTATTATTGCAGATTATGAAAAAGGTGAAAATAAATATACTCATAAAGATTTAATTAAAGGAAAATCACCTTTTTAGGTGGTGTTTTGAAAAGGATGATTATGAAAACCGTAAGATGTAGTAGTAAAGATTAAATTCGAAAACATTGTAAAGAAATGCATAGCATAGATCTCTCAAGATATTTTTGTAATACCCAAATACAAGTGGATCGTCTTGATCACTCCCTTTGCATTTCCACGTCAAGCCATAAATGTGAACTCGGGATACAGGATTTATTGATTATACGATGACCGTCTAGTCCTCTTAACGTCATCGCGAAACTTGCGATATTGAAACGTGCTTCATGAGATAGCGTTTCCGCCAATTAGCAAGATATGCTTCTATGCTTTTGTCTGTGTTAACGAAAAGTTCGCAAGCATATTTCTCCTGACGCTGAGCAGGAGAGCAGATTTCAAATGCAATCGTGATGTTTTGGGAAGGTTCAAGTAGATGATAACTCAAAATAGAGAGAGTACCCTGTTTTGGTATTTATTCCAAGCGACTTTGATGCTGTCATCACCGCCGATCGGTTAAACAAGTCAAGTATATATCCCAACTCGATACTTTCAAGAGTTTCTTAGTTTGTTCATAAACGTATCCTTCTGATATATCGATGAGATAGTTTCAGAGGTCCCTCATCTCCTCAGATACGATAAAGCGTAGTTAAAAGGAGATAATTTTCCTTTGTAAGATATGACGACTTCTCCACCTCCATACGATCCACCTGTAATTCATCAAAACAGTTCACCTTCTTCTCCATCTTCAAATTATTCACCATCTTCTCATCGATATAATCAACCTCATCATAGATCTTTTACAAATTCAAGACCAAATTTAAAACGATCAAAACCTTCAATACTTGATGAATTATTACCTACACCTTCTGAACAAAATAAATCATCAAATTCATCTTTAAATTTAATTATTAGAAGAGCTGGATCAGTTGCTATAATTTCAATATTTATACTTTCAATTACATTTATGGCTTTTACCACTACTACTAATTCTGTTGATATTCGAATTGAAGGAGGAGGAAGAAGAAGAGAAGGATTAAAAGATATTTTTAGAAATGATAATCATGCTGAAATTCTAAATTTATCGGATCAACAAATTACTTTTCCAGATAATCAAAGTGAAGAATATAATGATTCCAGTTCAAGTGAAAATGATATTGATGATGATGAAACGGATGAAGAAATTACACCTGAAAACTTGAATAAGCCTAAACAAGGTAAGTGCGATTCGGGCTTCGTTATATATATATGTCTTGAAAGACTAAATGATTATACATGCTCAAATGTTTTTGTCCACAGATTTCGATCAATATAAAATGCTCAAGGTTCTTCCTCCTGGAACAATTGATATTGACTCTTCCGATAAAAGATTGATTTTCATTGGTGATATTCATGGATCATATGATCCATTATTGTAAGTCTGGTTCAGTAGGACTTTTGACAATTTTTGAAAGTGTCCAATTTTCCTCATCTGCTTGCTTGATCTTAATTGTCGAATGGATGTATACTAAATAGCTGGGTAATTGTAGGCGACTGATGGACAAGATTTCTTATAACCCTGTATCAGACCGTTTGATACATGTAGGCGATCTTATAGCTAAAGGACCTAAAAACAATGAAGTTTTGGAATGGATGAGAGATCATAAAATCCTAGGAGTTAGAGGTAATCATGATCAAGCTGTTATTCAATGGAGATTATGGATGGAATGGGCAGGTGGAAAAGATTGGCAAGCTTATATTGATAGTTTATCTTTTGATGACGAAAATTCCGCTTCGAAAGAATTGCAAAAGCACGGTAAAGGTTGGCCAAAAAATTGGAAGTGGAAAAGTGAACATTGGGAAATTGCTAAGTAAGTATTAATTATCATATCAAAATTATTTCATTCAATCTTATTCTAATTATAATAATGTTCCTCTTCTTTTAGAAATTTACCCGATGATTTATTTCAATATATTTTAGATTTACCTTTAATAATTCATTTACCTACATTACACACAATAGTTGTTCATGCAGGATTATTACCTTTTGATCCTACAAAATCAATTTCATCAAAAATTCAACCTTTAATTCAATTTTCAAATATTTCTTTATCTTCAAATTCTGAATTAAGTATGGATGAAGAATCAATTAGAAATTCTCAAGAAATGTCAATTTTATTAGATATACCTCAAAATACAATTCCATGGAATTTAATTGAAATGAGAAGTGTTTTTATGAAAGGTAAAAAAAAAGGTAAAATAACTAAAAATGGAAAAAAAGGAATACCATGGAGTGAAATTTGGAATAAAGAAATTAAAAGATGTAAAGGACACTCACAATCAAATTTATTAAAAAAGGAAAAAGAACAAAAGAAATCATTTAAAAAAATTGAAAAAAGACAAAAACCTGGTTCACCTACGATCTCTGTTCAAGGAGATTCATCAAATATTGAAAGTGATTTAGGTTGTTCTCCTGTAACGATAATATATGGTCATGCGGGTAAGTAAAGATTGTTTTCACATCTTAGATAATAAATGTTAAATTTTTTACTTTTTTTGTGTTCAGCTGGAAGAGGTTTAGATATTAAACCATTTAGTAAAGGTATAGATACTGGATGTGTGGTGAGTATTATGATAGGGGTTGAAATACTTGAGCTCATATGTTTGGGTATTTTAGTACGGAAGAGATCTCACTGTTTTGGTGTTAGGAGATTTGACCGGATTAAAGGGTGAAACAGTCAATGTAGGAGAACATCAAGGTTTATTGGTGAACGAATCATGTGGTAAGGGAGGTACATAATAAATGCAATGAGCAACATCATTTCTTTCGGAATGTAAACTTAGTCATCAGAATGTAGATTGTAGCCAAGGATATTTAGGAATGATTGATAGATTTGTTGTATTTGCATCACATGTATTTATACTTTGCTGATTATGTTGCCACACTTTGTACGCAACTTCGACCAATAATATCTCTTGATCCACTGATCGCCCTTATCTTAGTTCCTTCTCTTACGTTTGTTGGAAGGTCCTGTCGCGGCAAGTCGAGGCTCTACTCCTGCTAGACGTAGATCCACTTTTACTGCTAAAGCAGCATAAATCATTTCCGTTTGATGCTATCGACAAAAGCTAAGCTTCACTCTGTGCTTTTACATCATTTAACAAAAAGAGCGGGTAAACCGGATCCGAAGGAGGATCAGAACTAGGTGCAAAATGAGAAGCTTTGATTTCGTGAGCTTGTCGGTTTTCTTCGTCGTATATCGTCTCGTTCCCACAACCAAAGGGAGAGGGTTGACCAGCTTCATACATAGCTTGGATCGATACATATCGTGCTAAAACTCTGTGAAAGACTGTATACGTATAGTGTAGGCTTTCTCAGCATGGAACATGATTAAGGTTTACATTCCTGTAAGTCGGATAAGAGTATCAAATGTAATTAAGCGAAGAAAAACTCCCCAATGCGTGTGTACTTAACGGGATGCGACATGTAGGTCACTGTCTAAGGGGAATCAAGGATGCAGAGATGAACACATAATGAGGTATCCAGTCGAGTTATCAAGTTCTTTCATCGATCTTAGGAGATGCAGTCAATCGTTTGGTATATCAAAACAAACTTATCTATTAGCTTGTTGATGAAGCATGTCACGTGATACATATAATGAATGAATTCTGATTTGGCGGCATGCACCACATGCTACTTATGCTACTTGATTGATACTCGTATGGTCAAAGATAACGTAAATCATTATCCTTTTCATTTTGTAATTATCGTTCTCTTCACAAGAGCACCCAGTTTACAGCGACTCCTCCATCCCAAGAGTACATAGAGAGCAAACAGCACAAAAAGAACTTGATTACCAAATTCTCACACTAATCTGACATCATGGGTCGAGAAGGCGCACCAAAATCATCCAGAGGACGAGGGTGAGTTCCTATCACTGCTTTTCATATACTCCCTTACTATCGTTCTTCGTAATTAACCATGAAACGAAATCTTACTAATTACCCGATACTTCTATTGCAGAAAATTCAAGGTAGCAAGAGGAGGTGGAAGACATTTTTCAAGAGATTTAGATCCTAGAAATATTGAAAAATCAGAATCATCTTCATCAGAAGAAGAATCATCAGAAGAAGAAACAGATGATGAAGGAATTAATGCAGCTGCACATGCAGCTGAAATTGCAGCTTTAGCACCTGAAATGAAAGTTGTTAATTTAAAATTAGGTAATACAGAATTAGCTGAACCTGAAGGAGATGAAGAAGAATTAAGTAGAGCAGAAAGAAGAGCTAAAAAAAAAGCAGAAGCTGAAAAAATAAAAAAAAACGTTTCTATAAAAGAACCTAATTCTGATTCTGAAGAAAATTCAGATGATGATGAAGAAGAAAAAAAATCAATTCAACAACAAAATAAAAAACAAATTAGTAAACCTTCTCCTGCATCTGTACAACAATCTAGAAAAGAACGGTGAGTTAAATTGTATGAACTAAAACCAAAAAAAGATGATATTTTCAATAGAAACTGATTTATATGATCAATGTTCAGTGAAGCAGCAGATAAAAAAGCAGCTCAAGATAAATATCAAAAATTACATGCTCAAGGTAAAACAACTGAAGCTAAAACTGATTTAGCTAGATTACAAGAAGTTAGAGCTAGAAGAGAAGCTGCTGCCAAACAAAGAGAAGCTGAAGCTGCAGGTTAGTTGTACCACAGACTTTCTCATTTGAATTTAGATGTAAAATTGGTAGCTGACGTGTATGAATTAATTTAGAGGCTGCAAAGGAAGCTGCTGCTAAGAAAGAGAAATTGTCAAAAAGGATTTAGATCTCCATTTCTCCCATCTCATTTGCATATCCTGTAATTGCAGTTCTCACTTGCCTACTACTTTGCCGATATCTCACAGCGATCTCGTAGATTAGTTTTATAGCCTCACAATGTATCATAAAGATAAATCTTGCTCATTATGCTGTAGATGACGAAATTGAGCATTTATATATTGATCATATGTTTATGTTGCGATTGCCAAAAGCATACCATATTTACTTCTACTCCATATGGTTTATAAAAACAATCATATCTCAACTTCATGAATCATCAATTGATGAGGAGCTATTGAGCCAAAACATCGTTAGCTTGAATTATTATATTATATTCTCATTTGGACTTACCACCTTCTTCATCAAATTCTTGTCCTTCAGAAATATAACCTAATTTTTCGTAAAACGGAATAACAGGTATCTATTTTGTTTATTTTCAATCTTTAGTTATAGTAATTCCAAATAGGTGATAAATGGAGACTTTTAATAAACTTACTTGAGAATGACATTTAATTTTTATAAATTTTTTTCCATCATTTGTTTTAATTATATTTAAATTATTTGATAAATAATTAGATTTAATCCAATTATGCATTCCTTCAACTAATATTTTACCAAATCCAAATTTTCTAAATTCTTTATCAATTGCTAATCTACTTAATTTTGATGTTTTTGGAACATATCTTATTGTACCTATTGGTTTTTCTGTAGTTTGTTTATTATTTGTTATTGATGATGATGATGATGATGATGATGTTGAGTTTATACTTTGTTCTAAAGGTGGAGATGGAATTGAAATACTAAGTAAAAAATGAATTGAAATTGGATCATATCTATAAAATCAGAATGCAATTAGCCTTCAATGTAGATTATTGAAAATTGCAAGGAGTATTTACTCGTCTATCTCTGTTTCTAGTGGGAAACCCTAAATGATGTAATTAACAATAATCCTTTATATGCTTTAGTATCGACAAATAATTATCTCACCTGCTCAACGGAAAACACTAATATGTATAACGAAATTTCATTAGCTCTACATTTATCATATTTCCAATTACAAGGATATATAATATGAATTCACCCTCAATCCTAATATCATAACAAGCTTCAATTTCATCTTTAGTTTCCGCAACTTTCAGTGTGAATGGAGGTCGGATTTTAGAAGACGTGGAGGATGAAGACATCTTTCAGGTTCTCTTTTAGAGGCGAAATCGACTTGACAAGTTATGAAAGTAAGATACCTACTGAATGTATACAAATTAATAATTCAAGATAATTTCAGTCAGCCTGTAGAGCGAAGATCCTAAGCCTCACGCGTTCCAACTTTGCCGCTGCCGCTTGTTGCCGAGAGATCAGTTTATCAGATTCGACCGTAGGCATCTACTCAACTATACATCGAAACGACTCAGGGTACTCATTGGCTCTTACGTAGTCTCAATGACATGGAATGATATGCATATGCAAAGTAAATGAACAAGTCCAATCTATACTGCCTCTATATTATCTAATCTATCAATAAAGGTGAATCTATAGAACTTATACCTATTGAAAAGAAACGCCATTCATCAGCAATATTTACGCAACTTTGATCAAAATTTCACTAACCAATAGCTACTCCACCTTCATCACTCTCCCTTCCCTTTGTTCTCAATAGTGTTCCAGCCGTCGAAGTGATATTTTGACTTATATCACCACCGAATAGTGAAACTCCATATACACCTAATTCACTAACTATATCCGAATTTCTCGAATGATTATCACCTCCTTTTACTAAATGATTTCTAAGTCCTTTAGGAGGTTCAATTAATTCCATTAAAATGTATCCTTCTTTTTTACTTGGTTCACCTTCTTCCTCGGTTTCAGCTTCTAATCCTTTAAGGATGATTGGAACGTTTTCTCTATAAATATTATTTCCACCTCCTTCTCTTTGAGGTTTTAAAACAAATCTTTCAGAATGTTTAATAGCTAATTCATAAGCTTCTTTACCAAATTTAGAATCATCCATGGGATATAATCCAATCCAAGATGATCTTAAATTATCTACATCTATCTGTGTTAATTTTCCAGCTCCAATACCAAATCCTACATCAGGTCTATCTTTACCTAATAAGAAATCTTCAAGAACTCCAGGTTCAGATAAAACTTGTTGAATTTTTTTAGCTCCTGATAATTGTAATGCCATTGATGGACATTTTATAGCTTTACTTTTTTCTAATAATATTCTAGTTGACCATTCTGACGAAGTTGGATAATCAGTAGGTGTATATGCTGCTCTATAGTAGATGACAGCAACCTCTTTGGATGCCGAGGAAGGTAGTAAAGGTGAAGGGAGCAGTAATTTCTTAGTAGTAGGTTCGATCGTAGCCAGTGATGAGAGTTCGGAGAATGTATGTCGGATCACTTGTATACCGTGGCTACATTATTCAAAATGTCAACATCTCGTGCAGTCTACATCATTCCGATAGTATGGGGATAAGATGAAGAGCGCATACCTCTCCAGCAGTTCGTATTCCAACCATCTTTGATCAAATACATTCCTCTCGCCCTCTTGGACGACAAACATTATTATAGCATCCTTTTCATCATATGCTTTCCAACCTTGCGCCAATCCTGCTGCGAGGTTCTTCAGGGGTTCATTCTGGGGGAAATTCGCTGAATTCGCCAAGTGAGGAGATATCGAGTAAAATCCATCTGTTGCTTTTTGTAGGTATCTGCAGGAGATGTTTTTTTAAGCTTTAGGCCAACATGATCATTCGCAAGATTGTTGGAACTTACTTGTGCATTTCAGTCGACCTTTGACTTAAGGCTCCGAAAGAAGCAGCAATAGTATTGAATTCAACTTGCTTTATACTCAATTCTTCTTCCTTTGCTGATTCATGTAATAAATAATCTGATCTAAATAAACCAAGTTGAAGTTGTTGAATTAAATCATTTCTAATTGATTTCCAACCTCTCCATAATTCACCTTGAAAAGAATCTACTTTAGATACACTTCCTCCCATTACTCTATCTAAAAATTCCCAATCAAGTGTTATCCTTGCGTATAAAGCATTATATAAAGGTTGTAATGAAATAGCTAATTCATATAATTTTCTTGGGAAAGGTGTAGGTAGAAGTGTTAAAGGGGCTGATATTGCTGATTTTGGTGGATTATCTGATTGAGGTGGTAAAAGTGTGAAGCCATGTGATAAGGCGTAAGTTGATGACAAGAGGATTAGCTGTTGATGTTGTTCTGGAGAGAGAGCAGGAGGCCATGCTGGAAGAGTAGTGGAGACAGACATGGCGTAGAACTGGTATAAGTGGACGCGAGGATGATGACTTGAGATGTGGTAGAAGGGTACTTATATCTTTGTTCTTTGTTTGTTTAAATAGTACATTGCAGAGTACGGATTTATCAGCACGCCATTGTTATTCCAGGCGCCGATTGATTATCAGGTACCGTTCATCCCCTCATCTCCCGGCTAATCTAAAGATCCCTCCACCATGTCTCAACACATCAGTACACGCTTTCTTCAAACTTTGAAAGCAGTATACATTGTTCCTACATCCTGTTGGCGAAGTCGTGGACAACGAATTTAGCTGTCACACTAGATCAGCTTGAAGCTGAAATTGTAATAATGCCTTCATCTCCTCCTTCTTCATCTTATGTCGAACTCCCTTCATCTTCTTCCAATACTCAAGTCATCACCCAATCTAGCGGTATCCCTTCTTTCCCTCCGACACCCTCACGAACAACTTCGAAACTCTCAATTACGTCAGTCGATGCTCATTTGTCTCCACCAACAGAAACAGATCGTAGACGTCGGTCTCATTCGAATCCCAACATAAGGGCAAAATCACCAACACCTTCTACACCTACAAAGTATAGTAAACGATCACAAAATGGATTACTAAATGTTGATCCTTTCTCGGGTGCTATGACAGTTCGTACGAAATCGTCAGTATCAACAGCTGCTTCTTCTATGAAATCTGTCTCAGTTTTTGACGGTGTACACACTACACCTTCACCTTCTTCTGGAGATGGGACTCCAACTTCGGGACTGAGTAAGAATTTCGACAATTTGGTCATAAAACAATATGATGATAGCGAAGTGAGGGCATCTCAAAGCAAAAAAGGTAAAGAAAAAGCCCTCGACATTGATGTAATGGAGGAAGAAGGTGCGGAAGGTGAGATGAGTAGATCTACGAGTGACGTGAGGAAGGGATTGAGGAATTTAGTTAGAAGGGATACGGAGCAGAAGCATCTAGACAAAACGACCGGAGACCAGAAAATGATACCGAGGCAAGGTTTAAAAGGTGAGCATGTGTGAAGTATTGTCATTTAGAGCGCAGGTCTTCGGGTCTTGCAGCCGTAGGAGAAAAGCTAATACTCTGTCTTTGAACCATTACAGATACCAAGGATGACCCTCACATTCTCAACATCACTCAAAGCTCGGCCAATCGTGAGTTGATCTATCCTTGGTCATGCAAAATTTGATATGATGTCTGATTTTTTGGGATAGATGTCATACGATACACGGCCAGACGTTATTATGTGTTGACAAATGCCGGGAAGCCCGTCTTCAGTTCGTACGTGCACGCACATTGCTGGTGTCTCATATATCCTCAATAGCCAAAAGCCGGCTCCGGTTTCTGGATGCGATATGACTGATTTTCGTTGACTTGGTAGGCATGACGACTCATCAGAGGATAATATCACCAATTTAATGGCTATAGCATCGACTCTGATATCCATATTCCAGGAAGATGACGACAAGATAAGGTATGAATTAATCAATGTCCAGAACACTCTGCAATCGGCTGAATGATCGGACATATCCTAGGTCCATCGTCAAGGGAAATTCAAGGATCGGGTTTGTGCTCAAGTCCCCGTTATACCTCTTCGCAATCAGCGATTGGGGTGAACCAGAGCATGTGGTGAGTCAGGCCGACCGATCCCTTGCCTCAATGACTTGTTAACATCTTTCCGTCAGCTTCGTTCGCACCTTGAGTATATCCACCTACAGATACTATCGGTGGTCTCTTCGACACAGCTCTCTCGCGTATTTCAGAGAAGGAGTAATTTTGACTTGACCAGATTGTTAGAAGGTAGGTCAATCACAACCAGTGTGTAAAGTGATTCTGAATGTCCCACCTTTGAACCCACAGGTACCGAGACTTTCCTCCACAAACTAATTGACCATTCACAATTCGATTTCAGCTATCTTACAGCTACATTGCAACCTTTGAGAATGAATCCCGCTACAAGAGATGTAGCTGGAGCAGCACTCATGCCACCTAGCAAATTCAAGGATTTACTTTACGTGCTGTTGATCGCGGACGGGCGGATTGTAACCCTTCTTCGACCCAGAAAGCATGCTGTTCATCCTTCTGGTGAGTGAATGCAATCCTCGAAGAGTTCCAACTGATGCTCTGGATTTAGATTTGCATCTCCTTTTGAATACTCTTGCATCATCGGCTACACTACGATCTTCCGAAACTTGGTTACCTATATGTTTCCCAAAATTCAATCCAGCGGGATTCGTTCATGCTTATATTAGCTACATGACTGAAGACGTCGGATTAGTATTCGTCAGTGCAGATAGAGACGCATTTGAAGATCTGAGACAATGGAAATCAATTGTTCTTGAGAAATTGGAGGTCGATAGGACTTTATCGAAAATTTCTGATGCTATACCATTGCATCCTTACACAGTTTGTGCGTTCGTTTCGGCCTTCTTCGACTGCTCTCAAGCTGATTCCATAAATGTTTTGACGTAGCCGCTATTGGATGTCCTGGTCTACTTCATTTTATCTATAAATCTCGACAGTACATCCAAATCACCCAACCTGAATGGGAAGCGCCTTATGTAGAAGATAGTATAGATCGTAAGAGGTATGTCGTTCCCCCTCGTACTTTTAGCGAAAGTCATTGTAGCTAATCTTCCTCATCCATCTGGATCGCAGATTGATAACTCTATATCAAAAATTACACGATGTTGTACATGCTCGTTCCGGTCAAAGCGAGACATACAAATTGGTGTATATGCGTACTGAACATGAAGCATGTTTAGCATGGGTACGTATGGTCCTTTTCGGCTTGCTCCATATGTTGTCTCTCTATTCTACTCTACTGATGAGACTGATGCACGCAGTTGACCAAACCGTTCGAGCTTTATTTGACTGTCTCACCGCAACTTTCGAAATCCGCTGTAGTGTCTACGGCCAATACCGTTGCTAAATGGGTCCTAGCGGAGGAAGGAAGGGTATTCTTGAAGGATGCACCTGTGTTTTAAGTAGACATCATATTGGTATGTACTGTGCAAGTACCTTTTTCATTCCACATGTTGTACATTCAAGTAGTGTAAAGGTTGTATGCATGATATTTCTTCCAATTATGTGATGTTTGTTAGAAACAGAACAATGGAACATGTCCCACATGCCTTGATGGACATTTTCAAAGCATTGTTCTCTACTTCATTTACCCTGAATATACATTCTTACCTAAAGTGGTAATTTTCGACTGTAACGCAACGGACCTTACGAGTTGCGACATGATTAAATAACCCCTAATAAAGGTTGATTGAGCATTGATGTTTTCTGCTTCTTTTTCCTTCCCAGCTTTATTCAATTCTCAAATTTCGTTCTCGCAATTGCGCATTCGCGTTCTTGCGCGATATCGCTTCCCCTTCGCATTGCGCGTATTCTCTAAATTGCAATTGACTTTTTTTATTTCCTTTATTAATTCAACAATATCCTTTTTACGTTACGTTCCGTCGGAAACATCTTCCAATCCCGACGGAAAATATCAAGATAGAATGTTTTCTTCACAAGATCAACAAAAGTTCACTATTAATCCACCTATAATTTCAACTTCATCTTATATACCTTACAAACCTTATCAATCTATAAAAACGAACGAAATTAACGAAAGGAATTTAAACGATTCATTTAATTATAATAACGATATTACCGGTTCTTCTAAAAATACGATTTCAGGGTTAAATTATTTAACAAATAAAAATAATAATCAACTTAATAGAAATCATTATAATAAATTATTTAACTTATCTTTAACCTTAATTGATGGAATTGATAAATTTGATAATGAATTATCAAAGGAACAAAATGAATTTTTAAATAAAATAAAAAAGTCTAATCAAATTTATATTTGTCGTTTTCGAAATTCTTCGAAAAATCATCATCATCATCATCAACAATATGGTAATTCATGTAATGCGAAATTAGGAAATTATGAAAATTTATTAAAGGTTAGTTAAATCGTTTTAACTAAAAAAGACGCGATTGATTTTGTTATAGATGCACAACATCGAAATATACATGCATCATGCAATGAATGAATACATGAAAGAATAATTTTACTGATTATGCGATTTTATTAATTTTTTCTATAGCATGTAGATATGCATTTACGAAATACATATTTAACTTATCAATATGATACAAACCATTTGGTGAGTTTAATGATTCCTTCATTTTAAATGCATAAAATATTTGAACTGAATTTATTTGAGTTGAAAATAGTATCATTGTCAATGGGGAACATGTCGATATTATTCAAATTCAATAAGAGAATTACAAGAACATTATTTAAATGAACATTTAAAAATTGAATTAAAATGTATATTTAAAGGATGTAAAGAAAAATTATTAAAAACATCATTAATAGGATATGAAAATTCATATTCAAATTTTGAAAATTTAAATTTATCTTTATTATCACATATTGAAGATGAAAGAAAACATCCTAAAAGATTATTTAATGAAAATTTATTATCATTACGCTCAAATTTACAAATTAAATTAATACCTAAAAAACCAACTTTTATAGATTCAAATTTAGAATTACCTCCTTATATGATTACTATACCTCCTATTTTATCAAAATCATTTTCAATAAAAATTCCTTCATCTCCTTCTCCTTCTCCTTCTCCTTCACCTGATCCTATAAGTTTACCACAAACACATTCAATACCAATATTAGCTAAACGTTTTATAAAACAACAAGAATATGATAATTTTTCTTTTCAAAATTCTTGTTCTTCTTCTTCTTCATCTTCATCTTCTTCGAAATTAAAATCAAGATTTAATGAAAAAGAAAATCAAATTAAAATTAGTAAAATGATGAAAATTATTTTACCTAATAGAAATGAAGAAATTCCATTTTGGCCATTATGTGGAGAATCAATCTCATTTGAATCAACTGGAACTTTTTCAGGAAGTATTTTTCCTTCTACAATTTTATTATCATCAAATGAAGAAAATGAAAATAATAACGATAAAGAAAAAGATAAATTTGGTAATTTTATTATACCTTGTTCAGATGAATTTAAAAAATTAAAATTATCAATACGTAAAAAAGGTTTAAATAAAAATGATAAATTATGTTTAGGTAAACCTAAATTAGGTGTTGGAATTTATATTTGTAATGATAATAATAATAATGAAAAAAAGAAATTAAAAAGGAAAAGAATAGAAAATGAAATTAATGAAATAAATCAAATTGATATTAAAATTTTAAATAATCAAAAAGTTATTGAAAATTCAACTTTAAATTCAATAAATGAAAATAAAAGATTTCACCCTGATCAAATTAGAAATTCTGCAATTCAATATGCTATTCGTAAAACAAAAAGATCAATAGGATTTGAAATGTGGAAAGAAGTAATTAATTTTGAAAATGAAGGTAAATATTTCGAAGAGTTGTAATTATTGGTTAAATTTTTGTATAGTCGACTTATATAGCTCAAAAGAAGATTTAAATTTTATTCGTGTTGTAAAAATTTGTATATACATCATAAGATACACTTTGGTAATCGTTTTTGTATAAATTATATAAGCATTAATCATGATAATGTCATTTTATCTTCATGTATCTATCTCATTAAGTTCATTATTTTCGTTTTCTATTTCGATTAATTTTCAAGACTTGTTTCTCATTCTGCTTTATTGCGTTACGCATTTCTTCCCTCTTTCGCTTTTTCTCTGCTCGTCTTTCCAATTCTGCAAAGATAGGAATATTAGCTGTTTTGCTTTGGAATACTAAAAGAATCATTAATAATGCACTACACTTACCTGCTTTAGATTGATGTGGACGAATTACAGTGTTTTTCTTGGGTAAAACAGTATCATACAGATCATCGAGAATTGATTTTTCCTTGTTGATTGCTAGTGTGGGTTCGGGTGGATAAAGCGTATTCAGACGATGAGTGAGTACTAAGAGATTCATAAGGTAGAAACATCAGTTGGGATTTACTCAAAGAGAAGATCATCTACAGTTTCTGGTCAAATTGAAAAGTCACTCACCATCAGAATCGTCTGCTTTGTAGATTTCCCTTAACCTTTCATCGGTTCTTTTGACTAAGCTGCAAATGCGAAATTATGTTAGCTGATATTTTGTGAGATATTGTGAGTGGATGGTTGGAATAGGGCGGTTGTAGAAGTGTTGAGAAAAGGAAAACATGTTTTACAAGCGAGAAGATGGGAGGAGTATTGAGATGGATTCGAATATCAGAGGAGGTAGAACGGAAATTAGACCAGTGGGAGGAGTGGAGAAGGGAGAGGGTAGATGAGCATAGGAAGGGAATCAAACAACGCTAAATTTCTGATTGTCTGATAGGCGATTAAGTGTAGGATGATAGGTCAACTCACGGTAAAAATTCCTTTTCCAAACTTGCAGCACCTAAAACACCAATCCAATCAATTGGACTCATATTTCTTCTCTTTTTACCAATATCAGAAGGTCTAATAATAGCTAAATTTAAAAGTACATTATTAATTAAATTTAAAGATGATTTAATAAGATTTTTTGAAATATTATCTTCTTCTAAATCAATTTCAATTTCAAGATTTTCATCATCATCATCATCATCATCATCATCATCATCAATAATTAATTGATTAATTGATTCTTGTTCTTTAGAATTTCTTGAAATTTTTCGAGGAGAATTATAATAAGGATGTTTTAAATTATTTAAACGTATATAAAGATTTATAAAATTTTTAATAATTTCTTTTAATTCAAAAATATTTGAATCATAATTATTTAATTCAAAAATTGGAATTGGCCATCTAATTGATTCTCTATTTTCATCATTTTTTGATTTTTCAATTTTTAATTTTTTTTTATTTAAATTATTATTATTAATAATAATTTCAGATTGATAAAAAGGTTTAAAATTTAATCCATCAATTCTTTTAAGATTTTTCTTTTTTTCATTTGATGATAATTTTTCAGTTTCTTCTTCTTCTTCTTCTTCTTCTTCAAATTCTTGAGGATTACAAATTTCTAAATCTTCAATTTCTTCATTCTCATTCTCATTTACATTATTTATATTAGATAATTGTCTAGATAAATCATTTTTTTCATAATTTTCTATTTCTTCAAATAAATTACGATAACTTGCAAATTCTTTATTTAATTTCATTTTATTTGAATCTCTACGTTTATTTATTGAATTTGATGCTAATCCTGATTCTGATGCTGATGCCGATGCTGAAATAGGTGAAAATTCTCTTGAGATTGATTCTCTTGATGATGAAACAGGAAATCCAACCATTTTTGTTATATCTTTGAGCTTCTTATTTTATGCTCGGATGTGAGGTTTTATTCATGATCATTTTGATGATGTGTGACTTCACAGGAAGTGTTGAAGGTAATATGCAAAATGATGAATACAATTGTTGAAAGAGCACAAACAAAAAGCGAAATATGAATTCGCAACGCGGATCATCAAATTGGCTTAACCGGGTGTTTTTTTTGTCTTTTTGTCATTTCGGGCAATTTATGCGTTTTAGTGATAATCATTCAATTATACGTATGGGAGATTCAGTCGATTTTATAAATATGGGGTCGCAAAACCATGCATTCTACAAATATGTAAACAACATCTACAATGGTATGCATATTCAATGCTGGAGTCAATACAGAATAATATGAATGACACATGCAACACAATCACACTTCAAACCAATTCATTCTCCGACTTCCTACTTTGTTCTGTGTATGCTGATCAATCAGCTCTTTCTCTTCCATCCGATTCAATTCGTATCCATCGTTATCAGCATCATCAATTGACCCATCATCAAAGCTCAACGAATTATCTTCGAGACTACCTTGCTGTCCTTTTCGATGTTGAGGGATGATTCCACACCTCAATTCAAGCGTTAATTCTCGTAATTTATCGAAATGATCAGGATTATAATCAAAGAAGTGACCCGCTCGTCCATCGTACCTGTTCAAAGACGGTATCAGCATCATATACTCTGTACCACAATAAAACCCGCGAAGACAAGAAATACCTTCTTCGTCTTCCAGTAGGCCAAAAAGCTCCCAATACTCCTAGAATCGTTATATCAGTATCTTCACCTAGGAAAAGATTTTTCAAGTTTTTGCGCCATCCTAAATTATACACATTGATTTCCCTAGCTTCGAATTTCAATCGTCTGCGCTCGTCCCGTGTGAGTAGATAGTCTGCTTTCCATTGAACGTCTTTGGGTATCTCGTCAAGAAGTGCTGATGGATAGGCATGAGTGATATTTTCCAAGGTGGTCTGGTTGTTTCTGCGAGCGTCGGGTTAAATTCTTTTTAGCATTTTGGGATTGATGGTGATGGCAACGCTCTTCCATTACCGTATCGAAATTAGGAATTTGAATTCACTCACAAAGTCAAATACCAGTGAAATACCACCAATCCCCCTACTGCAAGACTCATAAATCCGCCCATGACCGTCAACATCATGAATATGGCAGGAGATATACCTAATTCATCCTAAGGCAAGGTCATAATATTATCAGCTGCAGCACGAAAAAGCTATTTGTTAAGACAAAACTCACGCTCCACGTGTCATTGGTTGCTATAGCAGTGGTGTCGATACTAGTACTGTTTCCTTCTATCTGAATCGGTCGATACGGTAATGCTCCAGACGGATCTTGGAAGAATCGGTACGTCTCGTAGCCCGCTTGGAAGGTTGCGTAAAGGCCCAAAAGTAAAGCGTAATTGATGAAGAGGAAGAAAGGCTTGTCTACAACGGTCAGATGTTCAGCGTTAGAAGATAGAGGAAGTAAAAGGTCGCAACGTACAATTGTGATATCCCACGCAATTGCCAACCCACGGACAATGATGATCCACTGTTCACGACCAAATTTCAGCTGTGTATAATCGATTGACGGACTGGACAGCTATATGTGAGGATATCTATGCACGCCAACTCACTCTTCAATACACACTGTTCACAGTGTCTACAATGATGACATCTATCTGGTTTCCAGCCCTGGCATTTCTTACACCAACGACTTTCTCCATTATTACTCTTCGCCATCAAACTTCTACTACTTTCACTCTGTCTTGCTTCTGAGCTCAACAAGGGCGCTTCAACCCCGGTAGTATCTTCTATTGTTTCAGCAATTTGTTGCACTTGGGTTTCTTCCAATATGTCTTGATCATCCTCTCCCGCATCTACTGCAGTAGTCGGTATAAACGGGCTTTTAGCGCTCAAAGGAAATGGTGAATATTCCGAATCGCTCTCGTCGCTTTCGCTTGTTGTTGAGTTCGGCGGCGGCGTGTAGCTTCTTGCTTGAGGTATGGGCAAAGGGGATGGTCTATCTTTTCCGATTCTTGTCGTAATCCATTGTTCATTTCGTAAATATCTTAAAGGGACATTATCGTCGTCATCGTTGTTGTCTTCATCAAATTCGTTAATTGGAACATTTCCAGTGGTCGGGTCAATACTGTTTACGCCATATTCCGCAGGTCGCGTACGGTGATAATTGAGATGTGATGGTACCATAGAGGGTGCAAGTGACTGATCAGGAGTGCCAGGAGATCGATTCGCAGCAGTCGCCAAAGAGATGAGCGTTAAAATCAATAAAATATTATATATAATTACTCTACCAAGTTTTGTCAGCTGAGGGAGCGGATCTCCAATTCTTTTACAGCTCACTGTGCGAGGAATCTACTAATTTCTCTTCTTTTCAATAAAACTTCCCCAACTGAGATGAATAACGTGAATAATATCCAAGTTGTAATGAGTATGACATAACTGACTAGAATGAGCAGCACGTCAGCTCTTTGGCTCTTCTGATCCAGAAATTGAGGTCACTCGAATAATGATCACTGACAGTAGTATGGGAGTTTGGTGACGAAATTATCCAATTTGCTCCGCTTCGTTTTCTTTCGATTGCCAACATCGGTATATTCGCTTACCATTTTATCTATATTTGGTGAATACCTTCCATAGGTGGGTGCATTATCTTTCAGTCATATCCGTCTGATTTTCTCATTATGCGGGCTAGTCCTTTTCAAGTTGACCTTGCTTATGATTTCTCATAGGTGTCGAATAGACTCCAAAAGGAGAGTATTGTTGATTTTTGACCTTCTTTTGAGTTATTTGATATCTCCTTTGGTAATACAATTCATCACTGGTTTCATCATATACCAAAAGATAGGTCAAAGCCCGACGGTCCAAAGCTAAAGTTAAGTTTCACACGGTAGACAGACAATTGTCACTCCAGCGGAAAGAAAAGAAAAGAATAAACACGTGGCAACATTTCTAGCGCATCTTGTAAATTTCTTGCAAAAATAACGAAAACCTCATACTCATACGAGCATTTCATCATATTGTTGAAATACTTCTCCGTCATAATCAACATTTAATCATCGCATAATTCAAGATGGCAGATATCAATATAGAATCTACTGGAAGTACTTCTGCCACTGGATCAGTGGTACAATTACCTATCAATTTATTCACAAGATCAACGAATGATGCTATTCCACAATCAACATATCTTATTCCAGCTTCTTGGAGAAGATTTCAATTATCAGAACTTATAAATAAAGTATTACAAAATAATTCTGATAATGGTAAAAAACCAATTCCATTTGAATTTTTAATTAATGGTCAAGTTTTAAGAGGTAGTTTAGAAAATTGGAGTAAAAAAAATAGAGGAAATGATGAAGAAACTACAATTGATATTGAATATGTTAGAAGTACTTTACCTCCTCAAGAAGTTGGTAGAATTGAAGTTGAAGATTGGGTTAGTGGTTTAAGTTTAAGTAGGAAAGGGTAAGTGATTCCTTTATCTTTGCTCGTTCATGAATTCAAGGCTTATTTGGTTTTCGACGTGTCTAGTTATACTCTAT
The DNA here is from genome assembly GCF_000512605.2 of Kwoniella pini CBS 10737. NCBI lineage: Eukaryota > Fungi > Basidiomycota > Tremellomycetes > Tremellales > Cryptococcaceae > Kwoniella > Kwoniella pini. The sequence goes on along the minus strand of NC_091717.1, from coordinate 968,062 downwards.
TATCATCTTATCTCTCTCATCTTCAAATTTTACCTTTATCTTCCGCATCAACTTCTTCAACAGCACTTTATACACTTCCTTTACCAACTTCTTTAGGAGCTACATCTTGTACATGGGTATCACCACAATCTCAAGAAAAAGATATTTTATTAGCTGCAGGTGGAATTGATCGATTAACTCATGTATTTAGTATACCTTCTTTATCTCCTGAAGATAATATACAATTACCAAAAGAAATTTATACTTTACATGGACATACACAACCAATTTCAACAATAATTTCATCAAAAAGTGGTAAAGAAATAATATCAGGTTCATGGGATGGTTTACTTAATTTATATACATTACCAAATTCAGAACCTAATGAACATCAAATTTCATCTGAACCTTTAAATTTTTTAACTGGACAAGGAAATAAAAAAAAAAGAAAATTAGAAAAAGAAAATCCACGTGAACCTATTGAAGGTTTAATGGATAATGATTCAACAGGTGAAGGAGGTTGGAGAAGAATACCTGAAATCAATTTTAAAGGACATTTAGGTAGAATTGGTGGTTCAGTTTGGGATAAATTTGATCAAGAAAAAATTTGGTCAGCTGGTTGGGATGGTTCAGTAAGAGGATGGGATCTTAATACTGGTATAAATTCTATGATTAGAGTAAGTTTTTTTTTTCTTTTTCAATTCTTTATATATTTTCAAAATTGATATTTATTCTTTTTAATTTTATAGCAAGGACCATTTGATAAATCTGCATTATGTATTGATCAATTTACTGCAAATGGTACATTAGTAACTGGAAATATGGATAGAACGATATGTCTTTGGGATACAAGGCAAGGTATGTAACATTCTTCATGATAGAGTTATAGCTCTGTATACAATCAAGCTAATTAAATCATTTACTTAAAATAGCGACATCATTAATATCTTTAACTCTTCAAACTTCATCTCCAATACCATCAATTAAAACACATCCTACATCTTCATTTACTTTAGCATCAGCTACATATTCAGGAATAATTCAAATTTGGGATATAAGATCACCTAAAAATTCTTTATTCTCAGTATCAAATGTTAATAGAAAAGAAAGGAAAGTTACAAAGAATGGAAAAGTATTAGGAGAAAGACTTTTAGCTTTAGATTGGGATGGTGAAGTTTTAATTGCTGGAGGTGAAGATGGTGAAGTTGGAATTTGGAATGCTACTGGTGCATAATATTTTCAATTAATTGATCATAAAATATTATAATCAATGATATTCAGTCTGACAAAGACCAAATTTTGATCATGCACGATAATATCGATTTTTATTATAAATAAAAGTGAAAGAATGGAAGAAAGATATTTCGACATTAAATGATTGGTATTGCATATTTCATTATAATCATTATTATGTATTGCATTTGAATTGATTTTACTATTCATACACTTATTCATACTCTAATTACATTATTCTTGTTGTTTTGTAAAATCAACATTTGAATCCCAAGGTGTACCTTTTAATCCATCTAAATTACCTAAAGGATGTTCTTCTCTTGCAGTTTCTAAAAGTGATGATAAAGATTCATTTTGAATTATGGCTTTCTATTTATCCAAAATGAAGAAAATTAGTATAAAAAAAAATATTCTTAATTTGGGGAAAAAAAATCAATAAATAAATCAAGAATAGAGAAGATTGGAAGAAAAAGTTTCTCGATTTGTACAGAAATATCGTTAAAATGATAAGATGGAAACCGCCCAATTTAATTTTCGATTTATTGTAAATACAATAAAACAAAAATTGATTGTAATTAAAAAAAAAACTCACTTTTAAACAACCTTGATAATCTTCCCAAAATTTTCCACAATTTCTTTGATATTCTTCTGCTTTAATTTGAGATTTACTTTTACCTCTTATATCAATTTCTATTTGATTTTTATTTAATCCTATTTGATTATTTTTAAATTCTTCTTCTTCTTCTTCTCCTTCATTATTATCATTATTAAACCAACTATATTCTTCTTGTTTTGGTTGTTCATTTAAATTTAAATTTGAATTTAAATTTTTATTTCTTATTCTTTTATTTGAAGTAGATGGAAAAGAAGATGACCAAGAAGTTATAATTGATTTACGTTGTTTATTTTGATTATTAGTTGTTGTTGACGTTGATGAAGAAGAAGAAGAAGAAGATTCAGGAATATTTTGTATGTCTATTTGAGTTGTTGAAGTAGATATATTAGCTGTACATTTTTGATCACTAGATACAGTTGAAGATGATTGATATTCAGATGATAAAGCAGGTTGAAGATATCCTTCAAACCATGCATTAAAACATGAATCGTATTTATGTTTTAAAGGTGTACATTCAGGTGAGAGTGATCTGAATCATCACGTATAATTAGCAAGTTTGTAATGTTAGAAACGCAACGAGAGAAGGAGGTCCATGGAATTGTGACAAGTAATTGACGTAGTTCGATAGAAGCATTTGTTCAAAGATGTGTTGACAGAGTACGAAATCTTCAGTTGAATAGACGAAGATGGTTGAGTTCAATAGGATAATCAAAACTCACTCCATGATTTATATTCCACTCGCGCTTCGAAATTGGACTTTAAGTTGATGAGACCTTGTATCCTTGATTATCGAGTATGTATTTTGGTCTTGATGATGATGATCTGACTGCAAACCAAAAAGAAAGATGACGACAGAAATGGATCAAGTATAATTTGATCAATCTCGGTGGAGGATACCTTTTTATATCTTCAAGAAGCAAAGGCGATTTTCAGGGCATTAATTCGGTGTCAATGGCGCGGATAAGTCAATTGAATTATCCCAAGCCCGAACGACGTTGTTCTTCATATGCCGAAGTGAGTATATTGCTTGAAAAACCGTATCGTCAATCCGGACTACATGCATAAGACAACATCTATAATATAAAGCTCCGTGTACTTTTGATCGTGTATCATCTATAATTGAAATCCTAATCCCTAGTAAAGTATGAATAAAGCGCTACAAAACAAATTCTCGGACCCGTTTCATGTGTTTATAAGAAAAAGAGCATATAATTTAATCCGATTTATTCCCATCTATATTCGTTTCCGTACCATCAGCTAGTGATTCTTCTTCATCTGGATATTTAGGTCGAGTAGATTCAATGTCGTCTACAAAGGTTCAATACACCATTAGCTTATAACTTATAACGACAAGATAACCAAAACACTTACCCATGAAAGACAAATAAGCCCATTCTACAGCTTCTGCGGCCCAATAAAAATCGCAATGCTAAATCGATCACAACGCATTAGTCATACCATAGTAAATATTTCGACCGTATAATGAAAAATAGGACTCACTTCGCTCTTATCTAGCTTGGTGACTTTTATAACCTTTACATCCTTCTCTTTCTTCTCCATCCTTTCTATAAGAGGTTCAGCCAATACTAAATAATCTCTTCCACCATGGTATATCGACAAAGGAGGGAATCTATTATCAAACCACCTATCTAATGAATCGTCCAATGTACATTTCCGATCTGCGAATCCACCTTTACCACACCACCAAAAGATTGATGCGGAAGATACAGGTGTGGGGGTAAATCTAAACATTTTTGTTTTTCGTCTGCCAAGCCTATCAACATCAATCACATTAGCATAAGCTTCACAAGAGCAAGCACTCAAAAGAAAAAATAGTGAACGGACCAATTAGCATCTGTCCAGCCAAATAAGAAAGCAAACATTATGTAACCCAATGCCGCAAACAGCCTAGCCGGTGCATAATCGTATGCCCATCTCATGAGAGGGATGAAATCTAACACGCCGAAGAATCGTTTCCAAGTTGACCATTCCATTTTATTCAGTGCTGTGAATGGGAAACCATGTGTAAGAGGTCCAGCATAGACCGCGGGTGCGAGTGCAATGAAGACTGATAACTTCTTGCCCAATGACGGACACATGCCAAGTGATAATGAGATGAAAGCGAGACCATTTCCTTGAGAATGCCCTATGAATGCGATCTGCGTTTGGTCGGAATGATTAGCATTATACCAATTATGACAACAGAATAATGGCTTAGGACTCACCTTATCATACCCGGTTTCTCTACATACATGTTCGACCAAAGCAGGTAAATCATACATTGCCAATTCCCTAATTGTCCAATCTGCACCATGCTATTAGCTCCCGACTATCGGCACCCAGACACAGAAGAAACACTTACCCCAAAATCTCGGATCATTCCTACTAAAATTTCTATGACCCATATCGAATATACCTCTGGTATTACCCAGGTAAACTTGATATCCACCATTTTTGGCTAGCCAAAATGCCAAAGAACGGTCTTCGGAAGTAACGAATGATCCGGAAGATTGGAAAAGACCGTGAAGGATGAGTACTGGGAAACCACCTTGGGAAGAAAGAAGGTATCAGCGAAGACGCTCCACAAGCTCCGGATAATGGTCACTCACCTCTGCCATCTGAACGCGGAGTAGCCTCTGGGTCTATGACTTTGTGCACTCTATGGAGGGGAGATCAGCTATAGATTCTGAAGAAGTTCGGAAGTTGCGTGTAGGCGATGGATGGGGGAAAGTAATCCTGCCAAGGTTATAAACTCACTTTAAAAAATATCCATCTTCTGTTTCAATAGTTTGATGTTCAATATCCATTCCAACTTGATTCGCATAATCTTTTGGATCTTTTGAAATTTTTTTACCTTGTTTTTTCCAATATTTTTCATCATCCCAAGGAAAATGTTTTGGTTTACTTGGCCAAACCCATTTAGGTAAAGCTTTTGCTAATTCAGCTGAAAATGCCCATAAAACAACAAAAATTAAAAAATATGTAGAAAGTATTATAGAAATAGTTTGATTTATAAATAAATTAATTTTTGATAAAAAACTTAATGGTTTATGTGGAATTGGTGAATAAGTTGATAAATTTGGTGGTGGAAAAGTTGGTCTAGTTAAATGTTGTGTAGGTGTAGTTGATCTATCAATAAAAATTCTTCTTAATATACTTCTATTTGATCCTGTTGATCCTGTTGATGAACTTCTTGATAAAGAAGGTTTAACATTTAAATTATTAAAATTATTTCCATTTCCAATTCCATTTCCATAAATTGGTATAGGTGATAATAAAGGTGTATTTTCTTCTCTATTATTTAGTCCATTACTATCAGTATTATTTCTACTTTGATATCCTATTCCTTCTTCATCAATTTCATATTCTGGTGTTTTAGCTTCATTTGAATTTCTAAATGCTCTAGCTTGTGCGTGAGCTGTTATTCCATTAGGTAAACTCATAGCTGCTCTAGCAGGTGCATCTAATAATGTTGAAGGTGGTGCTCTAGTCAAATGTATAGGAGGTGGATGAGATGATTTAGAAGAGGAAGAAGGTGATAAATGTGATGGATGAGTATTGAATGAAGATGTTTGTCCTGATGTAATTTCAGGTGATAATGATCGAAATCTAGAATCGTTTTTAGGTGATATAATGTATTTTGAAGGTATTAAGGATGGATCTCCTGTTAAAGGTGCACCATCATGAGGTGATAAAGATTTTCGCAATTCTTCAGTTAATTCAGGTGATGATGATGTTGAAGAATTAGTAGGTGAAACAATTGAAGTAGTCACTCCAAGTATCTTGGAAGGTAACAAAGCTGACATCTATTGAGGTAAAAAAGGAATTAGAAAGACACCAACCAAACTAAAATAAAAAAAACTCTAAACTCACTTTGTTCACCTGACACTGTTCATAGAGATGTACGTGGTATACTATTGATTTTATGGGAAACAATCGAGCCGAGAAGAAAGGCCTCTATTTTCCTTGTTTCCTTGTCTTAGCTTGATTTTAGTGTACTTTTCTGGTTGTGCGGCTTTTTAGATAGTTGAAATCAAACTCGAAGATACATTTTGTTGTGTAATGCTTTCCTAAAAGGTAAAATACTACGATATTGATCTGGTTTCACTTGCCTTGAAGTGATATGAATGTGATCGTCGAGAATGAATGAATGGATGTTTGTTTATATATTGATCTCAGGATATTTCTACACGTTTCATATCATGGGAAACTCAATAACAATCATAATTATTTTATTGACGATCCTGAATTAACCGGTTATGAATAGAATATTAAGTTATTTTATTAATCTTTTACCCTTAACAAGCGTGTATAACACGAGTACAAATGACGTTTTCTTTTGTTTTGGTATTAAGAGAACAAGGGCATAAGAAGACAAGTAATAATAGTGGGAATCAAAAACGTAATTGACGGAATCCAACGATAATGATGATCAGAATAAGATAAGCTTGAAGCTCCACCAAAACGCAAAAAAGGTGGAAAAAGACGTATTGATCGTGATCACTCATTTATGTTTATCCGTATCGCGTTTGAACTTTGTATCGTATATATCAATTTGATAATGTACATTATATATGAAAAAGATGATTAACCAAGTAAAACTGTACATCCCATTTCTAACAATATTTCTCTCCATGAACAAGCCTCATCATCTAATCCATCATCTATCCTCTTCCAACATTCTTCAGCAACACTTTCAAGTACATCAATTTCATAACAACATTGTACTCTAAACCATCTTAATACTTCTCTTGCTCTTTGTCTTTGTATTGGCGTAATAAGTGCAGTTATAGTGATTAGGAGAGACTATTCAATATCATCAGCATAAAATATATTAAGGTTGAAAAAAGTTAAAAAATTGCACACTAACAAAATTCATCCATTCAACTTTATCTCCAACTTGACTACAAATATCTAAGACAGTATCTGCAGATTTTTGAATAATTTCATTTTCTCTAGGTAATTTTAATAAATCTCTTAAAATTAAAATTTGAAAAGAATGCCATGTAGCTAAACTACCATCTTTTGTTCTTTTTCTTAAAATTGTTTTTGGAATATTTAAAATCCAATTTGACATATCATTTCTTAATTCATTAATTCTAAATTTTAAACTTTGTCTCCATCTTTTTTTTTCTTCAAACCATGTTATTGCAATATTTGAAGTTTCATTTGAACTTGTAAAAGGTATTTCACCTTCATAATCGAAAAAAGATTGTCTTTCTAAATCTTGTGATTCCCATGTTAAATTAATTACTCTTGTCATTAATCTTGGTATTGATCTATGCATTCCCCAAGTACTTTCACATGACTATGTTATGTATCAATCGGATATATAAGCCTTACAACTCCATGACTCCATAGAGAGGAAGAAATCACTCACATCATGTTCAGATGGATCAGTAGGAGCTAATCTTTCCCACCAAGTTGAAGAATCAGTCAAGACGACAGTCGGATCCCCAGTCGACAGAGATCCTGCAAGATGCAAATCAAATATCAGCTCAATGGTCTGCCTCCATTCAGTTAGGTGATACGACACTCACGACCAACGTCACTGATAACCATACTCTCGATCAGACACCTCAGCAAAGGTGATACAGGTTTGTCAGGTACTGATGCGGGAGTCATCGATGACAAGGGGTGATCAGGATAAGGATTATCAGGGAATAACATTTGTTCACATCCTCCTCTTTTCCGTACAGCCAATAATCCTAATCTAACGACTTCTCTCCAATGTGGATTCGCTCCAAGTACCTAAGGAAAGCACTGAATCAGCTTATTTCTGCCAGATAGTAAATGGGTCTCCTAAAGCTAGCCCGTCCAGATTGATGCACTCACATCATCGAAATTCACAATTACAGTAGCCGCGAAGAAAGCATCGGACATGATTTCCTCTTGTATATTCTTAGCTTGCCTCAACAATTTTACAGCTTCCCATCGATAAGCCAGTCCTAATTCTCTCGTGCGTCCAGATGAGGAAGATACCGAACCTCTAGCTTCGAGACTGATGTCGTACTTGTGGTCAGAAATATTTTGTTTTGGCTCTCAAGAGAGGAAAAGCCTTCTGCTGAGCAACTTACACAGATAGATGAATTGCTCCCATAGCTAACATTCCTTGTTTTAACGCTTCAGAACTTAATGGTGCTTCCCCTGTAGGAACTAAGAACAATCTTGCAACATGTTCAACCCATGGATTTGGTTCTTCTTCAACTACTAAGATAGATAATGAATATGTCAAAGCGTGATGAAACTGTAATATAATTCATGATTTATAATTAGCGAATTTTAACTTTAATTAATCGATATCAACAAATGACAAAAAAAACCTTACACATCTCAAATCTTCTTCAACTGGAAAAAGTTTTTTTAAAAATTCAGGAGGATCTAAAGGTCCACCAAAGAATTGACCCATTCTAGTATCTCTACATAATGCCATTAAAAGTTCAACAGCATCCATTTGTTGTACATTATGTGTTGGATGAAGTAACCATGCAGGTTGTCCAGTATTATTTATATTATTTGTAGAAATTATAGGTGAAAGTGATTTTATAGATTGTGAAATTGTTTGATTATTAAAAGATGTTGAAGATATAGCTTGAGGAGATATATATACATTTGATTCAATATCAATTTGAGAATTTAATTTGGATTCAATTTTATCTTGAATATCTTGATCTTCATTTTTTAATATATCTAATGATTGATCTTGATCTTGATCTTGAATAAATGAAGACTTTTTATGCCTTTTTGCTAATTTCTCTGCTACTGCATTAGGATTAAAAGCTTTTTTCTCTGGATAGACACACTAAGAGAATAATCATGAAATTAGTCTATTCACGAATTCTTTGACTTATGGCCTATGAAAGAAAACATCAAATACCTACTTCTGCTCCATAATTTACACATCTTTTACATTCCGGTTTACCTAAATTCATAAATACCCAATCAATATCAATTAAACGATTTCAACAAATTTAGTGAATAATTATTTAACTCACCTAAATCACATTTTAGCCTTCTACTCCTACAAACCAAACAACCATTTCTAGATCTAGTAGCTTTAGTCTTTGGTTGTTTTTCTACTTGTGATGATTGAGTATCATGTTCAATTGATGGAGTTGAAGGAGAAGATGAAGTTTTAAGTTGATTAGATCGAATAACAGGCATTGTTTTTATACTATTCTTTGTTTATTATTTTTCTTGCATTCGTTCCTGCATTTGCATTTCCACGTTTAGTCCTACGTTATGCACGATTTCCTTCGTAGGGCGTCACGAAGCAGTATAGCTTCCTCGATTATTATGAACGGTTGATGGTGTATGAAATGTCAAGTCAAGATAGGAAGAATAAATCGTCTAGGTTGAAAGGCGTGAATTGGCGAGTTAGACGGAAAAATCGGAGGTTAACACCTGAATTCGGGTTACTCTCGACATAAAAGATTTTTTTAAGTCTAAGCAGAGATATAGGAATCAAGATTATTCCACTACTGCATGGTGCACCCCTCGACTCCTCAACACCTGACTTATGCGATGTGCGAATGCATAACATATTGACTTTGATCGTACAAATACATACAACGTTCTTATGACGTAAAACATGATGACTTGGCTCAATCGACGAACACTCTTGGCATCAACAGCCATGAATCTCTCTTATCCCAATAACAATCATTACCTATATCTTCAAGCTACACTGCAGACGCGCCTCCATTACCATGCCTTCTACCGCCTTTCCGCCTTTCCCTATCTTTATCTTTCTCCTTCTCCCTTTCTTTATCTTTATCTTTATCATCCCCATCATTATTATTATTATTCAGATTTGTGCCCAGACTTCTTCTTTTCGATGCCCTACTTGATCTACTATTCGTAGGTGGTGTTTGAATCTGTACAGTTGCAGTATTATTAGGTGGAATAGGAACTTGATCGATTTCCATAGAATCTATCATTGGTCTTTTACTTCCTGTTGCATAATTCTGAGCAGGTCCATCAAGATTAGTCGGTTGACTAAACGATACGAAAGGTACACCTGCAAGAGGTAAAGTAGGGTTAAAAGTTGTGCTTGGCATCGTTGTGGATGATGAGGAGGAACTAGCATTAGAGTTATGCTGATTCAGATTCAATTGTGTATATCGACCGGGTACGTTCTTTGATGATCTAGGCAAATGATTGAGAGAAGGTCGGGTGTAATTATTTGAAGGAGATGCCATGGGTGAAGAAGACATAAGGCCTGACGGAGTAGGTTGATATGCTGGTGAATCGATTGTATTAGGCGTAGAATTGGATGTTGAGGCTGTATTCGGTATATTTCTTGAAGATCCAGCTAGTGGACTTGCGCTTTCATCTAATTGCTCTTCTTTGGACTTGCTAGAGGAAGCGGCGCAAGCAAAAGTAGGACCAGCAGAAGCTGGTCGGTTGGTTGGATTCAAGGCTGATTTGTTGAATGCAGAAATTGGCCGTTTCATAGGCGGGGGTGGGGCAGGTTCGTCCGTTTCCTCAGCTGCGAATGCCGAGATCGCCGCCTGGTTGGTAGAATCAAAGACAGTGAGAGTACGATGAGGGCGACAACACAACGGAAAGAAGGACAAGGTAGGAAAGATGGTCAGCGATATATACTTTCGAGGTGAAACTGCCTGGCGAACGAGAATAAAACCCACTTGTCTAGCATCCGCCCAGTCCATCAACCTAGATAAAGTTTGTTCCGCATTCTGACCTGCACCTATAGAAGACTGAACTGTAGAAAGGACGTCGGCCCTGAATATAAAGACCGCTGTCAGTCGAGTGTCCGAACGTCTCCATGACAGCTTCTAGCTTACAGAGCTCCAGAATATCCAACATTATATGCTTGCTACAATGCAGATCCAAGTCAGTACTGTCTTGTGTCGGTACATATGAGAAAGGAAGGGGACGAAAACGACAAGGATAGGAGTAACTCACCTTGGTATATCCTAATGAACTTTTGTACAGATTCGTTATACTCAATGCGGCAGCTATACAACAGGTCAAGTCAGAATCAGCATCGAAATTCCTTCATAATCTCCTCGGCGCTCTCATTCTATAGCCTTTCGAGACGCCTTCGAATGAACGATTAAGAGGTGGCAACATCTTCCTTCCGGTCTAATCCGTTTTAAATCCTCCTACTCAAATTCGTGATTCAAACTAACCTCTGAACTTATCTCCCATATCCCTCTCAGCATCTGCTAAGCCAGGCGGTAAAGTCGTCCCAAGAGTTGATAAATCCATTATCAATCCGTGTCGTTGGATTGTTTGTATATATAAATAACAAGAGTGAAGTGAAAGATGATATGTGCTATTGAAGGGAAAATCATCCATAAGAACAAGGATGATTATGTTAAGATACTACTACTCGTTATACCAAGGATTGATTCACTAAGGGAAATTAAATGGGTAACTCTTTTACATTTATCAATGTGGCGTCAACAATCGTTTCAGCATGCTATTTTAAAAAGACGTGTTGTTTAGACATTTGTATGATTAATGCATTCAACATGCATGCGACAAGTTAAGATGATATTATAATTGTAATTGAATATGTGAAGCTTTTTACATAGACAAATAAACTGAATCTATCTCGCCATAAAACCCGACAAGTGGTCGATTACTTCTAAGCTTGACTTATATTCCAATTTTACGTCTCCAATTCTCATCTCGATCCTTTATGTCAGCTTGAATTGGATCACTGAACATTCTGTACCATACCAAGGTCGGTACTCGAGGTCTGAAAGAGGAAGAGCCGGATGAGGAAGTACCTGAGCCGGACGATCCCGAAGATGTGGTCAAGGTGAATGGAAGAGGTCGGTGGAAGAACGTTTTCACAACCTCATCAGTAACTAATTTTGGTGATCCATCATCGGAATGTGCTCGAGATGGGATAAATGGCTTTACCTGAGTTTGAAGCTGAACGGGCGGAGGATAAGTTGGATGAATTGGCTTTGCCTCTGGGCGAAGCGAAGGGGGTGAAATAGATGGTACCTTTGTACTCTTCGATGAGTAATGTTGAAGGGTTCGGTCACCTTCAGAATAAACTTGATTTCTAATTTGATCTAGAAAAATTGGTACCGAAGTTGATCTGTGAGAAGATCGATTTACTGAATCTGAAATCGCCAAGAAAAATGGATAAGGGCGTTCATTATTGGATTGAAGTATTGGTGAATAAGAACGGGTGTGGAAGTCTTGATCTGAATATCCATAATAAGCACTATCGTTGATGGTGTGTAGCAAAGGCATTGTATAGTATTATGCTGTGAGAATGCAATAAAAAGCAAGTGAATTAATGCAAAGGAGGTTGTGATATACCGACAGGTCTTTGTGTATTATGGATGACTTCTAAGTTTAAACGCTGGGTGGCGATAATATTGAGATGTGAATGAAGATGTAAATTGAAAGGTGAGTTGAACAACCAAGAACGATCCTATATATATGCAATATCTCTTGGCTGCATGTTGCTATACAACTTTTTGCCATACCACTTTATATTGACAAAGTTCAAACTCAGGACATAGTACGTACGCCATAGTTCTGGTTCTGAAAATGGTACGACTAGAAATCCTAATGTTCACTTATAAAGTTCACAATTCCGTAAAAAGGGTACGTACTTGCTAGGCATTGTTGCAGTGTTGAAGTACCGATAGGTGTTCAAGACAATTCTGCCGGCGATCGTTGATATGTTAATGCTTAGTTCCTAGTAGTATATTGAAATCGTCTTAATCTGCGAACTATATTGAACATGAGTACTGATATCCCGAAACCCTGATATTCGGCTTGAGGAAACGACATCATGAACAACCTAAAGTGATAAACCAGAAGTTACATAATACTGCCTACATCAATGCATATCCCGACTACAGGAAAAACTGAACTGTGACTGAAAGATCGTTGTTAGATAGACTGATCTTGATAATAGCTCCTTTATATCAACAAAGTTTACATAAGATACAGTTAAGCGAATTTCTTCTTTTCAACGAAGATGTCATTGTCCAAGTATCAGATTAGTCTAGCTTGACAACACCTTCTTTTGATGAAGAATTCCTCGGGCGGAACAATGGCAAGTATATTTGCGAAAATCCGAATACTCTTTGAACGAGATGACGCAAAACAACATAAAGTCAGCTCGTATTGAAAGGAAATAAATCTTTCTTTTCTATAATAAAAGGATAAATGACGAGCGTGAATCTACTTTTACTAAAATTTGCATTTCGAGGAAAATATTCGGAATTCAAGAGCCAATACTTATACATCTCAAGCATATATTCGGATATCCTCTTAGGAGCGTCATCTCGATAATCATGTATATATAAAAGTCATATCTGGAGGTTTTGTCTTAAAGTTTCAACGGGGGATTTATCCAATCCCCTCACCCGAACAATTTTGCCACCAGACATATATACCATCACTAGTCCGTTATATTGCTACACTACCTACTCGTGATTATCGTGATAAGCTTGTTGCGTATCATATCGATACAACTAGTTCAAATGCCACAATCACTGATATATGAACCTTTACCAGAGGGTACGGTAGGTAGATACACCGCTATCAATGGAGGGTCTAAGCCGCCTAATTTCCTACAAAAATTGTTTGAGTGAGTTGTACGCCGAGTCCTGGAGTCACTTTGCCACTGTTGATCCTTCATTTTATAGCTTCTTATCCCTTGATCCACACCCATATCCCGACATTATGTATTGGGGATCAGATTCGAAACAACTAGTTATTGCTCAGCCTGACAAAGTAAGTTATACTCGATACTGCTTCTGCATGTTTCCATCTTATCAGGTTGAAAAAATTGCTAATACCTTTCCTGATTGTCACAGCTCGCTGAAGAAGTTTTACCTAAATTATTCAAACATGATAAGATAGCTTCGTTCGGTCGTCAACTTAATGTAAGCTTTCTCCCACAAATAGATAAATAGTGATATATGGAAAAAGCTTGATTATTGTTTGATAGATTTACGGTTTTTCTAGACTTTTTCCAGGAAGACAATTCAAGGATGTAAATGGAAATATTTCAGATGCGAGTGTTTGGGCTCGTGAGTACAGTTTCAAAATATGATCAGTAAAATGATGATCGAATTTATATTGTGTTTTTAGATCCAACTTTGGATAGACTTTCAACTCCATCAGATCTTTTATCCATAAAACGTAGGGCACCTCCAAAATTAATTCGCACAAGAAAATTACCTAATGGCGAAATAATTAAAACTAAAGCAAGTCAACATGTAATTGAAAAGGCTAAACGACTTAAACAAGATATGTTGATTTCGAAATCACATTCACATTCTCGTGGAAAATCAATCTGGAATAACAATAAACATTCTAAAGAACATCCTGTCGACGAAATAGATAATGATACTCAAAATACTTGGAAAGATCAGCTACAATCGTCTTTATCAAGTTTTGATACTATGAAACAAATGAAAAGAAATGATACTTTATTATCTGACATTACTGAATATTCTGAAAATGGTACTGGTCAATCACCTCTTTTTAAAATGAATAACTCAGCAAATACGAATACCACAATGTGGTCAAATAGCGCTTCTCATCTGACTCCTACACTAACTACAAGCTCTCGTGATACTAAATTAACAGGACTCATGCCGCCGCTTAACTTACACCTACAAAAGAGTCCACCTCTTATGAGTTCATATACTCAACCATTCCCTAACCCTTCCTTATTGATTAACGAAAGATTATATTCTTCTTGTCCAGCTTCTATTCATACTTCACCAACTATCCATCATAATTATATACCTCCTCAACTAAGCTGGAACAACAATGCTTCAAGCGGTAATAACCTATTGACATCTTCTATCGATACTCATAATCACCCATTCGAAATCGGAAATAATCCAGGATCATTCGATAGTTCCTATCAATCTGATGTACCGTATAGTATGGCTAATGATCAGCCAGCTTGGTTTGAAATTGATAATGGTATCACCCAGCAGAATCAACCAAGTAGAATAGCAGCACCAGCAGCAGCTATCCCAACACATCTTTTACAAAATCGAAATCAAGCTTCTAGACAATTTTATGAAAAGCAAATTGATTTAAATCAATCACAAGGTATTATACAACCTTCTACACCAATTTCAAATAATTCAATTTTTGATCAATATAAAAATAATTCTATAGGATTATCATCAAGTTGGAATAAACAGATTAATTTACCTTCATCTTCTTTATATACAGGATCGTCCTTTTTGATTAAACCTAAACCTATTTTAATAGGTAATGGTAATGGTACAATAGATCCTAAATGGATTAGTCCAATAAATTCAGAATGGTCAACTCCAAGTATATCTAGATTAACTTCTCCAAATCATTTAATTCAAACTCAAATTCAAACTCCTTCATATTTGGGTTCGACCACTAATTCTCCCGGACCACACCTTGATAAGATACCTAAATCAGAAAACACCTTTACTACTATCGATCCTGCTCCTGCTCCGTCATTTGTATGGTATAATCCGACTCATATGGATCCATCTCACTCCTCAGATAGCCTGATCGAGCCTCCTGAACCCAATAATGGGCATACTAATCACATCAATCAATCAAGTATAGGTACAAGTGCAAATATAAGTCATTCTTTCGAAAATACAACTCATCGAATTTCACATCAATCATTATCCCTACCCACGATGTGTACGATTGACAGTAACTTCATTGGTAATAATGGTAGTGGCAATACTCATGAATACAGAGTATCTCAAATTCCGAAACTCGATGATAATGGAGTATTCAAGTCGACTCAGGCAAATCAGGAAGGTAAAACTGATATTGATCCTTTAATTTACTCTACAATTGGTACAAATTATAAGTGGTTTGAATGACATTGGCTTTGCTCTCTATCGAGATCTAACATTAACCTTGTGTGTATTCATCGGTAAGCATATCGCGAGGAGGCCATTGATATATAGGATGGAAAAGCTTAGTCAGAACTGGTGATTTGGATGTTGATTCTCTGCATGGTTTATGTCATACTGTACTAATCATAAATGTGTAAGAGGATATCAGACTGTATGCTTACTTAAATCTGTAGACTAAGCGGCTTGTTACTCTGTATCGTTAATTATTCATGTATATACAGTAAATCCGTATCGATATCACATTCTGTCAGGGTTACCATAAGTGATATAACATGCAAGCGTAAAGAATGAGGAATTCTATAGCAAGTGCAAGTCGACCGATGTAAAGCAATGTACATATCGTCAAAGCGACGAATTGCATGTGAATATCTAACAAGTTTCTGGATAGCGACACATCAAAACGCCCAGTCCAAAGCCTTACCCCACCATGTAGTGGGAGGATGATCTTCGGGAGCTTCTGAAGGATCGAATCTTCCTGACCAAAGATCTATCTCAGAGGCCTTTCGGAACTATAAAGGCAAGACAGCGATGTCAGCTTTCATGGATAGTCACACTCGCTCATTGATGGTCTTGAGTTGTCAAGTGACTCACGCTTGTTCGCTTGAAAATCTTCCATAGCACGAATGGTACAATGAAAATTGGGATACCGATATAATTCGCCACGAAATTAGAAGAACTCCAATTTCCTTTGAGGAAAACGCTGAAACCGGATAACAAAGTGATGACTACTCGACCAAAAGCAATAAGCATGAGGGCGGTACCAATGATTTTAGGGCAGAAGAACTTACGGAGAGAACCGATAGTACCGACCCAAGCGGCATAAGGTTGAAACCTGCCTTTATAAGGTAAACTATTTCTATCAACACCTTGGGCTTTACAAGCTGCGTAAAATCGTAAAAAGCAAATGGATAAAGTCATCCAAGCTAACAATCCGGCCACTGTCGATAGTGTTAATATCCAAGAGAAAGCTTGAGCAGCTCCTCCACTTCCCAAAGATAAATAAGCTAAAGGACCAAATAAGAAAGATGCTATAACTGCCCAATATGGTACACCATTTTTATTCGTTTTTTTAAAAATTTGAGGTAATTGTCTATCTATTGACATTGCAACAATAATTCTAGCTCCAATGTAGCAGTATGAATTTCCTGCTGACCATGCGGATACGAGGATACAAGCCTAAACATGAGGTTTAGTACACATATACAAGCGGCAGAGGAAAGAGTGAGAATACTCACATTGATGATAGAATCAAGTGCAGGAATTCCAGCTCGCTTGATACCCAATACCCAAGGTGAAGAATTCGCGTTACCCGTACCAGAAGATAAGGCCGGATCGTTATAAGGAACAATCATACCAATTAACAAAGCTCCTAAGATATAGAAAATCGCAATTCTATATGTGACTCGTTTTGTCGCTTTCGGAAGGTATTTATGTGGGTTCACAGTCTCAGCAGCAGCAATTACGACCTGTAAAAGCATATAAATCAGTATTGGACACTTTACAGCATGACTGCAATTCAAGGTGGAAAAACTCACGGTTTCGACACCAATGAAAGAGAAAGAAGCATTAATTAAAGCAGATAAGAATCCAAGGAAATGCCCTTTTGATCCTGTTATTCCATTGTAATTTGTAAAAGCTCCTGGATTTTTCCAATATCTAAATCCAATTCTATCATGATTTGGCGCACCGCCAAGGGTGATTACAAGAGAAACGAAGATAAGACCAACGAAACAGATCACTTTGATGGAGGCCGATACAACTTCGCTTTCTCCAAAGCTGTGAGATATCTTTTAGTAAGCTCATTGATCATAAGCGCTTCGAATTGTATTGACTTACAATTTGACATGCATGATATTGATAGCAAAGATAAGGGCCAACGAAATCGAAATTACGAGAGCGGGTGTGATATCTGTCCAATATGACTAAAGAGACTCAAATCAGCTCAACCAGTCTATTCTATCTTCACGGTGTTTGAGCCCGCAATGATACTCACCACTACTAAAGCTGCGGCAGATACTTCACTCGCGATGGCGATGGTGTAACAA
Organism: Kwoniella pini CBS 10737; assembly: GCF_000512605.2. Classification (NCBI taxonomy): domain Eukaryota; kingdom Fungi; phylum Basidiomycota; class Tremellomycetes; order Tremellales; family Cryptococcaceae; genus Kwoniella; species Kwoniella pini. The sequence goes on along the minus strand of NC_091717.1, from coordinate 950,306 downwards.
TACCCATAAGATATGGCGAGCGTGAAGCCTACAGCTGGATCAATGAATCGAGTAGCGTAATGGGGGAATGTACCGGCTTGAGGTATCTGATGAGAGGTAAAATGGCGCCAAATTAGCTTTCTTGATGTGAACGAGTCATTGTCCATTCGGAGAACTCACAAGAGTAGCCATTTCTGCCAGTCCCTCCATGACAGACCAGATGACCGCACCAACCACAATGAATGCCATCAGCAGACCTGCAGGTCCGGCTTTTGCTAGAGCAGCTCCAGTACCGATGAAGAGACCTTTTGAAAATTCATCAGAACACGAAACATATTTGTATCCGAGACAATGTCAAGACTCACCAGTACCGATACCTCCTCCTAAACCGATGAACGTAACATGTCTACGGTTCAGCCGACGCTGTGTGGACCCTACTCCTCCGACGCCCACTGTCTTGGATAAAGAGTTCTCCAAATCTCCATAAGGTAGCTCGGCGTTAGTAAAATTCTGTTCATATCCAGCGTTGGCGGGATTGTTAACTTTTTCGCTCCTGCTAGACGAAGTTTTTGAGGTTTCGGCCATACTGTTTAGGTCCTAATTTCTGGTTGTCACAACCACAATTCCAATAAATTATTTTTATATAAGAACAATGCGAGCAAAAGCGAAACGCAGTAACAGGTCAAAACCTATATATATTTGGTCGAAAAAGTCTTAGCTCCATAAAGAAAAAGACTGAAATAGAATGATCACGCCATGTACACAAATCCGAATAATTGGTGATCAATTGGTTGAACCATGTGGATTATGCTTCTTTGCCCTCTGTCTGACCTCTGATATTCCCCATCTTCGTTTCAAATGTAAAGTACAAACGAGATGAATTTACAACTGAAGAGTAACGAGCCTAGGAAAAGAACGGACAAATTTTTTTGGTATTTAAGCGAGGTGATCGAGATCCGGCTATAGTGGGATCTAAGCGGGATTTGATCGACATGGCTCATATGTCGTTGCAATTTGTCTCAAAATACATCGTAGCTGAACGACAACTGCTGCTTGAAATTTTTACACATCCCCAAAGCCTCGCCTCATGGATTTTGAATATAACGTCTTCATTCGTCATCTGAATTGGGCGTCTAGGAGCACATTGAGGGGAATATATTCCATGTAATGCGGAGGTAGACCACATGGTGTCTTGACCGTTATTTGCCATCTTGGCGATTGCGTCAGATCATGTCAGCGACATACAGATCGATCTAACTGACCAGACTGTGTCTAGGCTACGCTCACGGATGGCGCCTGCCAAAGCACCGGGTACGCTGGAGAGACATATTATTTGTAACGCGGTCCGGGAGGAGTGTCAGCAGCCGACCTTGTGTTCGCGCTTGCGGAGTTTCTTACTAGCTCTATAGGTGCTTACTCGGGCTCAGACCATGCTCAATCCGATACCAAACTCACTCAAATGCATTGGCGAGATGAAAAGCACTATTTGGGTCGTTCAGCAAAGAAGAAACTCATTACGTAATTGATTGTTCATCCACGTGTTTGACGCGTCTTGATTTAAGAAGTCAACAAAAACAAATCCCAAATATCCCAATCATTACGAGTGAAACAAACAGGCTTAATTGTCCGTTCTTTCCTTATGATTGCTGCTTGTCCGCATAAATACTCATAGACCATTCTGTAGACTACTGTCAAAAATGCCGACAGCGGTCGCATCACCATCATCGATAATAACAAACCCACGCTCGAGGACCGTATCGAAGAAACACTCTGGATCTACGCCTGTGTCCCCAGCAGATTCTCCTCTTCAGCCATCAAGAATAATCAACGCTCCGAATAAATCATCGAGCCTTTCGATGTCCGTCAATGATGATGCAGCCGAGAAAGCAAAGAGGAGGAAGTCAGCGCATTTCGGTGACCTTGCTGCTGGAGCAGGGGAACATAAAGAACGTCCCAATAATGGAATCAACGGGAGTGGGAAAAGAACCGTATCTGCACTTGCTGTGCAACAAGCCGCTTCAGGTGGTCAAAGTATGGCACAGAGAAGGGCAAAACGTTTGTCTGCCGTCGAACCTGCTGCACCCGTTGTCAGCATGGAAGTCATGAATACCAATTTTGAGGAATGGATGAAATTAGCCACCGATAATGTGAGTTGTCGAGTCGCATCATTTAACGCGTCATTGCAGGTTTCAAGTGTGGGATGGCTTATCTCTGTTGACTCAGAAAATCAACGCAAATAATTCCTGGAATTTTGCTCTGATCGACTATTTTGCGGATCTGACGCTGCTACGGAATGGTCCTGATGACCAAAGTGAGTTTGGGTTTGCGACAAGTAGGTTGTATAGCCTTGCTAATTCCAGGCATCTTCAGGTATCAATTTTCAAAAAGCATCTTGTACACTGGACGGATGCATCAAAATTTACACTTCACGAGTAGACAGTGTAGCGACGGAAACCGGGAAATTGCTGAGCGGTCTGGCAGGAGGTGGAGGTAAATTCACACACATTCATCTGATTACGGAATTCAGAGAGCAGGCTAAATTACTTGACGCGAACAGGGGGCGATGATGCAGACGGTGAAGATGCCGATGGTGATGATGAAGAGGGAGGGGAGCCGAAAGCCACTCGTAAAGTCAGTAGATCAAATCATCTTACCAGGTCCTCACCTAACATACATTCATAGACTACAAGCCGTTCTGAAGCAACTTTAGCTAAATCCTTTGCTCAACTACAAGTCAAAAAATTCGACCTGGAATTCACAGTGGACCCGTTGTTCAAGAAGACTTGCGCCGATTTCGATGAAGGAGGAGCCATGGGCTTGCTCATGAATCACCTCGGAGTTGACGGTAAAGGAAGAGTAGTATTCGATGCTGGAGATGCTGGTGCAGATGAAGACGACGAAGACGATGAGGATGATCAATATGAAGAGATGGTCGATTTAGAAAAGCTGAGAGGCAAGTCCACCATCTCTAGTCGAACCAGTCAGCTAACCTCCTATGAGTTTTTAGAGTTTGTGCCATCGGTAGAAGCTGTCCAAGACCTATACATTTCAGACACACTGCAATCCTTCAAATTCTCGTCCGATCCTGATTCCGCCCCCGACTTCGCAACTCTCTTTGGTCTGAAAGATTCTTATAATGACGACGAAACTCGATCAGCATTTGACCCAGATGATCAAGATTTTTCCCCTCAGCCTACAGGTGATGGTGCAGTTCATGATTTCTTCGGTGACGAAGATTTCGATGTGGGGCCTTCAGGTGGATTCGACGACGGTGCATCTATGGCGGGAGACGACATGGAAGCTCAAGAGGCTTACAGTGGGGCGGGAATGGGTGGATCTTTAGCCATGGCGGCTCCCGGTGAACATCTAGGACCGTTCGACCCGCGTCGCCAAGCTGGTCCAGGAGAATTAGTCATGGCATTTGGAGCTGGTGATGATGATGCGGAAGGGATGTTTGATTACTTTGATAAGGGTTTCGGAAAAGCCTGGGCCGGTGCAGACCATTGGAAATTGCGTAAAGTTACCAGGCGAGGTCAGTGCCGAGTTCCTGTATACCTACCTTGCTTGCCTTTGCTGACACCCTCCTGTGGACAGATGGAGCAGCCACAGCAGCCGCGTCTACAGCTCCAACCAAAACAGCTCGAGCGGCAAAGACACCTTTCGCAATCGATTTCGCGTCCGCATCGACAGCAGCTACTTCTTCAAAGACACTTTTCGCTCCGGCTTCTAAGTCGTCTATCACACTGCCATGCAATCGAGCTTCATCATCTAAAGCAAATAAAAGGACCTCGGCTGTAAAACGCAGGGAAGAATGGCTGTTGCCTGATGATATGCATTTCAGCAGTAGACAGTTGCTTAGGTTATTCCTAAAGCCTAAATTCTCGGTGAGTGGGCGTCCGGTCCGTTACGTACAATGGAAATGCGCTAATCAGACCATATGTAGCTGCGAATGAGGAAGAATGGTACTGCCCCGCGTCTGATCGGTGAGTCGCGCTATTTTCGCCCACCCGGTAAGAGGGGTGTTGCGCTGATCTCATACTGAATTGCAGAAAACGCCAATGGCGAAATTGACGAGAACTTCTGGGCGCAAGCAGCTGCTGATCGAGCAGATGGAGGTTTGGATGAAGGCATGGGTGAGTGCGATAACTTGAACCGCCAAGCGTACGCTAACACGTATTACCAGATGTGGACTCTCAACCTGCACCATTTGAATCTCAATTCTTCCATGATGATGTGGATGACGCCTATGTGGACGACGCTCTTGACGCTGTGGATCCTAACAATATGTATGACCCGAACGACGCCGATGATCTGCTTCAGGGTTCCCAAAATATTGAGCTTAAGAAGAGTCGACCTGAGAATGTGAATTTCGCCAAGAAAGCAAAGAGAGTTGATGTAAAGAGACTTAAGGACGATATCTGGACTGGTTTGAGGAGTCTCGTTCCGGCAGAAAAAGATGACTCTGAGGATGAAGTCGTGAGTACTAGAGGCTGATCTTGCTGGGACGGTTTGCTTCCTTTCCATGAGAAGACTAACTTTGTGAAAACAGGATACGCCAAAGACACCTGATGAAACGGAACAAGTCAAGACATTCGACAATATCATCACATCCCTTCGATCATCGTATCCCTCAGACAAGATGTCCGAAGTATCAACTTCATTCTGTTTCATTTGTCTATTACATTTAGCGAATGAAGAAGGTCTCAAGATTGAGACTGCCCGATATGACGGGAAAGACGATGAAGATGTAGGATGTCAAGGCTACGTAGAGGAATATGAAGGAGATGGCGTACCTTTAGGCGGTGGTAAGGGCAAGAATCTGGACGAAGGAGACAGAAAAGACAGGATAGTTGGGGAATTACAAGCCTTGAAGGTGTATAAGGTGATCCATGACGTTTGCTATTGATTGACTGATTGCCAGGAGCTGACATCATCACTTTCTGAAAGGACCATACCGCTGGTAGAGCGGCATAGGCGATAAACCGCATCTCTCAATCAATCTAAACGAAGAACGTAACGGGTGTATGGGATATATCTACCGTGGGATCGCAATTCATGTATCATCAACGACTATGCTTTGACAATTTGGGTACTTATGCTTTGGGCTGCGCTTCCGTAAAACTTGTAAGCACAAGTTCGTGGAGCAGTCTTGGCTTCGTTGCCGACGACATGACGTGTATCTAGCAAACAGACTGCAGCATCTACATTGTTGTTCTCATCATGACCGACAGTCAGTATATCTACGGATGCAAATCTCCCTGGCAACGGAATGTTGTTCGGATAATTCATCAAAATCGATCAAAAAAAAAAGCCACAGGAACATGCATGGCACCGATAGCCTTAACGGACTAGTAGTATTTGTGATTTGTACGAGATTTGACGGGCGCCGCGAGCATACTTGGAACTCTCCTAACAATTTGATCCCGTAACTCCACAAGGGCGATCATTATGTCAGCAGGATTTTAATGTTCCGGATTTTTGAGTGTGATTTGAGTTGCTTGTTTACGTTATTTCCGAAAACGTCAGACTGATACGATGTTTTTACTTCTTTGAGCGATAAAATCAAACGGCCCCCGTTGAGTACCAAGATGTTTGATCGTATCCAGATTCGTCACAAACAATTGTTAAGGTTTCTCTAAGTCGGGCGATGATTACAAGATGTCTACGAGGTCAACAATGGCAAAGACGGATGGTGGAGCTCTCGATGCGGAAAACTGTATAAAACACTCGAATGCACAGGAATGAAGGACTATCCTTTACCCAACTGCTTACAATTCAATTACTTGACTCCGTCGTACTTCTGAACACTTACTCACGCATCCATCACTGATAAAGCAGAGCGGATCTTAAATTGATCTCCAAGCACTATGGCCTTTGTCTCGACGGGTTTACCACAGAACTATGATCGACAATCGCAATATGCTGGTGCGGGACTAGGTAGAGTCGTTTCTCACTCGCAGTATACAGAAGAGACGCGGGAGGAAACTCTTCCTGCACCTACTCAAGAACATGTACATCAACATATTGGCCATTTGGCCCGACAAATGTCGCGTACTTCAGCCATAAGTCATCCTCAATATACCCGTCAAGCTGAGACTGATATAGACGAAGAAGGGAGTCAAGCTCAAACATTAGGTCCGGATGAAGGCAATCCGTTCAAATATGAGGAAGGTAGTGATCTTGATCCATTTTCAAGCGAATTTGATTCCAAAAAATGGACAAGAGGTTTCATGAGGGCCATGCAGGGTAGTGGGCCACACAGAAGATCAGGTATAGCTTTTAGGGATTTAGCTGTACATGGATATGGATCTGACGCAGGTTGGTTCATTGTAATTCTCGCTAGGCGGATATCCTATCATGTACTAAACAAAAATCTTAACATTCCATAGACTATCAAAAGACTGTGTCAAACATGCCTCTGGCCGGTCTGGGCACATTGAGGGATTTAATTGGTAATAGGAAACGAAAAGTGCAAATCCTGAAGAGCATGGACGGTTACCTTGAAGCTGGAGAGATGTTGGTTGTATTGGGCCCACCAGGAAGGTCAGTTCGATGCTTCTATCGGCTATTCAGGTCAGGGTGTCATGCTGATGTCCATGCGGTGCTTAGTGGTTGTACGACTATGCTTAAAACAATAGCAGGAGAGATGAATGGTATCTATCTTGACGAGTCATCCCAGCTGAATTACCGAGGTATCACTCCGAAGCAGATGTACAAGCAATTCCGAGGAGAAGCTATATACACAGCGGAAGTTGATGTCCACTTCCCTAAACTCACTGTTGGCGATACCCTTGCGTAAGTCATGGGACCAATTGCTGTATAATGGGGCTGATTTGGTCTATCATAGGTTCGCTGCTGAAGCTCGATGTCCTCGCACGCCACCAAACGGACTAACGCAAAAGGAATTTGCCACGACTATGAGAGATGTGGTCATGTCAATTTTCGGTATTTCCCATACTGTAAATTCGATCGTCGGTAACGATTTCGTGCGAGGGGTATCTGGTGGAGAGTGAGTATCATCTCCACTTGCTACAGGCCACTTGCTACAGGTCTCGTATCGAATCCAGACTGACGGAAATATCTTAGACGAAAGCGAGTCACCATTGCCGAAGCAGCTTTAGCTGGAGCACCCTTACAATGCTGGGACAATTCTACTCGTGGACTCGATTCCGCCAATGCTATTGAATTTTGTAAATCGCTGCGAATCAATGCGGATTACCTCGATGTCTCATCGGTAGTAGCTATCTACCAGGCACCTCAATCAGCGTACGATGTCTTCGACAAGGTTTCTGTCCTGTATGAAGGTGAACAGATTTTCTTTGGTAAAACTACAGAAGCCAAGCAGTTCTTTGTGAATATGGGATTCGAATGCCCGGAACAGCAGACAACCCCGGACTTCCTTACATCCCTGACGAGTCCCTCTGAACGAAAAGCTAGACCGGGATTCGAAAACAAAGTACCTCGACTTCCGGAGGAATTCGTGCAAGCTTGGAAAGCCTCGCCTGAGTATCAAACTTTATTAGGTGAGGTTGTGTCCTTTGAACAGAGACATCCAGTAAATGGCGAGAGATACGAAGAATTCCTCGCTTCAAGAAGAGCGCAACAATCCAAGCACCTGTATGTGACTTTACTCCCCTCTTCGTGTGAAAATGGAGACTGATTTCATTCTTCGCTTAGCCGACCAAAATCACCGTATACATTGTCTTTCGGTGGTCAAGTCAAATTGTGCCTTCGTCGAGGTTTCCAGCGACTCAAGGCAGATCCAAGTTTGACCCTGACCGCCTTGTTCGGTAATACTATCATGGCTCTGATTATCTCCTCCATTTTCTACAACCTTCGTGAGTTTCTGAGGTCGTGGCCTATGCAATCTTGAGTAACTGATGTTTCTCGGGTCTCAGCTTCGGATACCAGTAGTTTTTATAGTCGTGGCGCGTTGATCTTCTTCGCAATCCTTATGAGTGCATTTAGTTCGGCCCTCGAGGTGAGTCGCCTACCTTCATTCCAACAATTCCACCGTGACCTGATAATCGCTGCAGATTTTGATTCTATACGCCCAACGAGCTATTGTGGAAAAACATGCTCAATATGCCTTGTAAGCCTTCATAAGACGGAGCGAAATGTTGTCCGATGTTGATGATTCGAGGAAATAGCTACCATCCGTCAGCGGAAGCTGTGGCGTCAGCGTTGACCGACATGCCATACAAGATCACGAATTCTATCGTATTCAACTTGGTCCTCTATTTCATGTCTAATCTTCGGAGAGAGCCAGGTATATCAGACTTCTGCGGATCTGATGACGTTAGCGAATGCTGATAGTGCTATTCTTCAGGGGCATTCTTCTTCTTTTTGTTGATCAGTTTCTCCTGTACCATGGTCATGTCAATGGTTTTTCGATCCATCGCCTCTTTGTCTCGAACACTCACACAAGCACTAGCCCCTGCAGCCATTCTGATCCTGGGGCTTGTTATATATACCGGTTTCGCCATCAACGTGAACTACATGCACGGATGGGCAAGATGGATCAACTATATCGACCCAATCGCGTATGGCTTTGAATCACTCATGATAAATGAATTTCACGGTCGAGATTACGCATGTTCAGCTGTAGTTCCGACAGGACCCTCTTACACAGGAGCCACAGGTACCGAGATTGTGTGCTCAACAATCGGCTCTCAACCCGGGTCTTTGGTTGTCAACGGAGATGCTTACATCAACGGTGCTTACCAGTGAGTTTCACGAATCCCTCTGATTGGAGCAGAATAGTCACGCTAAACTCTGCACCGCTTAGATACTACCACGCCCACAAATGGAGAAATTTTGGTATCCTTATAGCATTCTTCTTGTTTTTCACTGCTGTATATATGGCTGCTACTGGTAAGTAGACCCATGGCATATTACGAAATGTATACTGCTGACCCCTGATGTATCATAGAGCTGATCAGTGCAAAGAAGTCAAAAGGTGAAATCCTTATCTATCCTCGAGGCAAAGTGCCCAAATCGCTACAGACGCACGGATCGGGTGATGCGGAGGCTCAGTCTGATGGTAAAGGCAATAAATTAGCCAAGCAAACCACTGGTGCGGAACGAGCGGATGCAGGCGGTATAATCCAACGTCAAACGGCTATCTTCTCATGGAAGAACGTAGTCTACGATATCAAGATCAAAGGTGAAACTCGTCGGATTTTAGATCATGTAGACGGATGGGTCAAACCTGGCACCCTCACCGCTTTGATGGGTGTGTCTGGAGCTGGTAAAACTACCCTTCTGGATGTATTGGCCACTCGAGTAACTATGGGAGTTGTTACCGGAGAAATGCTTGTTGATGGCAGACAACGCGATGTTTCCTTCCAACGTAAAACAGGTTATGTCCAACAACAAGATCTTCATTTGGAAACCACTACCGTCAGAGAGGCTTTAGAATTTAGCGCCCTACTTCGTCAACCAAAACACGTCTCCAAGCAAGAGAAGCTTGAATATGTGGAGGAAGTACTCAAGCTGTTGGAGATGGACGCTTATGCTGATGCAGTCGTTGGTGTTCCTGGTACTGGTCAGTGGGATCCATCATACCCTGCTACATTCATTCGCTAATTTTGCGTCGCTTGAAATACAGGTCTTAACGTCGAACAGCGAAAGCGACTTACTATCGGTGTTGAGCTAGTTGCCAAACCTGCTCTACTCTTGTTTTTGGACGAACCAACATCCGGTCTCGATTCTCAAACTTCATGGAACATTCTGCAACTGCTGAAGAAATTACAAGAACACGGCCAGGCTATCTTATGTACTATTCACCAGCCTTCAGCTATGTTATTTGAGCAATTCGATCGATTATTGTTCCTAGCCAAAGGAGGAAAAACGGTATATTACGGTCAAGTTGGTAAACAATCTAAGATTCTAATTGATTATTTCGTCCGAAATGGCGCACCAGATTGTCCTCCGGGCGAAAACCCCGCAGAATGGATGCTATCTGCTATAGGCGCTGCACCTGGTAGTCATACAAAAGTGGATTGGCATCAAGCTTGGCTGAATTCTCCTGAACGTGTCGAAGTTCGTCAAGAGCTGGATAGGATAAAACAATTATCAAATGCCCCTACGGAAAACTCGAATGAAGACAAAACAGCTTATGCTGAGTTCGCCGCTCCATTGACTACACAATTCAGATTGGTCCTTACAAGAGTACTACAGCAACATTGGAGAACTCCATCCTATATCTGGGCTAAAGCTACGTTATGCATCGCTTGTGTAAGTCCACTCTTTCTCGTTGACAAATAAGTCTGGCCAATCTGATCGAGCCATGATAGTCCCTCTTCATTGGCTTTTCTTTCTATAGATCTGGTACTTCTCAGCAAGGCTTGCAAAACCAATTATTCTCGGTCTTCATGGTAAGTCGATGATTACAGATCTGCCGTGCAACCTCTGCTGGGGAGGCTGATTGTATTCTGGGACAGCTCTTCACAATCTTCGGTCAATTGGTTCAACAGATGATGCCGCACTTTGTCACGCAACGAAGTCTGTATGAAGTCCGAGAACGACCATCTAAAGTATATTCCTGGAAGGTGTTCATCCTGACTCAGCTTACCGCCGAAATTCCATGGTCTTGTGAGTTATTCCTGCCTTTCTCCTGATTTCAACTTCGATCGCTAAAGCAATAACACAAACAGTTATAATGGGAATCGCCGTATTCTTCTGCTGGTATTATCCTATCGGATATTACAGAAACGCCATACCTACCAACGCTGTCCATCTACGAGGGGCCTTAATGTGGCTATATGTGGAAACATTCTTACTCTTCACTTCGACTTTCTCAACTATGATTGTGGCAGGTATTGAAACCGCTGAGACGGCTGGTAACATCGCGAATCTTTTGTTCAGTCTTACATTGGTGTTCTGCGGGTACGTCACGAAAAACGGCTAGTATCTGGGTCGTTTCGAAGCTTGCTAACATTTATCTGGCTTTAGTGTATTAGTACCGGGTGATTCTTTGCCTCGTTTCTGGATTTTCATGTACAGGTGAGCGATCTGATGCTTTTGTATTGCGAAACGCACTAATCAGATACATTGTTCAGGGTGTCTCCTTTCACTTATTTAGTCGAAGGGATGTTGAGTGTAGCAGTAGCCAATACAGAGATCATTTGCGCCGCCAATGAGTTCCTTAAATTCACACCTACAGCAGGAAATACATGTGGACAATATATGGAAGATTATATTTCAACTGCAGGGGGTTATTTACTGGATCCAAACGCCACAAGCGAATGCTCTTTCTGTTCCACTCGATCCACTAATACTTTCTTATCTGGTTTCGGTCTTTCTTATACTCACAGGTAAGTGATTAGACACCATTTCCATCAGAATTACAGTGTTGATCGCTCAATGATTTGTCGTCCCTTCTTAGGTGGAGAGATTTCGGTATCATGTTCGCTTATATCTTTTTCAACATTGTCGCTGCGGTCGGAATTTATTGGCTTGCCAGAGTACCGAAGAACTCAGGTAAAGAACAAAGCTCTCAGGACGAACCTACTCAAACGTCCAATGAGAAGCAGGTTACCGCATCAGAGCATTCCGCCTCCACACCTTGATCAGACTCTTACGCTCTTCCATCAACACAATTAGAAATATAAAATGACTGTTCCATAGTAACGATTTGATAGACACGTTCTTTCACTAATATAGTACATTATAATATAATATAGCTTGACCTCCAGCTAAAATGCATCGCTCAATTTGCCTGTCTACGAAGAATGGAGTATATGGGATTGGGCTTGCGACAAGCACCTTTTGTGATCTACGCAGCCCCATATCTGGCATCCAGAAGTACAAACCCCTATCCTATATTCTTTTTCTTGCGTGATACATGTAATTGCAACCCTCTCCCACATCTTTCCAAAAGGTGCCCTCTACGCCACCCCACAATTTCCATTTCCCAGCTAATGGATCATATATTATTCCTCTAGTTTCTCCAACTTCATCAGTCCTTATATCACTTGCATCTTCATTCTTGTGCCATGTGTTGTACCCGCCCATATCCGAGTGAACAAATCGACGGAGTTCATGTGGCTTGACAAACTTTCGATATGTATGCGTTCCAGGTGTAACCAAACGTAGAACATCTTCTGCCAGGGTCAGTGTCAGGAGTTGGGATAAAGGTGTTCGTGATATTGTCGATAAGATTAGGTGACCTCCGGGCTGCATCCCGAGTCAGCCTGCATCGAGTAAGGCAGCAGAGGAATTTCTTGATTTTGACAAGACTCACTTTCACCATCTCTCCTAGACATTTCATGAACTCTCCAGGTTGATCAACATGTTCCAGGACCTCCATCGCACAAACCACATCGAATTTCTCACCAGCATCTCGTAAGGCTTCAGCAGATGAATGTCTGAATTGTAATTCTCCACTGGACATCTTTCTTGATAATTGTGGATCTTGTTGAGCATGTGTAGTAGCTATTCCAATATTTGATTCACTTGCATCTACACCTACGATCTCTCCGCCCAATCTAGCTAATGATTCAGATAATAATCCACCTCCACAACCTACATCTAAACATCTTTTTCCAGTTAACCACAATCCACTTCCACGTTCGGCTTCCTTTTCTAAGTCACGATGTCGATCTTCGAATGACCAATGCTCTTCGTCTGCAGGCTGTAAAGCTACTTTTTGTCTTATATATTCTATACGTGTAGGGTTCATGCGATGTAAAAGTTTAAATTCACCATCTTCGTCCCACCAATGAGAGGACAGATTCGAAAAATGGGAGATCTCAGATGCGTTGATTGTAGTGAATGTTGAGGTGGAAGTTGAAGGTTGGGAGACTTGTCGAGAAGGAGAGGGAGTAGGGGAGTAAGTAGACGAGGTGGTCTTCAATGATCGAGTTGCAACGACGGGCCTGCTATGCGGACGAGTAGCCACGGGCCTTGCAGCAGATCGGCGAAGCAGGTGGTGCTGAGGTATGGATGGTCTAGGCATCTCGCTAGTTCTATGAATGGGCAAAAATGTGTGATTGGTATTTGTTGGTATAGATGAGGATCAACGATAAAAGGACGCAGTTTCCCAACACAATTTAGTTCCTTCGCAATTTCACCTCCACCTTACATTGCCGGGTGCATAAACTTGACAGATATCCTCTATCTTCAATTACATTTCAATATCACCAATATAACAGAATCACGGTTGACACGGACAAACCACTTGATCATGGCCTCTCGCATATACCAACCTTTGCGCTCAGCAATACTCGCAAGAAACATTACCCCTCATTTATTCCCAAAAGCCAACATCCTTCCCTCCGGATCAACCGCTGCACGTCAAGCATCATCTTCCTCTTCGACGTTCGGTCTTCGTAATCTCCCGCCTCATACTTCACCACCTAATGCTAGTACCGTTTCCTTCAGAGATGGAGCTATACCATATAGAACAGTCCAGCTGGTAGATCCTGAAACGAATCACTTATTGGAACCTCAAACACTACGTTCGATATTGAGCACATATGATCAAAATACACATACATTGGTATTAGTGAATATAGAAAAAGAAATACCTATAGTGAAACTAATAAATAAAGTAGAAGAAAGGCAAAAAGAAAGAGAATCTGAAGAAAAAGCAAGATTGAAAAAACGAATGTCGATTGAAGAAAAAGAAGTTCAAATTTCTTGGCAATCTGCTCAAGGTGATTTATTACATAAATTAAATTTAGCAAAATCCCTACTTGAAAAAGGTGATAGAGTACAAGTTGTATTTGCAAATCGTAAAAGAGGTGAAAATATAGGTGAAAATAAGAAACAAGAGATTATTTCGACATTTCATGAAGAATTAGAACAAATTGGTAAAAAATGGAAAGATGATGAAATAAAAGGTAGTATACATGTATTATTCTATAATCCTCTTGAAACAACGAGAAATCAAGTACAGAATAAAGTGAAAGATCAAGAAAACGCAAAGAGGAAAGAAAAGGAAGAGAAGAAGGAAGCTAGGCGGAGGAAAGAGGAAGAGAGACGAGCAAAGGCAGAAGCTAGGAATGCTGCCAAAGAACAAGCACAAGAGGCCGCCAATATATGAGCAAGGTGATGGTCTCGGATAGGATTGGTGCCGATAGGTAGATCACATACATATAGAGGGAAGTCTCACCATTACGGACAAGTAGCAGTGCATATGAACAAATGCAACATATGGGTTGTATAAAGTAGAATGGCTTTTCTACTTAAAATGCCTTATGCGTCCATCTACCTCCCAGCATGGTTCCTTTCACTTTCATACCTCTCAAACCAGCTGCATCCTGTTTTAGCGGGTCAGATTGCAGTATACACAGGTCTGCTCGATCCCCCACTTCCAACTTCATCTTTTCGTTCTACAGAATAGGACAAATCAATCAGATATACTTCATCGAACGGATATAAGCATGGTACTCACGGAAGTAGAAGCTTTCCAAGCAGTTTCCAAATCCAGTATTTCCTCTTCTATGAATGGATTTTCCTCATCATTCTCTCCTGCTCTAGTTATGGACACAGCTAAAGCTTCCCATGGGTCCATAGGTGCTATTGGAGCATCACTACCCAATTTTATAGGTACACCAGCATCTACTATACTCTTGAAAGCATAAGCTTTATGTTCACGTCCAGGCCAAAATTTATGACACAATTCTCTATCATCCACCAAATGAGCAGGTTGAATAGAGGCTATCAGACCTAAATCTTTGAACATATGTAGATCTTCTTCGAGATTAAGCATTTGAGCGTGTTCAATGGTTGAGCCTTGACGTAATTTTGAAGAAGCTTGAGAGATAGTTTTGAGTGTTAAATGATTAGCATGATCACCTATAGCGTGAACTGCAAATTTAAAATTATGTTCTAAGCCCTTTTCTAACATTTGAGCAAGTGTAGAAGGTTGATGATAATATATACCGAAATTATCTTTTGTACCTGGATAAGCATCGTGGCAGAAGGCTGTTTGAGATCCCAATGAACCGTCCGTAACGATTTTGTATGGACCAATCTTTATCAATCCGTCCGTGTTGGGAACATCATCTCCCGAAGTCAAGCCTAGGTCGATAGCATCTTGTATATGTTCGGTGTACATTCCTACGTGTATTCGGAGATAGTTATTCCCGGCTGCATAACGCCTTTGCCATTGAACGATATTGTGCTCCATCTCCAGATCCACTATTTCCGTTATTCCCAGCGAGCTATCATATGGATTGTCAACTCGATACCTCAAGGACAAGAAGCGTTAAGTCGCGGGCTAGAGGTGAGAGTCCACGCTCGCATGCATGGCAGAGCGCCAGAAATACCGAGTAAAAAAGCGTCACTCACGCAGCTTTCTTGCCTTCCTGTAATATCCAACTGTCAACTACTTCATCACTCGCAGTGGTCAATGTCGGGAACATATCGAAAGCATCCTGTTCTACCAGATGTCCAGTGTGCGATTTCGGGTCATAGCCTCCGGCGATGAGAGCAAGAGAGTTGCACCACATTGAATGATATCCATTATACAGTAAGAAGAGTGGTCGTTCGGGCGAGATTTCATCTAATAATTGTAGATTGATGATGTGCTCATCTGGCCAATTTGAGTTTTTCATGTTAATTCCGACAAAATTCCTCTCTAGCGAAGCATCGTATTTAGAATCTTTCAATGCTTTCTTAACCTCTTCAATGACTTGAGCAGCAGAAGTGCATTTTTGGAGATTCAGTCTATTGGTATGGAGTGCTGATAATTTGGTGTGGACGTGCCAGTCGATCAAGCTCTACATGATCTCTTTTTAGCTCTGAAGATCTGGCTCATCATCGTGTAGTAAGACGGATCCTTATCATCCTTGAGATAAGGGTTGATTACTCACCGGACTTAACCATTCTTTACCGCCTAGATCAACGATCTCAGCTTCAGAAGCATCATAACCATTGATATAACGTCCACTTTTCTCTTCCTCTATACTGCTTACTACGCCATCCACCACTTGGACCGTATACAAAGCGTTATCAGGATAACCTACGAGCGGGGCATGTTGAAATACTATAGTGCTCGTCATGATGCGGAGCTTCGACAACTTCCGGGTCCGGTTTATTTAATTCAATTGAGCGGAAAAGAAGTAGTATCATTTTAACGGACAGCGTTGTTTTGTACCAACATAATCTTTGGTAGGCGCTTGATATCAGCGACCGATAACAAGACCATCTTGTCTACTTTGCCCTCGCTCTCCTCATTCCTTTCGCCCACCTCCGAATAATACGTAAACTCATTAGCCTGAACGTGGAGCACCTCGTTTCGGAAAGACAGCCGCGCGTCAAATTCCTTCGCCTTTTAATCCGTTACGCTGAGTAACCTGACAGCATACAACTATCGACCAATGCCCAACCCTCACGGTGAATCTGTCCCCGGTCGTCATAATTGTACATTCTGTCTCAGAATCCCACTTATGGGAACGTATTTCCTCAACATATCAAGGGGCGTAAAAGTCTCGTGATGTAGTGCATTTTGAGGAGATTGAGGCAAGAGCAAGGCAGCAGCAAGTTTTCTATCGTATGCATTTTCACACGTTACAAGCAAGTCACGCCTTGATATCAAAATCTATAGCTAGCAACAAGTTCCTTTCATGCGTATCAGGTATATTCGTTCTCTAGATCGTTGCTCTCGAAGAGACTATGCATCAATAACACAACATATCGTCTCAACCACTTTTGGCCGTTCTGGGTATGGGTTTTTGATGAAGTCGAGTAGAAGCTTTTGGGATCTCTACCTTGACACCGACAGCACAGTAGACAGTGGCAGCCTGAGGCTGATGTCAAACACATGTGTCAGTGGTAAATCTCAGACGTTTGCACCAGACCCTTACTTCATTTCCAAAAGTGATATAAGAATTCTTTGTATCATAAGAAGCTGGAAAAGTGACCCAAATGAGATCCAGATCTTGCTTCAGACCAAGCTCTTCCGCCGTGTCGTCGTAAATACAATGATCACGATTACATTTGTGAACATCATCGGCAATCCAGATCCCTCTCTTGAATGTGTTGTCCATTTCCTGCTTGACCGGCCCACGACATCAGGTTTAATTTCATCAAAATGCTCAGCTCAAAGCTGCGTTACTCACCTCGGCTTTGGCATCTGCTTCGTCGATCGGACGTTCTTCTACTACTTCATAGCAGCTGCTTTCATAATCGTATATCGCGAAATATTCCATTTCCAGGCCCAGTTTCTCAATAGCGGAGACCAGAACCGCGTCAGAGTCTTTCAATCGATTTCTTAGGTCTCCAGGGAAACCACGATCGTTCTCGCCAAATGGATAATCGTGTACGAGTCCAAAGGCGAGAGTACCACCTGATATGAGAAATTTCGCATCCTTCAAGAGTGTTTCGAAAGTGTCCAACAGAGGTTGAAGTCGGGTATCCATTACAGATTGGTCGAACGCCTTGACGTCCTTACTGACGAAGATGTCGTAAGAAATGGTAACCCGAGTGCCTGACGTTACAGGAAGGACTTCGTGCTCGCAATCAGAGTATAAAAACCCCCAAGTTATAGATCCATCTTGAACTTGGTTTGACCAATCGAAAGTTACAGACGCTCCCATCTGGCGGATGACAAGATCTCCTCCCGTGAAAGGGGTGGGAAGGCAGATTATGAGTGTACCGATATGGTGTTCGCTCTGAGGCGTACTGAGCATGATACTTGTGGTCAGGTCATAGCCGTAGCTGGGCTTAGTGAGGGCATTTATCTTACTCTTTGTGAGCCTTGAAAAAACCTCCCTCGGTATAAGCGTTGAGCTTGTTCATCCTAGCTTCCAAAGGAGAGTCGTAATTGAGCTTCTTTGCGAGAAGGGTAAGAAGGCTGGAGGCGGAGAGAATATCGCTTGTGAGCGAGAAATAAGGTGGTTTGAGCTCTCGTGCTTGACGGTAAGAGTCATCGTAGACAAGTTCACTTCCTCTTCCGAATGGTGAAGTAGTAGCAGTGCCATGTATATCTTTCGCCACTTCGTTTGTAATAGGAAGCATGGCATATCTGGAGAACAAACGTCAACTGATGAACGAAATGTGTCCCGAACGAAAGCTCACTTGATTACCCGGGGTGCTTTCCCCTCGTCTGGGGTAACATAGTACAAAGCGAGGTTTGCTGATGCTATAACGTGTGAGGGGAAAACACCACTACAAGCGAAGTTGAGTACACCCTCTTGACTTTTATAGGACCTTTCGAGTTGGTCGACTTTGACGACTTCGTCTTTGGTCAAATAAGCACGATGAGACATGAGGATCCAAAATTTAGTCGATAAAGGACTGTACTGTATATATGGGAGAAAAAAGAAAATAATGTAAGAAGGAGACTTTTGGTGTACAAAATCGACCTCTTTTATATTCAAAGTCTAGTCACAAGGACTGCATCGCCTTAGATGTGTCGTGATCCGAGTCAAAGTTGACTATGTTCATCAAAGCGTCGTACAAAGGAAGGTTTACGTCAACCAAAGTGTGTGTGAGCGTAGTGGCAGACACACAAACCGTCCTTTGGTGGCATTCGGCGCGCGGATAGCACTTGCTGAGTGTCTATTTTTCTGAAACTCGCAGAAGATTGCTTCCTTGGTCTGTGGTCCTATATACACATTGTCGCAATGTCAATCAGTAGATAGTTGCTAAGTCGATTTTGAACGTGTCAAACATGGACAAACCGGTAACTAATTCTCCGGACTATTTTTCAGCGGTATATGCCGATACTCCTTCTCACCCTCTCTCATAGTATGGTCTTGCGTGCATACTTCATTTTTTGGACAGAACGATGAAATGAGTTCCATGCATCTATTAGAAGAATTGTAACTGAGAGATTGTATATGATATCTCCATCCCCGTCGCGAAATGTGAATGTGGCGGAAACAGAATCAAATGACAAATGAAAAAATTGATCAATTTTTGTTTCTGCACTACTTCTTTACATTCACATTTACTTTGGCTATAAGCTACATACAAAATATAGACGGTATGCTTGCAATCGAGCAGATTAGCTTACTTGGAACCACCTTTTTGGCCTTCGACGTGGGGATCAGGTCCATCGCTGCAAATTAGGATGGAAATGAGCATTCCTTCCGGACGACTTCCACATTTTATTGACACTTACGATCCTCCGAAACCGTGAGTCGATTTGGTTCTTTGATCTTCTTCTCCTGATTTGGTCAAACCGTCATGTTCAGATGGCTTGTAGTTATCGGTTCCGGAAACGGAACCACCCTTTTGACCTTCAACGTGGGGGTCGGGGCCGTCACTATTTGGGTTTCCGTTAGTGCTCGATCAGAATTGTGAGCAGCAGGATGACTTACGAGCCTCCAAATCCGTGATCTGAGGAGAGTCTTTTATCGGGTGTACCTGCGGCGTCACGGAGAATCAGTATTAGGGGAAGAGAGAACGAGACGCCGAACTAACCGTCTTGTTTAAGACCATCATGCTGTAAAGAAAGACTCATCAGCAGGGTACTACGTTAACAAAGAACTTTGAAATAGCTTACTTCGGAGGGCTTGTAGGTAGACATTGTTTCTTGTTTGGTTTGCTTTGGTTTGGATTATGTTGTGAAAGTGTTTGTGATGAAAAAGAGACGAAAAGAAATGGTTCAAAACAAGCGGTATTTATAGACGAGAGATTGGATTGTTGTGGTCTTAATTCAATGGGAAGTTGACTCAACTGTCGTCATTCTTTCTCGACGTCATGTCATGGGGTTTATCAATTTAGATGACGACAAAATACGAGATTGAGTTGTGATAGATCGGAAATTGAGTTCCAATTCGAAACAAGCCACCCCATTTCCCCCTTGAAAAGGAGGTTTTTGTGGTAATCTCCTTAGGTAAATCAGCCGATTCGGAAGTCTTACATAGTGGTAATCTACAAAGATAAAGTGCTAGATACGGGCAATCAACTACTGAATTATGATAAAAATTTCCCTTAAATACGTGATTGAAAAGTCAAAGATCGAGATTGAACAAATCGATAAATCCATTGAGATCGATGATCGTGGAGTCTCCGCTAAAAGTAATGTTCGTCACGTTATGTCATTAACCATATACGCTGATGTTTACATCCAATGATATATGTAATCTGCTGGAATCGAATCTAAATTTGGATTCCAAGAATCCAGGGTTCGAGTAGGAAAAAAAAGTATTCGATGATGAAACGAACACATGTATCGTAAATATTTCTTAACTGATAACCGGACCGACACTAAAATGCCTGAAAAATGCTGTCACCGATGATTATCATTTTATCTCTTAATCGATCGATCGGTATTCAAACCACCTCCACTGCCTCAACAAACAAACCCTTCAAACACTTGTTTACACATCATCAGGTAAGATCTGCTTACTCAAGTGACGCATTTCTCAGGATCTATAGCGGCAGGATGTCGATCGATGACATCGAAGGCTGCAAATCTTACAGTCTAAAGCTTCCTGATTATGCGAGACATTGAATCTTGCCCGGTTTTAATCTATTGCCTGCCCCGATTCCGGTACTCATGTACCAACGTCTCGCGGGCTGATCACTCTCATCAAATCTGAGGTTTGGTTACTACCGGATGCAGTCTTCCATAATTCGAGGGTCCGGCTCATCCGGCTCAACGACGACATGATCAACGTCTTACGGCGAGAAACATATGCACTGGTTCCAATCAATATGATGTGGAGGTCTTGAACGATCTGATGACGAAGCAGTGATATCTAGATCGAAGGTTCATAAAGTCCTATCAGCTGGACTCTGACTACGATAAGGGTAACACAGCCGTCTTCGGGTCATTATGTCAGTACCATGGGTTGGGTTTGACAAGGAACGAAATAGCCCAATCACGCAGAACGTGGAAGCTCCTGAGATGAGCTGTCGTGACGCGGTAGTATCAGTGGTCGGTGACCTTGACGGTGACTCCTACTATCAAACCAGTCAAAGCCAACTCATCAAAGTTGCTCAGCGCGGAGGAGTGTAAATCATCATGCCGGACGAACGACATAATGAAAATACATGCCCATCAACAAAATCCAGAACTGCCCTCCATCAGTTCTCCACCACTCGTACAATTCGGAGCTGAACACCGTTTGATCTAGTACAGGCTACAACACCCTTCTCGTTAGTCATCTTTCACTAAGGCATACAACAGGTACATTATTTCTTCAGGGCGAAACACCTCTCAATGGAGTCCTTGTTATTACCCCACCAGTGAGGCATCACAGCACCAGTAGTTCCCAAGAAAATGAAAATGAATAAAAGGTTGAAATTGAATCCGGTGTCGGCTACACACCAGAAATATAAATGGATTATTAGCAATGTTACCCATTCATTGAAGTAGAAGGTTTAACTCACCAGCAGCACCACTGATATAAGCATACATGTTCCAGAATTTTCTTCTGTATCTGAACAAATAGAAGTTCCAGAAAGTACCGATGAGGAAAGTCGTGAAGGGACCAGTACTCAAATTACCGTGGAAAGTAGCACAACCCGAGAAGAAGATAGTAGTGTTCCAAAGGTTGAATTTAGCTTTTGGGAATTTACGGTGTAACAAGTAAATCACTGCAGGCAGAACAGCTCCAGCACTGTAATGAAACCTGATTAGCTATTGTAAGGCCCAGAGGGAACAGTCATAGGGGACTCACACGAAACCATAAGTTACTGGTTTGTAGACTGTAGATTCGAAAAGACGTTTAGGACCAACAAGTGAATATTGAATACCGTCTGTATTGTATGACTTGAATTGTTGACCTGTCCATTGACCTCCTGGATCCGCTTTTTGTCCACTAACGTATTCGAATTTAGAACTGATAACCCATCGCATGACTCCGTAATTCACTGGAAGAGCTATCATATTGGCGAGAATTTGGATACCAATTACAACTCTTGGTGGGAGATGGAAATAATGACCAATCTTTTGATCTTCAAGAACAGTTCTGGCATCATACCATACATTTCCTGAAATAACTCGATAAGCAAGTTGACCTAGTGGATGTCGGGAAGATCCTTTCGCCTCGATCATGTCTATAAATATGGGGTTTAGCGATCTTCCATCAAACGTGTGTCAAGGTTGATAAACTCACAACCATAGATGAGTTCGTTAAAGATACCGACTTTCATAGGATAACCGGAAACGGCGTAGATCAAACTCATAGGTAACATGGCGGCAGCACCGAAACCAAGAGCGACAAAGTATGTCCAGATTGGCATGTAAAGCTGTTTGCTCAAAATGACTCCCAATAGCATGAAAAAGGGTATGATGGTGAGGATCACCCATTCCCTGCTCAGAAAGTCAGTGGAGATCGAGACAAATCCCCGATAAATGATACTCACCACCATGTCAAACCTGGATACTTGTGGATCAATTTGCTCAAACGATCATTATGAGCGTTTTCTCTTCTCCTCCATGATCTCCAACAATGTGCGATATTTGGAGCCAAGAATAAACCACACCATACGAAAGAGGAGATATATGAAGCATACCACATAAAGATTTCCCATAAGAATTGAGCACCAGAATAAGCAAGACCAACTTCCTCGTATTTGGTTTCATTGAACACTTGTAGTCCCGAGGCGTCTGTTTGAAGTAAAGAATTGAATGGATAAGCCGAACCATTTTTCTGGAAAACACCATTCGACATGATATTGTAAGTTGGTGATCCCCATAAATTGCCAAAGTATGCGACGGGAATCAAAACCCAAGTTGTAAGTACGAAAGAGGCGAATACGATGACTTGGACACTGTATGGATAGGTGATAACGGTTGAAGTAATGTTTGACCAGTCCAAGGTTATATTCAACAGACCAGCACCACCTCGTCCAGCACCAAGGAAATTCACATTATGATTTCGGGAAGCGAACCAACAAAGCGGGGCTAAGGACGCTACGAAGGGGAACATAAATGCTGGAAGGAATTGCCAGAGGAAAATACCCAAGAAAATCCAACCGAAAACCTTCATCTGCTTTCGAGATTTAGATAAGTGCAATTCCGTTGTACCTTGAATAGATCGGTATACGGCGACTTGTTGCAAAGACAAAGGGAAAAGGAATTGGGGATCGTCGACAAGGATAGGTCGAACCATCGCAGCGAAGGAGAAACCCAATAATGAAGCACCCCAACCGAAAAACAATGCGATTGCTGGCTCTAGGGTTATATTATAGTATAATGCAGCATTGGTCGGGATGAAAGCTATATTGCAAAATCATATTAGCGTAAACCTGAGGGTTACTTATCCTTCAAACTTACTGGCCCATTGTCCTTGACTTCCAGCGTTGGCAGCGATACCGATTATGACATGCTCCTTGACATTGAAGGGGCCCGGGTTGAGCGAGAAAGAAAATCTTCCGAGTGGTACCCGATAATCTGGTAGCACCCGGGCGAGGAATTTACCTAAAGGATGGGAAGCGAGAATGACAAAGAATACAGGAAAAGGAGCAGTGGTGGTACGGAAACTAACAGTATCAATCAGCCTAGAACTTATCATGCTGTGTGTAGGTTTCTTACTTACTAGGATATTTGGGAAACGATACTTCCGATAATACAAAAGATCGAAGCCAAAAGTACAGCTCTAAATGTGATGACCGGTAAACTCGGATCATCTTCGAAACTGACTGTTTGTCTAACGATCTCCGGGATATTCTTGAACTCTTCTGATTCCCAATCGTATTTCTCGGTACCATCCTCGTCTCTTTCTGCGAAATCATCAAAAGTAGCTTTAGGTACGTATCCTTC
The DNA here is from genome assembly GCF_000512605.2 of Kwoniella pini CBS 10737. Classification (NCBI taxonomy): domain Eukaryota; kingdom Fungi; phylum Basidiomycota; class Tremellomycetes; order Tremellales; family Cryptococcaceae; genus Kwoniella; species Kwoniella pini. The sequence continues at coordinate 926,653 of NC_091717.1, read as the reverse complement.
AGCTTCATATGCTAGGGTTTTATCTTGAGGGTAAAGCTCAGGAGAAGAGCCGAATTTTTCGTCTTTACCATCACTATCTGGTGAAGAGATACCATCTTCCCTCAAGGAAGGCGACCTAGTAACCACAATCTCATCGTGTTGGTCTTCCACTTTAGCAGACATGATGGATTGATGAATCAATCAGTCCTGTGATTGTGGTTGAAAGGAGAATGAGATGAATCTGGGGAGCAAAAGTACCTGAGAATGCAAGACTTCGCCAGATTAAATAGGAGTTCCTGCTAACATATCCCGGAGATACCAAAAATCTGATTTGTTCCATTCTCAAAGGCGTTATCTTTTCGATAACTATCAATCACGCTAATTTTCGTGCTTCTCCGTCTTTAGGGATTTAGGGTTTGTAATGTTTTCAAGAGAGTTCAGAGGAAATAATTCTATTTTCACGTCATCCGAGCCTCCCTTGCTCTTTCGGTAAATCAGCATTATCTATGGTTCAGCAGCATTACAACAGAAGCTACGTGATTTGCTGCATAATTCACAAGGATATGTCCGAGGGATATGTCCGAAGGATTATTTCTCTCTTCTTCACCGTTTCGCTCAATCATTTTCTGAACATCAATTCTCTTTTTCAAGGTAACAGGGCAAATTAGCGCAAATGAGATTGCTTATCGAAGTCACACTTTATTAACAATCAACGTTTTTTCCAATACACCGAAGTTACGGCGGCCTCAAATCCCTCTGACAGGCATGATAAGGAAGGCTCACAAAGTTAATCACGGCTTATCACGCTATCGGTCGTATGCTTATCGGAGTTGACCGCCAAGCCACATTTACGCAGTAAACGCCAAGAAGTTCTCAACCGAGCTAATTATTCATGTTGCTTCAATCGATGAGAATAACTGACGTGCCCGATAACGAAATGTATGCAGATATGTATATTCACTCGCTTGTATCGCTATTCTCGACAAGGACTATGTCTCTCTTTACCCCTTCAACCGTTCACACCCGTCCCGATAACTTGCTAACCGTAAAAGTTGGCAAAATCCATCGGCTGAGAATGTTAATTTTCGGCTTGACCTTCATGTAGTTTGATATGATTCTATCGCATCATCTCGCACCATGTATAGAGCTGCAACCCTGACCGCGACCGGGGCTTCAGGATAAGGAATATCTAACACGATTGCTTTTTACCCGGCGACAAGCTGTATGACCATCTAATCAGTTTCCATCATGCTTGTTTTCCATAAACCCTTGCTTGCACCGCACAGGTTTTTTTTTTGATTTTTGCCGTTTCTCTGAGAGCGCAGCCTGATGGAGCTCCTGTAGGGCGGTATGAAAGTACATGCATGCCTGCATAGCAGTTTTTCACTGACAGTATACGACTTTCTAGGATGTCAAGATAGAACCCCCAAAACGCTGACCTATTTGTGCCAATGTCGATTATGAAGGGGGAGGCAAGATGTAAAGCCCGTGGATGGATCATCTGTTGTCATTCATGAGAAGTCATTAAGCACAACTCTTCAGCGAGGATTCACGGAAGGACTTTGCTAATTTGGTGATTTCTACTTAATGCTATAGTATCCTCACGTGGCTTATGATCTTCGTGACGTCATTCGACAATTTCGAAAGTGCACTGTCAATTCTTCTTTTCCCTGTCATACTCTTGTGACGCTATCAAATTATATTTTCCTGTCTTCCTGCTTGCTTCTTGAAAGTCACGATATCATAGCTTTACATTATCATCACAATATTGAATATAGCAAAGCAAGAATTGTAGCGTCATGTCGCAACCTCGTAACAGACAGGTGTCAAGCGGTAACGCTATCGCAGAATCCGTCAAACGACAAGTCAAAGAAGCTGGAGATACTGCTCAAGATGCTGTCACCAGTGGTGCATGGGGATATCCAATTTATGTGAGTTCCATCATTGATTTTCGTACTTGGATAACGGGGTGTCTGATGAATGTTGCTACTGTAGGGAATCTATTACCTTCTGAGCCGTATGTTCTGCTTCTCCAATTGTACAGCCTTTTTAGATCATTGAATGCTAATTCCCTTCAAGATCCGGCTCTGATCAAGCCTCTTATTCCTACGCTTGTCAAGGGAGTACTCGTATCGCTCGGGGTAGTAGTAGCTCTTTTTACATTCGCATACCTCCCTCAAGTAGCGGTCTTGGCATTTGTCTCAGGGCCTTTGGGTAAGTCTAACCCAAGGTAGTCTGGCATCAACTAACACTTGTGCAACGTAGCTTTCGGATTAGCCATACCCTTGGTATTGGGTGAATCATACGTTGTGATCAACTTCCTCACCAGAGCACTTTTGGTCAATCAAGCTGGCGTAGACCTGTTCGACGCTGTGAGCAGCCCAAAATTTCAGTTTCAGTCGCTGGATTGAGCTGACAAATTGAGTCGTAGGTCCTTCTTCAAAAAGGTCACTCCACTCTCGTTGAGCATGGCAGACAAGTCACTTCAGGTGGAAATGGCAAATCCAAGGTCATGGGAACTTTACTCATGAAACCTCTTTCCAGATTCAGTACTGTGAGTACAGCTGGTAAGGTAGGCGGCCGGATGTTTGAGTGCTCATGTCAGGCCGAATACTAGGATAACGTCGTTAGATACATTTTGACCCTTCCATTGAATCTGATCCCCGTCGTTGGAACTGTGTTCTTTTTGGGTTTCAACGGTAAGCTTCTGGGAACGATTGTCAATGCCCTCAGCTCTAATCTTACGTCTCGAGGAATAGGTTTCAAATCTGGGCCAGGATACCATGCCAGATATTTCCAATTGAAAGGTTATGATAAGACTAAGAAGCAGGAGCTAATCAAGAAGAGACGAGGAGCCTATACTGCGTGAGTGTGATGCCACTTCTAGCGGTATAGATTCTTGTGAAACTGATGTTATCGGAAATAACAGCTTCGGAACAATGGCCATGGTCCTGAATCTAATCCCTGGTCTTTCCATTCTTTTCAACTGTGAGCGTCAGCTTTCTGGAAAGGATCATTTATAAGCGACAGGACCAAGCTGATTACTCGCCCTTATAGTCACGACCTCCGTCGGCGCTGCTTTGTGGGCATCTGACCTTGAGAAGAAAGGCAGGACCACTACTAGTGACCTGCACAATGCTCGACAAAGCGGTACAGAAAATGAGGTAGAAGTCCAATTGCCTAATGCTGGAGGATCCGGTGGCAGAAAGGATCTTTAGGCCTTGGCGACCTCTGTATTCTCTGTGAAGGAAAAATCCACGAATACATACACGAATGATGTTATTTATGCACATATATGAACCTTGATGTCTCTTCACCTTTACGCTATTTGATGTGTGAGCAATCTATGTATTAGTAACTCTGTTGTCCTAAATACGGTCGGTATCCGGTTCAAGAAGCCGAACATCCGATATTTTGGTATTTTGGCCCAATTTAAGGGTTCTGATTAGTAGACGATGTCATTGGGGGAAACGAGCAAACGTCACAATTCTAGAAATTATTTGTTGACATCCAAGTATTGATAACATCCACTTCTTTCAATTCAGTAATTGAAATTTCTATCAAAGTTGTATATATTACAGACCTACCAACACCTATTCTTATTGATCTGTCAAAATACCGATTCGGATATTAGGGAAAATGGCAGAACCGAAACCTCAAGCTGAAGATAGACCTGATTTGACTATTCCAATTGCTGAACCTGAACCAGTGTTGATCATTGTTATGGTGAGTGGTAAAGGGGTATACAAGACTTGACAAGATAGAATCCGGAATTATCATAATGCTAATTTTCTGACTGCGTTTGTAGGGTCCAGCATCATGGTGAGTGTTCTTTAAGGTTTTCATCGTGATCAATCAATCAATATCGACTTCTTCAAATCTTATCTAATTTGATACTACATAAGACTTTTGACGAAAAGCTAATAAGAAATCTTATTATGTGATACTAGTGGGAAATCAACAGTTGGTTCAGAATTAGCAAATTCACTTAATTTACCATTTATAGATGGTGATTCTTTACATCCACAAAGTAATATAAACAAAATGTCATCTGGTATACCTTTAACGGATGAAGATAGATTACCTTGGTTAGCACTTATACGTTCTACAGCAGAAAGAAAATGTAAAGAAGAATTTGAAAATTGTAAAGGAAAATTCAAAACTTTTGAACAAGGTGGAATAGGTAGAGCAGGAATTGTTATTGCTTGTAGTGCATTAAAAAAATGGTATAGAGATATACTTAGAGGTGAAGTTGAAGCTAATCCTCCTGCTGAACATGATTTAGTGAGTTTCAATCATTTGTTCTGAAGATAGAGTAGAATGATATTTTGTGATGAGATGAGGTGTAAAGGGCTCGTCAGTCAGGATATGATTGACAAGATTGGATGAGCTATACAAGCAGGGAGATTAGGCAGAGGCAAACCATAAGCCGAATCAGGGAGAAACAGATGATGAAAGGGCAGAACGAGGTTAAATTGGGATAAGCAAGCTGAAACAGGAAAAGGCGGATCGTGAAGAAGAAGATTGACTAGGGGATACCAGGAAGGAGGACAGTCAATCAGCAATGCGGAACAACTGGTTCTCTCCAAATAAAAATTAAAAAAGAAACTTCGAGCTAACAAATCGAATCTTATACTCTCATAGCCACCTTCACATTCAATAGCAAATACAGAACATAAAGTTTCACATCCAGCTACAACAGCACTTCAAACTTATTTTGTTTATTGTGATGGAACACCAGAATTATTAGCAAATAGAATTGCACAACGTAAAAATCATTTTATGGGTAAACAAATGTTAGAATCACAATTAGCAACTTTAGAAAATCCAAAAGGTGAAAAAGGTGTAATAAGTGTTGATATTTCAAAATCACCTAAAGAAGTTGGTGAATTAGCTACAAATGGAATTAGGAAAATTTTAGGTCATCCATAAACAATCGTAAATTCGATCTTCAATATTTAGATGAGGTTTTTTTCAAGTTCTTTTTTAGACTACACCTTCTTATCATATTTGGTTAAATGCATAGAAATACAACAGTATATAAAGTTATCTATCTTACATCGTTATCTATGAGTGGAAAATAAATCATCCAATATTTATGCTACCTCGCTTCACCATCTCTCCGTCGTCTATCTTCCCTCTCGCGTTCCCTTTGAGCCCATCTGCCTCTAAGCCAAATCAACCCGATAGTAGCACAAAGTACACCAATCAATATGAGATCTTCCATTAATTCTTCTACAAGTTCTTCGTCATCGTCCCCTGCGGCGGGTCTCCAACCTGATCCAGCACCCGACCGATCTTCATAATCAGCACCTGCTCCTTCACCTTCTTCTTCCAATCCTCCATGACGTCTATTTGTATCTACATCAAAGTTCGCCGCTTCGTCATCTAGACCATCCAGAGCCGTGGTATCCGTGAAAAGACCTTTGATCTTTGTCCATGTTGATAATTGCAATTGTGGGTTGGGATCAGGCTCGAACAATGATAATCCAGGTACAACCCCTCGAGTCTGGATATCAATCCACCAGCTGTACATGTGCAATTTCATATCAGCGGGTCATTTCATTGATACCTTTGGCAATTTTTCTCGTCGCGAAAATGGGATCGAACTTACGACTTTGCATATAGCTTAATTAAACTCAACATGACGGGTAAATACGCTTCTACCGAGGTTTCCCCTGCCAAGTCGTAAAATCGTTTCGCTAAATGCCAATCTCGAGGTACTCCATGGCCATTCTCATACATCCATCCTAGATTCCAATAGGCCATTGAGGAGACTTGGGTGTCAGCAGCAGTCTGATAGTAGGCTACTGCTCGATCATAAGATTCGGGTGATTCGTCTATAAGTCACACAGATATCACAAGTGAGCCTGAGTATCCTACTTGAACGATTACAAGGAATCTCACAATAGTAATCCCCAACTTTCACCATGGCATCTACGTTATCTTGATTGGCACTTCTGATCCAAAGAGTCAAAGCTCTTTCTTTATCTTTCTCACTAATGCGTCCTTCTAAACCTGAATCAGAGTCTAGATCGATCTTCTTAGGATTCGTGTTCGTCGTACCCAACTTGAAACCCTTCTCCAGTAAAAAGGCGATATTATTTTGTGCGGATTCGTATCCCAATTCACTTCCGATATACCATCCAATAAAAGCATTATCCTCCTCACTCCTCAGCCAAGCTCTGTCCGCATCTCCTACGAAGTCTTGTCCCCAATTACCTCTTTCCGAAACTAATTTCTCATATGCAACAGCTACTCCACACATTCCAGGTTGATTACCGAAATTGTTTTGATTCTTCACATTTGCCGAATGTATTTTCCCAAGTAAGTGGAAAGCTTCAAATGTCGCACCATGTCTAAGAGCAACCTCTAAATAAGCATTGGCTTGAGGGATTTCACCACGTTCTAAGTGGAGTTTGGCCAGATTCACTTGACCTTCTGCTAAATCTTGAGAAGCTGAAGCTTGGAAATAATGAAATGCTTTCTGTTTGTCTTCCGGAACGATCAAGCCATCTCGGTGTATTATACCCAATCCATTGTGTGCCTCTCGATCTCCTAGCTCAGCTGCTCTTTCGTACCACAATCTAGCTCGTCTGTAATCCGGTTTACCACCTTCACCCCTCATTGACATTCGGCCTAGGAAAGCAGCGGCTACCATAGCAGGTTCTCGGATAGCGTCTTCTTGCTCTTTCGACAGTTTTCGTCTCTTAGAAACAGTTCCTTCAGGTTCGAAATCCTTCGGCCATAATACTCTGGCAACTTTCAGGAAATACTCCTTGGCCTTTTTAAAATCTTGCGGTATCTCTCCTACCCCCTTCAGCACCAGCCGATACACCATATTGGGAAAAATAGACTGAACCGAGATAGAATAATCGACCAAGCCTGACTGTATACAAGTGCGAATCTCGGTCAGAATGATATTGATAGTATTCCAAGATCTCTTTCTCCGTCTCGCCTCGTGCAGAAGCCATAGTGGCTCGAATTGCTGGTCGATGGGCATTGGATCCGGTCGACGCCCACGATGCGTGCGGTCCATAGATGCCGCCTACTCTGTCGGAAAGACGTGTGTTGCTCAAAGGAAGAGTGAGGCCGCCGGGTGGTCCTGATAAGAAGGTTTGATATGCTACGTTCAGCCGTCAGCTATCGCTGAAATGTCCACCGAAGGATAAGGCGGAAGGACTGAGCATACTTACACTTCTCAGCCGCGTTTTGATAGTGATCTAGAGCAAGCATACAGTCCTGTACCTGTACGTCAGCCTATAACTTTTCTACTACGTCATGGCAAAACTGCCTACCTCCTTGACTCCTATTCCGGCCCAATGCCTATATCCCAACGCCATTGACGCCGGTCTGTACCCTTGTACAGCAGCGAAAGTGTAATACAGCAACGCCTAGTCGTGGTTTCAGCATTGATGTATGATATATCTGGTTTGATTTTGATAACTCACTTTGCCTTGATCCTGCTCGATTCCTCCTAATCCAGTCGCATGGAAAAACCCAACCAGGAATTGTGATGCTGGGTCAGATGTATATTCCAGGTATTTCTACCATCGCACGTCAGCTGCTCAAGTCCCTCAAAGAGCGCGAGTTGTTATTACGCTTACTTTGTAAGCCGAGTATGAAGCTTGTAAATCCTGCTTGATACCTTTCGGCGGAAACTGTTCGCAATATTTTAGTGGGACTGATCACGCATACAGTTCAAGGCTATTGACACACCATTCTCAATTTTCCTCTAACAGCCCAAACTTCTTGACAACCATTTTTTTCAGCATTTTTTAGTAATTCTAATAATTTTTCTATCCTTTCTCGTCTTGCTCTACCAACCTTGACTCCTTTCCGGGGTTTGCTATCAGATCCTATTATGGGAATTTTCGATAACAAAGTTTTTGGCGATAAAAGAGTATTTATGAAACGAGGTAGAAGTCGGAACGTTGTTGAAAGGGGACCTTCGTGACCCCATCCCATCCCATCTGACCATCCTTTTGATGAAAATGGTGTGATGACTGATGTTACTTTATGTTCTAGGTGAGCATTTGCGGAAGGCGCTAAAGAGGCTAGAATTGTTTGTGCCTCCCTAAGCGGGGCGCAGACTAGACATGGCATTGCGTTCAGTTGGCGAGCTTTGGAAAATTGAAGCGAGATACTCACCATCTGCTATAGATGTGTCTTCATGACTGGGCGCTTCCTCTCCTTGAGCCGCGACAAAGGAAGATGGCGATAGGAAAAGAGATACCGCTATTAACATGGACACAAGCAGCAGTGTCGAGCGGCCTCGACGCCGTTGACTCGCCATGCTGTTGAGAAATACAAAGCTGGCTGATTCCCGCTGCTCTGGCAATTCAGAGGTTGGTCGTATGAGGTCCTAGAAATCAAGAGTGCGATGCAATGAAGCGTAACTGGATGGAATTCGAAATATACTCGTAATAACATGGAATTTAATGATTAATCGTCAACAGAACACGTCACAGTTTAAAATACCACGTGTCAAAGAGCAAAGAATATTACGTATTCAATAAAGATTAAACATTCTCGGCTATCTGGATTTAGTGTGAATTTGTATAGGGTTTAAGGGTAAATTTGTTATTGAGATGAAAATTTGATTAGAATTGAGTGAATGACGTTTAATTAATTCCCATTGGTCATACTACTAATATTTTTCCGGATTCAAAACCACTAGGGGTCTCTCCTAAGTTTGAATCTTTTCATTTCATATCCATATCTCTTTTCTACTTCTTATCTTCCACTTTAATATCAATAATTAACCATTGGCTTTTGCCTGCACAGAGACTTACACCAGTAACACAAACAACAACAAAGCTTTGTATTCAAACAAAGCTTATTTACTATACTCAAGATTCATTGAATCCATCACCACCAATACTCGATGAAGAAATCAAAACTACCTCATAGTGGCTCATACGGATTTAACAAAAACGGAGGCGCAGGGTGAGCAAAATGCCTTCTTACTCACTATGCATTATTTCCATCTTTCGCTCTCATATCAGGAATACAAGCTATTTGAGAGGCTTTGCCCCGCTGACCATTTGAACTCCTGCAATTTCGCCATTCATACACCTCTCTGTAACAAAACGCGCTTCGTTCCATTCATTTCGCTGGAAAAACACTATCTCGACACCTTATCCTCAAAAACCTCCGTTTCATCTCATCAACGCATGTCTAAACCCTCACATCAATAACGTCATTAACCATTGTACCTATCGTAACTCCGCTCGCGATGATTTTGCTCAACAGCTTATCAGTAGCATCTCGTCTCCTCAGATTACCTCCCTTGATCCTTCTATTGCTCGACTCTGGAGAGAAACCCCCATAATTCGACTCAAGACGCCCTTATTCTTAAAAAGCCAGCTATTGCCTGGCTCACAATAATCTTATATTGACAACATAGTACAATTGTTATAATCGGACATCTCTATATATATAACGCTACAGCGCCAAATTTTCGGATGGGATAATTAAATTGATCGACTAAATCACCGCGGTCAAAATATCCATCCGCCCGACCCACTTTATCGCCTTGCGAACAAAGCAACATACATAGCACAAACCCTATCATCCTCAGCCCAGATCAGATTCATATCGAAACCAAGTCAACGAGAAAACGTTACATATTATTCCTTATATATACCCTTACACCGACACCAACACCATATCAACTAACGCCACAATGCAAGCTCTTCGAACTCTGCCAATTCTCAACAGACCTTCTCGACCCTCATCCCCCGCACCACCTACCGTCCAACCTACAACAGCGGCTGGTACACCTGCTGCCACCAACATTGATGGAAAACCTCGATCCCGCTCTTTGAGCAGACAAGTAGCCGAAAAGGTATCCTCCCTCCACGCCACCAATGGCGCTATTCCAGCTGCGGTCGTCGCCCCTTCTCAGCCAATTGGAGCCCCCAAGAAGGGTCTCTCCCCACCCGGAAGTAGACCCATCACGCCTCGTAGTACCGCTTCGCCCCTTCCCGGTGTAGCAGCTCCCAATGGCGCGACAACCGAAACAGCTGGTATACAAGCCAAGCATATGGATGTCATTGGGCTTAGACTTAACGAAGTTGTCAACAGAGCTTGTGCGGGTGTAGACTTCAAGGCCAAGAAAGGTTTCAAGAAGGGCACCGGCTGGTCACTCGGAGAAGCAGTCGTCAAGGAACTACCCTTCCCTCCTTCCGACGCCTACCTCATTCGAGCGGTTCTTCGCACTTCCGTCAAGGCTCTTTCCATCTATACCACCAGACTTGAAACCTTGCTTCTACCAGCTCTCACTGACCCAGCATTCTCGAGCGCGCTCAACATAAACGCCCAAGCTCCAGCTGCCCATCCGCTCAATCCCACCCAATACTTCGTCCTGTCCGTCGCTCATGCAGCGTGGGAGACTTGCGAAGTCCTCGAGCAGACTCTCGAGACCGGTACATGGCCTCGCTTCGTGCAAGAAACCCTTCGTCCTGTCATGGACAAATTAGACTTGGTAGTCAGTAAGGTCATCCAACCTCTTATGCTTGGCCTCAAACGAGATCTCGTGGCGAGTCTGTCGAAAAACGAAGGCACTTCACCCGCCGGGAGCAAGGTTATTGGACTCGCTTCTATCCCTGCGCCTACCACCGCACCTACCCCTGCAGTCACCAGGGAGCTCTCAAACGCTCCTGTCTCACGCCTTACCAAAGAGCTTTCATCAGGCGGTACCTCTAGACAGTTGGCCATCCCACCATGTCTTCAACATTTCGCTAATCGCGTTGATGGCGCTAGAAGGATCTTCGAGCTCGTTGCTGCGCCCTGTGCGGATGACGGAGAAGGCTGGATTACCGGTATCATGGTCGCCGTGATCTGGAAAGGCATGTGCATCGTCTCAGAGAAAGACCTTGGTGGATCGCCTAACAGACCACCAAGTCCAGGGAGTGTAGCCAAAGCATTAGCAGGATTAGGTAAAGAGAAAGAGGCCACTCCTACTGTAATTGCTGCGCCATCTCTTGGAGGCGTGACAGCCAAACTCACTTCCTCGTTGTCAATTATCCCCTCGCGATCACAATCCCGCCCTTCATCTCCCCCTAGAGGTGCGCAGAAACTCCATCCGGCAACCCATGCCCTGATGTCCCTCGAAGGTCTGGTCAAAAGACTCGTTGGAGGAATGGTCCAGCCTCCCGCAGCTCCTGGTACTTCGGTATCGCAAGATCCCAATGCGGCGGAACACATCGCTCGCGAAGCACTACACGAAGCCCTTGAAGCCTTGGCTTCCTTCCGCATCATCTCGAATGCGATGTACAAGGGAGGTAGTTGTTCATCCAGAATTTTGGCTAGTGCTAGAAGGTTGAGAGACGATATTGATGATCCGGTAGAAGATTCTTTGGATGACGCGATGGAGGATCTGCCAGCAGTATCTCTTCTCACTATCCTCCTTCGACAAGCGAATACCGCTCTCACTGGTTTACAATCTGTGAATGATGAGAAGACCGGAACATTTAAAATCAGAACCCCGGCCGAAATATGGGGATGGACTTTAGTCGAATACGAAAGACAAGTTCTCTCTGGTTTCAGTGCAGCCGAGGAATGGGGAAGGAGATATGCTACAGCAATCAAACCTGATCTCGAAAGGGTATTGAGTCAACTCGCTACTCACTCAACAGGTTTTAGTGAGAAACCAACTAGAGAGGTTATCGAGGCTGTTGAATGGGTCAAAGCGTTAGGTGTCGCTTGTGAAGCTAGAGTTGGTATCAAAATGGGAGGCTGTGCTTGACTAATTTGTGGAAAATATCCGAGATCTTTTTTCTCGAAATTCAGTGTGGATAGGCTCAATCTTGGTCGGCTGAAAGTTTGTTACTTTGATCAATCTTACTTAGTAATAGGAAAAAGTATATATTTTTCTCTTTTTTAATATAAAGTTCTGCATAGTTCTCTTTTGTCCGCTATTCAAATCGTAATATACTATAAAACATACACACATAGATGGTTTTTTCTCAATGCATTGTCGTTTTTCCCAGATGCTAGACTTACATTGTATTCATCCGAGATGATTATAGACAATTCGGAAACTCGTAATTTGACATCATTGTAAGCATAGATAGATGAACAAAGGCTAAATGAAAAGGTCAGGGTGAATAAGGTATACTAAATGACTCGGAGTAAAATGAGACCGGAGGTTTTTTATCTTTTACACTCTTATTTCGAGAAAAGTCACATGACTTGGAAACGTATCATCAACAAATCCAGATCCATTATCTATCAATAGATTATTCCTAAATTATAATCATAATATAACTGTAAATATCAACCCAATTTACCTGTATGAGCACTGTAATGTCCTGTTCATAAGAGTCAATTTGGAACTCAAGTTTGTTTTATACGGAATTTGGTGGGATTTTCAACGAGATTGGTCAATAATTAATTTACGTTAGATAAGAGTTAATCAGAAAGGGCTAAAATAGTTAATACCAAGAGTAAAGATGTCTTTACACCTTGATTATGCTGAGATATCTCGTCAAGCAAGTGAGTCACGGACAAAATCTGCATTATATTTTAACGATAGGATAATTTGCCTGGAAAATTGCTGATACTGTTTTCTTACTTTTTTCTAGGGAAGATTGTCGATGCGAATAGAGCTAGAAGTATAATTGATCAAGTGGTAAGTTTTTTTTTACATAACATCTCTCAATCAATTATCCTTTGCCATGACCTTCAATTTTCTTAGAGAATATCACAACTCCTTCCACTGTTTGACATTTTTTGACATAATTTGAGTTTGATGTAGATATCTGATCCTGAAAGTAAACAAAAAGTAAAATATACACGTTCAACAACAGGATGTTTATCTTGTAGATCACATAAAGTAAAATGTGATGAAACTGTACCTGCATGTTTAAGATGTGTAGCATCACAAAGAAAATGTGAATATCCACAACCTGGTGAAAGTAGTAATTCAAATAATAATGGTAAAAAAAGAAAAAGTACAAGTGTTAGTAATTCTAGAACAGGTGGAAGAAGAAGCACAAGTGTAAGAGAAGAAGAAGGAGAATCCAAAATTGAATTCAATAATAGTAATAATGAAGGAAGTAAAAGATTCAAAGAAGATTACAAAAAACAATCTAATCAACAACGACAACAACAAGACAATAACAATAATAAGAATACGAATATATCACCAAAAAGTATGTTAGTTGATGATGGTAGTAAAGTTGATCCTTCCCCTACTGATAATAGTAGATTGGGTGGACCTAGTCCAATGGATATATTGAATCTTGTAAGTGGGATATAAATTTCTGTCTTTACTTCGACCTGCTTCACTTACAATCGAACATCTTGTCACAGACTACCACGCCGGATTTCTCTTTCTTAAATGACTTCATTCCTTTTCCACATATAACACCGCCATCTCAACCTATTCCTCAACAACAAGGATCATCCTCTCAAAACATCTTCAACACATCTCCAACCACCATATTCACCAACGATCTCACACGACCTCAACAAACAGGATATGGCGCTATCGCATCGACAAATAATGTGATCACGTCAAACGCTAGAAATTCAGTCTCAGATTCAGTATCTAATCAATATCAAAATCAAGCTCAAGCTCAAGCTCTGCAAAATACGCTTCCTCATTTTGACAATTTCGGTAAATCGTTATTACTGAATCGAAGACTTATCAAAGTGAACAATAATGGTAATAATGATGGAAATATGGTACAAGACGAAGAGGGTCGAAGGAGTTTTACCCCTCAAATGCAGGTAATACATCCTAGATTACAAATGGTAGACACTTTCCTACAGTAAGTTTATTCATCTTCCCGATAATTGTCATAGACATCAGCTCATCTTCTCTATTGACAGGGCATTCGTTCATGACGAAGTCCTATTTGAATTTGGTCCTTCACATCGACATAGAAATCTATCAAACAACACTCTTACAGCAGGTGTCATTGATGTATTGACCAATGCATTCCCTTCACCAATCGCTAGAACCCTATTTCATCATTATTGTAATACTGCTTCGAAAATCCTAATTACAATGGGTAATATAGGACCAAACCCATTATTAACGCTATGTACTCCTGTGAAGTTATTAGATACGAACAGTGCTGCATCAGCTGCTATAAGGATGTCAATGTTATCTACTGCAATTGCTCATTTCATACATGAAACCAATTCTTTATTGAAACAATCAAATTCTTCAAATTTGGGATTAAGTTATAATTTAGGATTAGAAGGTATGGGAGTAGGACAATGGGAAAGAATGAAATTGAAAATGAAAGAAATGAGTAATAAATTTAAGAAAGCTTCGTTAAGTAATATCACTTTAGCTGCTTCGAGCGAGAAAAGTCCGGATCAGGGTAAGTGATTAAGCTCCTCATAGGTATATGTCAGAATAGGATAAAAGCTGAATTCGATTATATTACCTAATGGGAATAGTCGATAGTATACTGGCTGCTTGTACTTTGCTTTGCATTAGAGATGTAAGTACTCAGCCTCAGCCACTTGACTCTATATTATATATATTATAACTCATATTGATCGAATTGTATATGTAGGTTATCAGTGCAGATCCAACTTGGCGAGATAATTTGGAATTCGCATTAAATCTGATAACGAAAAAGGGTGGACCTCAAGTAATGCTCCAAGGGTCTGAGTATACTTTTACTAGACGATATTTGTTAGAAAACTTAGCCACGCATGATGTTTTCGGTAAGTCAATTTTCCCAAATAGTACGCTAAGTCAACTGACAAGCATGTCCATGCGCAAAATAGCATCCTTCATAACTGGTAAAGAACCTTCGATGTTGGGTAATTACGATTCATGGTGGTTTGACAGTGTGGAAACCTCTCAAACTAGATGGGAATGGGAATCTGTTGAAAGATCTTTCGGTATCTCAAGGGCTATGGTGGACTTAGTAGCCAGAGTGAGTAGACTTTTCCCTTCTAGGCTAATCCAGCCTTTCCCATCAGCTTTTGCTCTTAGATCAATCCGCTTGCTCATCATCTTTCTACATATAGATCGCTGTCTTAGATTCACAGAAACGCAGATTGGGCTTGAGTTTAAAAGGTGGTTCAGACGAGATGTGGGACGTTGGTCAGCATTTCGAAAGAGAAAGTCATTGTCTATTACTTGAATTAGATATTTGGGGAAATAGTTTAAATGCACTTCCGCAACATGTCAGAGTTACCGTGAGTCATTGATCGATGGAAATGGTAGAAGCTGATTACGATATAATTTGTTCAGTGCGGGGACTATATTTACAAATACATGGCTGTAGTTTTCATCCTTGCTGATGTGAGTCAAATTATCCTATACCTATTTTTGTCCCAGAAATCACAAGATTGACGATATTCGGTATTTAGATACTTGAACAACCGACATCCACACCTCGAATAATAAAATCAATTGATCATATCTTAGAATTGATATCAGAAGCATCAGCAATGAGAATGTCAGTTATGTTGATTTGGCCATTATTGATAGCTGGAGTATTTTCTTTACCTGCTAAAAGGCAAAAAGTGGTTGAATTATTCGCTGCTTTAAGTGATGATTATTGCGAAGATTTAGAAGTTGCTGTGAGTTTGCTTTTGCCAATTTGCAGTTTGCAATTCACTGATATTCTTATGTATACAGAAAGAATTACTGGATGAACAATGGAGAATGGTTGATTCGGGTCAAGGTAAACAACCTTGGGATGCTATCATGAAGAAATTAGGCAAATATGTTTTGTTGATTTAATTTAGATTATTTATACTTGACATGTATTTGTATATTTTGAAACTCTCTTTGAGTTCATGTATGTATTCGTCATTGATACAAAATTGGTAACAATGGGTGATGTGACAGTGACAGATAAATAATCATGGACCAGTCGAGATGTTGATAATATACATATTTATATACAAATTTTTACTATCACTTTTCTTCCCCAAATTCAATTTATAATTTTCACAATTAAAATTTATCCACAACATACATTAGGTTCTTCTTCTTCATTTGAAATTGATTCTAATCCAAGTATTAACCAATCGCAAAAGAATTTTCCAATACCATGTCCAATTAAAATTGAAAAAATCAAAAAACCATTAAAACTCATAACTAATAACATTAATAAATATGAAATTCCAAAAATTAAAACATGTAATAAAGTTCTAATTAATTGTTGTAAAGGTGTTGCTCTTCTTTTTTTATCAATACCAATAAAATAATTTTGATTTTGTTTTTTACTTTTAAATGAAATATTTGATAATTGTTTTAAAATTAATTTATCATAATCTTTTGAAATTTTTTTAAATAATTCTAATAAAATTGAAATAAATGATACACCTATACAAGATGCTGCAAATGATCCTTTTGTACTATTTTGCCAACCTGATGAAATAAAACCTAAAAAAAAATTTAAAAAAAAAACAAAGAGGATTTAATTTAAATCTAAATATTAAATGTAATATTTAAAATAAGAGGAAATATTTATAACATACAAGTATTTATAACATCCCAATTCCATAACATCTATTTGATAAAATATATTTATTAACTTGCAATTTCATTTAATTAAAAATCCTGGAATAAAAAAAAAAACTTACATCTGACATTTGACATGTTGTATTACTACTTGACATATGATCCATCTTTGACAAGTTCGTTTTTTTCCCTTGATTTTATTATCACTCTTGAATTGGATATGCGTTTCAATGTTTGATGATACAGTTTTTAGGTAGTTTGAACGATGACGGATGATTGAAAAGATATTCAAATGGGCGTTTTTTCTTTTGCTATGTTATGTACCGTAGTCCAGCTAAAGGTGAGGATAAGTATGAAATATGGGATGTCAGTTCAATCTCAAGTAATCAAGATACTTCTAATTCTTTGAATGTATTCGTCATGCCAAATTTTTCAACAAAAGCCTTTTAACCGATTTAATCATTTACTTGGCAAAGGGATCTCTTAATAGGATTGACCAATAAGATAAGATGGACTGATATGGCTCATGTAATCTAGGGTTAACGTCGATCATCTCGTACCTTGAGCCATTTACTCTTTTTACTTGATCCGGTAAATCTATGGAATGTTTCGGAATAAGATTTTATTCAAAAGTTATGCCTCGTTATAGGAGGCCTTTAATCTATTGGTTTATCAATACGAGAAATCAAGTAAGCTTAAGATGATGCAATTAACCCTTTTTTGCCAAGCGATCAAGTTTGGGTTCACATTTTAGAAGAATGAAGTGTTGAGATGAAGGTAAAATATTTGCACTTTTGCTTTTTCAAATTTGATTTATACTGTTTTGCATTTCGATATTTATTTCTTCAATTAACTATTGAAGAGCCTGTAGTCTCCCTTCCATTTGGCTTGAAGCCTTTTCACTCGTCATCATAGTTGTGAGTATTGGATAGTAGTACAGTAGATGACACTCGCTTATACACCTACCAGGGTTTTACAATGATTGAACCTCGACATATACAAGATTACTCATCCGCGTCTACATTGGAACCTCATTGGGGATATGCTGATCGAGTGGTGCCATGTACGAATGATGCCGGATCATGCGAATACCTCGATGTGGTCTATCATTCTCACGATTTGGGCATGTTATACTCTGGAATACTATGGTCAATCATAATTGGTGGTTTATTAGTTTGGGGTATAATTCATCGAAGTTTTTCATCAAATAGATTAACTAGAACAATAAATTCAGCAATACGTAAAAGATTATTACCCGAATTTAAAATTGGAAGATATTTCTTTGGAAGAACAACAAGATTACAAATTTTAGTTTTACTTTGTTTAACAATTTATTTAATAATATTTTCTTTTATTGGAATTAAATATAAAACTTGGATAACACCAGTTAAAAATAATCCAGGAGTATATAATACTAGATCAAGTATTGGTCCTTTATCAGATAGATTAGGTATATTAGCATATGCTTTAACACCATTATCAATTTTATTAGGATCAAGAGAATCAATACTTTCACAAATTACTGGTATACCTTATCAACATTTTAATTTTTTACATAGATGGTTAGGTCATATAATTTTTATTCAATCAATTTTACATACAATATTTTGGTGTATTGTTGAAATTAAATTATATCAACCTCAACCTTCAGTTGCAAAAGCATGGATAATTCAACCTTATATAATTTGGGGAATAATTGCAATAACTTTATTATTATTATTATGGATTTTATCAACTTCATACGCAAGAAATAAATTTGGTTATGAATTTTTTAGAAAAGCTCATTATATTTTAGCAATGATTTATATTGGTGCATGTTGGGCACATTGGAAACAATTAAAATGTTTCATGTTACCTTCTTTATTATTTTGGTTTTTAGATAGAATAATTAGATTAATTAAAACTTTTTTAATTCATTATAAAATTTTATCAAATGGTAAAGGTTTATTTGAAATTATTAAAGCAAATATTAAACATTTTGATTCAGATATAATTAGATTAAATTTTAAAAATCCAATTGAAATTGAATTTGAAATTGGTCAACATTTTTATATTTGTTTCATAAAAGGTGGAATTTGGCAATCACATCCATTTACTCCTTTAACTTTACCTAATTCTTCTAATCAAGGATATTTAATTAGATCAAAAAAAGGTGAAACTAAAAGAATTATAAATGAATTTGAAGAAAATACATCAATTATTTTAACTGGACCTCATGGTGTTAATATTATGAAAAATTTATCAGATCAAGATAATATACTTTGTATAGCTGGAGGTACCGGAATAACATTCGTTTTACCTGTTTTACTTTATTTATCGAAATATGGTTTAACAAATGGTAGATTGATTGAATTAATTTGGGTTATAAGACATGAAAGGGATACAGAGTGGATTTCAAATGAATTAGAAGAATTAAGAAAAGATGAAAATGTTAAAATTACAATCAAAATAACTAGGGAAATACCTATATCCAATTCTCAATCTAGTGGTACTTCTACACCAGGGGCTTCAAGTAATTTATCGAAAGATTTGAATACGTTGAGATTACAGGATAACTCTGAAGATGCGATCTTACCTTCAACACTGGGTAAAGAAGAATATGGTGAATGTCCATGTAAACCACCTATTTACACTTCTTCACCTTCATCTTCATCGAATAACGCCAAAGAGGGCAAAGAAATTGTAGATGTTGAAAAAGATATCGAACAAGGACTTGAACCTCATCATCGACCAAACCTTCGTCAAGCAGTCAAAGACTTTGTGAGCAGGACTGTCAATGGTCCAACAGTAGTATATGCTAGTGGACCTGGAGGGATAATCAGTGACGTACGAGATGAAGTTGCGGAATGTAATGATGCGTCGAAAGTATGGAATGGTGAAGAAAGGGGTGAAGTTAAGTTGATATATGACGATAGATTGGAATAGAGTTGGATCTTCGAGTCATGCATCATTGTATATATAGGCCAATGCTTCTCGAAGGAAAATAACGTGATGATCATTAATTTTACATTGTTTCTATATATACCGTCTATATGGTCTATTTTTAACTATATTGCAAACGAGATAAGGCTAAGACAGAATACGAAGATACCCAATATCCAGTCTGGAGAATGGCGGGACCCCTTGGATCCAGGATTTCTAGGAGCAGTATAATTGAAAGTAGAATCGACACATCCATTATCCAAAATTGGAAAAGCCAATGTACTTGAATTGCTAACGTCACTTGGAATATATCCTTGAGCTAATCCTCTTCTGTAAGACCAAGTATCAATATCGTAATCGGTTTTCCCTATATCCATAAAATATTGATTTTGAATTAGTAAATTATTTACCCAATTGGTAACATGGAGTTGATTGAAACATCTACATACATGTCCAATAATACCATCCTATAGAAGGTTGATCATTTGAATTAGGTTGATAAGCTGCTAATTGACTTTCAAAAAATAATCTAAACCAAGTTCTTTTTTCTTGTGAATTATCATTTTTATTTTGTAAACTTGAAGAAGTTGAATTTGGTGAATGTCCAGTTTCTAAACTCCATTCACCAACTATAGTAGGTAATATTCCTTGATTTGTTAATTTAAGTATTTTTGAAATATTACAAACTTTTTCTAAAATTATATCATGAGGTAAATTATTTAAAGGTTCAAATGCGTAATATTGATGTGTATCTATTGTATAATTTCCAGTTGATGCTTCTGTTGTATTTGGAAGTGGATTATAATTTGCCCAATATTGTGGACCCCAAAAAGCATCTTTATATTCGTATAATCAGCTTTGAAAGTAATCTCGCAATAATAAAACCCAAACATAAGAAGGTTTACTTACCATGCATTGTAATATTTATATTCCCATTAACACCTCTTATTACTTCTGATGCTTCAGAATAAAAATCTTTCAAATTTGCCATAGTAAATGTATCGCTTAATCTAGGTTCATTAAGTAATTCTATACCTATAACTGTATCACCATATATATCTTGAGTAAATTCTTCAGTAAAGTTTTTAAGTACGTTAAGTGTTCTATCGATATTAGATGTATTTGAATAAAATGATGTATTTCCTATTAAACCTGAATTATCTTGACCATTTTGTGAACCTGGCGCACCGTGAAGATCAATAAGAACTGATAAACCTAATTCGGAAGCCCAATTAACAGCTTGAATAAGATATGGGTACTAAAGTATGATATGAGTATTGAGCAACGAACATGTTAAATGGAATAGAAAGGTTCGATGTGACACTGACTTGTCCAGAAACATATGGTTCAGTTTCAAGAACATCTACAGCCCAATATCCTATAGGTATTCTAACAGAATTCAGTCCAGCAGCTTTTATATCTTCGAAATCGTCTCTAGTAAAGAATGACCTAAATCCAAAGCCATTAGCTTTGATTGTTCTGAATTAATATCGTTTGAGCTGTCTACTTACTTCCAATGACTCTCTAGAGAAGATAAACATTTCTTTTTACCCAACTCTTCACATAAATGCCATTCATCCGCTGCATCATCAGTATAAAGCGAAGGAGTTATCCTAAAAATTCCAGATTGATTCTTCAGCATGGGATCCAAAGTAAGATGGAATAGACTTACCATTCTTCAGTCAACAACCATCCACCCAAGTTGACACCTCGTATCACTCCATAAGGATTACTATCCCTTTTCACTAAATTGCCACCAGACAAAAAGGGAGCAGAACCCAACCTAGCTGAAACAGAATTGAACAAGCTAAATAGGACTAAGAGTCCAAACTGTATCCACATTCAACCAGACCTGTGTGTTGATGAGATTTCGTACTACTTGCAAAATGCATTATAAGATTAGTTGTGGAAAATTCAACATCTTTATTCTTGAATTGATGATGAATGTCATTTTGTCAATTTCGTGAAATTACTGCGAGAATTCTTGGCTCCGGCCTATGTTGATAACGTAAGGAACATTAGGCTTTTTCCAGCGCTTGTGATCCAAAGGACCAAGTGACTACCCATCTGGTAGATTATGAGCTCTATCATTTTATCACTCGAGCATACATCTCATGATATGACATATCAAAATACGCATTCATATCAAATTGAGCTTACTATGAAGCCAGCCATAGCAGATACGATATAGCAGAATTCAGTTTTAGATAAAGATGAAAGAAGCGGTAATGGCTTCAAAATCAGGAACAAGGATTGTAACTTATATGCCGATAGACTTTTTGTATTCAAAAGTGATCGATGACGATTGACCATAATGACCATCGGTAACAGAATTCTAGATATACCTCGGCTCGGCCTTGAACCAAATAAGAAAAAGTTAAATTAGTAGGATGGCCGAACATGCTTACATCTATTCAAATAACATATATAGCAGACAAAGTTGATAACTCTGCTCCAGTTGCACAGGATTATATACTTGATACATGACTATCACAAAGGGGCTTCGTTCCCAGTATATAAATTGTAATAAGCAACTTACAACATCACATACTCACTTCAATAAGCATAGGAAACTATCAATTCAACCAAACCTGACCAGAACAATGACGAGTACCGTAACTGTCGCACCAAGTTCTGTAGAGAGAGTAAGAGGTGATCATTGGGTCAATGAAAATGGAACATCTTTCAAAAATCCTTGGAAATCATTTGGGAATTATGTGAGTTCTATAATAATCTGGTAAATTGATTCTGCTGCTAAGCATTATCATGGTCTGGTTGGTGATATAGGGAGGTTTAGCTATTGCTAAAATAGTTCCGACAATGATGTGGAAAGTAAGTATTCAGTTTATTTTACAAGTGATTTTTATCAGCTAATATTTGAGTTCATCCTTGACCATTAGAAACTTACATATAATGATCCAGCAGCTAAAGATGCTAAAAATCGAATACCATATATTAAACCTACTTTTGGATCTCAAATACCTTCAAATGAATTAAAAGTAACTTGGTTAGGACATGCTTGTGCTCTTATTGAATTACCTTCTCGAGAAGATGGTGAAGCTGGATTAAAAGGAAGAGGAGTTAGAATTTTATTTGATCCTGTCTTGTCAGATACTCAAGCATATGGATTCGGTCCAAAAAGATTGAGTAGTAAGTCGTCGATCTTTCGAGATAATCATTATGATTGAGTTGAGCTTATGATTATGTGGCCTTGACAAATAGCTAATCCTTGCAAAATTGAAGACTTACCTGAAGTCGACGCTATCGTGAGTTGTAGTACATATGACATACTGTGATTCTGTGAGCTAATAGAATTACGGTGTTGACATTAGGCGATATCTCACAACCATTACGATCATCTTGATCTTCCTTCACTCAAAGGCATATTCGAAGATCAAAAGGCTAAATACGGTAAACTTCCTAAATTGTTCTTGCCTCTCAACAATTATCATGTAGTCACTGGATTATCACTTGGACGAGAGAATGTGATTGAGATGGATTGGTTTGAAGATAGGGAAGTTTCCGTTCAAGGAGTGGGTGATATCAAGATTACATGTAGTGAGTTAAAAATATACCTATCCCCTTTACCTCAAGATCGCCACTTTCTGTACAGGCGGGACATGCATAACTGATTGATTTTGCGATACTTATAGCTCCCAGTCAACATACAGCTTCAAGAGTAGGATGGGATAAAGATAATTCATTATGGTCTTCATGGGCAATTAAAGACAATCATTCAAAGGCTTCTGTGAGTTCACTATTTATCTGTTTGCAAATTTGTGCCGTGATAATGTTGGGATAAGTTATTAATACCTAATGTATGTTTATAGGTATGGTTCGGTGGTGATACAGGATATTGCACGATGAAAATTGATTCTCATAAATTAGAAGATGTTCCAGCCGAAGGAGTCTGTCCAGCCTTTAAGGAAATTGGGGAACGATTAGGACCTTTTACAGTTGGATTAATACCTATTGGAGCATATGAACCTAGAACTATGTTTTCACCTGCTCATGCTGCACCAATAGATTCAGTTAGAATTTTTAAAGATACAGTGAGTAATACGAAAGCTTGAATAATGAAAATCATATTAGCTGAAATTAAACTGGATGATTGTTAGAAATGTCAAAATGCTATTGGAATACATTGGGGAACTTTCCAAATGACTTTTGAACCTTTTACTGAACCTCCAGAAAGGTTGAAAGTTGCTGCGAAAACAATTGGATTGAAAGAAGATGATTTCATTGTCGTAGCTTTGGGTGAAAGTCGGGGTTATACGGTATAATCAAGCATTCTCGAATATCATGCCATTGTTTTAAGGGAGACCTTAATCTATCGAAGCTTTGTACTATAGGTAACGATGTGGATATACTGTATCTTAGTGTCCTTCATTGATCAGAGATAAATTGGAACACCACTGACACTTGACGATACTAATATGCGACCTAGATACCTGAGTCATCAATGATAATTCAATATAGATTTGTCTATGCTCTATTCATGTATTAACAAAATCTGGACTCTTTTTTTTGTCTTTAGAATCAAATGCACCGGCAGAAGGAGATACATTTACAGCTTTTCAAGCTAATGCTATAGGAGGGTAATTTCATTCAATCACCCTCATTCTATTGCCATACTGACTTGACGTGAATTAATCAGCAATAGTACATCATCTAATCCAACAGGGTTAGCATCAATCACATCTACGTCTCCCTCAACTTCCACTTCGTCATCTTCACCCAGTAGCACTTCCTCATTTTCGAGTAAAGATGATACCGATTTAAGCGACACTTCAGCTGATTCAACTACTTCCTCTTTTGCTTCTTCCTCTACTACATTCGTTACTACGGGAAACAGTGGTACGACGAATGGAACCGCTTCTGGAGCATCTGATTCTGCTGCTTACAAGTAAGTATTTGTTTCTCCTACATTTGGGAAGGATTTTACGCAATGATCAATAACGCTTGTACACCCACTTAGCAAGATTAGCTTCGGTATACCATTTATTACTTTATTTCTATCCGTTGAACTGGTATATACGCTTTTATAGGCCTTGGATTGCATTGTAAATCCGACAAGTCATGATAATGCAGGAATCAGGCATGTTAGTTGGATATACTGTAGTCGTAGGATTGGATTCAATCATGCATTGTCTGCAGAATCACTTATTATCTTTTCTCAAGTGCATTTATATATCTGAATAATCCGAATTAATTCATGATTACATTGTACGAAGGATAAGAATAATTGTCCAATAATCAATCGCTCCGAAGCATAAATCATATAAATAAATGAAATCAAATACCAAATACCGAAAAACAACCCAGAAATCACACATAAAATCATTAAAATCCATCTTGTTCAATTACACATTGGCTACTCTTAATCCACCTCTTGAATCATTTGGATTAACACTACCTGCACTTCCAGGTCTAAGTGGTCTTACACCTGAATGTTGTTGATCATATCCACCATAAGCATCTTCTTCTTCTTGATATTCATATGCTTGTTTAGGATCAAAGTAATATCCATTTGTTGTGTTATCTTGCGATTGTGGTAGTGATTGAGTATAATCAGGTTGTTGTTGATTATGATATTGATCATTAGAATATTGTTCTTGTTGTTGATGATGTTGATCATAAACATTTTGAGCAGAAGTAGCACCGAAACCTGCCATTCCAGGTACAGTAGCAGTTGACATTCTATCACCTGAATTTAAATTTGTCATGTTTATAGCATATGGATCATATCCACCTGAAGGATCTTCATAATCATGATAACCTCCTACATCAGTTTGAGGTTGACCATGAATATCTATACCTGGTGTAGTTGATGCGTAATAACCTCCATATTGAGTCATAGAAGGTTGTTCTTCATCATCATCAAATGCTGATCTTGAAGAATGATGAGCTGCTACAGCTGCTGCAGCCGCTGCTGCTGCTACATCTCTATCTAACCTTTGTCTTCTTCTTCTACGAAGCATGAAAATCGCAAATGCGATTATTCCAGCTGTCACTAATAATCCAACTGCAACAAAAGTTCCAGCTACCGCACCAGAATTACTAAAGAATCCAGAATTACCACTACTGCTTCCAGAAGAGGATAATGACCCTGTAGGTTTTGCTACTACTTTAGTGATTGTGTAAACTTTTCCAGATCCATCGGTAGAAGTTGCAATTGTGGTGGTCAGATCTTTAGCGGTCGTATGTCCTTCCGAGTCGGTGATTGGTATTTCTGAGGATGACGAAGATTGGGATACAAGAGAAGGTTGAACGACTGAGGTAGTGGTCGAAGGTGCAACAGTCGAGCTTTGTTCGACCTGCGAGTCGGATGCTCTGCAGAATTGCAAGTTTGTGATTAGTCCTTTCTTCATCAACGACAGATTGATATGCAAACATCCTAAAACTTACGAAGCAGACGGAGAAGCACTCTGACTTTGTGACTGAGTTACACTTGGACTTGCACTAGCACTTTGTTCCTCCGATGTACTAGGACTTGCACTTGCACTCGGCGTTGCACTCGCACTTGGCGAAGCTGACTGACTTTGAGCTGCTGAACTTTGTACAGCGGACGGTGAAGGCGATGCGGAAGATTCTGCCTGGGACGACTGAGCGGATGGTTCGGCTGAAGGAGAAAGTGATGGTGATTGAGTAGGTGATGCAGAGGCTGAAGGTTCGGCAGAAGGTTGGGCTGATGGAGTGGTATCTACGACTGAAGCTGCTGCACTTGATTCTGTTATTGGTAGGGATGTTTGTACGGTAGTAGGAGATTGCGAAGTAACGTCCGTGATGGGATCGGTCAATTGTGATGACATGGTTGACAAATCGAAAGCGAGGTAAAAGAAAGAGATGATAAGTGCAAAACGAAAATTAATCAGTAAGGATTCTCATAATGACTTTGAGGGACAATTGCGTGGTAAAGATTGATTACAATGAAAGGCAGATTGCTATAGGAGGCATGATGAAAGGTAGATCGGAGTGATTTTAAGTGAAGACGTTAAAGGATCTCTTCCATTCCAGGCTATGCTTTTTGGCATTGTCCTGTTCTCAATTTCTTTGCTGCGTCACAAAAGTTTTGGATGACAAGCTTTCGCGTGTGACTTCCGAAGTAATACCAAGACCTTGACTTTAAAAACGAAACAAAACCCTTCATTCCGCAGAAAAAAGTAAAATTCACTCACCAGCCATGATGATCGCTTAAATTCTTCGTATATATATTCTATTCTCGATCGAATGTGTACTAGAGTTTTTGATCACTAATTAATTTCTGGTGATTTAGAGAATGACTTTGATAGGTAAAGTGAGTGTGTGCTTGTTGTGAAGAAGCGATGTTAAATTATTGCCAAAGGTATATTGACGCGTTGTTTAAGACTTGCTGTTAGTGGCTTGTTCAATGATCAAATTGAGACTGTCGAGAGATAAAGAAGGTGTGATAGATGTCGTATAGTTTCTTAATCTGATATCATGACAAAGTAAGAGTTAGTGAATTAGTTAAATTGCCCATGTACTGCGTGATGACTTTTGTATCCCACTACTCCGGCCTCAACAATAAACAGCCAAGCTTTTGTTTTTGTTTTTTTCTTTTCTATTTATGTGTTATGTTATATGTTTCAGGGTGAATTAGACTATATATTTTATTACTCTGATTTCACGCGTAACAAGGAACCAAAATCCCACTTTCACTGATTTACCCTAAACAGGCAATAATTGTTCTCCATCATCCCATCACACCACCCAAGGCACGCGGGGGAAATGGGTCAAAGCGTTACCTTGTTATCGGAATTACTCGTTTCACTTCGGTGTGTGGCAAATTTATCCCAGTAGCGGTGAGTTCCGTTCATGTTTACCGTTGAAGCCGGACCATGACGTCGGCGGTGTGTTTTGTTCGCGAGCAGCCAAGATAAAATGACAAAAAATACAATTGTTACTATAACAGAGTAATTATACAGTTCCTTAAACATTTTGTTCTCCTCAGTCAAGTCATCTGTATATACCTTCATACTTTACACGGATACTGCCTGCAATATGTCATCAACAAATATGCCTACCTCTGTTCAACAAGCGGAAAAAGCAGGTGAAGATGCGATACAAGATTTGGTATTGGATAATGGTCAGTTGTATAACGTTCAAACTGCTAATTACAACTGAATATTGATGTATGATTTGAATAGCCGATTCGACTAACTCTAATGTTCGATATGGTATGTCATATCTTCTTCCGTCTCTGGGTTGCCATTCGAAGCTGATCACTCAATTCTTAGCCGCTTATTTAAGAAGAGCAAGAGACATTGTTCGTGCAGGTTCAAGATATACAGCTTATAGTAAATCTAAAATCAAATTTTAACCTTTTTGAGGTTGTCATTGCTGACTGTTGCTTTTTCTGCGCATATAGCTTCGGATGTAGGAGAAGCATTTAGACCAGTTGTACCACCTTGGATAGTTACAGCTGCATATGGAGTTTCTTGGGCATATTTAATAGGAGATGTTTCATTTACAACTTATAAATCATCACAATTCGGTCCAACTCCTTTGGAAGCTGCGAATATGTCTGAACCAACTAGATTAACAATGGTTGCTGTAAAAAGATCTGTTTTTCAAGGTATAGCTTCAATGGCTTTACCTGCTTTTACAATTCATACTGCAGTAAAACAAGCTAGTAAACAATTTTCAAAATCAACTAATTTAACTTTAAGAAGATGGGGTCCTACTTCTGTTGGAATTGGTATTGTTCCTTTCTTACCTTATTTATTTGATCATCCTGTTAGAATTATTCCTTCTCATTTGATTCCCGAAAACCTAATTATTGATATATGATTTGTTTTTCCAGGTTGAGAAAGCTACCGACTTTGCATTTGATAAAATTGAAGAAACTTTTTTCAATGCTAACCCTTTACCAAATACCCCAACTTCAACACCGACTAAACCTGGAAAACCTGAATTATAGGATGAGGATAAGCGGAAATCATTAGATGGGATGAATATCAAACGTTGCGGCTTCGTGATTAATATGGAATAGCATTACTCGAGCATCGAGATCTGAGGCGGATAGAGCCGTACAATAACGTAGACAGACTATATAAACAGGAGAATATGCCAAGTACATGCATCTTGAGGATTTCTATTGACTCCAGGTTTGTCTGCTCTCCAACCCTCGTTAAATTTACTCAAATCCACATGTCAATCACTCTTTATTCCTTTTCGAGTTTGATTACTCTCCAATCCCCCTCTTTTTTCCTATACCTAATCCAACAACCATCTTTTTCCCTCTGTGCATTATTATTATCTGAAAAATCAGAAGTGGCAGAAGTATTACTAATGATCTTAGCCAAGTTACCCAACTTAATCGATTCAAAAGGTTTACTTCTAATTCCTTTCTCTTTCGACCCTCCTACCGAGGGGGATAATGAAAGATGTTAAACATGTAAATTTCCAGTAAAAGAAGTTGAGATTAATCTAATATTAATAATGTCACTTTCACTTTCATTTTCTTCCTGATTTATCTTTTCTGAGGAATTTTCAGTTATCGCTGATATAGATGAAGGTGATTCAGGCCATAAAATTGTATGAAGTGGTATATTTGATTGAGATGGAATTTGAAATGGGGCCTATATAAACAATACAAATTAGCAAAATTCATTTAGAAACGTTAGTTCCGAGATTGGATTAAACTCACCGAAAATAGAAATGTTTCTTTACCCCTTGTTATTACGTAGATCTCAATACCATCTTTCAATTTTAGCGTTTCAAATTTAGACCAATCACTTCTATTATTTGAAGATTGCTTTAGTTTGAAATCTAATACTGTTGAATCTTTAATTCGAATTAAACATGCTTTTGATCCGAAACTTATATACAATCCTAATGAATGTGTAGAATGATTCTCACTACAAAGTGAGCATTGACCATCAATTCTAGGTGAAGTTGTTAGATTTTCTCCAATTCCAATAACTCTCGTACATGTCGAAGCACTATCATCGTATGAAAATAAACTTGAAGTTTCATCATCTATTAAATGCCTTTGCGAATCTGAAGATGGAAGTGATGAATTAGGTGTAAAAGGTAATTGTAAAAAAGAAATATATATTGGTTGAGCAGGTAAATAAAATTGTCTTGATACTGAAAATCTTATTTCTTCATCAATGGAATTTGGAAAAGCTCCATGTATTGTAATATTATTTGATTTTCCAATAGCTACGAAAATTCTTAAAGGTGAAATATAAGTTTGAATAAGTAAATTATCTCCTTGTGAATTATCATTACTTGATAAACAAGTATAATCTTCTGACCAAGATTTCGCCAATTCTTCTATATTTTTATGAACGTTTTGCGGTTGAGAAGTATTGGATGATATTGAAGAAGATCGATCGATCATTATCCATTCTATTTGTTTACTTTTTTTCTTCCCTTTAGCTGATTTTGCTTGACTCAAATCAATTCCGATATAAGTGTCTACTTGAATAGAAGAATATTTCGCCAATGAAATGAGAGATTTCGAATTGTAAATTCTCACTTGTGTTCCGGAATTTTTCTTTGGCTTTGGATTTAAATCTTTTGTCGATTCTTCAATACCGCCGACAAGAAGGATAAGATACCTCTTTCCGGATGATTGATGGGATAATGCATGAATTTCCCATACAGGTAGACCCACCCATATGTTCCTACAAGATTTGTCCTTGTCATCCATATTCAGTACTTTCAAACCATGTGAAGTACCCAACAGGACTAAGCTTTCATTTAACGGATATACACAGTTTATAGGATGACTCGATTGAGATTCTATGCTCGAGCCATAGTCCAAGCGTAGGAGTGACGAGTCACACAACAGAGTAGGATGAGCGCCTGCAGGGAAATATCGCCTTGACTGTGACGAAGATACATGATTGAGAGGAGAAAGATTCGCTTCGTAAGAAGGGGGTTCAGGAGGTTGGGGCAGCTGTTGAAAATTGACAGGAAATCAGTTGATATCCCAAAGTAGACGTCAAGACTGAGACTTACCTGGCGTTGAGCGTTTCTTCGTTCTTGTCGATCAGGATCACTATGTGTTCTTTCTACGGCTCGTTTCTCAGCTAAACGCATGCAGTACATGTTATCCTTCAGGTCTTCGACTCAAGCCGATAGTTTTCGACATGACTCACCCCACTCTCTCCATCTTCCAAACCTTTGTACTCCTCCCACTCTACTTTCTCCAGCATGCTCCTGATCCCTTGTACCTTGCTCTACGCTCTCAGAGGGTTGTGTTGACCTCTCACTGGCACGAATATCGAAATTTGATACGCTCTGTTGGGTTAGTGCAGGAACAGATAATTGATCATCCTCTCTTTGAGCTACACTTCCATTTCCACCAGACGGATCGATCATTACGACTTCACCAATATCAGGCTCAGCTAAGTAAGCAGGTAATTCTTCCGTTGATTCCTCGACATCGTCATCGACGTAAGTTGTAGAAGAAGATGGAGAATGGAAAGTCAGTCCGCTCGTTCGCTGGGGTATAGTAGGTAAACTTCTTCTAGGTGTGTTTGAACTTGATTCAAATGGACTGGAATGAGGGGTCCGAGTAGATGTGGAAGAATGTGATGGTCGTGGTGTTGCTGGTAAAGGAAAACAAGAAGATGTTTCTGGGGTTGTCGATAACTTACCCATTTATATTGATTAGGATGAATTTATATTGTTTTTCATCAATATTCTCGAGAGTCAATTAATCAGAACTTTCTGGTTAATCATTTGATATGAGGTCAAATGTGATTGATCATTTCTCTGGAAATACCAAATCCAAGTTATGTTGACTACATAATGGAGGTGCAATGAAGCGTTCCTGGACTACGTGTGAGAGAGGGAGTCGTCAAGGTGTTTTCGATTTCAAGTTGTACACAGCCTGACCAGTTGACGCGAAACCCGTGTCGCACCGCAATTCAGCCTCGTGAACAACGACTGAGGATGTTTGTGATCCGCATCTGATGCTTTGGTCAAGAATTCTAGGAATATACTTCCAGATAATGCAAATAGGTGAGATTGAATTCAGTCATTCGGTAACTTTCGGTTATCAGCTAACGAGTAATCCCCGGAGTTCAGATCAAAGCGAAGACGTTCAGTCTTTTTCCGCAATGATAAAAGGACTCATTCGTTTAATCTCTTAAAATGACTACCCTATATCTTCAACTCATTCATTGGTTTTGTATATCATGTCTTCTACAAGCTGTAATCTTCTGATACATCCAGTCCACGAAAGGGGGAGCCGAATTTCAACCTTGACATACATGTTATCCCTTAAAGCTAATTACATCATCAATCAACTCAAGACCGTCTGAAGTGGCCCATGTTATGAAGGCTGATGACCCTTTCGGTCACCCGTTCGTCCCTTCAAAGATTACTAATAAGTTCTTAAAGGTTATCACATATTATTGAAGTATGTGAATAAAGGATGAAAAGATGTTTCAGGGGATCGCCTCTCAAGGGGAAATGATCTTGTCCTTTGATCATATCGTTCAATTGAATCAGCGGTACGAATGGAAAGGAAGGTTGAAACAATCTTATCGAAGCATCAAACCTCATATCAATCTAAATGGCTCATAAATGAATTCTTCATTTCTTTGGTATTCAATCTTACTTTACTATATATTAATTTAACTGTGTTCACTGGATTGAATCTTCAGCCTCATCTGACATTCTCTAAACTATAACACTCGTTTGATTCGACATAAATCGAGAACGTAAACAGAAGTGCTGGCTCACTTTGGCAACATGTTTTCAAGGTCTTTGTTCAATACTTTACTATACACTTTGATTATTATCCCTGGCATCAAAGGCCAAGCTGCTAATTATGATAGTTTATTATTTACAGAAGATTTTTTTCCTTTAATTAATTCTAGAATTGATCCAATTATTTCTCCTGGTAAAGTTAGTGGACATGTACATCATATAGTTGGAGGTTCATCTTTTTCAGTTTCTCAAGATTATTCTTCTTCTAGAAATGCTAAAGTATGTTTTATCTCTTGGGTTATTGTTTTTAGATGATAAAAGATAACCAAGATTGATTTGTTCAGTGTACTTCTTCAAATCTTATTTGTGATCATTCGAAGTAAGTTTAAATTCTCCCAAATATGGATTATTAAGGAATTCAACGATGTTAATTCTTTTCTCTCTTTATTTCATTAGCTACTGGACTCCTCATTTATACTAGTGAGTTATCACGTTGTGAATATCAAGAATACTATAGCTATACTAAACACAGAATATTTTTAGCAAATGGAGAAATGGAAGTTACACTGCTGTAACAGGGGACGGAGCTACCAACTAGTAAGCATGTCATGGAAAAAAAAGAAACACGATGAAGGGTTCCAAGCTGATAAATAGACTGTTTAGCTGGAAATACCCCTTGACAAACGTTAATGAAGGAGATCAACCATTTGCAGCTATTCCTGATGATTTCAGAATGTTAGCTGGAAATATAAGTCGAAATGATTATGATGAGAATAAAGCAGTTAGCTTTTTATGTATTGATGCTCAATCAAGTTATGGTAGGTTTCAATTCCAATCATTTGGCGATTAAAAGAAAATTTGTATTTGACTAGATTCGAAAATACAGATTATACAGATTATATACCTACGAATCGAGAATGTCTCACACTTCGACCACAAGTAAGTCATATTTCCCGCTATCCTATGTTTACTTGGCAAATGATTGACGAATTTGTCCTTTGGCTACGTACGCTACAGCTCCATTTCCCAGAATGTTGGAATGGCGTTGATTCATACAAAGAAGATAATTCTCATGTAGCTTATCCAATTGATCATAATCCGGAAGGTGGAATTTGTCCTGAAGGATTTCAAAAGATTCCTCATTTATTCATGGAGAGTGAGTTCGATTTGCCTTGAATTACTATCGAAAAGTTTTTATTGATTTTTTGGCGATTATCAGGTACTTATCATATTAAAACTGAAAATATTGGAGAAGGTTATGAATGGTATCCAGGTTGTTTCGTTTTGTTCGTATATATCTCCTTACTCTGTTGTCTCATTTGAGGAGAAATAGAGAAAAGCTCATTTGTGGAAGTTCGTTATTTACAATATAGGGCAAATGGAGATAATCATGGATTTACATTACATGCAGATTGGTTAAATGGATTTCCAAGTAATTTCTTAACTGAAGCTTTTAAACAGTGTTATGATAAATCATCTGAATTATTCATAAAAGATTGTCAATTCATTCAACAATATAGAGGAGATACAGGTAGAGATTGTATAACAGAAGGGGATGTAATTAATGAAGTGAGTACTAACAATATATCTTATCATATATATATATATATCAATAACTAATGATTTGTTGTTTTGAAAAGCTTGTTGGTCAACATTATTCTATACCTTCATTACCAGGTGATAATTTAGAATTTAATTCTTCTAAATATTCTTCAAATTATCCTAAACCTTCTAATCAAGCTTATATCGAAAAATCTTCAATGGTAAAAGTATCTAAACAAAATGGAGGATATTGTATTCAAGGTGAATGTACTGACTATAAAGGAAGTCATATCATTTTACCTCAAAATAATCAAATAGATGGAACAGACAATCAATTAACTGCTACTTCCGTAACGACGTATACTGGCCAAGCCGGTACTGGTGTATCAGCTTCTTCTTTGAGTAGTCATACCCTATCTCAAGGTACAACTTCAGCCTCTCAAGCTACTAACCAAACTACCGCTGCTTCTTCTCCTGATGGAGCTCTCCTGAAACGAAGACATGATAAATTAGCTCGTAAAGCTGGTAAGGGCCGTTTTTAGCCACACTGTTTAGTAGAGGGTATGGTCATCTGTATCCATATACCCGCCACAAAGTGATCGGTCTTTTTGGCCAGGACTTTTGTAAATAGTAATATATTAACTTCAGCTCAACCTATGTAGGACTGCTTGGCATATGACTCTCTACTAAAAGACACAGTGCATTTCCGGAATCAAAACATTTATTTGCATATTCATTTCGTTTCCCCACTCACTTCAATGCTACCCACTCCTTCATTTGCTGGAGATATCGTGTCTCAAAGCCGCGAGTATAACCACTTCGTTTGATCGTGAAAAGCTACAGTACTAAGTAATAAAGTTGCGGATATAAACAATAATAATATAAAGAAATTAAGGATAAAAAGGGATTTCGTCGTTTTTCTCAGCATCTCATTCTCTGTATCTCCTTTTCCCTTCTGCATTTCCCGTCCACCCATACCTGTATGTCGTTCCTATCACCTTTTCTACTGCGACCATCTAGTCCCTTAAAGCTCGCTCTTAGCAGATTTGGAAGCTTTGGCACTGATGCTGCTCAAAGAGGCAGAGTAAGACGAAGCGCTCTTGCTTGCTGATGAAGCGGAGGCGGACGCCAAGGAGGAGGCTGAAATAGCCGACTTGGAAGCAACGGAGTAGGCGCTTGAAAGAGACTTGCTAACGGAAGCGGAGGTTTCGAGAGCAGCTTTTGAGGCTGATACAGCGGAAAGAGACCAAGATTTTGAGGCAGAAGAGGCCGAAAGAGAAGCAGAGTGGGCGTAGACTGATGCAACGGATGAAGCCGAAGAAGCCAATGATGAAGCGGAAGAGGAAGCGTAAGAAGCAGCGGAAGAGGCTGACTTGCTAGCTACGGAAGCGGCTGAGGTGAGGGAGGGGTTGTTGGCTGATTTGGCAGCTACGCTTGAGGCGGATGAAGCGGCGGAAGAGAGACTGCTTGAGAGGGATGAAGCAGCTGACACAGCAGCGACAGAAGCGGATGAGGCAGAAGCACTGTACCGACGCTGTTAGCTTTTCAGCAGATTAAAATTGGTCAAATTACACTCACTAAGCACTAACAGATGCGACTGAAGCAGCGGAGGTAGCGCTAGCGCCGTAGTGGTCGGCAGCTGAAGAAGCCGAAGAGATAGCGACATCGTAAACGGAAGAGACAGAAGCGTAGGCCTTGTCGAGTTTCTCCTCGGCAGTCAATTTGGAAGCAGTAAGGAGCTAGAAGATGGCAGAGTCAGTATAGAACAACTTGTGACCATCGAACGAAAGCAATCTCACTTCAAGGACACCAGCAAGCTTTTCCTCAGCGAATTCTACACCACCGGAGATGGTATCTCTAATAGAGGAAAGAATCTGTTCAACCTTGTTTTGGGATTGAACGTAGTGGACTGCGCACACATGTCAGTCATGACCTGAACCCCGGAAGACAGGCATTACTCACTTCGGACTTCATGCAAAAGAGAAGGTCTAGTGGTAAATTTGGTGTCATCGATACCATAAGATCTAAGTTGAGCTCTGAGTCTAGCATCAGGCCAAGCGAGGTAGGGAGCTTGGGTGTTTTCCTTGTATTTAGTGGAGATGAGGTTGACCAACTGAAGCAGACAGCTGTCAGCTATGTAATCGCTACTCTATCTCGATGTGACTTACTTCGTCTCGTTTGGCTTGAGCATCAGACTTGAGGTAACCGTGGTCAACCAACCATGATCGAAGTTCGGAGTCATACCATCCCCCCCAGACGGTGTTCTTGGATCGAGTGTAGTGTTCGTTGAGGAGTTTCTCGTATTTCTCCTTCTTGAGTTCGGCTGCGTCGGTGCTGCTGTGGCGGAATCGTCAATACAGGTTGTTCCAAAAGGAAGGATATAATGTTGAGAATGACATTGTCAATTTGACATTTGCAATAGTAGGCTCCACACGGGATTGGAGATTAGGGAAAGAAAACCCAGATAGGAAAATTGCAAAGCCACTCACATGACTCCCTCGGAGATCAACCAGTCTCTAGCTTGGGATTCAGTCCATTTGGAGTAAGCGGTATCTTTGGTGTCGTAATAGTTGTCCTTCATGAGATCGACAAGCTTCTCCCTGGCGGTCGGCTCTGGGTGCACGATACCGTGCTCAACAAGCCATTCATGAATGTTAGAGGTAGACCAGGCTTCGTAAATAGGAGTGGTGGCTTTGAGGTAAGCAACTTTGACGTTGTTGAGCAAAGCTGCTCGACCAGTAGGAGCGGGAGTCGAGATGACATCGTGCTCCTCGAGCCAAGTCCTTAGCTGGTTGTCATCCCAAGTTGAGAAAACGTAGTCTTTGGCATCATCGAGCTTCTTTGAGGCTTTAGCAGACGCGTAGGCAGCTTGAGAAGAAGCGGCGTAGTAACCGGATGAGATGGATGAAGCGGCACCGTAACCTGCGGAAGAGACTGAAGAAGCAGCTTGGTCGGTTGGGTGGCCGTAAGCAGCGGTGGAAGCGGCGTTCGCTCTGTGCGCAGGGATCCCGTCAACACGGTCTGACACGCCATAGAGAGAAGTAGCTCACAATTGTCTAGCCTTCACCAAGAGGGCTTCTCGGCTGGAGGATGGAGATACAACTCCTTTTTCCAATAACCACTCTCTCAATTGACTTTCAGACCAGCTGGATCGAACGAGTTTTGTTAGCTGAGATTGCAGACTTTGGTAATCGCCTCGACTCACGTCTCAAGAAGAGCTTCGCTGTATGCTTCGTAATGTGCTTGAGCTGATCCGGCGGCTCCGGCACCCCACTGTAAAGGAAGGCAAAGTCAGCGTGGAAAGTTGGATTTGTGCCGACTGTCATAGGTAGCTTACCTTAGCAGCAGCGTCAGCATTTTCAGCTACTTGCTTTTGGATCTCAGCTAAAGTAGCTGAATCCTTTACAGCAACTCCTTGTTCTTTGAGAAATTGCACCGATTGATCGAGAGACCAATTTTCATAGACGGCTGGGTGGCGTAATATGTAGAAAGTGGATTGATAGCAGACATAAAATAGGATTGAGAATTGGTTGGATAAATTGACGATATTCACTGTCAGCATGTGTAATCTCGACTTTGAGGAACAAAAGTAAGCAAACAGGATAGTCACTCACGTTTATCTTTACCGAATAATTTGGCTTCACTTCCTGCTGCAAGAGCAAGGGTGGTAACAATGAGGGCTTTGGAAACTCTCATCTTGAATTGTTGGATTCCTTACTTTTATAGATGTTTTATGAGGATGTTTTTATTGTGGTTCTCTCTTGTGGTTCAATCTCGATTAATCTAAGAGAGGAGTAAGAGATGATACAAGCTGATAAAGAAGGGGAAGATAATGAAAAGAATGGTCAATTTGATTTTAAGTGGTGGAATGTAGCGGTGGAAGGGGTAAGTAATATAAAAGTATAGTCAGTGGGAATCAGGTTTAATCCAACCAAGATGACGTCAATCAATCTCATTCAAATAAATACTATCAATGACGCGACAACCAAACATTTTCATGATCAAATTGCGACATACCTCTGTACCTTCTACTTCATTTTGATTCCGTTAGTGGCAAAATACGTACACTCATGTACGTGACCAGCCATTTTGGTATTTCGACCATAAGTGTTGCTGACCGTATCCCTTCGATCCGATTGTAGCAGAACAAATCTGCTGCTTGTATTTGGCTGTCATGATATATACATATTCCTGTACCACAATGAAGCGAGATCCTCAATAATACTGAAGTATAAAACCAACGCCATCGATTATGGCAGATTTGAACAGAATTTCTCGGATAGGTACTAGATACGGTGGAGATATGTATTATTGTCAGGGGACACTTCCATATTGTCTATCCTGCCACTCGTTGATGGCGATCGCCCAGTCTGGGAGCGGACGATTTCTGTTGGCTCTGACCCTACGTATGAATCCGTCTGGATCGGGCAACTTTGACCAGTATGTGGGAGGAAGACAATCACTGCGAAATGTATGGAAACTGTTAGGTCAGCAGTTGACAGATGGGCGATTACTGATTGGCACCGATGAGGAACTTGGAATCAGATTTACTATGTTGTTTCATGGACATTCTCCATTCCAATATTCGTTCTCACCTCACAGCCTTCTAACATCAATTCTCGAACATCTCGTCTTTTTGTGAGCTTTCCTGTTGACGATCGACGGAAGCTGACCAATCGTATCCTCCCCTCATCATCTATTAAAACATGCCTTGAGCAGATTTCTGTGTGAACAACACCGTGAAGATGCAATCGCTCGTATGCTGAATACAGCTTGTCCCTGTCGTGGTGAAAGGATGTATATCAGCGTCGAACACTGAAAATTCCCGTCGAATGCTATGAGAAGGTCGATATACACTTACTTCCACTCGGAGTCCTGCCAAGCGCTTCCAGGCCCAATGGGATTACCAGCATACTCCAACAAAATTGCGAAATACCAATAGTCTTCCTCTTCCTCTTCTTCCTCCTCCTGTTCTTGGCCGTCGAATTTCACCTCATCCCCTTTGGAGGCATATAAACCGTAATATTTGGGTACTAGACTACCCTGAAGTTGTGCCAGAGGACCAAGGTAGCGTCTCTCTTCTCTTAACGCTTCCTTGATAATTCTGTGTTCTGGGATATAATTGTCATATCCCGGTACGGCACAAGGATAATCGAGCACAAACACCAATTTTAAGATTACATCCCCGTACAATGGGTGAGTTGCTCGCCAGAAATCCCAAAGATAGCCAGCAGCTATATACTCATGAACAGCCAAAATAGACATCCCATTCGTAGCGGATGGCGATGTCGGCGTCTCAAGGAATGCTGGTTCCAGGTCGGATATAAATTGAGATTGTTCCTCGTAGTTCATCGTATCCGAGACATCCAAGGACTCAGCTAATATAGAGGGTCTATGATCATAACATTGCAGAACATATCAGCATTTCACGACATCTAACTATGTGACTTGGACAGCCAATCCCTCATGGATATTCTTGATATTTGGAGATGAGATAAAGGATAAAACGTACACTGAATGCTTATAGCGTGTCAAGGGATGATCTTGGAATACCAGATCATCGATTAAATGACTTCTCCCTTCGTCCTTCAGCTCAGGGTCACGTTTGATGATAAACAACATATAGCTAGATGTAGTTTTGAGACTCGTTAGCAAAAAGCAGCTCATGAAATATAGCTCTGAAGTGAGATGAACACCAAAGTTCTGGTGTGAGAAGAGAAATGAACGAAGGTTGATGGACGGTTCAGACTATCCTGACAATGACGTACACACTTTTTCGGTATGAATGTGTCTGCATGATGAACAGTCTGCGACTTGCTTATCAGTACGCGCTCGAAATTGCTGAAACAACATGTCGTATCGTACTCGTAATGCATAAGGCTATGCAGATAAAAACTGTACAAGGTATCGCTGTATGGACAACATTGGCTTATGTGGCGCAAAACATATCTTAATTAGACCAATAATGTCGGCTCTATCATCGTTTCGGCGGTGGTTTCGCTCTTTTCTTTCTTTCGTTGATCGCGACGTAGCGAGCCGGTAAAGGACGTTTTCTATTTGCCCTTACGTTGACTACAAATTGCGCTGGGTCTGGCAATTGCGCCGCGTAGGACTCAGGGAGAAACTCCCTGATAGGAGGGATGCTAAGAGTCAGTCTCAAGTACAAACAATGATCAACGATTAGCGAAGTAATTTGAAGACCTTACCCGAAAGTAGTATGAAAGTCCTCCATTCCAATCATCGTCCTAACTTCACAAGCTTCATCAATGAGACGGCAGACTTCCGCCTTGCTAGTCAACTTCCCTGTGCTTGATCGCCGGAAGCTGACCAGACGTATCTTCTCGTTTTTGTCGATCAGCACATGTCTTGAACAGATATCATTTTGGCGTACACCAAGGAGATGTAATCTTTCGTATGCCGAATATACTTTTTCCCTGTTGAAATGGACCAGTCTCCGTTAATACTTTGAATATCGAGGGCTGCGGAATGTATCGTATACCGACAGGTAAATTTACTCACTTCCATTCTTGATCTAACCAGACACTTCCTGGGCCTATGGGATGATCGATGTACTCCATCAAAATGGCATAATACACGTACTCATCTTCTTCTTCTTCCTCCTCTTCCGCTTCGGAGTTTAGGTCCAACTTTTTCGATCCATCATTCTTAGACCCATACATGCCGTAGTAAAATGGAACGAGATCACCTTGTACGCTTGCCAATGAACCAAGGTAACGTTTATCTTCCCTTGAAACCTCATCAAAGATCTGTTCTTTGGGAATATAGAAATCGTAATCCGGCTTGCGACAAGGATATTCTGGAATAAATACCAGCTTTAAGACTACTTGACCAAATAACGGGTGAGTAGCGAGCCAAAAATCCCATAAATACCCGGCCGCGAGGTATTGGTGTACAGTTAATGTATATAGAGGAGGGCGTAAAGTTTCATTTGAAAGTAGTGTATCGGTTTCCCTTGATCCTGAGATTGTTGGTGACACACTGGTTTGTTGGATGGGAACGGGCAATGTGGGGTGGCGATATTGAGATGAGGGATGAATGTCGAATCGCAAGCCCGACTTAAGATAACTCCTCCCTCTAATATGAAGTGAGGGG
Organism: Kwoniella pini CBS 10737; assembly: GCF_000512605.2. NCBI lineage: Eukaryota > Fungi > Basidiomycota > Tremellomycetes > Tremellales > Cryptococcaceae > Kwoniella > Kwoniella pini. Next base: position 885,954 of record NC_091717.1, on the reverse strand, counting down.
GCAAACTGAATAATGAAAGACATCTTGAACAAGTGTTTTCGGATGATTATAGCATAGCCTGACAACAAGTGAGATGATCGCTGGATATAGGGGATTTGTTAGAAGTAATCATCATTACTCGCATTTGAGGCGAAACACGCAGTAGTACGCACGCCTTTTCGTCTTAATCACGCGAAACGGCGAATATTATGTCGATGATATCAATGACATTCGATACATCATCTGTGACAAGCCAGGAAACCTGGTACCGCAATTAGGGGTGATATTATAGATATAAGTGAAAACGTAAAGTCGTAAACATGAACGTGAATTATAGAATTTTGAACAACTGGTCGATCATTAAGGAGAAAACCACAAGGTCAATCACACCCGATCGTTATTCTCAGCTTTCTCCCTCTCCTCTTTACCACTTGGCTCCTTGGTCTTTCCTTTTGCCTTATCAACTAAACCATTCATAGTCCCTTTTGGATTTTCAACCGCGTTGAAACCCTTTTCAAGATTTCCCTTTACTCCTTGAGGTTCCGCATCATCATTTTCATCTGCTGCTCTAGCTCTTGCCTCTAAGTCTTCTTCATCAGACGAAGAAATGGATCCACCCGCTCCTCCTTGACTATTAAGAGAAAGATCAGATGATGATTGTTGTCCATACACAACACGTTCCCCTTCTTTCTGCTTAGTCTTTCTTTGTGAATCTTTAATTTTGCTCAATTTCTCATCATCACAAGCCATAACTCGAACTTTCATTCCAATGAAATTCTTCTCTAGGAATTTTGTAAATATTGGTATGAGTTTTTTATCTGGTCGATAAGTTCCACTATCATTATCGATAATTAGCTCATAAGAAGCTGCATCTCTGGGTGGATCATCATTTGGCGGTCCACCTGGTATTTCTTCTGCTGGATGCGTACTTTGATCTGGATCTTCTGGGGATTGATTTGGATGAGCCAGTCTTCGAATGAGGAATTCCCCTGACCATGCAATATATATCTGAGCAAATAATGCATGTTAGCAAATGACTTGACGTATCAGCTTTGATTAGTTGAAAAGACAAATAAGCTTACATTGACATCAGAGTGCATCGTATGTTTGGATAATAGATCAATTCCAAATTCTTTTCCGGTTTCGGTGAATCTCATCAATCCATCAAGTGTAATTACGTAGGTAAATATTCTTCCTCCTTGATCGAAATGACACATCTCCAGGAATTTTAAAGCAAGGTCTTTAGGAGGTCCATCGGGACTGAATTCGAATTCACCATGTTTAGTCTGTCGATCGAAATTATATATTCGTTCATGTTGATGATGAAGTGCTTTGTTGAGTACTTTCCCTCTCAATCCCGTTGATTCGAACATCCCTCCAACGAAAGTCTTGAACTCCACATATCGGTGGTATAGCTCATCGGGTACTGGTCCGGTGAGTTGAATCTCATTCGCTTGGAAGCTGAGAGACGGATGATGTGAAGTATGAGTAGTCGGTCGGGAGATGACAGATGAAAGCGGGAGATTTTAGTGTGATGAAAGGGAAGAAGGCAGCATAGGGGAATAGAGGTCGAGCAGAGGAAAACAGTGGATAACCTTCGTCAACTTTCACCTTAAACACGGATCGTAAGTAGGGAATAAAGACTCACTTATACTTTTCAACACCTTTATCATCCTTTCCTTTCACTCCAGCTAATCTACCTATTAAAGGACTATAATGTATCCACCAAAAATTATTAACAGTATATGCTTTTCCTAAATCGTTATTTGTTTTTCCAATTACTTCGATACTTAAAGTTAATTTTGCATGTAATTTTTTTCTACCAATTAAATGACATGCCCATCTTGCACTATATGCTCTTAAATCTGCACCAGTTTTTTTAACTTTATATTCTTGTTTTATAATTCCTTTCCAATTTTTATCATCAATATTTCCAGTTTGAATTTCAACTTTACCTAATCTATCATCATGATCTGATGGATCTTCATCATAAATTCTACAACTTAAATCAAATCCATCTGAAGGTATTCCATCAATTATCCAATTACTTTCCCAAATTGGTTCTACATTTTTTTGTATAGTTTTTGTTCTAAATCTTAAATATGGATCATGTGGATGTCTACCTTTATGTGAAGTTTTAATTTGTGCTAAAATAAATGGATCTGCAGATCCATCACCAAAATCTGCTATTGGTAAATTTGTTGCAGAATGAAATGTAATTTTAACTGTATATGTAGGTTTAGTTGATTTAGGTAATGGTGTAGAATCATATCCACCAGCAGGTTTATCGTCTCCCATATTTATTGATCAATTCGATTGGAAATTCTTATGAAAGCTGGTCTAGGGTTGCGCGGGGATAAGAGATCTTGTTGGTTATCGATAACGAAAGAAAGGAGAAATGAAATAGATTGATAGCTTCGTGAATATAGCTTAGATCTAGGTTTAATCAGACTGCGAGAAGAGATATGAACTTTTGACAAAGCAGTACGAAACGCAAATCCAAAAATAGGTTTCAAAATTCTAAAAACAAAGGATCAGCCCATACTCTAATTTTCATACTACATACTAAAATCGGAAATAACCGAGAGAACCGAATTGTATAAACAAAGATGACGTCAGCTAACCAAATGGAATAATTTCGTATATTTTGTATATTTTGCATAATCCAAATTTGTATTTATCTAGTATTCATGATATCTCTTAATCAAGTGTGAACCATTATTCATGTCTAATGAAGACTACGACTCTCTTCTACGCAGCATAACCCCATTCCTCGTGATCATGCGCCTCCTCGTTATTCTCCACTTCGTTCTCTTCCCCTTCATGATCTTCCAAAATCTCTTTCTCTTCGATGACATATTCACTATGTCTCCTTCCGGATGTACTGACTTGACCTAACATACCCAAGATAGCACTCATATTGCTCAATATGGGACAAGTCAAATTACTCATTATCCCTTGTTCTTTCGATACAACATTTGATGAGAGAGATGATGAGGATTTGAGTGAACGTAATGATGGTGAAGTTGAGATGCTATTCAACGTTCCTGAAGACGCATTGGCTGGAAGGGCGAATGCCGTTGTGATTGGAGGTGATTGATATCGATTTGATGTGCTTGAGGGGATAGTTGTTAAGCTGAATAAATTCGCATAACCTATATGATTCAGTAAAAAAGTTAGCCGACAACGGTTTCACTTTCAGTTTCGTTAAAGTAGGATGACCATGACTTACCTCCCCATCCACTCCAATCTCGTATTTCTTCAACCTTCCCAATTCCACCTTCATTTTCACTTAAAACTCTAATAGACCCGTTACCTTTCTTCTTACTTCCTACACCAAACAATCCAGCCTTCTCATGGATCGCTTGACCAAGTATAACCAAATCATCAAAAATCAACATTGTAAAAACTTCTTCCTTTTTCCTTGACTTGCCCGATGACGGGGTCGAAGGTCTTGAAGAGGTATAGTATGAGTTGTTCTCCAAGAAAGAACATGTGGAAGAAGGTGATCGATTGATACTTGGTCTTCCAGGGGACGTGGACGAGTATTGAGAAGGACCATTATTTATGCTATTCGATCTTGAAGGACCGCCTATAGAAGAACAAAAGCTAGATCCATTGGACGATACTGAGAAAGCCGATGTCCTAGATGAGGGTGCAAGAGAAGCAGAAAAATCCCATGGTGAGACTGATGATGCTGTGGAAGGCGCAGAGGACGAAACGGAAGAAGAGATTGATCCTCTCGAAGAATGCATTGATCCCGCTCGCGATCTTCCATTCCCGAAAGCACCCACTAGATCTTTTGATGGTGGTATGCGAACTACTTGAGCTTGACCTAGCAATTTTCGTCCTCGGATAGCCAAAGTAAAGTTTTCAGGTAATCCCACTAAGCGAGTTTCTAACATTTGCAATTGTTCAAAATCCTCTTCTCTAGCTTTGGTAGCTTGAAGATTCAGTATAATCGATTCTGTCGTCGAGAGGAGCGATAATATTTCAGGATGTACAGGATGAGGGTGAGGTGTAGCATCAAGCAGCCGCTACCAAAAATAACCATTAGCTTCATTATATTAGCATTCGGTGAAAAGGCTTACCTTCAGAAACAAGGGATACTTGGTCAGACGCTGAACCGGCTTTAAGAGCATACTGCCCAAACTCATCGATCCAAGAACTTCATCTTTCATCTGCATTCTAACGAATTCACCAAAAACACTATCCGGATCTCTGACATTCTCTTCCACTAAAGCGACAACGCTCTCGAATCGTATTAAATACCATTCATGTACCTCTAAACGGCCAACCCAATTTTTGAACGTAGATACGAATTGTCCAACATCCAATATATCAGATTTTCTTCGCATATCCCTTTCGATAGCCGATATAACTCCATGTGAATGGGCAATGCATTCAAGTGAATCGAATAGATCTGTGATTTTTCCAGGTATACCATCTATCCATTTCCCTTGAGGAGTCTTCAAAGGAGTCGCGAAAAGCCTAAGAACGGTCCTCGTCGATTTGATGAATGTGTGTTCTGTCTCGCACATCTCCCAGATGATTTCTTGGCGCTTCACTTCTAGTGGACCATAATTTTGCATTAACGAGTTGTACAGTTCATCATTGGCCAGAGAGGATCTCCATGTTGATGTCGGTGTAGTAGGTAAAGTAGGTGACGAAGGTTCAAGAGATTTTGAATACCCCGAGGAAGCAACTTCGAAAACTTCCTTCCGAGTTCGGGTTGTAGGTCGTGGAGGTTCCGGTGTGCGCGATAACAGCTCGGATGAAGTTCTGAATTGCTTGGGTCGTCGAGGAGGAGTGGAACTAGGTATTTTCCTTGATCCTGAATTGCGTCGAACAGGCGTATATTCCACTCTGGGTGAGTTGAGGGTTGTCGTACTGGGTGAAGTGTATATTTGCTGGGGTTGTGTCTTGGGTTCTGGCCAACCATGAGATTCGGCGATCTCGGGCTGTAAGATTGATTTAGGCGTCGAGCCTTCTTGAATAAACTTAATCGGGTTTGAGATCGAATTTGTTGGACTAGCTAGTACTTCTTCGGACGATGAGGACATGATAAAAGACTCGCCTGAACAATCAGATTGCGGTTCGAGACCGTTTTCGTTCTGTTCGTCACTGCAAGCCCAGACGAATGACTTCGAATCGTTATCTTCTTGTTCGCCTGTCGACAGACTGGGTGAAAATATGTTTTCTTCAAGTAATGGACTGCCCGTCGAAGACCAAGGTTGATTGAAATCGAGACTTGCTACTAAACCTCTGAGAGCTGATAATCTCCTTTGAGCTGAATCACGCTTCCTTCCTCCCATAGGAGCAGAAGAGGTGATATTCTCCTCAAGCGCCAAAGATAGAGCCGCACTAGAATCCGGAGGAACTGTGATGCTTGGTTTCGGTATTTCGGAGAGGAACGGTCGGGGTGTCGAGGCTGGAGACAACGTCACGGTAGAGATTGAGTCTCCCGATGGTGAGACGCTTCTCGCGAAGTTCGTCTGAGGGGGCAGAAGGTCTGAGTGGGACTGAGGCGTCAAAGAGATTGGTCTAGGTGCGAAAATTGGTGATCGCCTGGAATTTGTGGTTGCAGAAGCGGGTGAAGGGTAGACGGAAGCTGATCTTCTTGCTGGTCTTGGAGGTGTATCGCAAGAAATAGGTATAGTAATGGTATGCTTTATCGATGATCTACTTGGCGTTCTTTCACTAACATAAGTCAAAGCCGGTGAAGGTGACTGATGCTGACTAGCCATAGGAGGAGTAGGCAGACAAGCTAAGTCTTCCGCACTGACATTTGGGCTAGAAATTCCCAAATTCGATGACCCATAAGAAACTGAGACAGCTCTAGATCTTCTTCCTTCCCTGCTAACTATGATCTGAACTTCTTCGGTCAAACCCAAACCGAGACCGATTCCTTCTGAAAAGTCGACCGCTGCGCGTTTTGACCGTCCACTCGCTGGTGAATCATATGGCGAGGGTTGCTCACCGGGAGTTGCGATCGACAAAGGAAGTGCTGGGAGCAGTTTCGAGCTGGACTTAGAAGTCCGACGGTTCCTTATGGGAGGAGGCGGTGTTGAAACTCTCTGAGAAGTGCTTGATGAAGAAGAAGTGGTTGAATAAGATGATGAAGAAGAGGTTGATCTTACGATGGGAGATGCAGTGAGGTGAGGTGAGGGTGATGCAGTAGGGAAAGATGTACCGTAAGAACCGGTTTTGAGTGACGGTGATGGCAGAGCCGGTACAGGTGGTGGTGCAGGTGCTGCACGACGAGGGGAGGGGATGTATCTTGATGATCTTGTCATTGTTGTATACGGGGATGTCTGAAATGTTCATATGCGAATCAGTGAAGTAACGGGACAATCAAACATCACGAGATCTTTTGAGTTTTGAACAAACGAGAGCATGAGCTACCGAGACTTACAGGAGGATTTAATTGAGGTAGAGGAGGGGTGTCTGCCGAATGATTTGGGGGATTTGAGGCAGATCGATCCCCACCAGGAGACCTAGATTGTCGTAATGGAGGAGAAGAGAATGTCGCTGGCATTCTGGGCAATACTGCGGGTAAGGGTGAGACAGATGTACGATGATCTTTCGGCGAGTCGTATATCACTCGAGACTTGGTATCTGTGTGGTATTCCTCTCCAATATGTCTCATTCCAGTCTACCTAATGTTATCTTGTTTCGTCCGAGTCAATCGAAAGAAGATGATAAATGAAAGATTAAGGTGAAAACAATGGTTCAAGCGCTAACCTGATGATCCCAAAGTAGATATCGTTTGTGCTTCTTTCGGTACTGCGACAATAGGTGAAGATGGAATCGACCAAAGGGCGTCAAGCCATATGATATTGATAGCCCACCCAAAGATTGTAATTGTTTATCCCGTTATGGGAGTAGGATTAAATTCTGAAACTGACTGGTTTCTGACCACGTTTTGTGTTTCTCAGCCAGCTTGAAATGCGAAAGCTACTCGTAGGGAATCGACTCTTATCAAGCCCGTAAGGTTGTATTTAGAGATTGATTGGGGAATTCGAAAGATGAAGCTTGATGCGGAAAGGTAAGGGGTTTCAATCCGGTAAGTCGACACCGATTCCAGATTGTCCAAACGAAAGATATCCAGTTTCAGTATGTTGTCGTACCTATAATGACTGATGATGCTATGCGATGGCGGTCGTCATAATGCAAGTGTGATTGACTAAGCGTCAAGCTCGGCCTAGAACGATGCGAATAAGGGTTAACAAAGTGTGAAATAGGTAATCGGGAATGGGAAATGAAGGTTGCCTTTAAGATTGATCATCATCCGTGAGATTGAAACTAAGACAGATAATCAGTTAAGGGGTCATTGTGTGCATATACAATTATGATTGATGATGAACTTACCCTGCTTTCTTCCTATATCATCATCAAAGTCTAGAATTTACAATCCATTTTAGACTCGATGGGAATTTTGTAAAGAACAAAAGGACAAAGTTTGACCGTCCTTCTTTTCCCATCCTTTTGATTGTTTCTTACAAATCAGTTTGTCCGTGCCTCCATGCTGATCGACTAGGGCTGTGCATGATATAGTAGAAAGAGTTTCTCATATCTTCTCCGAAACATACCAGCAGATAAGTAATGAACCCTCAATCTGAGAACCCCTCATTTGTAGTGGATTGCTTATAATACCAGGACCGTTGTTTCATCGCTGCAACTCTTCGTGAGTGAAAAGAACGGTATCGAATCAGATTAGCAAGAGGCAGAATTGAAACCGTAGTGCGCATTGGAGCTGATCACATTTCGAAACAGGGTGAAGTTGTATATCGTATTGTATTCGATACGTGACGTTTCATGTTATTTTCCGATATTATCTACGCGTTTATCAGTGCGTTTTAGGACATGGAATGAATGGGATTGCAGACGTGTGGCTAATGACTATTCAGGTCTGCGAGATCGCGATAGAATTATCTACCATGAATAATCAATGAGAAGCTGTGATTACATTGATGAATCAGATTCAAGTGTATAAGAGACAGCTCAATGCATCATTCACCGGGCAATAAGACATTACACGTAAATCGTATTGCATTGTTCCTTGCATTAAGGAATTAATCGTAATTGGATAAACAATCGTAATATCGATGATGAAATGATGACTAATGACGCCGCTCATCATCTTTTTTTACCAACCCCCTCCAGAAAATCATATATACTCCATCATCTATTTTGTGAAAGTTAGACATTTCTTTCGATTCTAGAACAATTAGATGTCTACAGCAATTAGAAGATTAAACGTTTTATCTTCTCATCTCACATTCAAACCAACTTTACAATCTTTCAAACTGGGTTCTTCATTTTCAACTTCATCACCTGCAATGTCAGCTGAAATCAAACAACTGGTCGATAAGACAATCAAAGAGAACAAAGCTGTTGTTTTCTCCAAATCTTACTGTCCTGTAAGTTTCAACGTTTCACCAGCTTGAGAATGCTTCTCTACAGATAGAAGAGGATGTAGTACTCATGAGTTTTCCTTCGCAGTACTGTAAGAAAGCTAAGACATATTTGAAAGAAGATACTAGCGATATCGCAATCCTCGAGTGAGTTTATCATTTTCCGCTAACCATTTATCATTGTTAGTAATCTTGCTAACATACCAAATATGATAGACTCGATGAGAGAGATGATGGATGTAAGTCTTTTTTCCCTGTCCCCGTCAATTCCGGAAAGACACTATCATACTCTCTTTTGAGCCTTTCAATTCATTGAATTGGAGGTAATTGACAATTTCTTTTATAGCTGCCATCCAAGCTTACCTCAAAGAACTTAACGGTCAAGGTACTGTTCCTCACGTCTACCTCAACCAAGAGTTCATCGGAGGTTCTTCCGATTTGTTGAAGCTCTCTCACGATCAAATCAAGCAAAAAATCTCTGCCTAGATAATACAATATACGTAAAGTCGTAAATGTCTAAATTGCGTACTCGATAGTAGATATCCAAGTATATCTTCGTATGATTATGTATAATAGTAGAAGTCACAATCAGCGTCGCATCATAACAATTTGAACTATAAGTGATACATGTAGTCGTCAGCAGATAAGCCCCACCGAGTACTCGAACTCTACCGCCGATTTGTCAACAAATGCAGGGTCTGAGTTTGGAATAACCGGCCGATGCATGATACCGACAACCTTGTTTTTGTTTTTAGGTTGCGAATACTACCATTAGATGAGTATTTGTATTCACTGACTGGTATGACAGCACTACACATACATACATATCCTTTTACATTATCTACCATTGCTGCATCTTCACCTCTCTATTGTTGAACCAATACAAACAAGGAATATATACATTGGAGGATCATCCGAAACATATACTCGCCTTCAATTCAGTACCCTCTTTAGCTGTCGCTTTCGTGATCGTCCACACGTATCATCCCTTCCTTTCGGCTACATACAACAAACGAGCGAACGTGTGTCACTGTACAACCCAACGAACAGCAGATTGAAAATCAGGAATTTCCTTCCTGACGTTCTTACGATATCAATAAGCTATCAAGTGAACGCAACTTACAAGGGTTGGTATTCTCTTTCGGCCAGTACCCTCTAAGGGAAAGTTCGAGGGAAGGATAGAATGACAAAGGACTAATTATTGGTTAAATTGTACTCCCGAACTCGTTCATAGGCAGATCTTGTCCAAGTCCAGTCTCAAAAGCTGAATGTCGTAATCAAGGTGAATGAAGAGTGATATTCAAGTAATAATAAGTCTAGACGACAAAACACATAAGAGAGCATATCCTTGGAACTCCTTCAATCCCTATATCAAAACTCCTAATAACAATCTTAAAACGTTTATCGACCCGAGAATCATATTAGATACAGGATGCCCCTCCCAACAACAGGATCAATACCCCTTGTTCCACCGGATACTAGTCTTCATACCAACCAAGCTTATCTTATCAGATTTCCGGAAGAATTATGGGCTTCTTTACAAGAAGCTAGTAGTGGAGGATTAGACGTGACTATGACGGTCGAAGGGAAGATGGTGAGTATCAAATGTTACACCGAGCTCCAAAATACGAGACTGAATATTGTCAATTTACAGATCCTGAATATCCCAAATCTTCCACCTATTCCCCTTGATCCCAGATCAACAGGAATTCCTTCCGAAATACACTCATACAATGCTTCCTCTTCTTCATTAACACCCAACGCTTTATCAGATACAAGATTAAATGTACCCCTTACTTCGGTATCGACTGCTCGAGCTGCTGATAAATTGAAAGCTCAAAATGAAGCATTTGATCGAGAACGAAAAGAGAGAGCAGTGAAAGTAGATGGAGCTTCTCAACCTTCCAAAAAAAGAAGTTTGGAAAAATCTGCACCTGGAATAAGCTCAGCTGGAATGGGAAGGACCATTAGCTCACCACAAATGTCCACTTCTGCTACTGCAAGCAGCTCTGCCAACGGTTCAACACCAATGATACCTCTTAAAACTCGAGTTATGCAATTACTTGCCCTTGGACCGACGACTGTACCAGATATCGTACGGAGAGTAGGTGGGGACGAACAAAACGTAATGAATGTGGTCAGAGCTGTGAGTTCCGCTAAGTTACAAGTCTATCCGCAAGTTGCTGACGGAAAAACCAATCGTAAAATAGATTGGAAGGCCGTCTTCATCACACCCCTCATCTTATACTTTATTACCTAACCAATATTCAAAAATCAAACTTGGTCCTGGACAATGGAAATATACTTATGCAGAACAACAACAAGTGATTCGATTGGCTAGAGCTGCATTTGACGAATTGGATTTACCTTTTGATGCTGAAGAGAGAGAAGAATTAGATCGAAAAGAAGTTGAATTAGAAAATGCAGGAGGATACAATAGTACAGCAAGCTCGAGTGGATCAGGATCTAGTCAAGAAAAGCCTTTAGCAATCAGTGTACCTCAGAATGGACTTACATTAGCTCCCCCGTCAAATAGCACGAGCACGCAAACACCGAAGACAAACGAATCTTCTGTGCCTAGTACATCTTCAAGTAACCCATCAAATGGAAAATCCAAGACAATCAATGGGGGGAATACGAAAAAAAGTGGACCTCAAAGTAAAATAGCTAGAGAACGAGCTAAATTCATGGCTGAAAAGCAAAGATCAAGTAGTTTACCAAATACAAAACCTATTGATGGAACTGCTAGTCCACGAGCAAATCTTACCGAAATCAAATCCACAACTATAATCAAGGATAAAGGATCACCTAAGAAGAAGGTGGAAAAAGCTTTAGAAAATGGGAAAAGTAAAGGAAAGGGAAAAGAAGTTGATTATTCATCTAATGATGAAAGTGATAATGAACAACCATTGAGAGGAAGATTACCTAATAATCAATCGATCAATGGTAAAGAAAAGAAAGATGAGGTAATTAAAAACGGTAAAGATAAAGAAAGACTTTCTTTAATTGAAAAAGTAAAAGAAAAGGATAAAGCAAAAGAAATAGAAAAAACGAGAAAAAAAAGAAATTATTCTTCTTCTGAAGATAATGATGGTAACGATGATGATTCAGAAGAAGGTCAAGTTGAAGAAGGTGAAATAAGAGGTAGATCAAAAATATTGAAAATTACAAGAAACTCTTCACCTGGTAATAGTAATACGAAATCAATCAGAAAAGGTCCGCCACCTGAATTAATTCTTGAAAAATCAAGCTCAAATGATGGACTTAATGGTAGAATTTCAACACCATTGCCTAAATTCAATAAATCAAATTCGATTTCTTCAAATGATATTGAAAATGATCAAGAATCACTTAGAGATAGATATGAAGAATTATATCCTGCTTATCAACAATTAACTAAAAAATTAACTAAATATCATCAAGCTGCTGAAAATGATATGAAAATTGATGATAATTTAAATGAATTAAATAAGATGGTTGCCAAGTGGGAAAAATGGCATAAAGAATTGGAAGGTATAAGAAGGTGGTTTGTGTAGATCACCACTAAGTCACCTTTCAAGACATTCGGCACGATTGATTGCCGAATGATTTTGAGCTTTTACTATATATGTTATAATGTACAGATTGTTACTATGGTTCTCCATAGTATATGATACTGCTAGATGTACCCTGTATGTATACAATCTACAAAGTAGATATTCCTTATTCACGATTCTATCCTATGAATGCAAAACAGTAACTTGTAGTGAAGTTATTTTAATTTGTGCCACTTTCGATTTATTCTGGTTATCCACTTAAAGTCTGGCTTGCTTCGTCCGAGTTGTTGCAATGTTCTAATTAGGAATGTTATCATGAATATCTTTGTGAGTATCGTTCCTCTAAAACATTGCATATACAAAATATTTGCATCATATAAAAAATAATTTTCGAGGTTTTAAGCAAGATCAACTACTATACTCGTTCATCAAATTTGATTTCGATCCCAATATACACCTTCGCGTTTAGATATAATGGCTACTGCTGAATTAGAACGAGATCCATTTTACCTTCGGTATGTCGACCTTTGTCCTCTCTCTATACTGCTTGGGTTATCTAAATTTACATTAGCTGATCATTTATTACAAAATTAGATACTAGTAAGCTGTCGTTCTCCAATTGGAAATAGTGCATAGCTTGTAAAGTAGTCAATTTTACTAAATCTTCTTATATTTTGATTTAGTACCGGTCATCAAGGTATGCATGGCCATGAATTTTTAGAATTTGAATACTCTCATGGTGAGTGAGATCTTACAGATTGGATTAACCTATTGTATCATTTTTAAAGCTGATCATTTGTTTATGATTTCTTACCAATAGGTAGAATTAGATATGCCAATAATTCGAATTATAGGAATGATAGTTTGATTAGAAAAGAGAGTGAGTATTGATCTTTTCACTGGGTATCAAGTGTATCATGTGAATAGTGGAATGCGGAGGAAGCTATTAGAATACAGCTGGCACATTTAACCATGGAGTCACACGAAGTATTGGGGGTTCAAATCGAAGGCCGAGGAATTGAGCACGGAATGATTCGAAAGATTTAGCCAAATGTCGTTATAGCGACTTGTGAGGAGATGATAGACAAGGAAGCGTAGTGAAGGGACTACATGCTAGCGGAGATAGAGGATGTGGATCTTACAACCATTCACTGATTGCTGATACTCTTGCCCTTTGCGGTTTAGTGTTCGTTGGTCCTGCTGTAGTAGATGAATTAAAGCGAATCGTGAGGGAAAGTGAGATCACCAAGTAAGTTCCTGTGTATCCTCTCGTACAGCAACCTACCTTATTGGGGTCCATCCTCACGCTGCTACTTCGCCGGCTTTTTTTTTGTGGTTTCGCTAATCACCAATCATAATTTTAGGGAAGATGACGTAGCATGGCCCAAAAAGAACGTTGTTGGTAAACAAGAGTTGGAAGTTAGAATAGATAAAGAGCACATTTCATTCGAGGTCAGTCATTGTGATCGCCTTGCTCCAGGATGACTGCACTATCATCTTTGGCAATTTTGCTCGGAATGGACTGGCATTTTTGTCATTTTCAGAGAGGATGACTAACACATCTATTGTAGACCGCGAAAATTGGTTCCCTAGCAGATGTTAACGAGTCTTCGGACGCAGAAGGCTTGAGAGTATTTTATTATCTCGTACAAGATCTCAAGGTGAGTTTCAATTCTTATCTCATGTTGATTTTGCCAGGTCTTACAGAATTGTGTTAATTTGGCGATATACCAATTGTTTCATGCTAATCTGAATTCCGAAAACAGTGCTTCATCTTCTCCCTCATCACTTTGCATTTCAAGATCAAACCCAGTAAGCTCCGAGTCCGTACTAGCATAAAGACACTGAAGCTAACTTGTTTCCTTCTTGCAGTTCAACAATAAGAATAAAAATTATGGCTGTGATCACGAAATGGGGATAAAAAGAAAATGGATCATGGGGTCTTCCTTCCATTCAGACAAATGACTATGCATCATGTATAATTAAGCTTGTCGCTTTTTTTTTGGTTCGTCAAACCAATTAGTTCATGCATTGTTCGTATATGAGAGCTTGATGAATGGTATATAGCTGTTAAAGAAGGTTGATATTTCATTGATGCCGTCTTGTCGGGGTGTTCCGGCGGTAATCGCACAAGAAATAGTACAATTCGTCGATCGATGTCATTTCGTTGTTTTACATTCCATTCTTTCCTTTACAGAATTGATTTACTCTTATCATTTACCTCTACACGTTCAAAGAGGCCATATCCGATAGCTTCCTGCTTATACATAAGACAACCAAAGAACATACAAAGAAGATATCGTCGAACAAGCAGACTGGCCCAAAATGTCATCATCAATCCTTTCTCGATCTATCTTTTTCACTTCTTCTTCCAGAGCATCTTCATCATTATTCATTTCTCGTAATTTATCATCTCATGCATATTTACCTTCTTCTTCTTCTTCACAAGCAGGTCCTTCTTCTACTTCTTCTACCACTTCGGCAGCGACAGATATACTAATAGAAGCTACAACAACTACACCAAATAATTTAACAATTGAACAAAAACAATTAATTGATAGTATAATACGTGTTGATCAAGCAGGAGAATTAGGTGCAAATTGGATTTATAGAGGTCAAAAATGGGCAATGGATTTAAAAGGTGATAAAGAAACTAGTAAACAAGTAGAGGTGAGTTCCTGCTTTAAGCAGAATTTATATATATATATAAATTCGTTGTAATTCTTGGAATTAATTCAATTAAAAAAAACACTTAGGAAATGTGGGAAAATGAAAGACATCATTTAAATATACTTTCAAAATTACAAAATCAACATAAAGTTAGACCTACTTTATTATATCCTTTATGGCAAGTTATGGCATTTGGATTAGGTGCTTCAACTGGTTTATTATCAAAAGAAGCTGCTATGGCATGTACAGAAGCTGTTGAAACTGTTATAGGTGAACATTATGATGAGTGAGTTCTTTTATTCACTCATTTACTTTTATAGATTGATTAAAAAGTTATTTTGTTTGCAAATAAGATTGAATAAACTTGCTTTAATGGGAAAACTAATTTACTTTTTCTTTATTTCTTTTTTTAGTCAATTAAAATCAATTCAAAATTTAATTAATGTTGAAAATCCTCATCCATCTTTACCACTTATGGCTAATATTTTAAAAGAATTTCGTGATGATGAATTAGAACATCTTGATACAGCAGTTGAAGAAGGTGCACAAAAAGCACCTGGACATAGTTTATTAAGTGCAATTATAGGTGTAGGTTGTAAAGTAGCTATAAAAGTTTGTGAAAAAGTTTAAATAGGATTTATTTATTGTGCGACACGACTGATTATTTTTTCAATAATCAATCATAGATGAATCAATGTATTTTGTGTTGACAAATTATTATTGCCACAAAGACTGTATGATCAATAATGAAAACAAACTTCTATTGTAAAATTGTAAATCTCAATGCATTGCAAATCGTGATCAGACCATTCCGTATAACAAACAAGAAAAACATCAATCAGGTTTTTGAGGATATACAATATCCCTAACCATGTTTGTGTATTCTCGCGTAACCGTCTACTGTGATACATGTAAATTCGTATTTAATTAATGATTTTTTACCGTTTAATATACTAATTAAGCAGAAGCACCTTCAATTCTAGCTCTCTTATTTCCATTAGCAGAACCATTTGGTGATCCTTCTCTAGATGGCATATGCTTTTCAAGTAATCTATCTAAAACGTGAGATTGTCCAACTTTAAGATCACCAGTTTGAATACCAGTATGGTAAATACGTAAAATCATATCAACATCTTCCATTGATTGAGTTCTTACATCTGCTAATTCCTTAATTTTAGCTGTAGCATCCTTAACTTGATCATCGGTAAGATTAAGATTTAGTTGTTCTACTCTAGACTTGACGGCATTCCATCCTGTCAATCGGTGACTGGTACAAGAATTCATAATCAGCATGATCATTCGCTAACGATCTGGACAGATTGAAATTCCAAACTCACCCAATGGAGACATATCGGGTCATACCGAAATCAGCAGGGTTCAAGATTTCGTAGGTGGAAGGGTTTGCAAGAATGGCCTTGGCGTGGATACCAGCCTTGTGTGTGAAGGCACAGAAACCAGTGATGTAGTTATTGCTGAAACGAAGAAGCACAAAGCTCGTCAGCTCCCTGCATGACTTGATCCTAGTCGCGAACCTGCATACTCACAATGGCACAGAGATTTCGACAGCTTCGGCGACAACGTTCTCCAATTCTCTCAACATGGACAACTTGTACTTGCTTTTGACGTAATCTGGGTCGGCAACCATCATTCTAGCGATCAAACCACCAAGAGGGGTAATACCGTTTCTTTCTCCGATACCAAGCTGCAACGGGGACGAAAGGTTAGCTTGCTGTTTGCCTGCGGTATGAATCTGCCAGCTGACTCACGATGGAAGTGTCAATGTGGGTAGCACCGGCTTCAAGAGCGGCGTATGCGTTGGCAATAGCTACGTGCAGACCATTATATTAGCGTCAATTTTGGGGACAATGCATCGGGGTCCACGCGCGAACGAGATGCAAAAACTGATGAACTTACAACAACCAGTATCATTGTGGAAATGACACTCGATATCACAGCTTACAACACCTCTGAGAGTTCTAACCAAGTCGTATACTTGTCTTGGGTCGGCACAACCAACGGTATCCGCAACACCAACACGGTTGACGTGAATCTTATCCACAGTTCTGTAGATTGACAATAAGTCTACTAATTCAGATCGGAAAGAATCTTCAGATGAGAATCGGATTTCGATACCCTTAGACTTGACAAATTCGATAACTTCAATAGCAGTCTTGGTGATCCATGTCATATCCTTTCCGTGTGAGTGCTCTCTCAAGAATGATGATGTACCAATGACAACGTCAACTCCGTCAACACCTAATAGGCAATAGTATTGTCAGCAAAAACAACTTGATCAATTATGTTCGGTATATATACTCACCAGTCTCAACTGCCAATCGTGCATCATCCATATGACACCTGATGTGAGTCAAAATCTTGGTCTTCTTGAGACCCAACTTGCAAATAGCTTCACAATGCGCCTTGGATTCGGGAGAAGCGGCAGGGGAAGTAAGTTCAATGTACTCTACACCGAATTCATCGAGCCTGCGAGGAAAGGTAAACTAGTTAGCAGTAGTTCCTCAGGTACACCTTGAAGACGACAGCCAGCGATTGCACAGGTACAATAACGCAAACCGCGAGGAGACGGGAGGGAAAGACTTGGAAGGGGAATCTAAGGGGAATCTAGAGATGACCAGTTTCAATTGCTGAGCGGCAACTCACATCTTGGCAATCTTGATCTTGGTCTCAAGCGTGAAGAAAGCATTGGCGAATTGTTCACCCTCTATGTTGATTTCCAAATGTTAATTCAAATGCTTCAGTCAAAAAGTGAAAAGATAAACTAACCTCGAAGTGTAGATTCGATAATCTATCAGAAAAGAATCCCATAGAAATCAATCAGCCTTTTGCAATTTGATAAACTTGAATGACAATTCAATCGTTTGAAATGGAATCAACTCACACTCCAATTTGAAGTATTACTTAAGAAATCAGAAGCTCTACCATATAATCCTTTATGCGATTTAACAGCAGGAGGTTGTTCAGAAACATTTTCATTTATTTTTTTAACTTGTCCATTTGTTGATGAAGAAATATGTGGTCCATCATTAATGATTGGTACCATCTCTTCATCTCCATTTGAAGTTACTGGTTGATCAGGTGGTGGACACATTTTATCTCTATAATAGATTATTCAATGACAATGAACTGAAGACGAAGTTTTGATTGATAAAAAGAGAGAGAGAAAGTTATCTATATGTATAAGCGCTTAAATAGATAATGATTATGTATGATTTTCTATTTCCCTTTTCTACTTTTACTTTTGAATTGATATGTATCAATTTTTTAATTTTGTATGATTTATTTATATATATGATAAAAAAAAAAGAAGTAAAATGACTTTTTTATAATTTAATGATTTGAATGATTGATCCAATAAAATGACAAATGATTTTCGACTCGTTGTTATAACGAAACGCTGATGGAAAAACTCAAAAATGACTTTTTTTTTTTACTTAATAATTACCGTGATACAGTCTACTACGCTTGCTCCATTCAATTTTCCAAGTCACTACGAGTATGCATATTCTTTACAAAACTCCACCCCCGAATATTGATTCTATTACCGGACCGACTCCAAATCACAATGCTTAACAGGTTAATTTCGAATTTTTTATTCAGCCAGAACGTTTTAAAAGAGAAAAACTTCGATTTAAATTTGGTGAGTCGCGTTTAATCAGATTTGTAAATTGCCTCTTTGAGTAAGTTTCATCGGATCAATCGAATTTGTCAGGGGTGGGGATGTCACGTGATATCTGCGCTTAGTGACGACATCTGAACAACGAATGTTTACCCGGAATCAAAGACCGCTTCAAAGAATCCACATCAAGCTTTGGATATATATATATATATATAATTTACATCGAGTCATGTATACTGTACATTGAGTCGAGCATCATGGTTTATCTACTTCTTACCCTTCTTCTTAGACCCACCTTTATCTTTCTCGTCCCCTTTCCTCTTCCCGCCCGCAGCAGATTTAGCATTACCTCCATCTTTTGGTTTGACAGTGAAGAATCCATCTAATCTACCTTGTTGTTTGGCTGCCAACATCTTAGCTAATTTTGCTGCTCCCGCACGTACTCTGTCCTCACTGTGGTTGATGAAGCACGTCAGCTTCTTGGCTGCTGCCTGGAGTAAGAGTATATCAGATCCACACTCACTTGAATCCTTTATCTCGACACAGAAAATCTACTAATCCATCTACGTCCGGTGCTTTCCACTCGAGCTATCATTTTGTTTGGATCAGCTGCACATTTCCGCTTTGCTCTTGATGGGACAACTGCAAACTCACTTCGAGATCATCTCCTTTCACCACATCAGGCGCAAGGAAGACTTTTTTGGCTTCTTCCCAAGGCCAATGTTCAGGAATTTGCATACCTGAACTCGTGACCTTCTTCTTCTTCTTTGCCGGCGACTTTTTCACCGGACTTGATACCGGCATCTCCTCTCCTTCCGAATTCACCATCATTCCTCCTCCACCTTCTTCGCTCTCTCGATCTGAATCGTCATCAACGGGTTGAGATGACGCTATAGCTTGATTCTCTTGTTCCTTTTCTGCCATTTTGCCTCGCACAAATTCAACTACTCCTCCTAACCCATTGTGTTCCCTCAGAAGCTTGAGAGCGGTCTTGGGTCCGATACCTTTACATGGCTCGAGGTAGTCACATCCCAGTAGAATACACAATTCAATGAACTAGATGATGCCTTGTATCAGTGGCGGGCATTTGTCAGGGAGCCATACTTTTGCCACAACTCACCCTGTCCATAGTCATTCCAAGATCTTCCAATGCGATTTCCAGATTTATCTCGGAAATAGGCATCTTCTTTGCTTCTGAGAATGTGAGATGTCGAAGGAGAATAGGGGTGTGGAATGTGAGGGTATCCATGTCTTCGGATCCTGCAGCGTATACCTTTATATCACGTCAGCTGGCAGTGACTTGTACAGTATGAAGCCAGCTTACCTTTCCTGTTTTGGCAAGTTCCGCACATTGAGCCTCAGCCTCTCCTGGAGCCTGAAAACCTTCAGTCAGCTTCATCATCGTGAATTTCGCAGTGAACAAAATATGACCTACCGTAACAACAGGTATACCCATTAACGCTAACAACCTCTTACATTCCTCATTATGCTCTTTCGTCACTCTCACTTGCCTTCTAGCCAGCTTATCGATATCCTCGGCGGTACCTGATATTGTCACCCATCAGCTATCATCTGTGCAGCAATTCCTCGATAAAGCTGAGAGCCGTGACTACATACCGGTCTCTCTAGCCTCCTCTTCGCCCTCTTTGGCTTCTTCCCTCCTAGCAAAACGCTTCGCAAGCTGTGAAAATTATGCCGTTAGCTTTGTTTCCTATCTTACAAAGAAGGTGCGAGATGCCCTGAGGATGAACGCATGATGGAGGCCGAAGGTCGTCATAGGAACTTACCACATTCCCTTTCAGCTCAGGCGGTCTACCATCAAAGATGTAACATGGTTTGATACCATGATCTACCATCCGTATCGTACGGTAAAAGAAACCCATCAAATGACTAACGAGGCTCACTTCAGCTTTTCATGCCACAAGCCGTTGGGTCTAGCAAAAAAGCTGAGGTTATGCTTACCTCGTAACGTCTCCGCTCTCATTCATCAACATCTGACCATCTTGTTGTCGAACAGCGATCAAAAACTGGTAGATGGACCTAAGAACAGCGTCAATTAGGAGGTTCACAATATGTTCGTATCAAAGGATATGTCTGCCCCAGAGAAAAAACTGCTTTGGGCTGTCCTTGTTTGGCCATTCAAATCATTGGGATAACAAGGAAACGCAGGTGATTCAACTCACATAGAAGCATCAATAGCTACTTTTCTTCCAAACAGCTGTCAAGATTACAGTCAGCTGCGGACTGAAATCTTTGCTACCGAAACTTTGATAGCAATGGAGCTTTTACTTACAGTCTTCATCTCGTGATCCTTCATACATCTCGGTGCATGCTCCGAGAGCAAAGCGGTAAGACCTGTGCAAGGGTACGATCAGCTAACTTGCCTCAGCAAAAGTAGCGAAGAAAAAGCTGACGAACCTTTGATACCCATATTGGATCTTCCGCCTGGTCAGAAATTCTGTTTTAGCAGAGATTTGAACGAATTGAAGAAGGAAGATTGAATAAAAATTGGATAAACAAATAATGTTGGATCAAAATAGACGTGACGTATGATTTTACATTTGAGAACATGACAAAATGGCTGATCGGATCGAACGCGTCAAAAGTTAACACAGAATCGGTGACTTCCGCTTCTTATGGATTTAAATTAGGCATGTGAAAAGGTATTTCGGCCGTCAAATTGAACTTTAGGCGTATATTTCAATCAAACCTATCCGTTTGTTCCGTCTTTCATTACTTGCACCCTTTCGGTCGTGGTCAACTTATATACATACGATTGAATACTTTATTGATTAGATATCTTCAAAAGGTCAATCCAAACAACTCAGTAAAAATGGCTTCTATCCTTCGACTCACTGTACGTATCACTTTCCCAATGTTCACAGAAAATGGTGCCGAAAAGACAGGAAAGGGAAGTAAGCTAATCAATCAATTTATCCGCTTTGATAGGCTCAACGAGCTGCTCCTTCTTTCGCTAGATCGTTCTCCGTCTCAGCTGTCAAGATGGGTGAGTTTTTATGTTCATATCAGCTGGTATATAGAAGAGTAGAAGGACTTTGGCAAGTAGACCTAGGTCTGGTCAAATTGCCATATTTGGATGCAACTCTTTTGATTCAGAATATTCGGGGAAATGCGGTGGTGTCGATTGTCATAATACAAGTGTTCATACTGATATTCTTTTATTCCCATTCTAGACCTCGTTCAAGATTTATACGTTAACCAACTCAAATCTTACAAACCAGCTGCCAAGGTGAGTCATATTGCTTCTTCATTTTCTTTGTTTCTTCAAAGTATAATAAACAACATTATCATATAATCAAACTATTCTCCATACAATCTCTTGATTTATGAAGCAATTTGCTGATTGAGTATATTTTCTAGTCAACCGATGCCCACGTTGGAGCAGTTAGATCATATTCAGCTCCTAAACCACCTTCAGCACCAACTTTACCTTCTGATTTAGCTTCTGAATTATCTAAATTTGATGCTGAAGAACCAGTTATTGGTGGTTCTTCACCTAAATCATCAGCTACAACTTCTACAACTGAAGCTGGTGAATCTGCTGATGATTATTTGAAATTCCTTGAACAAGATTTACCTAAAAAAGATGCTCATCATTAAATGATTTTTAGTCATAGGTAGAGGTAGAAATGTGAATAGAAATGGAAGGGGAAGAAAAAAATGGATTATAAAAAATGAAATGAGGATGCATTTGATTGGAAAGGATTTATCAAATGCTCATCATGCGGGTTTTCTATGTTCTGATATAAGATGAGGAAATGCTTTAATCGTTGACTTTATTATGCTGATCTGAGACGCTTGCATTGTTGACGTATTGATAAATCGGGACGACTGTCCATCCTCATATCGTCTGAAGAAAAGCACGCATCCAACGCAATAAATTATATGAGGTATGATATGCAATAATATGAATGCCAAATTATATTTGTTGAGCATGCAATTCCATCCCGACTAATCATCTCCTTCACCTTTAGCCGCTCTTTTCTCTCTGCGCTCTTCACCCTTCGCTCTTGCAACTTCAACGGCTTTACCTGTTAATGCACGCGTAGCATCAGCACGGAACCTTGCATGCATGAGATGTTGGTTGGAGATATCATATAATCATAAGGTTAACATTCAGCTCGACTCACCAGCTTGCCCACTTTCTCCTAAAGCTTTGAAAAGTTGAAAGACAACAGGTAACAAATTATTTCTTCTTAAAGTATTTTCCATTTGACCCCTTTTATCTTTATTTGATTCATGTTCTAATTGATCTTGAATTTGAAATTTCTGTTCAGAAGGAGTTGAAGGATCATTAAGAAGTCTTGTGAGTCTTGGAAGTGGAGTTGATCGAATAGCAAGGAGATTAAACATGAGCTACGCAAATCAATGAATTAGTACTTTATCCTACTATCAATTCTTCATCACCTTTTCGAAATAATAATGAAATCAATAACACACTGATCCAGGTGGATAAGTCCCTATTCTACTTTCAACAGTTTCTCTAGCTGTATTTAACCAATCTTCACCTTCTATAGGAGCATGCATAATTGGATTTTTCCTTAATCCATCTAATTCATATAATATGCCATTAATAGGTAGGTATGCTATAAAATGATAGGCATCTTCTTTTTCTCTTTCAGGAAATGCTGAAGAATCCATAGAGAAAGGAGAAGATTTTGAGAATGAATTGTGCACTTCTCTTATATGTGGCGAGGAGGAAACTAAGTGACCTAGACTATAAGTAAAAAATGTAAGCGATAATACAAGACGAGTTCCAGAGCGGGAAAAGAGGAGCATAACGCAATTACAAGAGATTGATCAACTTACTCTAAAGATTCCATGCCTGTCCCGAATTCTCTCAAATTGCCCAATTCTTCCTACATACCCAGAATCAGTATCTTCGACAACGAAAAGGTAGTAATATACGGTCAACTTACACCAAGCTGTATTGACTCTTCGGAATATTGAGAAGACTGAGAGGGTATATTCATGACCTATTCAAATTGTCAACTAAACATACGTATTTGGAAATTGACGGAATCAGTAGCTCACGGCATTAAGCGCAGCGACTGTACCGCATGAATTATTGATGACCTATGTGAATAATTTAGTGTTAGCTTCATATACCTTGAAAACGAAACCATTACTGTCTCTCGGAGATTCGAATTTTCCGTGGTTGTTTTAACAGCTGTATTAGACAACTTACCTGGTTAGCAAACCATACACCATTATCTAGCGGATCAACTTCTATACCACTGGATTCTTCTGCACCGCCTGCCGAAGACTCGACGTATTTGAATAAGAATATTAAGGCATGTATAGGTTTGAGAGTCGAAAGTGTGCTTTCATCAAGTGAATATAGGTCATCCTGCGTGCATTCGAAGGTCAGTAGCGATCGAGGTAATATAATCATATATTAATACAAGTGCGTATCGGTTGATGGGGTTGTGATGAGTTGAGAATACTAACAACTTGTAATCCCTTTACTCCTAGGTCTTTCAAAAGTTGGGTGAATACTTGAGGATCAGATTCGGTCAATGACCATCCAGAAGGATCTTCCATTTCTGATATTTGTACAGGCGACGGTTGGATATTCAAATGAGGGCAGTTGGAGCGAGGCTGATTGCTTGTGCAGCTCCCAGAAGATGATTTGAGTAGTTCCACGGTTCGTTTAGTCTGGTATCGAACAAAAGAAGGTAAGAGTGATCATTCAAGGTTACATCCTCAAAACCACAACGCGACTTTTGTTTTGTGGGGTCTCCAATATATCAGAACATGACAGATTCCTCAAGTGCCACTTGGTACCAATGCCCAAGCTCTTACAATGAGCAAGTACAGACTCGTGTATGGATGAATTAGATTGCAAGCAAGTAGAGATTGAGTAAAGAGCATATCCCACGAAACAAAAATCCTTTTTTTTCAAGCTTATACCAGGGCGATAGTCGTCTGGTCATTGAAGCTGGACGATAAAGGTAACAATAAGTGTTAGGCAAGCCATATCGCATCGGTCATCAGATCCAGCTACTCTGAGCTTTGCGATATGGCAATCATAGTGAAGACTCGTGAGCTAAGTACACACGATTGAGGCAGATGAAAAGGAAGGAAGTATAATCCATTGCCCACCGCCAACAACGTCATAGCTTGGAATCTCCTTGGTAATTTCCAAATAGCGTATTTTTAATGATTTATCCCGGATTATGTTTTGCCCTTTGACCACGTTACGCGCGTTGCTAGCTGTCTGTCTTTTAGTCTTCACTACTTTCATTCCTCGCTCGGTCAGTACAAGTTGTAGCTCAAAGGTTTATGTTGTTTGTTATTCTCATCGAATTCAACAGAGAACATCAATACTTTTCGGCCATCAATCAACTTCAGATCACAAGTCACCGTTGATAGACTCGCCTCTATTCTTCTTAATCTCGATCTGACAATTACAAGATTTCCACCTATCATTTTATACAACCAAACGAAAAAGTCGAAAGAAAGTCACGATGAACGCGGCTCAGCTGCTCCAAGACTCTTTGTCGCCCAGTAAGTCCAAAAATCATCGAATATGCTTCTCTTTGCCTCAGTTGAATCTTACTAACGTTTCACTGTTACTCATAGATCAAGCGGCAAGAGAATCAGCGACTCAACAATTAGAAGCAGCAGCTAGGGATAATTTCGTAGGTTTCCCTTCTAACCTAAAATACAGCTGTTTTAGATCTACATTTCCTTTGAGTCACACAAGAATAAGCTGACGATATCTCAAATTTCTAGCATGGTTATCTCCATACGCTTGCTGTGGAGTTAGCTAACGAAAGTCAAGATCTGAATGTTCGTTATGCAGCTGGTTTAGCTTTCAAGAACGCTATCGCCGCCAGAGTGAGTATCCATTTGACTATATCCCTATGCCATCTTTATGTACTTATCGCTATGACAATTAGGACTCCATAAATCAACCTCAATTGACTGAACGATGGCTTGCTCTTCCCGATTCAGCAACAGCTCCACTCAAACAATCAACACTTTCCACCCTCGGTTCTCCTCAACATCGTGCCGGAGCGGTAGCCGCCAGTTGTGTATCAGCTATAGCAGCTATCGAACTTCCAGTAAACAAATGGCCAGAATTGATACCTCAATTACTCGAATTCGTAGGAAACCAAGAGAATCAAGGATTGAGAGTATCGACTCTTCAAGCTGTCGGTTTTATCTGTGAAGTTATTGTGAGTCCTCTTGATGCCGATGATTTTCCTCTCGAATGCAAAGAGTATCATCCAGGCTGATAGGACGAGGTGTCATTATGATAGGATCCCGAAATACTCTCGGCCAAATCCAATGAGATTCTTACTGCGGTTGTTCAAGGAGCTAGAAAGGAGGAACCTAGTCATGAAGTTCAACATGCTGCTATTCAAGCTTTGTTGAACTCGTTAGAATTCATCAGGGATAATTTCGAGCGAGAGGTAAGCTTCAAACCCCGGTCCGCTTTGTTCCACAAGCCTGACAATACTGTACAGGGAGAACGAAACTACATCATGCAAGTGGTATGCGAAGCCACTCAAAGCCCTTCCGTTACCGTACAAGTTGGTGCATTCGAATGTCTCGTTAGAATAATGCATTTGTACTATGAGAAGATGGATTTCTACATGGAGAGAGCTCTCTTCGGCGTGAGTACAATCACTTTCATGACAGGTAGCTCGGCTGACGACAATTCAGTTGACCATCATGGGTATGAAACACCACGAAGAGCCTGTTGCCCTTCAAGCGATAGAATTCTGGAGTACGGTGTGTGAGGAGGAGATTGAATTGTCACAAGCTGCTATGGAAGTGAGTCATACCACGATCCGAGCAGCACTGACATTGTGTAGGCCTACGAAATGGGAGAACAGCCATTATACGAATCAAAAGGCTTCGCTAAAGCTGCCCTTCCCGATATCCTCCCTGTCCTTCTCGAGTTGTTGTGTCAACAAAATGAGGACGATGACGAAGACGACTGGACGAAGTCTATGGCCGCTGGCTGCTGCTTAGAATTGCTTGCGAACAACGTTGGGAACGACATTGTTCAACCTGTTGTACCATTCGTGGAAGCTGGTATTACGCAACCTGACTGGCAGAGAAGGGAAGCCGCGGTCATGGCTTTTG
The DNA here is from genome assembly GCF_000512605.2 of Kwoniella pini CBS 10737. Lineage (NCBI taxonomy): Eukaryota > Fungi > Basidiomycota > Tremellomycetes > Tremellales > Cryptococcaceae > Kwoniella > Kwoniella pini. The sequence continues at coordinate 859,594 of NC_091717.1, read as the reverse complement.
GATCTATCCTTGACGGTCCTGACCCAGAGGTCCTTGCTCCTCTCGTCACCCAAGCTCTTGGTGCTCTCATTGGTATGATGCAAAACGATCCAAGTCTACAGGTGCGGGATACCGTTGCTTGGACATTGAGCAAGATCTGTGAAAACATGCTTCAAGTCATCGACCCCGCAGTACATCTGGAAAACCTTATCACTGCTCTCGTCATTGGTCTGAACGCATCACCACGGACATGCAACAGTTGTTGTGCAGCCCTCAACAGTCTTGTGGTACAGATCTCCGGCGACGCCGATCTATTGGGCGATGATGTGCCAACTTCAGCCATGTCCAAATATTACTCCGGCATATTAAAGGAATTGATGCCAATAGCCGAACGACCTACCAATCACGCTAATAGTCGAAGTGCCGCATATCAAACCATCTCTGTCTTCCTTGGTGCATCCGCAAACGACACATTGCCAGTTGTCCAAGAGGTGGCCGCCGCTATGCTCGCTCGACAAGAAGCTTTGTTGGGTATGCAAAACCAATTAGTAGGAATGGACGATCGAAACAACTGGAACGACATGCAAATCAACCTCTGTGTTGTCATTCAATCTTTCATCCGTCGATCACCTTCCTTAGCCGCACCATTCGCTGATCGAATCATGACCAACCTTCTGAGCTTGATTCAAGCATCAGGCAAACACGCTGGTGTGTTAGAAGATGCTTTCGCTACTGTTGGTGGCTTAGCCTCTGCCCTCGAAGCTGGTTTTGGCAAATACATGGAACATTTCACACCTTTCCTCTTCTCTGCTTTAGCTTCATTCGAAGATTGGCAGGTTGCCCAAGCTGCGGTGTATGTCGGAAGTGACATTGCTCGAGCAGTCAATGATGGACTCATACCCTACGCTGAACGATTGATGGTCGCACTTATCGATCTCTTGCGAAGTCCAGTAGTCCAACGACAAGTCAAGCCTAATGCTATCACAACAATTGGTGAAGTAGCTTTAGCAATCGGAGGTGGATTTCGACCATATCTTGAAACTACCATGTCAATCCTCAGTCAAGCCGGTTCTACTTCAGCTGCTCCAGGTGATGAGGCTATGATTGATTTCGTACAAACAATGAGAGAGTCCATCGTAGATGCTTTCATCGGTATAATGAACGGTGTAAAGGATAGTGACGGTGAGTTATACAAAGGCCAAGGACGTTGTGGATATTCACTGATAAACTCAATACTCGTTCAGTCGCCGCTATGCAACCATACGTACCAGGAATAATGGGATTCCTTAAAACCTGTTGGGCGGACGAAGATCGAACTGATTCATTCGGTACCGCATCTCTGGGCCTCATCGGTGATTTCGCTGAAGCTTACAAGGGTTCTATAAGGGATGAACTCCTTCAAGATTGGGTACAACAGGCTATCCAATGGGGTCGGACCAGGTCCGGCAATAAGCGAGCAAAGACAAACGCAGCTTACGCTCAAAACGTAAGTAGTTCAATGTCAAAGTTATTGACGAAGGGAAGGTCTGACAGTGCAACCCATTTATAGGCTATCAAGAACGCTTCGAAGTAATTTCAAAATCTATCACTGTCCGACGAATTCCAATCAGCTCCTTCAAACCTTATTTTACCAATTTCCGAGCCATTCGCATAGATTCCGGATCAACAACAACAACATATAACAATACAGCATACATCTTGCCGCGCTCTGTCGTCCAAGGACGATAAAAAGTTTTCTCAATCATGATTTTATAATGAATGTTTCACGCCGCAAGTTTGGGTTTTCTTTAGCATTTTTTTTCCTTCCTCATTTTATATATTTTTGCATAGTTATATCTCTTTTTAGATGATTTACAAATTTCTTTTCTTTGGATCTCTTCTGTCATCCTGAAATACAATACAGGTAAGTGAGTAAATTAAACTTTTTAGATTATCTTTTTCGTTATATTCAATCGTATATACCCCTCCTTCCCCTATGATGAGATGAATGGAAAAGATATATACATACCGTACTGTGGTCAATTAAGATCAACGACCTACGTTAAAGTTCGTTTCGCTCCAGCCACTCGGAAGGTGGTAGGGTCCAAACACATCGTGCAGTATCAAGCAAAAGGTAGAACCAAAAAGGTTTGTGCTTCGGGATGTGTCTGGTCTTTCTGATACTGTAGAGTCAGGAACGTATATCTTGACGTAGTCTCAAAGGTATGTTTGAAAAGTTTAGATCTTAGATCTAAGATCAAGATAAAATGGAACTTTTCGGAGTTCGGAAAAGTTTAAGCGTATCACGGTTCGTTTGTTTGTAACTGTCGAAAGGTACATTTAGAATGGAATAAATGATCGTTGTCGTCATGTTTTGATTGATAGTGTATTCAAAATAAGCAAAAAGATGAAACATGGGCAAAGCGTTTTTTGCGCTTGGATAAAAAATGATGGATTTTTTTGTATGATAATATGATCGTAACTGATTGATAAGTTTGTAAAAATGCCTCATCGTTTTGATGTTAATCTAAAGGATGTATGAGCCAACGATCAAAATATTAATCACAATCATGATCAAAATATCAAAGTCAGATAACGTCTGTACTGTTTATGTGATTGATGATTATTTATACACTGTGCTTTTCCAAATTGAAATCGAATATTACAGGAAGAAAAAATCATTTCTATACTATCTATCATTCCGGCTTTTCTGCAAATTTATTCATTTCTTTGATCCTACAAACGGGGAAGGACAAAAAAAGTTGAAATTCATTATATATAAATCTTCTAAATGATAAAGCCGATTTTAAGTTGTGTTTACTTCTCAAAACAATATCAATAATAATCTGGTTGGATCCGCCCGAAAATGTATCAAATACTAGGGTAGGTATCTGAGCGATAAAGGTATGTTTTTTGCATGGATACCAAGTACTTCGTTTTACTGATTCAATTTAAGTCAACGGGATAGTAAAAGTCGAAAGTAAGCTCAAATAAAACGACTTTAGGACTCTAAATTCGAAATTTTCGAAAGATCAAAAAATCCAATATCGATCAAGCTGTCCGTTGGGATCATGGTGTAGAAAGTATTTCCATCCTTTTCAAATACCACTAGAGTCGTCCTTGACAGTGTTACGTCCTCTGTTTCGCTTGCACATATTCAAAGTCGCTTTATTTGGCTGTTTGGCCCAATAATACATTCTTTCTCCATCCTGCAGTCACAGATCTATCTATTACGGACCAAAATACACTCCTTACCTATTTATTTCCTTGTTTTCACCAGATTCAGCCCCTGATACAAGACTCTTTCGATCGTATGCCTCCAACCGCTCCCGCTATCCGTCCTCAATTCTCTATCGTATGAGGTTTCTGCTTTGATCCTCTTCGTAATGTCGACAAATCAGGAACAGGAACTCACCTCTATCGAAGCGACTCAAACTCAAATAGAAGACAATGGATCACTTCACAAGCCTAAAAGACCTCGGACTGAATTTACTGCTATAGCAGGAGACGCCGCTATCCAAGATTCGTTAGCCTCTTCTAGATCGTCCACCGCGATTCCTCTTTTCTCTGTACCATCTGTCTCAACCATTCAGGATCATCCGCCACCTTATCGAGCCACTTCTTCTTCCTTTGGACAGTCTGAACCGCATTCGACGTTACCTTCATCGTACTGGGAGATACCGGTCTCTTCTACTTCACAATCTACCCAAGGCGAAGGGATTACTTCACCCTATCAGCAACCTAACTTTGTACCTCCTCCCACTCAAATTCCTTTCCACGATCCTAGCGCCCAACTGAAGCCAATGAGCCCCGACCCACCAACTACAGGTTCGACTCTAACAAGACATACTGCCAGGCCGTTTCCTACTCCTACAATGTCAACCAGTAGACCTCCGACTCCTTCACCTATTACGCCACACCTGTCTACTACACCTTATCATTTTCCACCTCAAGCCCATTACATCCATCAACCTCTTCCGACAAATTTCCGACCAATGTATAGTATACGTCCTGACCCAGAAAGATCAGATGACTCACTTGCAGCTCAATCTTCCTCCTTCGTCCCGTCACCTACACCTCATACCTATCGATCGTCGAACTCCACTGCCAATTCTCCTTCACCACCAATTAGAGAATCCTCAATTACACCTCACCCACCTGCAACACCTATAATTACTGAATCTAGCGCAGAAAAGACTAAAACAAAAGGAAAAGGTAAACACAAAGGTATACCTGGACCTAAAGCTCGGATACCATCTGAAGCTAAAGTCACAATAGCAGAACATATAATTGCAAAAGGTGTGACAATGGCCAATCTTGATGAATTAGCACAAATCGTAAGTCAATCGAACAGTTTCCAAGTAGTCTAAATGGTCTACTTCTACTTTACTAAATGAACCTAAGCTGATCTTGTTTCCTTCTACCTTCTAGACTGGGCTCACAAAACAACAAATCAAGTCGCAGTTGGTAGATAATCGTCAAAACGTCAGAAAACAGCTGAATGAGTTTGCAAGAGGTTTACAATAAGATCTCGCACATAAAATATGGTCAATGACCTTGGTCTCAACAAAGTGGTCAGTACAAAGCGAGAACCGTTTTAATAGGCAAAGAGTAAAGACCACTTATGTGCAGACCGGTGAAGCATTAGCTAGTAGGATAGGTAGTTGTCGTCTATATAATCTAGTATGGTCAGTATAACTCGTCAATAAGCATATAATCCATCGTGTCAGATCGTTGCCAGTTGGTAGTGAACATGATAGTATGTCGCCTACCAATCAGTGGTTATGCACAATGCTTTACATACTGTTGCGACTGCTTAATCCCTCTCATCATCTGAATCGTCTTTTCCTTCTCCTCTCTGCGACGGCAACAAACCGGATTGTTGACCTGTTATTCCTTTTTCTCTTCGTCGTTTGACGTCCCACTACAAGGCGAAGATTTGATTAGCTCATATGGGGCATACTGACACGAACCCTGTATGTTAAATCAATAAAAATACGCACGTTATGCACCCTGGCAAAATTAACTTCCATAATCGTTATTTGTTCTCTTAAGAATTCTAAATCTTCAACAGTTTCTTCATGAGACTTTTTAGCTGTTTGTAATTTATTACTGAGAAGATCAATAGCTTCTTGTAATGGATACATCAACATGATATTTGCCTAAACCCAATATTTAAGAAATATTAATAATATCCTTGAATTCGTTTAATATTCATTTGGGATATTTTTAGGAGATTACAACTTACACCTAACCATAATCCGACTTGACCTGTTTCTTCAATTTGAGCTTCAGCATAAAGTGTATCATTTAATTCAAAAAGAGTTTTTAAAGGTTCATTTTCTTTCTTTTTCCCCTCGTCTTCTTCTTCCAAATCATCTAAATCATCTTCATCATCACTTAATTTCTCTTCTTCAACTTTTTCACCTAAACTTTTTTTCCTTCTTATTTGTAAGAAATTAACAACTTGTAAAGTTTGTTCTATATCAGGTATTTTAGTTAATAATGCTTTACGTCTTTGTTGTAATGATATTTCCATATATCGGTATTTGCTATAATGAAGGAAAGTAAAAGATATTAGTAGATTTCCTGTTTGAATTATAGATTCTAGAGATAACAAACTTACGCAGTGGTTTCTTCAAATTTTTTCATTGTACTTTGGATTTCAGCATCTTTACCTCCTACATATTCGTCGACATCAGCCTGTTAAAGATAAATAATGTCAGCTTTTAAGACCAGGATATACCATCATTCAAACTCAGTCGACTTACCACAAAAGGAGCTTTAGGTATACCCCTTGGATTAGTCTCCATTTGACCTTTTGATGGACCTGCCGAAGCCATTCTTACTACTCTCTATGTATGGGACCTTCAGTTGTAATCGTTGAGAACGAAGAAGTATAACGAATGAGTTCGAAATCGTTAAGTTGAACTTGTCGAACCGGCGGAAAGAGGTTCGTGCATGACACGCGATTTCATTAGGGAGGATTTTTAATTACAACTATTTTTCTAAATAAGTCAGGCGCTTTTTGATTGTTCATTAAGATAACTGAGTAACAACAAAGGTGGAGGTTGGTCCAAAAAAGTTGAAACAGACAGGTATTCTGAAGTTATATTGAGCATTTATACGCTATCAAACCGATCGTAAGAGTCTGAATTCAACATCAACGAGCCTCACATCTATAGCAAGATCAACAAGATGAACGTCATCGATAACACTCAAGCACAAGGTTCATCTTCGACGTTACAACCTGTCGAAGAGGTGCCTCTTGCCCTCGAGGAGTACATTAGATATGGTAGACAAATGATCATGCCCGGTTTCGGTCTGCCAGGTGGGTTGCGGCTGACGTTTTCGTTGACCGGATCTTCTATCAGCTGCCACAGCTTCAAGCTTACTTAGCTGACATTATGCTTGTAGCCCAGCTGAAACTTAAAAACGCCAAAGTTGCTGTAGTGGGAGCCGGGGGATTAGGCTGTCCAACTTTACAGTATCTCGCATCTATGGGAGTTGGTATGTCAGCTAGTTAAGGTAGACCTCTGAGAAATAGCTAATCGATTATTATTTAGGTACTATTGGGATTTTCGATCACGATGAAGTCAGTTTAAGCAATTTACATCGTCAAATCCTTCATACTACAGATAGAGTAGGTATGAATAAAGCAGAATCTGCTTGTATGACCCTTTCGGCGTGAGTCCTGTCGTCTTTCAATCAATCAAAGATGTTCCTCACTGAGGTGCAGCATTCAGAAACAATCCAAGTGTGACACTTATACCTAATCCTGTTCCTATAACACCTTCAACGGCGCTCTCTCTCTTAAAACCCTATTCAATATTGGTTGATTGTACGGATCGTCCCCTGACTCGATATTTACTTTCGGACGCATCTGTTCGATTGGATATACCTCTCGTATCAGGTGCAGCTATATCTTCAGCAGGACAATGGGCAGTATATGGAGGAACAACAGTAATTGGAAAAAGAAGAGCATGTTATAGATGTGTTTGGCCAAGCGTATTACCTGGATCAGGTGGAAAATGTGAAGAAGAAGGAGTTTGGGCAGTAGTAACTGGTTTAGTAGGTACAGGTATGGCAGGAGAAGTAATAAAACTTATAATTAACAAAGAAGGTAAATCAGCTTTAAAGCGGTTTGATGAATTTGGGTAAATCAGCTGATAATTATTGAAACTGAGTAGATCTTGAACCGCTTTTACATCTTCATCATCTTTGTTCAAACCCTTTGATAAGGACTATAAGAATGAAAGGACCTTCACCAAAATGTATAGCTTGTGGACCAAATGCGACCATAACAGATGATTTAGATGTATATGGTTATGAGTCATTCTGTTCTGGAGCTATGGGGCCTGATGTAGATGATGAGAGTGGGCTAGTTGATGGTGCTGAAGGAGACAGGATAAATGTTAAGGTGAGTCCCTCCGTACACCATGAGCGGATTGAGCTCATGAATATAACTTGAAGGAGTTGGCTGTTTTACTCGATCGAAAGGACCCGAGTACGAATATAAGTCTCATAGATACGAGACCACCAGTAGAATTCGGTATATGCTCCTTGCCAGGATCGATAAGTAAGCCTAACTAGCTTTTAAAATGATAGCAGACCATGGCTAATTGGCGATCTCCCAGATATACCATTGCCCACTATTCTCAAAGATCCATCCTCCTTGCCACCATCACAAGACATAGTGTTCTTGTGTAGAAGAGGGAATGATTCTCAAATTGCTGCTGAATCTTTACGCAGGATCAAACAAGACGCTGGCATTAAAGTGAGAGATGTGAAAGGTGGATTAAGAGCATGGAGTAGGGATATTGATCCGAAATTCCCTGTATACTAGACGGGATATTGTGATTGCCCGTATTTTTACAAGATTTAGGGTCGAATCATATGACGATAAACTGCTGTTGTACTAACACAAGAATGTCTATCTTACATGCATATCCTTTATATTGGCTTAGAAAGCTCTATAACTCTATCACAATTCCCTTGACCACCTGTGGATCTGACACATATGAAAGGTGGACCTTCACCTTCATCACGTTCCCTATTATCCGGTATGACGCATTTGATATCTTCCCTATTGGCGTTATCAATGAATCGGTATCAGCGAACAGAACAGCACGTATACGGATGATCAAATTCAAGCTCTTTGGAAGTTTGGAAGGATAAAGATAGGATTTGATGGGCCGTAGAATAATTTGAAAATGAACTTACGGATATGGACATGGACAATCTGCTGGCGTGGGTACACAAGCTAAAGAAGATGGACAAACGTATCCTGCTCTACAGTGAACTAAGAAAAAGAAGGTTCAAATCAGCAGATATCTCTTGTGAAATAAAAAGTGAGAGGTCAAGGTAGTATTGACTTGCGTGTTAGGCAATAGTTGGGATTGTTATACATTGTATTTTGTGGGAAAAGAAGATCATCCAACAAATGAAACTTTGAATGATGAGCGAAACATACCACTATCCATTTCATGCCATCCTTTATGTTCTCTTTTTATTCCATTATTATTATCTCCATGATGTTGGGGTCCATGTCCACCGAATGGGAATCCATGTTGAAAAAATCCACCAAATTGAGCTAAAGTGAATGGTATTATACAGAGAAGCAGTAACACGGCTCGAAGCATGTTGGAAGACTAGTCTTGTGTGCGAGAGGTATGATCGATTGAGCCTTCAGCAGCTGGTTCAAGAATTCAGCTCAATTAAGTACGTGTTTTGATCGCAAGCGAGCTACCTGTTTATAACGAGGTTGGAAGAAAGGAACATCAATCACTTCTGAACGAAACCTTGGTAGGTTTTGGTGTTCTTTAAGAGTGGAGGCATTAGTTGTGCTTTCACCGATAAAATCCCGTTCACCAAAATCGATTTGACAAACGGTACAGTACAATCAGTAAGTTCTGTTTGTATGCTCATGAGTCAAGCAACCTTGGCAGTGCAAAGATCGTAATCTTAAGATAGTATGAATGACATGTACATTCAATGTCATGATGTATCTACATGAACCTAAATGATATTCTCTTTCATCTTATCACAATGCAACAACATCGATACCCCACCATCAGAAAACCTCATCATTGCCTGACAACCCTTTAATCTTGCTCAACAACGTTGGCCAATGTACCTCCAGATCTCACTTTACCCCATCCAATCAATCGCCAATGTTTATCAATTCTTCTTGAAAGAGCAATCTTTTCTCCTTTCTCGCAACATGCTGGTGTGTTTAATGCTATTGTTACGTCTCCTCCTTTCACAGATAAAATTCTTCCACCAGTTTGTGATGCTCCAATATTGACGAACAAAGATTCTTGAACAACCAATTTTGAAACTTTTGCTTTCTTGTTATCGTCTGTCTTTACACCCAACAATCTTCGCAAAAGGAAAACTAGAAGTCGCCAATTGTGGATCAGCGTAGTTATGATTGAAAAGCCGAGATCAACTCACCTTCAGCTTTGATCTCAGTATAGATCGAAGGACCTTTTCCTACTGAACTCATGACCATACCCAATAATCTATCGGCTCTACACAGTGCTGGATCAACCAAAGTACCAACACCGATCAAACCACCGGGCACTGCGAATTGCAAGTGATTTTGTTCGGCATGCAATGAAACAATTCGTGATCGCAATGGTCGACATGTGCAGACACCGTTTTGATCTCGAGTAATTAATCCTGGTCTGATCTCAACTTCTTGGCCGACCTATAAACGCTCATGTCAGTATACGAGTAGCTTCGACCGTCAATTGAAAGACGGGTTACTCACCTTAAACACACCCTGCAAGATGGATCCACCAGCCACACCACCCTTCAACTCGTCTACTCCAGCACCAGGCTTGTTGACATCAAACGAACGGATCACCACCATTCGTGGATCAGCACTGAAATCGTAATTTGGTGGGGCGATGTTGGTTATAGCTTGAACGACAGCGTCGATGTTGAATTTCAATTGGGCGGAAACGGGGATGATGGGTGCGAGTCGGGCGGTAGTACCTTCAACGAATTTTTTGATGCTTCCACAGTGCTCCATAGCTTCACTCTCTCTCACTAAATCCATCTTGTTTTGCAAAATCACAATGTTTTTAGGGTCCACACCAATGATTTCCAACGCAGCTAAATGTTCACCTGTTTGAGGTTGGGGACATGATTCGTTTCCTGCAATAAGAAGTAAAGCTCCGTTCACTTTGAAGCAGGTTTAAGAATATCAGCTGTTGCCGTGTAATCAAAGGTTTTAATAGCTGATACTCACTAACGGCAGCACCAGTCAACATGGTAGCCATCAAAATATCGTGACCAGGACAATCAACGAAAGAGACATGTCTCAACAGGTCCATACGTCCCTCACATCCAGCTCTCTCACATTTTGGGTTGGCTTCTTTACTTGATGGGTAGGATTTGTAGCAAGATGGTGGGGGGCAGTTAGGGTTTTGACATTTGTATATCTGATCGAAAATGCCAATCATCAGCTCTCACTTAAGACACGCTACTTCTTCTATCCATCTCCTTCTAAGTGAAACAAGGTTTGTCGCCACCTTGATTCGAGTCATATGTGTTTCAAAAACAACTCATCCAATTGACTCGAATTTCCCGGAAATTGAACTTTGGCCAAGTTTCCCTTCATACTTCTTCGCCACCCAGAATAAGAACGAAATACTCACTTTGGCATTAGCATAACCTAATTTGATAGTGATATTTCGCTCCAACTCATTCTTGAATCTAACGGTTTGTACTCCTGAGATAGCTCTTACAGTCGATGATTTACCGTGAGCTACATGACCAATGGTACCGATGTTTATCTATAATGAATCAACAAATCAGCATGTATATTATTTGTGCAAACCTCTCATCGTTCTGAGGAGTTACAGCCACGTCTCCTTCCGATTCTGACGGCGAGTATTCTCGTTTGCAGGATACAGTATCAACTCACTGTAGCTTGTTTCGAAATTACTTCGGGTGACAGAGCAGTCAACTTTGTAACGTCGATTTGCACTTCTTCTAATGGTCCAGAAGGGCCAGAAGCTGCAGCAGCAGCTGGATCATTGATGGAGTCAGACATGATGTGTATGCCTGTTAATCGTTTTTCTTGTGTCGAATGAACTAAGTTCAATTGCTCTTCTGCTTTATATTCTCGTTGTTTCAATTGACTTCTATCGAGGTTGATATATTTATTGAGCTTGCAAATGATACCTTCTTTGTTATATTGATGATGATACGATGATTTTGCACTTTTTAAATGATGATGAAGAAGTAAAGAAGTGAAGATTGAGATATGGACAATAAAATATCATCATTTATTAACGAAATTCAGATTATCGCGAGTCAAGTAGTTCAACCTAAAACCATGCGACGTTGAGAAAATGCCACATTTAAAACGTATATGACAAGTACTAGCGGAATTATTCGGTAATTAGTACTTGTCACTCCCCCCAATTCACCTCCACCATCAAGCAAGTTGTATATAAAGATTCACCCATAATCATATTTCATGTTATTCTTTCTCCCAATCCTTCCTTTCATAAAGGTAAGCTAACACATACATCACCTGAGAAAGTGAGGAGGAAATGCTGACAATAAGACTCATCTCTTAGAAATGATGATACCTTCTCGGCAGCAGAGATATGAAACCTCGCTCCTCTTTTCACAAAGATTAGAGTAAAGATGCGATGGGATCAAGATATCTGTCGTTCGGCAGCCAACTTACCTTGTTATCAAAGGAACGGCTATGAATAAACGGTCTGACTCCTTATAGACTGGAAGGATTTCTCAGTGACTCTCATGGTGTATAGTTCAGTGCTTGTAGATGTATCGTACCCCTTCTTTTCCGCATGGTTCACTGAATTCCCGTTGAAACTCCCTCTTGTTACCGCTTAATCTTTTTTATTATATTTCCATCTATGCAAGTTTATGCCTCAACAAATGACGAAACCCGTCCCCACTTGTTTAACTACTATTTCATTACTGCATCACAACTATTGCTCATACAAATTCCGCTTTACCTGACATACCATCAACCCTTGATCACGTTTGACTAGCCATGTCTAATGGAATGCACTTAAGCAGCGATACCACTGTAACAAGACCAATTATCAGTAAATCTAATCTTCAATAAGAGATCTTCAACTATTCGGACAACTCACATGACACCACAAGCGGCTCTACCACCGGCGTTACCGGTCTTGAGGGAGTCTGCGTGTCCACCCTTACCGAAATCATCGGTACCTTCGTGTACTACGACAGTTCGACCGATAATGGAGTAAGGGCCGAAAAGGGAAATGGACTTGTCAGTGATAGAGACAGCGGCGGTACCGGAACCGTCGGTCTTGACGTTACCTAAAAGGCATTCCAGGGATTAGTTGAAGGGAATAACTGAGTGAAAGAAGGAAATGCCAGCTCACCGAGATCACCAACGTGTCTCTCATCAGCATCTGGTCCACCGTGGTTCTTACCGTGAGGGTTGAAGTGGGGACCGGCAGAGGTACAACCGTTAGAGTTGTCTCCGAATTCGTGAATGTGGAAACCTCTTTCAGCGTTGGCAGAGAGGTTCTTGATCTGCGATGAAGAGGGTCTTAGCAATAATCCCCAGACGTTCAAGGGCGAGATGGTGACGCAGAACCGTGTAGAAGAATGGGATAGAAAGCGTAAGGAAGGAGCAAGACACTTACGTCACCAGAGACGGTTACTGGAGATCCATCCGCTTCTTGAGTGAAGGTGATAACACCTTGGACGGAAGAGTCACCTTTGAGAACAGCGATAGCCTATAAGATCAAGCGGGACATGACCGGATCAGAAGGAAGACCCATTTGGTGGTGATTGATTGATAATTTGGATTGCAAGGGAAGACCGAAAGGATTGTTAGGTGAGATTGTGAGAATAAGTCGTTTTAAGATCATACATGAATATGAGTGAAAGATGAAGATTACATGAGGAATGATTATCGATCGAAAAGTGATATAGTGATTGTAATCAGTTATGTTAGTCGAAATGACGACCCGAGAGGTATTTGTAGAAATGAGAACCAAAACAATAATCAGCTTTCAATCATTCCACTTTCTGACTCTTTCCTTCCCTTGGCTCAGGCTTCCACACGTGTGAAGGATATACATGACTTGAGAAGTTACGTACCTTGACCATTTTGATAAGATTATATTTGTTTTTGTAGGTTTTTTTGAATTGGTTGAATGCAGTTGAGGCAATATAATGGAATGATAGAGATAGAGGAATGAGGCCTTTTAGAATGAGCTTCTCTGTGTGGATCTATGGTGGAGAAGAAATGGAATAATGACGTGCTGATACGCGCTTTCCTCCGCTTCAACTGCTTAAAGTTGAGCCATTATATGAGTCAGCATTCGGCCGACATTCCGAAGTTCCGGTAGATGTGGCAATTTGTACGAAGCGCCTACAATTGGCGAGGAGAACAGCATAGAATAGGCGAATGCAGCCAGTGGGGTTTGTAAAACGTCCTCCTTATGCTGCTCTTCCTCCAGGACAGATGGTTCTACATCAGTCAGAGATACATCATAGGAGCAGTTGTGACGGTTGGTCGCGACGATGATTCGATAGGCTTCTGAGCAGGACCGAAAAGCGAGTACGAGAGTTGCTAAATGAGATACGAGACGAAGTTCACGAGATATACATTTCTTAGGTATAAGTAATATTTGGATACTGTATTCTATATTCAGTATATATATGTATGGTTCTAGAACTACGTATCTCTGCTCCACTCCATCTATGACATCCTTAGCGCCGTGCTAGCGTATGAATGACAGCAGGTATCGTATCAGTCCACCTGCTCGAGGATTAAAGCTTAATTCAACGCCAGTATTCTTACATTGTATAATCCAATACACAGACCTAATCATCGCAGACAGGTGAATCACTATGGTATAACATAAATATCTAGGTGCTATTGTTTCGAATCATTGTGTAGCTTATTTTCCCATAATCTAGCGGCATGCATCATCCTCCCACCAGAATTACCTCTTTGACCATAAAATCGTCCTTCAGAATACCTTGATTTTCGTAACTGTTCCCCTATTTCCTCTGTGGCTTGACCAACCTTCCTGTGCTCTTTCGAGCTCGTTCTGGCATCACCAGGTATAAATATGGCAGGAACCGAAGCGCTGGGGTCTAAATAATCCACCAACTCTGAATTTGGATCTCTTTCAGAAGCAGATAAAGTAATTTCAAGTGGTAATACACCAATATGGTTCAGACTTCTACCATTTCTTAATTTCTTCTTATCTGACTTGGGCGGTAATTTGTATTCTACCCATTTGTCGTCCCTTTCTGAAGTTAAATCTTGCTCTGCCTCAACTTTGCTTGATGTTCCTCGTACATCTTTCGGTTCGCAAGTGAACATCGTCATAAGTTGGAGATTCAGTACTGACTGATAAGTCTCATAAGTAGTCTTGAAAGATGGGAATTGATCATCAGGACTGATACAGGAACCCCATTAGCGTTGATCTGAATTTAGGTCAATGTAAATTCGAAAACTTACACAGGCACTTCTATTGTGAATTCATATTTCTCCAGACCCTCTTCACGTTCCGCTTCAATATCGAAACGAGCTTGACCTTTGTTTAATCTCTGCCTATTATCGGAAGAACTCCAACTACTACTTGTTATACCTTCTCTCTTACGTTTTTCCTCCAATTCTTCCATTGAAAGTTTTTTTAACATCCTAATAGGTGTTCCAAAATCTCGAAGCCTGTTCAAACGATTTTGTCTTCTAATTTCACCTTTCGAAAGAGATGAAGATCCTGAAAATGAAAAGATAGAATTGTATTGATCTTCGGTTTCTAAGAAGTTATATGCCCAAGTTATATTTCGTAATGTCTTCATTTCCATTTGTAAATATGCTGGATATTCTGATCCATTACCTGTTCGAGTGACGGTAATATCCAAAGTGATATTTGAACCTAAACCCGAAGGGCGGTTCAGCTGCAATCTCCCTTGAGATTCTCATGACTTCCCTATCAATTGTGAGCTCACCTTGAGTGATTTGAGTGGTATCAGATCGTATGTCAAGCCTGAATGTCGCTCGGTTACCTTGATCCTGATTGTCAAGTCCCAAATTAGCATATAACGACATTCAGTTCCAGCAATATCTTGATTCGACCCACGCATTCCGGACCATCAGAATTGTAAGGATTAGCCCAAGGTGTATCATGCCTGTCAACCTTATCTTCGCTCCCTAATGGTAATCTCGGAGAAGAGAGATTGACTTCAACAGGCCAAGCGTCTTGCTTTGGGTTTGTGTGAGTTATGCGATCAGGCTCGACAACGGGCAGGAATCCTGTTCTTCCTGCTGGTATATCCAAGATCGTGCCGTTCTTCAAGGTCAGAGAGTGATAGTATTCCATCAATGTTTCCGAGTTGAGCATCTATCGAACACAACTTATCAGCATCATTATGATGCATTGCGAGGAATGTTCGTAGACTAGATAGAGAGGCTATCTGACGAGAGGAGAAAACGATATAGAGAGTGTCTGAGAAACGCACATGTTCGTCATTGCTGGAAACCAAATTTCCGGATGAATGTCTATGGTCGATCGGTGGGAACTACCATTATGCCCAGAAGAGTCAGTCGTTGCAGCTATTACGATGACGGATCTAAATCTCGACTTACATTGGTATTGGGTACATTCACGTTAAACGATTGGATCTCATCGATTTTTTCGGTATCTGAATTTAGCCAGTCAATCAGTCGATCGACTTATGGTATCATCGTGCCAGTCAATCCTCATTTGTAGACAGAACTCACAGCTGGAATTTAAAGGAAGATCATGCTTGATATCAAATACGATTCGTTCGGATCCATAAATATCCCATAGACTCTGATTTTTCATCGCTTCATCTATACAAAACCGTTAGTTTAGTCCACCTTTCCTCCAAATATGTACAGGTAAATTGAAATAGAATTTACTATAAGCTTCCATTTGTATATTGTATTCTTCGCTCCTTGAGCCGAGAGTGATAAGTCCGCCGACATGATAAATATCGTTGTAATCGTTTTTTGGGAATTCGGATGCGTTGTATCTCGGATACTCGGGTCGAACAGGGAAAGAATCTATATCTTTATTTCTGCGAGTAATTGTAAGATCAGCTTAGACAATAATCCCTCTGTACAACTTATCGTCCGGATTGTGAGGGGAAAGATGTATGAAATTACCACGCACTTTATTTTGATAATAGCTCTTTCCTTAAATCTCAGTCCAATTTCCCACTTAATTATATTCGCACAATCTGATCCATTTGCAGATAATCTAGTTTCACCAGGAATGGTAGTGGAAGGCTGTAAATCAGGTGCTCTTACCCAAGATCTTATATCGCATTGCCATGGTTTGATCTCTTCTGTAATTTTTGTATCGTCTAAGGCAATTGAGCTTGACTCTGATGATAAGGAATCAAATTCTGGGGTTGATGAGGTATCGAATATAAGTTGGGTAGCTTGAGCTGCTACACCGCTCAACAACAGTATATTCCACCTCATTCTGAGAATTACCTCATACAATCGTCAAAAACGAACCTAGACAAGAAGAAATAAAAAAGATGAATTGTGAAGTGACACGAAGAGGTACATCCGCAATAACAATACCATTCTTAAGCTTAAAGCATCTGTCATGAGTACCTTGTTACTAATTGCAAATGCTCCGATATCAGTATGCTGATGTCAACATCGCATAATCGGCCGTAAGGACAGATACCGAAATGCCCAGCTCCTGCTTTATCGCTCGTTTGTGGTGTGGGAAGAATTCCTCTGCATCGCTTCAAGGCACATTGTGGCGTTGGTTTTCCTGGAGCCATTCCGGTTTACGGCATATGCCCAAACTTTATGAGATAACTCTTTATCTTGCTTTTAACTTTTCTGATCGGAAAAGAATGCGATCACTCTGTTCGTCAGCTTATCAAACTTACTAGCCAGATTCGAAGCTTATGCAAAGAGTGAAAGAGAAAGATCAAGAGAAAGGAAGGGCTCCTTCATGCAGAATGATCGTTTCTACAGCACTGACGAATGTCGAGTTATATGACGCGTACGTTACAAGCGAAGTCTTATCCCAAGACCTTTCATCTCCAATGATGAGGAATCGTAAAGGAGCTTGCAGGCTGTGACCAACCAGCAAAGGTCTGCTACTCAGAATGATGTAACTCAGACGTCACTGTTTCACGTCATGAGAATGCTTTATAGGCGTTTGAACTTTGAAAGGATCGTGAGCAAAGGAGAATCTATGAACTTGCCATTCAGCTTTACGCCTCACAAGCTTATGTAGAGGAGCAGACTCTCTTGGGATGTTGGATTTTCAACACACATTCTCTCTAATCCCCAGGATAGCATATTCTACGTACGATAGTAGATAATCAATTCAAACTTCATAATCAGTCATGACATCTGCTTCCACACAAAACAACACCACATCTGAGGATCAAACCCCCCAAACCGACTCTTCTGCTAGTCAGACCTCCATCGATCAGCCTAGAAATGCCGTCCCCTCCGGAAGAGGTGAAGCAATACCCTTAAGACAGGATACGACGGATTCGAATGCTTCGAGCGGTTCACACACTTCAAATATCACTGGCGACGGAATGTGGGATGACCCAGATCAGTATGGCTTTGGAGGCCTATATCGATCTGATACGGCTGGTACAGACCATAATGCTAATGCCCTATGGGCTAACCCGGATGAGGCTGTGTACATGGAGGAAGATCAGGGCCGGGACACCGCGAGAACAGAGAGAGGACCGAGCGAGGACAGAGAGGAATCGGAGCAGGACGTGAATAGGAAACTTTGATTCGTTTTGTATTGTTCGAGAGCCATCCAAATAGTCCTTGAGTCCCCTCCACGGTCAGTGTGTACGTACGCAGTAATGCTCATACATATCGTGACCGCAGAATGAATGTATGCGAATGAGTGTTGATACAACCAGAGAATATTGGTGAAACTTATACATTCCTTCCTCCTCCTCTTCGACGTCTACGTTGTCCAATCTGTTTCACGGTCACATAAACCGCCCCAAAACAACACTGGAAACCCTCTCCTCAGGAGATGGTATGCATACTTGGCCTAGCTCGTAGCTCTTTGCTGTTCCCAATACCGATAATTCTCCGCCGTGATTGTTGTTTCTTCTGGTACCGAGCTCAAATCAGGAACCCCCCAAGGATCTGCTCTCATAACCTGATTATCCAACCAGTCAGGCTCAGGCTGACTCTCTATATCTTTCATCTCCTGTATATAGCCTTCAGGATCAGGAAGCAGCTCGAAGTATGATCTAGGTATTGTATCTCTATTAGTACGAGAATTAGTGAAGTAGACCTCAACTCTGAATATGGAAGTCCGAAGCACCGAGCACAGCTCACGTAGTGATATCCTCTTCGTCTTCCAGGCCTATTCCCATCCTGATAGCCCCTAATTCACCCATGATGCGATCCACGTCGTTCTCCTCTTTGAGCGATAGCAGCTTTGAGTGTCGAAAACCGACAAGACAGACTCGGTCATGATCATCAACGAGGATATGTCGAATATCTATATCTCTATGTAGGACACCGCTGAGATGGAGCCGTTCGTAAGCATGATAATAACTTGTCTCTAAAGGCACGATAAGAGAACCATCTGCTTTTATCCATCTCATAGTCTGTACAAGCGAACGCCGCGCCTGGGCCTGGACCTACTTCCACTCCTGAGATAAAAGTAAAAAGCCTGATCCCAGCGGGTGGGGGATATATTCCAATAGCATAGCGTAGTAGCGATATTCTCCTATTGTTTGATATAAACCGTAATATCGGGGCACGACGTCACCCTGTAATCCTAACAACGGTCCAACGTAGAACCCGTCCTCCTTGACAGCCTCCTCGATGAGCTGCTTCCTAGACATCGTGATCTTCTTCGTGACGAGGATAAGCTCCTTCATACAGCACCTTCAATACTGCTGTACCATATATAGGATGTCTAATCAACCAGTAATCCCACAAGGAACCAGCTGCAAGGCGTCTGATGACGTTGACTACATTGGCGGCTGATTCGGAGATTGAACCATCCGCAATAGTGCTTGAAGGCTTCACTCGAGATAGCTGACGGGTAAGTCCTCGAATTTGAACGGGAGGACTCAGTTGAGCAGCTATGAGCAATTCGGGTGGCACATTGTTTGATGTTGATCCACGAAGTGCTGTTGACACACCGGCATTGTAACCCGATCTCGGATGTTGAAAGAAAATTAGATCGGTATCTATATCGTACCTACCATCGTTGTCCAAGCTGGTGGAGCAGTCAATAATGAACGACATTTTTAAGTCGATTGATAAGTTGTCAAGCAAGACTCATAAGGAAGAAGATTGCAAGAGGTGACGAAGTGTAATATATATAATACCATAGTTTACGCCAATTAATAGCAGAAAACAAGGTTATTGATGAAGGCTGGGATGTATACAACTTACGTCATGGTTGTTCTCTCGCTTGTCGCACTCATCTGTTTCAGATCAACACATTTATTCTCATGAAAGCAATGACATGAGTACATATGCATGAACATGCTTACGACAACATCTTCTCGTACAACTATGGGTTTTATCCAATGAATCACTATGACAATAATCACAAAAGCTAGATTAACAAACAATTAAATCTGGACATGAGCGACTTCAGACCCTTCGGTCTCATCACGCTCAGCTCTTCTACCGTCGGTTTCCATTATATCTGATGACCTTGAGAGACCTGTTCTTAGTTCTGCGGTTCCACTCCTGCTACCTTTTCTGCGTCCGCAACCATAGCGTCGAATCCAAGTTCTTGCTCAGGCGTATCCATAATTTCCTCACTATCGGCGTCATCATCGCTGACGTTAGAAGCGAGTACCTGTTCAGGCTCCGTCACAGGAACATCCGCAATGTCGGTATCAGATTTGTCTATATCTTGAACGGCTGGAGGACTTCCGTATTCTGGACCGTCTATTAACACAGCATCGTTGACTTCAATAACATTCTGAGCGATTCCATCCGTTATGACAGGCGATTCTTCCTCCTCTAAAGCTGGTTGAGTGGGTTCATCCGGTTTGTTAGGCTCATTCACTTCTGGTGAAGCTGTCTGAGCTGAGCCACCCGGCGCCATGGATCCAAGTTCCGACTCCGGCAAATTTGGGATCTGCCGATCAGGAATACCTGCTATGTCCTGCAATACGGGTGTAGATGTTGACGAGGGTACAGGTTGAATGATGAAACGATCTGCGAATCCGAATCTCAATGGACTGTTGGCGTCTGGGGTATTTCTCAGTGCTCCAGCGAAAGAAAGAGAGGTTTTTCTTGACTGTGTAGGAGGAAAGAAAGGTTTGATGGGAGTTGGAAGAGGTGTAGAACTTGGTGGACCAAATAATGAGGTAGGTATGTTCTTCATCACTCTGAATGGAGTTACAGGTTGATTGGATGAAGCGCTATTACTTTGAGATACGTTGACTGAATCATTAAAAAGATTCTCATCATCTTCTTCTTCTTCTTCGTCTTCCATCAATTCAGCATAGGCTTCCTTTTCGTCCTCTTCATCTGCGTCCAAGTCACCTTGTAAACCAAAGAGAGGTAAAGGTAATTCATAATCTTCTTCCTGCGTTCCCGAAGGTCCAGCCGCGTATCCACCATCATCTTCTTCATCATCTTCTTCATCATCGTTCCAGAATGAAAAGGGTGCTGGAGTAGGTGCACCAAGTACGAGTTCATCTTCAATCATTAGAGCATCCGTTTCGATCCAAGGTGTAGGAGCTGATTCGTATATAACGCCAGGTGACATCTGCCCATCATTATCATCGTTCAACTGAAGATCTTGAGCGGGTTCCACAGCGTTCATCAACCGGAGTATCCTGTCTCTCTTTTCCTGTTCTGTCAATTTCCGCCTTTTACTCAAGGGTATCTCTACGACAACTTCTAATCTTCTCCTCTTACTCTTTTTCTCAGTTAACTGTTGAGCGAGCACATCATCATCATCGTCATCAATAGTTTGCAAGATATGTGGAGGATGTTGAGGATGCATGACAGGATCTGCGCCGGCGAAACAATGAGAAGCAACTTTCTCCTTGATCTTGGCAGCGTAGAATGCTGATTTGTGTGTTGATCCAGCGACTCGAGGAGTGGTCAACTCATCCGTACGTGCCGTTTCTGGTATGGAATATGCAGGCACCGACGGGGGAGAGATGTGGATAGACAGATCTGCGAAATTCGCCGGCTTGTCAGATGGCGAATCGTGAGTTTTGATAACGTGCTATCGAAGGTTTAAAGATCGTAAGTAAGGGCGTCAATCACTGCTGAGTCAAGAAATAGGTGTAACTCACTCGTGATAGATGGGAAATATTGGGCGATGTCAATTCGCAATCTGTGAGGGAAATTCAATGTCAGTAAGGCTTTTGGTTAAGATCGATACGGAAAGCTTACACACCTTGATAAGGACATCTCAGCACTTTTGAGATATGTCTCGCGACAAGGTGCTGCTTAAGAGCTTTATGCGAGGCAAAACAAGGTTCGTTACACCCCTTCCAATGACAACGGTAAAACCATTTCCCCTGAATCACTTCTCTTTCGGTAGTCCTTCGGGCATTCCAACTCCATCTCTCGGTTGAAACTTCTTCTTGACCTTGTCTAGCATGGCCTACAGCGTTGACATGTTTGCGCAAAAGATTTTCACTGGCTAGAATCGCATCGCACCCTTTCCATAAACATTTGCATTCTTTGGATCTATTTATGATGCTTTGTTCTGATAAAATACTGGCGAATGGCTCCAGTAGTGCTGGTCCTGGTCTTGCAACGAATCTCTGAGGAATAGGTTCAGGCGAAGAAGGTCTAATTACCCTTGCGCCTCTTTGTACGGTTAATTCAACAGGTCGAAGACCAGCGTGAGCACGGCGTTGAAGAAGGGTTTCATCTTCGGAATCGTCATCTCGGAAAGGGTCTGAGAAGTTTGTGACGGAATTTCAGTACGTGATAAGGGCATAATGGATTTGCTATAATCAGACTCACTATAGTGACCTCTTGAGAGCAGCTCTTCCCTCCTTCTCTTGCTCATGGGTATCACGACTTTGGCTCTATCGACAGGCTTGGGCGGTCCCTTGACTTTCTTCTTCTTGATGAGCTTTGGCTTCGGTATCTCCACCTTAAATGGGGCCCCATCTGATTGATCTGCTGCCACTTCTGTTTCAGGCGGCGGTAATAGTTCAAAATCATTCGCGTTCGCCTCTTCCTCAGGCTCAGGAGAGGGTTGATATTCAGGTGAAGAATCTCTTTGTTCCTCTATCACTTCATCTTCTCCTTCTCCCGGATCGAGCTCGTCTACCTCGTTTTCAGCTTCTGGTTGAACGATATCGAATTTGACTCTGGCAATCTTCTTAGAAGAAGGAATTTCAACAACCAATATACCCCTCTTCTGAGGCGTAGCAAGCGCAGGCGAGGATGATACACCGGTAGATATTCCGATTTTCTTGTGCAAATTCGAAGGTCCATTGAGCTTTACCTTCGATTTTGAAGATTTGACAGGCTTCTTCTTTTTCGCGGGCTGGACCTGTTGCGACGAGGATGAAGCTTCTTGTATTTCGACGCCTGCACCAATCTCCTGCACAGCGTCCTCACTGATGTCTACTTCGTCTTCACCCTCAAGCGCCAGGGTTTGTCCATCAGCGTCCGGGATGGGACCTAAATCTTCTACAAGAGCTCGAGCGAGCTCCTCTACTTGCGCAGGAGAAGGTTCATACCCATCATCTTGATTCAGGACTGAAAAAATGGTTGTTTCGATTCCAGGAGGTGCTTGCGTCTTCTCTTTGCTCTTTCCTTTTGCCAAAGAAGGCGATTGGGAAGCTGTCAGACCTGTAAGGGGAGATCCGTTCGTATTTGTCTCATTCGGGATGATGGGTTTTCGGTAAATTCGGGTGAATGGTGAATCTTGCGCACGTAAGTGAGCTGAACTCGTTTGACCGAGGGAAGAGGAGAGATTGATTCGCTTCCTAGGTGAGCAGTCTAATACAAGTGGTATAAGTTCTGGACCTCCCTGAGCGAGAGATTTACTGTGTTTCGATGTGGGTTTCGAGAGAGGTCCAAATGAACTTTCAAGCGCTTTCCTCTTCTGATACCTTATCTTGTTCAATTCACTTCTCTTTGCTTTCTGTTCAGCGCTGAGCGGTGTCTTCTTCGATCCACTACCTCTATTGTCTCCTTCCACTTCTGTTGATTTTGCTGGGGTGAACAAGGATGACGATTGATCTTTATTATTGTACATTGTAGCAAGGATGTTATGCGATGAAATAGGTACACCGGAAGAAAGCCCAAGTGGATTCATATTGCCACTGCTGTTACTGCTATCTGCGGGATTTTGAGAATATAAGGATCTTTCTTGCTCCGCTTCAGTCCGGAAAAGGCCTTCGAAGCTCGAAACAGGCTGTGAGGGTTGAGTTAGACCATCGAATCGCGGGTAAGACCCATGATCAGGCTGAGAGTCCGGCACGAGTATTGCACCTTCAACGCCGTTCGCTTGCGATTGACTGATTGGCGCTGGCTTTGGGTTCCGGTTAACAGTCTTCGATCCTTTTGGCCTCCCCCTTTTAGCGTAACCCGGACGCATTATGGGGATGGACGGGAGACCGACCAATGCAGGATCGCGTTGCGGTCGTTCTTCCCCAATTTCCGCTGCCATGGGCTCTGCTACATGAACAGGAGCGCTAATTCGTGGTTCTGATCCGAACGGTTGTAACGACGACTGTTCTGTATACCCGCCAGTAGGGTAGAGTGATGGGTCCGTTTGTAGAGTAGTAGACTGGAATGGCGAATTAGTCCGTCCAATAGTAGGTTGGTATGTAGAAACGGTTGGACCGGTTGTCAGATTTGTTGATGTGTTATTAATCTGCGAAGCATTCGCTGTACTTGAAGGATCGACGATATGGATAGGATCAACTTTGGGCTTTCTTCCACGTTTCTTCGGCTGAGCTGTTAAGTCTCCAGCGTTCCCATTCGCCACATCTTCCCCGGACTTTCTGCGCCGCTTCTTAGATTGGACGTCAGACTCTTTGGAGATAGAATCCGTACCCTGTGCATTGCCAGGAGGTCGAGTAGTGTCAATATCGGAACCGCCTAGATTAGGGACAGTGTGTAAAGGCGGATTCAGGATTGATGGATTAGTGAAACTTCCCGGAGGACCTGAATAACTGCTCGACGTGGAAGGGGTCTGAGCGGGCGCTACAGGCGGTGGATTCGATTGAGGTCGATCATCAACAGGCGGAGGTAAGACACTAGGATTCCCAGCCATGATAGCCACTGTGAAGCACGTCAGCTACTGCCTTTGATATTCTCACACGAATGAAGAACAAGGGGCGGACTGAACTCACAAAGTTTAGCCCAGAAAACCAATTCCTCCGAATTCAACTTCCTGGCCTGATTCCCCTCTTTCAATTTTCGTACTGAGTGACCTAATTCATGACACCGCTTACTATATTGGATCAAAGGATCGGAGCTCCAAGTCGCCCGGTATAGATTACTATCTTGATTTAGCGGAGGAAGAGGCAGAATACCTGAATTCACCAGTTCTCTGAAAGAGCTTATTCGCGGTACTTGATATCCACCAAAGTTCTGATTCAACGTACGAAGTGTAATTGTCCGCGTAGAGTTGAGCGCAGAAGAGGAAGGTCTATCTTTTTGATTCTGTTGCGCAGTTGATGGAGGATTGGGAGATTTCTGAGGCTGTGCTCGGTCTTCTGGCTGGGAAGACAGAAGATCTGGTACTCTCTGTGGAGGATGAGATGGTCTAGGTTGATACAGAGGTACTTGGGAAGAGACATTGGGTGATTGTTGTGAGGCACTTGAGGACGCTGCTGATGCTGGTCTAGCCAACATAGACGAGGTGGAATGACGTGAAGAGTAGTCTGTTGTATTTACAGGTACATTGAGTGATTGAAAGGGTGCAGGGTCTTGCGAGCCTTCATGGGGTCGTTGATGCGTAATATTAGTAGACGAGGAAGCCACTTGCGAAGTCCTCTCAGATTGATGATTGTTTACTGCTCTTAAAGCTTTCGGTGGGAGTGTTAACTTAGATGGATCGACATAATGATGCTGTTGTTGATGCTGTTGCGGCGACGACATAGTGCGCCTGCTAGTTGAAGCTTGTCTGCCAGTGCTACTTGAAGGTTGTTGAGTTTGATGTTGAGCATACAACCCTTGATTCGAGCCTAAAGTAGCAGGGACAGGGTTCCGCAGATTTGAGGAATTATTGGAATATGTCCCGTCCCGAGTCCGAGGTAAAGCAGCTCTTTCTTCTGTTCCCTTCGTCTTGTCCCAAAGTATTTCCAATCCACCCAACATTAACAAGAATAATTCCTGAAGTTGTTTGGCAATCGATGATTTGATCGCTTGTGATGTTGAATCGTCCGCTAGCTCTAATAGCTTTGCTAACATGTACCACCATCCTCTTGTAGAGACTTCCGTACTTCCTCCCGCTCTTATGACAGATGCTAATAGTTTATACATATCCACCTTCTTCCCTCTAATCCTCCAATCTGTAGCTAATCCATCAGGTTGACCCATACAATCTGTCAACCAGTCATGTAATTGATGTTCGGAAGGTAGAGGCACTGGGTTCGCAGAGGTGAAAGTTGATGCCTGAGGTGTGGGTATAGCAGATTGGATCTGTGGAGAAATCGAGGAGGATGGGCCGGTTGATGACCTATCTAAATCTCTAAACGATTGAGGTCTGTGAAAAGTGGATGATTGCGTGACATTTTGAGGTTTAGGTTGCGATTGCACCTGCGAGAGTGAGTAATGGGACTGTGATCGATGGGTTGATGATTGAGGATATTGATGAGATTGAACTTGTTGCTGAGGCCTGGTTCCAGAGGTAGGTCGATTACTTTGAGCTTGTTGATATTGCTGTTGATGATAATCATGAGTCGACATTGTAGACCAGGTAGAACTCGAGCTCGGATGTTCTGCACTACGTATCGAAGGCGCTTGATCGTCATTATATATCGAAGATGTCAGATTGGATTGTCTAGATGAAGATGGGTTCGAGACTATTGCGGCCCATTGTGGAGGGTAAGAGCCAGTGCTAGTGATAGGCGTATTTGGAATCGTAGAGCGTGAATTACTGTATAACAGATTATCGTAAGCCTAGTGAGTAGTCATATCTGTACATTTTGGATACTTACTATTTCTCTTCATCATCTAATGCTCTCAATTGCTCTTCCAACATACGCCTTTTGGCATGCCTCCTTTCAGCTTCATCGGACATTACGATTCGCGCTCGATTGCTAATCTTGCTACCGAATTGTCAATTGGCCCTTCTATTTCACCTCATTGATCGTATTCGAGCATTCACACTATATCCAGAATTTTCCTTCTACTTTTTGTTGCATGCATGTTTAAGATGAAATAATGGTCTTGAAGTAGGTTAATTATTGTTAGATGTTATACGCAATATTAACTCACTTTGTAATGTGCTAATCCCATCGAAACAACAAACCGACGCGAATTGACATGACGTGGTATAATTTAAATAAGCTGAATGACGGAATCAAATCAATCAATACTGTCACTGGTAGATTGATGGTTTAAACCAACCATTCGTAACTAAGATCAATTACATGAAATCACCTTGAAGCTAGCTATCTATTTAATTCTCAGCTTTGTTGTGAATACTATCAAATTATCTAAATAGAAATCTGTACAAGATGGCAGGCGCAGGTGAGTTATCTTTATTCATATCTTTGCGATGTGAGATATAATAGTTGATTATTTATTATGATATTATAGGATTTCACCCACATCCACCATCTATCCTTCATAGGGGATTAGCAAAAGCATTAGGAGCAGGAATGTGGTTTTTCATATTTTATCGTGCGAGGTGAATATTATATCATTCAGTTATTGTTTCATTCGTTTGTTCAAGCTAATATATGATATATGAACAAAAATTAGACAAGATGGACCTGCATTAATAGTTCGTTAATCTATCCTTTCATTTATACCCATTAAAAATTCAAAGCAAGATTTACAATAAACCGTGATTATCATAAAGTTTTAATTACTGATTATTGTTTAAATTATATAGGGTCTTCGACATCCTTGGGACGGGCATGGACATGGACATGGAGAAGAACATCATTAGGTTGGATAATTGAGGATGTTGCCAAATTGATGTATTGTATCTCATAATGCTTTCTAAACGGATAAACAAGTCAGGTTAAGCGCAAAGGAGGGACACTAATTTGTATTTTCAGAATACTCAGATATCCTACTGACTTTTCGTTCCCAAAATCAATCATAACCTGTGTTGGATTGTAAACCAGTAATTGATTAAACTACACGGATGGATTGAATGTAGGATTACTCGATTCAGAATTTCCACAAACTTGATTTAGTCAGACTCGCGAAGTAGGAAGTAGAGGAATAAAGAGGAAAGATGAGATAGTACGAGAACGGGGATTAAGATTCGTTTCTTTTATCAAAATTTCTAATCCAATCAATGATATCATCTTTGAATGGCCATAGGTCATTGTCAAGAATTTGACAAAAGCTTATGACTCTTTTAATTTAAGCGAAGAGAGAATTAAGATTGAAAAAATGGAATGTGATTGCACAAAATCAATAACAAGCGAACCTTATCGATCATTAGGGAGCCCTTCTGGTATCATGAAGTGAAAGTCGGCCTACTCTGTCAACCTGTCGCTTGACTCTGATTAAGTTTGCACAAACACCTGAATTTTGGTCGTCCCAGCAATTCCCATTGTCGTCTATGCTGACTGTATGAGGATTACAAGTCCAATGCGGTCATAAGATACATCATGAATTCAAATTACTGATGAATAAGCCTCTGCATGAACCGTCCCATGATATATACTGCATAACATTTATACGATCTATACCAGACTATATCTTCCCATCAACCTATAATCGATACATGATCAACAGTCTTATCTAAATTAAGGAAGAACATGATATGCCTTTGGTGGTTTATGTCGTCCAGTTTCAACAGGTATATCGAAATTTGTGCTAAAAAAAAATTCGTAAAAATCATATCAGTTCAAATTCAACAAATTCAAATTCAAATTCATATTCAATTGAAAAAGAAAACAAAGAAAACTTACGCAGCTCTATATCTTCTTAAATATTTAATAGCATGTTCTTCAATTGGATCAGGTGTCATATCTAATTCTTTCCAAGATTTAACTTCTTCACCATCAATACCTTTATTTTGTGTAATATAAGATTCTTCCCAACCTGATTTAATTTTATCTTCATTTGGTTTTGAAAAAGCTTCTACACCTAAATCATCAATATATTTTCTTTCAATTTCATCAGGTGAAATTGTAGGCCACCAAATTCCTCTATTTAATGCAGTTGCAAATAATTTAGCAATTGGTTTAGGTACTGTAGGTGCTGTTGATGTAGGATTAAGTGTTATAGAAGAAACTAATGATGCTAAAGAATTGAAAGTGTGAAGAACTGGTCCAGGAAGTGCAAATGTTGATGCAACTGAAGTTACTGGTGCGTTAAGCATAAGATCAAGTGCAGCTGCAACGTCCATTACGTGTACAGGTAATATTTTTGTCTTTCCCTCGTTTAGCTTGAAAAGGATTGGGTATTCTAGATATAATAAATCAGCTGATTGCTTTGGAGGCGGTACCGTAAACCACAGCTGATGGAAATAGGACCTACGAGACATAGCATTCAATAACCAATCTTCGTAACCGTACAATTGAGAAGGTCGGACAATGGTAGCAGTTGGGAAAGCATCTCGTACAGCACGTTCACCATGGTACTTCGATCGGTAAAAGGCAGATGCTGAATCAGGGTGTGCATTAAGGTGAGATACGTGAACGAGTCGAGGTACGTTGACTGCTGCTGAGACTTCAGCGATGAGTCCGGCAGCCCTACGGAATTCACCAAGTTAGTAATGAGCTATTTCTTCCTGTTGTCGGAGGACCAGGAGTCAGCTAGCTCACTTGACGTTGACATCCTCATATTTGAAGTTTCTCGTCTCCCAATCCCTTCCTACTAAATTATATACTACATCTGATCGTTTAACACATTCAGCAATTTGATCAGGGTTTCTAGCATCCCATTCCTACGTTTATTGAGTAATATGTCAGCTTGATCTGTTGAAGGATATTTCATTCCACCTATTATCTGGAAATTGAATGTTCCTTTTTAAATAAATGATAAACTTACCATAGGAACAATTTGACCTAAATCACCCATAATTTTTAAAGGTCTTTTCTCATCTTCATCTCTATAAGGTACAATAACTTGTGTACCTTGTCTAGCTAATTTTTGAACTAAATATCTACCTAAAAATCCTGTACATCCAAAAACAGTTACTGTATGTCCTGAATCACTTGAACGACCTCCTGTTGGAGGTCCATATTTAATTATTGGTTTTGGTGTATGAGATGGATCTGGTGATGTAGTTACAACTAATTGATGTGCTGACTATTCAATTTCGTCAAAAAGATCATATCAGTACAATGTATTTGTTTTTGATTTTTTCAAAATATCACCTACTCTTGTGGATATTAATGATCTTCGACCAACTTTAGTTCGAAGGACCGGTTCTACGTATTGTTCCTATTAGCGCGTTA
Source organism: Kwoniella pini CBS 10737 (assembly GCF_000512605.2). NCBI lineage: Eukaryota > Fungi > Basidiomycota > Tremellomycetes > Tremellales > Cryptococcaceae > Kwoniella > Kwoniella pini. The sequence goes on along the minus strand of NC_091717.1, from coordinate 830,047 downwards.
TTATCAAACTCGATATAAAACGACATACGCATTCGAAGTGAAGCCATCTTGACGAGATCCTATAGGTCTTTAATCTAACTATCAAGATATATTATTGTTTTATTGTTATTGCTAAATATCAATATATACACCTGTAGGTGATTGTTGGAAATGTATGATTGCTGGTTGGAGAATACTGGAGTATCCTATCGGAAGAATTAAAGTAAACCTAAATGTGGCATTTTGAATTGATTTGATTCCGTTGTAATACACACACTTATGTGCGGAGTTGGCCGTGATGTTATGATGCTATGCCACGCTCAAATGAGTTGATGCGTTGGATTGTTGTGTATTGGTGTATTTGAGCATAGCTTATATGTCTTAAATAGCCTTTGAAGTCAATATCAACACCCCTTTTACTTCTTCTTCTTTCTGTACTATCGTTAGATGATAGATAATTGGAAAGAAGACATTTCAAAACGGACCCAAATTACGCGAATTTAGCTCATTCAATCTCAAACTTCTTCAACCCTTCTTCTTCTTTCCCTACTTCAACATCGACAGGACTACCTTTCTTCAGATCTGAAGGCCATATTCGAATTGAATTACAAGGAACTTCTTGTAACATGATGGCGTCAAGACCTTGGTCAAGCTTGACTCCCGTACAAGCATTAGTAGGTAAGTCGAATTTAAGCTAAATTATGACTTGCAATTCTTAGTCGATTAAAGCTAATGATAACTTTTATAATGTGTAGAACAATGTTGTGATCCGACTTTACCTGTTCCTAATGATGTGGCTAATATAGAACTAGCAGAGATGATTAATAAGAAGAAGGCCAATAGGTATGTAGCATATCTAGTCATTGTGCTCATTGTGATCGCGGAATAGAATTTTTCGTTATTCCCAATCTCTAAGCTGATCTTCTGTTGTTATTTATGATCGTTAGCGCAAGAGAAGCAGCTCATGGATTATTACAACATATAAATTCACGTAATCCAAATGAAGCAATTATTGCATTAGCAGTTTTAGATCATTTGGTCAAAAATTGTGGATATCCAATTCATTTACAAATCAGTACGAAAGAATTTTTGAATGAATTAGTCAGAAGGTTTCCAGAAAGACCACCTATGGTAATTGGACGAGTCATGGGTAAGATACTTGAGGTGAATTCAGCTTTTTTATTAGGTCTTTTCACGCCAATCAAGCTGATAATTTCGTGCTGTAGATGATACATGAATGGAAAAATACACTTTGTGTTCATTCGAAATACAAAGATGATTTAGTTCATATAAGGGATATGCATAGGCTATTGAGTTATAAAGGTCAGTTTATCCTCAATATGTTCATCTATGAAGAGCCCAGCTGATGAATATAATAGGCTATCGATTTAAATCGTTCGATGCGGCGAGAGCAATGGCAGCTACGAATCCAAATGAGGTGAGCTCACGTGATAGGTTTTCTCGCAAGAATTATGATAGCTGATTATTTGTACAACGTAGGACTTGAAGTCGCCTGAGGAGCTTGAAGAGGAAGATCGACAAGCTAAATCTGCCGTGAGTATTCAGCTTGCATTTTGTACCTAAGTACAAAAAAGTTGATATCATCATACCCGAAGAAATTGCAAGAGTTGATTAGACGAGGTACACCGAGAGACTTGGCTGCAGCTCAGGAGCTGATGAAAGCTTTGGCTGGTGCTGTAAGTCTTTCATAGCGCAAATATATACATATAAGTATATACGCTGATATCATTGCTCGAACTTTCCTTTGATAAAGGAACCCGAAAAACAACCAGATTACGCGGCACAGACGTTCACCGAACTTGATAAAGTACAATCTAAAGCTATTCTACTGAATGACATGTTGAATAACGCGAAAGAAGGTGAAAAAGTAGGATTGGAAGGTGATGTGTACGATCAAGTGGCTGCTGCATGTAGAGGGGCTAGACCAAAGATCCAAAAGTGGATAGAGGATGATGATGGATCAAGAGAGGGTATGATGGGTGAGTCATTAAGTCTCGGGATTCGGCACGACGACATCAACTCATAATGCACGTTCACAGATCGGTTGCTGTTGTGCAATGACCTCATAAACACCGCGTTAGACAGATTCGAAGCTTGTAAGGTTGGGGATTGGTCTAAGGCTCAAGCTGTTGTCGAAGCGTGAGCTGCAGAAATTAACGAATTGTGTTAATCATAGCTGACTTTGATCTGCGTTTATAGGAATAACCCCAATAAGAAGGCTTCAGATCTTATCAATTTTGATGCATTCGCAGACGATGAGCCTTCTTCTTCATCTTCTCCAGGAGGAGGTTTGGCCTTACCATCAGACGCTACTACTTCCACTAGTGCAGGTATGACAGCAGCTGGTTTACCATTCGACTTATTCGCACCCTCTCCATCAGCTTCACCATCACCTGCAGGTCCAAGTAATGGTATCTTCTCAAATCCTCAACAGCATCAACAACAAAGGACGAATCCGATGGATTTCTTCAATACTCCTTCCCCTAATCAATTTCAACAGCAACAAATGTATCAACCACAAGCACAATCAAATTATAATGGTGGATTTGGTGGATTTCAACAACCCCAACAACAGCAACAACCAAATTACGGATTCGGTCAACCTCCACAAAGTCAAATTCAACCTATACAAGGATATTCTTTAACACCAAACACTCAGAACGGTCAAAGATCTCAACCTCCTCCTCAACAAGCTCAGCCTCCACAACCTCAAGCTCAAAAGAAAGATGCTTTTGCTGATTTGGTGAATTTGATGGATTGATTCAATACTTCTACGTATGTCTTGGGGAGATTATATAGAGAGAAGTCAAATTCGTTGCATTTTGTGTTGGTTGTAGATCAGTATGGTTTCTTCAGAGTAGAACGGAATGATGCATAAATCATACTTTTCGGGATGGGGATGCATGTATTTGCTTATCTCTCTCTCTCTCTGTTGTTCGGTTATGGAAATTTGATTCCGGCGGTGTTAGTGATTTAACGAATTCAGGGAATGTGCAATTCAATTTAATTTGAATTTTAACAATCAATCATTCAATCAGCCAACAGTGTGAGTCGAAAAAATTAGTATGATAAGTAACATAAAGAGAATCCACACCTCATATTCAATCTTTCATTTCTACTATACATTATATCAAATCAAATCAATCAAATCAAAACTTATTACCAGAGTACTAAGTACTATCCTATCATCACCTCTAACAAGTAGAGAATATCTCAATCAATTGATATCACCCCTCAACGACACAACGTCTCGAATGCTGTGGACTGAAAGAGTTTCTGACGAGTAAGTGGTTTAAAATTCTTATAGATAAGGGGAATATACATCGCTCCAATCATGTCATGTCCTGCGCCTGGACTTTGAATAAGCCTGCATATCATACCCCCAGTCCATCATCTACCTCATGGGCTTATACCAAGCTTGTCGATGAGATATTAGAACTTTTTTATCCTTATCTATACGCGCCTTGATTATCATTATCAATTCAATCATTAGACGGCTGACATGATAAATTATAGCTATTTATCTGATCAAGTATTCACTCTTTTAAATCTTTAATTTTCGCCTAATTAACAATTGGACAAACTTTCATATACACTTAAAACAAAACAACCACAAACAGTCAGATAAATCAAAAAAATGTCAATTGCTAAATCATTAACCAACATCCGAGCTTCAACTTCAGCTTTGAAAAGTTCGCTCTCATTACCTAAACGAACTTTAGCTACACCTGTCAATACAAATTTATATACACCTGTTCTTCCTGCTAAAATACCTGCAGCTCTTCATTTGAAATCAGGTCAAAGTTATTATGGACAAAATTTCGGTAGTGAAAATTCAAAATTTGGTGAAACTGTTTTCAGTACCAGTATCACTTCTTGTAAGTAATTCTCAAATTTACATCCAGAAATATGAGCTGACTTGATTGAAAATGATAGATACCGATTCAATGACTGATCCTTCATACCTTGGTCAAATCCTTGTATTCACTTCACCTATGATTGGTAACTACGGTGTACCTTCAAATGCCTCTGCACCAGGTTTCCCAGGTATCCCTTTCCTCGAATCAGAGAAGATTCAATGTACTGGTGTAGTTGTGTCTGATGTCGCTCTTAAATACTCTCATTATCAAGCTGTTGAATCTTTACATGAATGGTGTCAACGATATGACGTACCAGGTATAACAGGTGTTGATACTAGAGCTATTACATCTTTACTTAGAGATCAAGGTACAACTCTTGGTAGATTAGCAGTAGGAGATGAAGCATCAAAACCTGCACCATCTTCTGAAGAATATTGGGATCCATCAGTTGAAAATCTTGTTGCAAAAGCATCAACTAAAGAACCTTATACATTAAATCAACAAGGTAAAGGACCAAAAATTGCATTATTAGATTTTGGTACAAAAGCAAATATACTTAGAAGTTTAGTTAAAAGAGGTGCACAAGTTACAGTTTTCCCATGGAATTATGATTTTAATTCTGTTAGAGATCAATTTGATGGATTATTTTTATCAAATGGACCAGGAGATCCAAAACAAATTATGGAAACTGCTTATAAAGTTAGAAAAACAATTGATGAATGGGATAAACCAATTTTTGGAATTTGTATGGGACATCAAGTTTTAGGTTTAGCAGCTGGATTAGAAGCATATAGAATGACTTTTGGAAATAGAGGTCATAATCAACCTGTACTTGCACTTGCTAGTTCAGGTTCAATTAATGCAGGAAGAGTTTATGTTACTGTGAGTATTTAATAATCTTTTTATTGCCTTTCTGTAAAATCTAGGAAAGATTGAATACGAGGTAAAATTTAGAAACTGATGTGAATTTGATTTGATTTAATATTAATAGTCTCAAAATCATCAATATGCTTTAAAATTGACTGAAGATTTCCCTGAAGGTTGGGCACCATTTTTCATTAATTGTAATGATTCTTCTGTTGAAGGTATTATTTCAACACCTGAAAGTGGAAAGAGAGTTTGGGGTGTACAATTCCATCCTGAATCTGCTGGTGGACCATTAGATACTATTGAGGTGGGTTTTTTTTTGGCATTTTCTTATGCTAAAAAATTATAAAGCTAATGCCGCTGTTTATTATAGATGTTCACTGATTTCGTAAATGAATGTCAATTTGGACGATCAGGTGGATCTAATATGATTGCTGGAGAAGTTAAAATTGGAGGTTCAGATGCTAAAGCAGCTGCTGAAATTAGTGCTTCTATTTAAATAACAGTCATTTGATTTGTGATTTACGTTCCAGACGATTCCGTATTTTGTACAAGTCTCTTAAGGGTTATGATATTTTTATGAATCGATTCTAAAATATCTGATTGCTGCATGTTTTTACTTGAAGGACTGAATCTCCTAAGTATACTATCCAAATGACAGAGAATGATATGTATGAATAAATACGAGTACAGTACTTTTGAAATTTATGTCGGTTTCTAAGAATTACCGGTTAGTCCACAAATGAATTGAATGAATGAACATTTTCTTTAAAAATAACGAACGTGCTTGAAGAGTTATGATATATCAAATATATGAATTCATCACACGAGTAGAGTAGTCTTTAATCATAAATCTAATTTAAATTCTTCATTCATCATTTATTTATTTTAAAATCATGCTTAAATCTATTGATATTTCAATCAAAGGATTTTAGGTTGCAATTCATTCATCGTTAATAATTCATATTGAATAAGGAGAAGATTATTTAGATAATATAGGTTGAATTGAATTGAAATTTAGATATTGAGAGGGAATCATCAATTTATAAATATTATTTTCAATTTCAAAAAAAAGTTTTTTAGAGATCATATATGATTTTCTTAAACAAGAATTTAACATTAATAAATCAAAATAAACGATAAGATACTATACGATATGATTATAAATCAAATAAGTAATATAACTTTGAAACGTATGTTTTTATTCTTTCTTCTCTCTCTCTCTCTCTCTGTAAATATAATGAATTTTTTCAAAAAATGATAATGTAATAAACTCTTTTTTTTGATAGATTCACCTGTTCAAAGTGAACCTCATATTCATGTTGATCCAAATTCAAATTTATTTTTATTTTATATTTTAATTATAATTGGATTAGTTTTACTTGGTGGAATTTTTTCTGGATTAACTTTAGGTTTAATGGGTCTTGATACTGTTAGTGATTTAATTATAATTATAATTATTCTGTTTTTCTCTGAGAAGAAATTTTAAGGATATTGAAGAAATGGATTATAATTCGAAAGGAAGAGAAATATACAATTGAATAATAAACTGATTTTGTTTTAACTTTTGATCAGGTAAACCTTCAAGTATTAGCTATATCAGGTACATTAGATGAAAGAAAACAAGCTCCAAAAGTATTAAAACTTATAGGAAATGGAAAACATACTATACTTGTCGTTTTACTTTTAGGTAATACTTTAATTAATACTTCTTTACCAATTTTTTTAGATTCAATTGTAAGTTTTCATTGATTTTTATATATTGTTTAAGTAGTTGAGAATTTATATTTTTCAATTAGGTTGGAGGTGGTATAATAGCTATATTAGCTTCTACATTGTTAATTGTGAGTTGAAAGAATCTTCGACTGTACAAGCAAAGAATCACATATATCGTTTTATTGACTGATAAAACCCTTTTAGCTGATTTTCGGAGAGTGAGTATTATACAAATATAAGAGGATTTCTGTTAATCATCTTGGCACCGGCGGGTCAAATAGAATTTTACCTCAATGTAAGCTTTGCGAAATTTTCCTTATCATGCTTTCATATGCTAATTCATCTCGAAGCGATATGTGATAGATATGGCTTAGCAATTGGATCTTCATTTGCACCAATAATAAAAATTTTAATTATACTGTTATATCCAATTGCAAAACCTATGGGAATGGTATGTTTTTTCTTTTCCTTTAATTTAGTCAAGGAAAGGTTTCATGTAATAATTATTATATCTAATTATTTTAGGCATTAGATTATATTTTAGGAGCACATTCTGATCCAGTAACTTATAGAAAAGCAGAATTAAAAACTTTTGTTAGTCTTGGTATCGAAGATAAATTGAATGAAGATGAATTAGGTTTATTAGGTAGTGTTTTAGAATTTTCAAATAAAACTGTTAGAGATATTATGGTATGTCTTCGAGTTTTTGTTAAAGAAATCGCGCATTTTTCTATTATGATTAATAGGAACTGATATTATTACTTCTCACAGACCACTAAAGAAGATATGTATGTTCTATCTGCTGATAAGATAGTTGTGAGTAAATCCCCAATAAACAGGAGAACGGCCTGAAATTGACATGCTGACAATGACTGAAAAGGATGAAGAACTAGTTATCGAAGTGAGTTGATACCTCGAAGTGAAATCTCATGGTGCGTGTGAATCGGATTAACATTATAATCAGATCTTACGAAAAGGTTATAGTCGTATACCAATATACGATTCTCGGACATCGACTTATTCGTGAGTCATCCATCAAGGAATTTTCTCCTCGTTATCTGAACATCGACCTGATGCTTCATGAATAGGGGCTGCATGACGTGAGTATAATTTTCGGGGAAACGAATGTTTCGAATTGGTCGTTGACATAGAAAGTAGATTGCGAAGCTTGGTTTCATACGATCCAACAGATCTGCATCCAGCTTCAAGGCTAATATCGCAGGTATTACCTCAATGTCCTCCTGATCTACCATTACTAGAGGGTGAGTATGGCGAGTTTTGAGAATCTCTTGACTGTCTTCGCTGATTCCCCCCAAATTAGCAATGGCATAGTAAGCTCTAGCCATGAAAATGATCATCCCAATCCATACCTGACAGCCTCATAGTTTTCAAACAGGTCGAAGTCATATGTTGTTGATCAACAATACTCCAGGACAAGATGAAGGAGTTATAGGACTAGTCACACTTGAAGATGTAGTAGAGGAATTAATAGGTAAAGAGATCATAGTTAGTATTGCCTTTTTGTTCTTCGCCAGAATTTTAGTCATTGATAATTGCCTAATCTGAAATAGGACGAAACGGATGTATATATAGATACACATAGGTAAGCGCACGGCCGATTAAGTCTCATCGAGAAGAGCTTATGGTGTTTTGTATAGTCGAGTACCAGTAATTAGATCAAATCAAAGAGCGAAACAGTAAGTTCATCAGATCACCTGTACAATTTACGATAAGGTTTATTGATATTTTTGAAAATTGTAGGACAAAAGGTTTGAAAAGAATATACGAAGGTCATTTAGCCAGACAAAAAGCTTCAATTTCATTTAATAGGACAAAATCTCTACATATTGGATCACCAAGCTATGGTAGTTTAAGTGAAGGATCTAAGCTTATAGCTCAAAGGAGTGGGGAAATAGGTTCAGAGGATCAAGGCGATAGGGATGATGGAGTTGTATGAGAATTTGGTCTAGTTTGCTATGTATTTGGGTATCTGTGTTTCATTTGAGCTGGGTACAATAAATCACCTTTGTATTGAGGGTCTATCCTTGGACTACCGTCAGTAATACTCCAAATGCTGTACTAGCACAAATGATTTTTATCTGATTGATTTTGGAAAAAAAAGCTAGTCGCGATCCCAAACACGTGTTATTTGATTGATTTTTCTTTTATAAGCTAGAATTTACCCTTAAGGTTAAAAAAGTTGATCCGTCATAATCCGAATGAAAACAAAAATCAAAATTCATCGTGTCACCCAAAACAATTAATCACATATATTCGGCCGGGCATTAGCAAAGTATATTGGCGATCTGCTTAAGATAACTATTCATTTCATCTTGACAATAGGCTTCGTTGTTACACTTTATATAGGTGACAAGGTTTAACGGGGAACAATCGTGCGATTATTTATATACCCTAGTGATCGTGGACTATCATTATTGAAATAGTCAAGTAATATCTAAAATTCAGTGGAAAGATCGAATCTTATTTGAAAAACAACTTATCGATTTAGAAATTCAGTCCGCCATCATGGCCACTCAACTCGATCTCCTGATTATCCTTCTTACAATATCTTTACCACTTCTTTATTTCTTCAGAGAATCTTTACCCTTTATAGGAGGTAAACCCCTTCCATCGACTCAAAATGGTTCAATTGGTAAAGCTAAGAAAGTTGAAGAGGAAGGTGATCCTAGAAATTTCGTAGAAAAGATGGAACGAGCTGTGAGTGAAATTTAACTCTGCTTTGTCCATCCTGAGAGGTCACGATCTTTAATCATAACAAACCATTCTTGCTGATAAAATAATCATTGATACAGGGTAAACGAGCTGTCATTTTTTACGGATCTCAAACTGGTACTGCTGAAGAATACGCTATTAGACTTGCAAAAGAAGCTAAATCAAGATTTGGACTTTCATCTCTTGTTTGTGATCCTGAAGAATATGATATGAATTTATTAGATCAAGTTCCAAAAGATTCAGTTGTTATTTTCGTAATGGCAACATATGGTGAAGGTGAACCTACAGATAATGCAACAAATTTAATTGAATTAATATCAGAAGAAGAACCTGAATTTTCAAACGGTAGTACATTAGAAAATCTTAATTATGTTATTTTCGGTTTAGGTAATAAAACTTATGAATTTTATAATGAAGTTGCTAGAAAATTAGATAAAAATTTAAAAAAATTAGGTGGAAATAGAATTGGTGAAAGAGGTGAAGGTGATGATGATAAATCAATGGAAGAAGATTATTTAGCATGGAAAGATTTAATGTGGGAACAATTTTCAAAAGTTTTAGGTGTAGAAGAAGGTGGTTCAGGTGATGTTGCTGATTTTTTAATTAAAGAAATTACAAATCATCCACCTGAAAAAGTTTTTCATGGTGAACTTTCTCCTAGAGCTTTATTAATTGCTTCAGGAACGAATACACCAAGTACTATTAGTGGAGGATATGGAATTAAAAATCCTTATCCAGCACCTGTTTTAGCTTCAAAAGAACTTTTTACTTTAAATGGTGGAGATAGAAATTGTATACATATTGAATTTGATTTAACTGGAAGTGGAATGAATTATCAACATGGTGATCATGTTGGAATTTGGCCTTCAAATCCTGATATTGAAGTTGATAGAATTTTATCTGTTTTAGGATTGTTAGATAATAATAAAAGATTTAATATTATTGATATTGAATCTTTAGATCCTGCTTTAGCAAAAGTACCTTTTCCTGTACCTGCAACATATGATGCTATTTTTAGACATTATTTAGATATTTCAGCAATTGCTTCAAGACAAACTATTGCTTTTTTATCAAGATATGCTCCAACAGAAAATTCTAAACAAAAATTAAATGAATGGGGTACAAATAAAGAAATTTATGCAAAAGAAATTGATGGACCTGCTTTAAAACTTGCTGAAGTACTTCAAGCTGCTACAGGAGATTCTTTAGATTTAAAACAAGGTGAAGAAACTTTTAATTCTACAACAAAATGGTCAATTCCATTTGATAGAATTGTATCTTCAGTTCCAAGATTACAACCTCGTTATTATTCAATTTCATCTTCTTCAAAACTTCATCCAAATTCTATTCATGTTACTGCTGTTGTACTTAAATATCAATCTGCAGCTTCTCCTATACATCATCATGAACCAAGATGGGTATTTGGTTTATCAACAAATTTTATACTTAATGTTAAAAATGCTCATTCAGGTTCAAACACTCCTATGTCAGAAATTAATTCAAATGCATTAGAAGCTGTTACGATGAAAAAAGTACCTAGTTATAAATTGGCTGGACCAAGAGGTAATTATATTAAAGAAAACGTTTATAAAGTACCTATTCATGTTAGAAGAAGTACTTTTAGATTACCAACATCTCCTAAAGTTCCTATCATCATGATTGGTCCAGGTACTGTGGGTTATATGTTCTTTCTTGCTTACACAGTTTCGAATTCAAGCTAATATACTTATTGTGATGATATAGGGTGTTGCACCATTTAGAGGATTCGTACAAGAAAGAATCGCATTAGCTAGAAAAGCAATTGAAAAAAATGGACCTGATGCTTTGAAAGATTGGGCACCAATGTATTTATTTTATGGATGTAGGAAATCAAATGAAGATTTCTTATATAAAGATGAATGGCCAGAATATGAAAAAGAGTTAAAAGGTGTATTTAAAATAAAAGTTGCTTTTTCAAGAGAAATGAAAAAACCTGATGGATGTGAGTTTAACAAGATTTTAAATCAAAAACTTGCATATTTTGCTGATTTTTGTTCTAAAAAAATCAATTCAGCTAAAGTATACGTTCAAGATTTAATACATGATTTAAGATCTGAATTAGCTCCTTTAATAGTTGATAAAAGAGCATATATATATATTTGTGGAGATGCGAAAAGCATGTCAAAAGCTGTTGAAGAAAAATTAATTCAAATGTTAGGTGAAGCTAAAGGTGGAAGTGCTGAAATTGAAGGTGTAAAAGAATTAAAAATGTTAAAAGAGAGAAATGTTAGTTTTCATCCATATCATTCTTAAATGATTTGACGCTGATGTTTTTATAAAAATAATTGAATTTAGCGACTCATGACTGATGTTTGGAGTTAAAAAAAAAAAAGAGTTTAATAATTGAGAAATATTCATTTGGGTTTTGTTAGCGAGTTTTAAAAGTAAGTTAGAGGAATGTCATAGATATATATTTTGATTTCATGCATACATATCATTGTTTGTTATCGAACATTGCTTGAGTTAGTAGTAGTCTTGACTTATATAGAATTATTGCCCGATGATAGTTGGTGCCTGAGTGACAAATGATATTTATGATCGATCGACAAATTCATTATCATATGCTTTGACATTATGTCACCACTTTTTATGGAATTGTCTTGGTATTTCAATATGTTACATGGTTATTCGGGGATAACTGACCGTTTTACATTCTCGTTTAGAAGTTGGAAGAAATCAAATGATTGTTTAAAGCATATGTATATATATATATATAAAATATATACTCGAAATTTCATCACACAACGATTATCACAAGGCAAATTGAACAAAGCTATATCAATTGGAATTATAAATAATTTAGAATAGCTTTTTTCAAAGCGATATCATTAAGATGTCACCTCATATTATAATTGATCAATATAATTTAACTATTTCATTTTTAATTACATTAGCATGGCAAATGATTGGATTTGCTATAGCATGGACTTTTAAAGTGAGTACCCAACTTATCACAAGCAATTGGAAATAGAGATAGAATCATGCTGATATCTTCGATTTTGGACAGTTTGATAAAGTTACAGAGTAAGTTGAAGTTGAACTCAAACCCAAATATAAAAGAAAGGAATTTAATCAAGTTGATCTTTTCGCAAAGCTTCACCGGAGGATCGAACTTTTTTATATTGGCTCTTATTACTTTAACTACAGGAGATAGTAGGTTTCTTTTTCAATAGCTTACCCTGATCTTACTAGAATTCATGCTGACATGAAAGTTTTACTCCAGCTTACACTGCTCGTAATATTGTGTCAGTTGATGTAATAGATACTTTCTGTGCATTTGCATTCGACTAATCAACGTATATACCATTTAATAGCGCTTCGGTCTTAACGATGTTATGGGCAGCCAGATTAGCAGGTTTCCTATTATTCAGAGTACTTAAAACAGGTAGTGAGTATCGATTTACTCTTTTAATTCTTGTATCTAAGAAATCTTAATAAGCTCATTGAATATTCTAAATTAGGTGATACAAGATTCGATGATATCAGATCTCATTTTTTCAAATTTGCTGGATTCTGGGTAGGACAAATTGTATGGGTTTGGATAGTTTGTGAGTATCTCCATTAATATTTGGCAATTATACTGATTGATGAATTTTTTATCACTCTATTTAGCCTTACCCGTTGTCATCCTTAATTCATCTGCTGTTTCTTCTACTTTACGATCAGGTGATCCTTCTTTCGGTAAAGCAACTGATATAATCGGTATTATACTTTTCGCAATTGGTCTATTCTGGGAAGCAGTAGGAGATATACAGAAGGTATTTATCCATCCCACAAGATCCTATCAGTATTCTATCTAATATACTTTCTCACTGTAGTACATGTTCAAATCATCTAAGCCACCAAAGGGTCAACCATGTACCAAAGGTTTATGGTATTATTCCAGGTCAGCTAGGTGTTTTTTCTATAAAGTAAGATTTAATTCATATGTCATTAGCTAATTCAGTTCTACGTTGTTAGGCATCCACCTTATTTCGGTGAAATGACTTTACATTGGGGATTATGGCTTCTTTGTTGTGAGTATCATTTTGTGTCCTTTTTACAATTTTTCATAATCATTTAAGGCTAAAAATAATTTTTGATTGTGTCGTAGTAACACCAACAATAAATGGTGGATTACCAAATTCAGCAAAAGCAGCACAATATTCAGCTATATTATCACCAATTTTTACAATGATTTTATTATTATTCGCATCAGGTTTACCTACAGCAGAAAAACCAACAGCAAAAAAATTCTTTTTAATGTCTTATTCTTCTATTAAACAAAATCAATTAGATAATAATAATAATAATTCAAGTTCAATATCAACAAGATTTTCAGAACCTGAACCTGAAAATGAAATTTGGTCAAATTATAAAAATTATTTAAAAAAAACAAGTATAATTATACCTTTTCCACCTTTTTTATATTTAAATTTACCTGAATGGTTAAAATCTAGTTTATTATTAGATTTACCTTTTTTTAAATTTGATGAACAAATTGATGGTAAACAAGCATTAGAAGAAGAAAGAAAAAAAAGAGCAAGTGTTTAATAATATGGCAAATAATTTATAATTGTTTTAACTTGATACTTTATTATACATTATAATTTGATTTAATTAATCATAGATATAGTAAATATGCTATATGATTTTCAAAGGACATGACAAATTACGTTGAGTGAGATTACTAACCTTCGATACAATATAATTCAGGCGTATACAAGTGGAGATTGTTAAAATACAAAAGTAGCTGGATTTGTCGAAAATACAATACCCTCTTCAGTTCGCTCTATACTCTTGTCATGTAGCCTAAAATCACCAACTCCCCTTTCGTGATCTGATAAGCCTATATCATGTCGGAAGACCAATTCCTGATTGATTTCACAGCTACCAGATCAAGCCTAACAAATCCTCCTCATTGCCTTCACCAGCAACATCCCCACCTTTACTAGCAGCAGAAGCTACGTTGGGTAATTCCGCTACTTGTTGATCCGCATTCTCTGCATCAAGGTAAATCGAAGTTCCGTTCCGAACACCTTGAGATAAAATTCGAGATTCAACAGTTTCGAGAGTGGCATAGCTACACATTGATACATTAGGTTAGCTTGAACGACCAATATCGTAGTGCGAAGATGATTTGCTACCAATTCACTCACCAAAAGACGGTGGTTTCCTTCTTTTGACCCAATCTTCGAACCAAAAACATTAGCTTAAAACCAAGCACCGGAGTCAGCCACGGTCATCCTGCTCACCGGTCAACTCGTCCAATAGCTGAATCAAACGATGGGTCAGCTTATCTCCGGAAACATGTCCTACAACAGCAGAGTATGCTGGTCTAACCTTGCAGTTCAAAACTATGTCTCAGTACAGGTTCAAGTAAATGCACAACAGTACAACTTGTAAGGGTTAATCCAGAACTACAAAACACTCATATCAGCTATCAGACACAATGCATGAACCTGACCTTTGTGACTGGAACCCACCTCTCCCTTTCAGCATGTAATAAGAATACCTTTATACTCTCATCTTTCAAGAACTCATCTACGACATCTTTTCTCTTTTTCCCTTCGTCAAAAGAGGTATACTTGATATCATTCGATCTTAGTGCTTGCATTACGACTAATACAGGTTATGTCGTCAGCTCGAGATTTTCTTGTAGGAGTATCATGACTCACTGTTCAAACTGTCTGACCAATTCGAGAAGATAACATGACGTGCTGCAGACCAGAGTTAGCTGCTATCTTCATCATGGCTACCAAGAGAAGGCCCAGCTTACCATCCGGCTCCCTGGACTTGTAGGAAAGCAAATGCTTGACCAAGAAATTGATCTTTTCGAGTACCATACGTCAGCAACGCTATACACTATCCAGACTAAACACATCATCTGGAAACTCACCTTAGATCCATATTCTCCGAGCATGTCCATATTCATGATACCCCGGATCTTCTCGACATCCATCATTTTCAGTCTCCTCAGATCAGCCGCTCTACGTTCGTTCTCTGCCTCCTCCGATAAGATTTCAGGTACAATTTGAGATGCAGGTCCGGTAGATTCATCTCCGTTTATTTTATCAACTTCAGCTTCATCCGAAGGATCGCCAGGTTGGTCAGATTTCAACTTGATCCGGGTTATTTCTTTCGTGTTAACTGCAAGATCCGATCTGAATTAGCTTCCATGTTTCTCGGGTAAAGCAAAAGCTGACTCACTTTCTGTTCTGCACGAAGGACATCTTCTACCCATCGGAGACTTTCTGTATTCCTTGTAACATGACTAACAAAAAAGGACTCATTAGCTGCCCATTTTCGATCGGTATCAACATTTAGAAACATGTGAGTGAACATACCAAACAGAAATAGTGACCACACTCCAACAATACCGCCTGTGTATCATCACTACTTCCAAAGCAGATTATACAATCTTCCTTGATATCTCCATTATCGTCATCCTTATTACCCAAAAACTGCAAGTATCGCCCCTTGACTACCATTCTAGCTAATTTGACCTCTAATTCATCGATGTCTTTATTACAATCAATCAATTCAGCTGCCAAGGGTTTCTTCTTCATCTCCGGTGCTGAAACCTGCATTGGATTGATGTACACATCAGCCAAGCTGCTGTTTGCGTATTCGGTTGCGCACTTACCGAATCAGAGATCTCTTGCAATGCAGCGAAATATTTGACACGCTTGTTGAAGGTGTTTTGGAATAGGTCTAACTCCTTGTTCAGCTTCTCCACGTATTTGGCTGTATTTGTGTTGTTAGCTAACATGTCACCATGATACAGAACCAGTCACTCACTCTGCTCATCGATATAAGCTTTCAGGAATTTAGCCGTCTCTCGGGCAATTGTGACCTCTTCATGTCTGTGCGGTCCGTTGGCAATACCTGATTTGCGGAATCAGCTCGGTCATCTCCATCAGCTATCGGAAGGACTGCCCAGCTCACCATTCAGATCGATGAGAAGTCCCTTTAGAGGTCTTTCGCATCCCTTCTCGACTCTTGCATCTCGGAATGCCTGTGATCGCACAGATCAGCGTAATCTACTTTTTGCGCATCTATGATCACTGACTTGTCTTTCGCTCATGAGTAGCTTGGCTTGTTCCTGGACCTCGTTAGGCATTTCAAGTGTTGGATCATCCACAACAGCATTTAAGGCTGCTTTGGTACTTCGCTATAACCAATTCGTTGATCAGCTAAGTAAGGGTAGACGAGTTTGAACGTTACTGACCTGCTTGGTCTGCCTTGCATCATGTTCTGCCAATAAACTTCGATTCTCCAACAAGAACTCTGATATCGGCTGTAAGCTACAGGTTCAAACTCCGGCGATCCAACTGACCTTTTCGATCGGCTATCGCAGCTGCGAAGGCCGCCATATACGCCTCGACTATCAACGCAGGATTAGCTATGTGCAGAAGCTGCTGTGGACAACACCAAAACGATGGCTCACCTTCTCCTTGGGCTTTGAGCGCTTCCGCATAGTACTCGGCCTCAGGATCCACAACGTCTGTGCTTTCACCTTGCTGGAGAGGTTCGTTATTTTCAGCATCTATTGGCGACGACAATAATGCTAATATCTTTGCCCTCCACTCAAACACCAAAAATGCGCTACAGGTTAAGCCGGATCAGCTACCCTCTCCTCACACAGAATGGAGCTAACTGACTTGTCGTTCATGATTTCCAGCAAGTCGTTGGCTTGGGTGATGATGCTGTTCGACAACATTCCACCTCGATTGTCAGTCTCGTCAGTCTGGAGTTCCTCCACATCATGCAGTGCTGATGTGTGACGGAGTTGTCCTTTCAGGAATTCGACAGAAGTATTGGCTGTTTGCAAAGGGCCTTTCAGAATCTCTTTCCTAATCGAGTCGGCCTGAGCATAAGCATCGACTACAAAATTCCCATTGATCAGCTGGGAATGCGTACGTCCACGTTGTTGAAGGCCTTACTTTCTGCTTCTTGCTCTTTGCGCATGTGCCTAACATCACCTTCATAGAACCAAGCTTGATGCAGGACAATTGAGATATCCCGGATCCTACATGAATAGTCATTAGCTATATTGCTTTTCCCCCCAAACAAGATAGCCTACGAGGCCTTAGTCGCTTGAATTGCTAAGATTCTCTCCCTTTCCTGTTGAGACTGCTGGCGATCAGGCGTCCCATCAATGTCAACTGTATCCTCCCTGTCTCCTAGTAGATTCTTCAGATGTTCATGGACCGATGTCAGTTGCTTGCTGAGCGTCGTCTTGACTTTATCGTAGAGCTATACAGCGTATGAGTCCTCGCGTCGACCGGAAATCGGAAGTCGTACTTACATTCAGCGCCGTGAGGTATCGAAGTTCGTCCTCCTCGTTGTGCGACGTCAATTGAGCCTTCTTGATCATGAGCCGCATCTGAAAGCCTATGTCAGCTTACCCTTCGACTGACCTCAGAAGGACAGACCTACCTGTTTTCTGCTTTCGAGCAAGAACTCTTGGGTGTGATCGTTTCTCATTCTCTCCAGGGCTTCGGGCATAGTCATCAATGATCTACCAAGATGTAATCTTCTCTCTCCTCCACCACCGCCTCGAGGCAAATGATCACCCATTTGACCAACTTGTATGTGAGTGCAAATCTGTCTGAGATTTCTCAAACAAACGATGAAAGCCCCTCTGTCAAGAGTCCAATCTTCCGGTCGTGCTTCGCGCCGATCGGCAGGTAAATGAAGTCGGTCCCGAGATCGATCAAGGGTATCATTGTAATAAGCCATTTCAATTTCTGACAACTCGATTGGTACGACGAATCTGTTCTGATGAGGAAGACTAAATTCGCCAGAAACCTAAGAAAAAGTCAGCTTCCAGCTTTTCCACGTGATTTATACAGTGTGGCCGAAGTGTGTACGAAAAAAACTCACTTCTCGCTTGGTTGTTCTGACGGCGATGCTTCTGAACAGGCCTTCAAATGCGGCTCGCATCGATGGTTGCTGTAGTCGATGCCACAATCGAGTGTCATGAGGAATGATGGGGACTCGCAAGAATTTGAGAGATCCCATTAAATCCTTGATGTCTGCTCTAGCGGGTGTACCGGAAACAGCTAGAGAATTTTTACGGGGTATCAAAGACACCATGTTTCTAGGATCAACCGTCAGTGCCGATCCCGACGGACGGAGCGGAGGCAAGAGCGACTCACGCCGAGTCTGACGAATCGCCTGCCAATTGGACTTCATCCATGATTACTCGCCACCATCTAAGACACGTGTCAGTCGCTTCTGCTTCGCAGACATGAGTTAGAGAACAACTGACTCTACCATGACTAAGGGACTTCGGGGTCTCTCATTCATCTTGTAATTGGCGGTAGACCGCCTACTTCGCTTGGGAGCAGGTAGAGCTACCTTCAAGTCAGACGATACTGGATTTCAATGAGTCAGTCAGTACCCCTGAGTCGTCAACGTAAGATAAGAATCTTACAATCCCTAATAACGAAATTAGCATGATGTATCAACATTCGACAATCGAGTGGACTCACTGGTAAGTGGTAACGACTATATCGTGCGCTCTGACATACTCCACGAATTGCCTTTGGGTGACTTGTAACGTTCCTTCTTCTTCCTCAACCATCTGAGGCTTGACTTCAGGCTCATCGACATCGATGATTTCATTTGCTGCCTCGACTTTGACCCGTCGACTCGCATTGGATCTAGAGTATTTCGTCCTAGTCTGATCTCTGAATTCCACAGCCTTTCGTTTCTTCTCAGCTTCAGCAGCTCTCATTCTGGCTGCTCTTTGCTTTTCTACACCCTTCTGAAGCGACTTCCATCCTTCATATACGCATACTCGTAGGCTGGGAGCGTGTTTTTCCATCTCCGCTACCCATTGTTTGAGTAATGGTGGCGGTGTGACGATGAGCGTAGTCTGTGAGGTGTTTCGTTTTTCAGGGTGTACCCAGATTAGAATCATGTAGGTGGACTTACTGCTACTTCAGTGACATTCATTTGAGCCTGCTCATCCCAAGCCTTTTTGTCTCTGAAAGCCAATTGTTCACTTTCAACCCATTTCTTGACTTCTTCAATTTCCATACCTGGAGTGCCCTTTAATAGATCAATAACAGGTACAGGTGCTTTTGGTAGGCGTTTATCTTTCGGATTTGTAGAAGATTTCGCTTGTGCCGTTTCGTTGTTGAGCGCTCTTGGTGGAAGCACGCGCGACCTGGAAAGCGGATGCCGGTTGAGCAAGACAAGAGCGATAGCTTCGACAGTTTTCCCTAACCCTGTAATCCATGATCGTGAGCAACAATTCTGACAATCAGAGTTGGGGTATACTAACCCATCTCTTCGCAAAGCATGGTGCCCCTTACACCCGATAGATCTAGCAGCGTTGGGACTTCGGTCTCCTCCTCACGGTCCAAATCATCCAGCGCCCTTTCCGGCGAAGGCTCAAAGGCTCTTCCTTTGCCCTTCTTATCTGTGTTTACTATATGGCTTGATGAGGAGGAACTTCCGACTAGCTTCAAATCCCCGGTCAAACGTCTATAGGCGATCTTGCTACCTTTTGTCCCAAAGTCATACTTCTTCCAGAAGCCGATCGGATCCGAATGGCTTATCGAAGTTCCACGCTCGCGTTGAAGAAGCAGTCTCAAAGTCCTAGTCTGGAAAGGCAGAAGCTTCGATACCATTTCTTTGGGTTGGAGCTGACCAGCGACGAAATTGAACGGTAGGTCGGGTGCAGATCTTAAGCACGCATAAAATGCATTAAGAGCATTGGCTCGAGCTTCTAACTCGTTGATGTATCCATCTGTTGATGTTGGTGAAGGTATCAAAGAGTGTAAGATCAAGCCTAGCATATCGCGGCCGAGTTCAGGGAGCGGTTCCAATATGGTGTGCGGATCCACCATAACTTTGACAGTGATGAGTAATTTAATATCTACCCCGCCGGGTGTAGAGTCTTCAGGAATCCAACAGATCTGCAAGTTTGTGTTCAGCTGGAAACGCTGCTTACCATCCCTATAGTTACCCTTTCTGGTGGATTCCGAGTTGGGATCTAAAGCTAATATAGCATGTAACCAATTTTGTGAATCCCAAGCTGAAGCTGCTGGTATCCATTCTTTACTGACCGATTTGATCAAAGTATCAAGTTGTGTTAAATGCTTTTTCTTGTGAGCACCAGGAAGGTAAACCTTGACCCCGGGTTTGAGAGGTGAGTAGGGACCCCAATGTCCAGGCGAGCCCAGATATGGTCTAACAACGTCCAGTCCGTGACCGATGTCTAAAGGAACGAATGGATCGACGGCATGACTCAGCTTACTTCTAAGTTCTGTATATGTTTGATATGCAGGATTGGGCTGCACTCTGCCGCCGAAGTATTCGAATTGGGACTGGGGAACTTTCAAAGTAGTCTCTATAGTGCACGTGTGGAGGTGGAAAAGAGGTGTTGACGATGATGCAGCTAAGGCGTATAGAAAGTTTAGCAGTCGAGTCTCGTGGATGGCTTAAGCAGATGATCTACTCACGAGATGTCTTGTTGTTTGTCGCCTTTCTCGCTAAAGCAGCATCCACGCCCTTCACCATCTGATCTACGTCATATCTGAGCTCATGAAGCTCGACGAAGTAAGAGCTTGTTGATGGTAAGGTAGTGTCTGACATGATGTCAATCACTACCTTGGTACAGCTCAGCGAATGGGGGGATGTATCTGCAAGTTGGGTATGAGAGAATGATCAGAAATGCGATGGGATGATTCCTCTTCTTATCTTTGTACTCGGTTCATTGTACAGTACTAAACATTTCTTATCGATAATTCACAGTGATTTCATTGTCTTTTGATGGCTCCGGATACACAAATACACCGTATACTTTCACACGGTCGCCCATCATTGATATTAGATTAAAATATCACGTGGTAAATAAGGTGTGTGACTTTTCATTTTGTTCCTTAAATCTTGATCAAAGGAATTTAGACTGGGTCATTCCCAATTGATCGATCAATGCAGGTTAGTGACCTAATTCAATTCAGATCATGTAGACTAACCCTACAAAGGGCTACTGCATTAATCATCAACAACGAAACGATGAAATCAACAGACAATACTTCTTTGAATAGTTGTCGCTAAGCTCCGAAACACACCAGTTGTTGATGTCAATTCATCATTTCATACGCTGAAACATCAGCGTCATCAATTGTCTAATCGCCCTTTATCTCGTAATCATTTCAGGTGAATTCGATCAACCCAAGTGAAATCAATCAAAAGTTAGAAAAGGATACATCGTCTCCGGTATTCACTGCCTCTTAAGAGACCTCACTTCTCAAGTCCTTCTTGAATTGGTCTCAAGTGTTCGGTCGACCTATTTCTGCTTTTCCACTACAACGATTTTCCTCGTCACAATCTCTTCTACCATCATGTCCACCTCTGCGTCAATCCTGCGGTCTTCATCGCAAACACGAAGCTCAGACAATCCACCATATCAAAGTACATCGTCCCATTTGTCGTTTCAGTCAGAAGCTAGACAAGCCGCTTTATCAAACTTGGAAGGATCAGGCAAAGATTTGGAAAGTAGCAGGCGTAGTCCACCTGAACAATATAGAGATCCTGAGGCAGTTCTATTACGGGTGAGTTGTGTAGTCAGGAAAGAATGGCAGAATGCTATTTCAGAAAGCTAATGTGATAGAAAATCATTCAATCAGTTCATCGAAAGGTTAACCTCACCAGAATATCAAGATTCTGATCCTCATCTAGTAGCTATAGGATATGAGCTAGAAGCATTACTATCCATATACGGATCTTCAGCCGTTAAATTATCTTTCGCATCAAGACCGTCTTCTTTGATATCAACTTCATCAACAAACACAGAATTGCCTCCACCAATACCATCAAGTTCTTATCTAGGACCATCTTCTAGTGGTATGGAAAGACGTAGTGAGAGTCAAGATTATGCCAATGCAATTTTTGATTATGATATAGGGTTTATCCCTGGTGAGAGAATTAGATATGAAGTGACTTTACCCGTTTGGGAGCAAGGTGATCATTTAGAAGGTATAGATGAGCAGAAAGTACCTGAAGATCCACCAAATATGAGAGTCTTAGTTAGTCTTCCGCCTACTTATCCGAATTCAAGTCCGCCTCAATTGCAACTTCTGGGTAGATATCTGGGTAATTTTGGGATAGATAGTGGATTGTGTGAGTCTGTCTATTTTGATTATTATTATATATACCCAGTCGTGATATCGTATTCTGATGATTTTGTGTACAGTCGGTGATATAACACGGACATATATCTCTTCAAACGGAATAACATTTTCTCCAGGAGATGTTTGCGTTTTTGATGGTTTAACTCACGTTCAAACAATAGTTAGAAATTGGTATATATCAAATTTATCAATATCACAAGAAGGAGAATCAGCAAGAGAAGAAGATCGTAATAAATTACGTTCAAAAAATGAAATACCACATCATTTAATAAGAGGAATGTCAACATTAGATATAAATAATCATGAAAATCAAATTGAAAATTTGAAATATGAATATGAAAATGAAGGTTTAACTTTAAATGATGACAATAATAATAATAATAAACCAAATTTAACAAGAAGTACATTTTCATATGGATCTCAAAATAATGAAGAAGAAATAATTGATATTTCAAAATTTAAATTTTTTACTTCAAATCCAATAATTGATAGAAAATCAACTTTTATTGGACATTCAATTAAAATTTCAAATGAAAAAGAAATTCCTTTATTAATTAATGAATTATTAAATGATAAAAAAATTGCAAAAGCTGCTCATCCTGCTATATTTGCTTATAGATTAGTTAAAGATTCTGGAGGTCCAGCTGGAAAAATTTATAATACAGGTTAGTTTAACTTTTTTTTTTTTGGTTTCGAGTTTTAAATTTTAAATTTCAGATTTTAATATTTACTAAATCATCTTAAAATGATTTTTTGAAAATAGATTATGATGATGATGGTGAAACAGCTGCTGGATCAAGATTAAAACATTTATTAGAAATTTTAGAATTAGAAAATGTTTTAATTGTTGTAACTAGATGGTTTGGAGGTATACAATTAGGTCCAGATAGATTTAAACATATTAATCAAGCTGCACGTGATGCTTTAGAATTAGGTGGTTTTTTAAATGATAAAAAAGATAAAGATGATGAAAAGAGTGGATCAAAAAGACGTGGAGGAAAGAAGTAGATTATCATCTTATACTAATACTGTCTTGCAAATTGTTGGACCTGAATTTGCAGGATTTGATAAGCATTGTATAACAGCGTTTTTGGCTTAGAGTATTAAAATCTAATTATGATCATGCATAGGGCATTTTAGTATTATAAGCGATACAATTGTGAATACATCAGCATAACATTCAAGTATATCTGGTAAATATCATCGTACAGATTTGTCTACATTCTTTCTCTTTTCAATATTTCTCGTCAACTTTCCTTCACTCACTTCCTCTTTACCGTTCGTCCTCTAGCTCTTACTCCACCTCTACCTCTCCATGCACCTCTTCCACGTCCTCTCAATCCCCACGGTCCTCTTTTGATTGATCCATTTGTAATTTTCTTTGCAATTGATTGTGTAGGTGGAATCCAACGTTCTTCTTCACTTTCTTCATCTTCAGAAAGAATTCCACCAATTCTCATATTTTTTTGATTTTCTTTTTGTTTTGATGTTGATTTTAATTTATCTACTCCTCTTCTCCAATGATTTTTATAAAAATCTTGCCATTTTTCATTTAAATCACTTATTAAAGGAAAATTCCATTCTGGATTATCAAAATATCTATTAATCATTTCATCATCATCTCTGAAATTCGATTTATCATGATGTTTATATACATTCACTTCATCAGAAGGAAAAAGGTTATTATGTAATTGTCTTTCCTTTTGTGGTGATTTCGATTTTGATTTTAATCTGATTTTAGATTTAATTATATTTTGTGATTTATTATTGGAATTAGCCAATTCAAGATCAATTTGATCAAATGGGAAATCACCAAATTGATCAAAATCAAATAGATCTTCTTCATCTTTCTGCTGTTGAATATCTTTATGTACCTGTTCTTCTCCCCTTTGATCATATTCATAGTTTTCATCATCTTTGAATAGATCATCCAACGTGTCCTTCCTCACAGATGTATCATCCACTCTATTCTCTAAAATGTCTTCCGTGAAGTCATAATCAAATGATATTTCCCCTTCATATCCGCCACCAGGTGATATATCTTTCTGTTTGCCCTTTTCCCTTCTTCTTTGCTGGACTGCCAGAGGTTCATCCTCTTCTTCATCATTCAGCTTATTCAGAACTCTTCTTCTTCGTTGGACAGATAAAGGTTCTTCATTCTCTTCGTCCGATTCAATCAGTTTGTGCATTCTTCCCCTCTTTCTCTTTTTCAAGGCTAAAGGCTCTTCGTCATCTTCTGATTCGGCTAATTGTTTTCCTTTTCCTTTCCTGTTGCTTTTGTTGGATGCCTGAGACGAGCAACCATGACCGGGCAAGCGGCTATCTTGATTCTCTTTATCGACATCCTCCATATCTGAGTCGTCAGACAGAATCATCAAAGATCGCTTGGTCTGTGGATCGGATCTGTCCCTTGAAGATAAGGGTGATGGTGAATGTGGATGCGACCATGAGAGAGGGGTGGATACATTGGGGTTAAGAATTTGGTGATTATGTCGATGCGATTCAGCAGTTTGAGGGGTTTGAGGATAAGGGCCGGAAGGAATATCTGAATTGAGTGAGGGTAAAGAAAAAGCTGGAGTTCGCAGAGGCGGAGATGAATGGGCGGCTGGAAGGATTCCGAAGTCAGCTTGTTCTTTTGTAATTGATCGAATGAGGGACATGGTAAGCAGCAGATTGAGCCAGCTTACCTATAGAAGAATGATTTGCCACCTGATCATCCATCACTACATCTTCCTCTGCGCTTTGCACTAAATCGAAAGGTCGTTCAAGATCGCTTTCATCCAGTTCATCGATTTGTTCCTCAGCTTCTGCTCTTTCTTTGCGATCTGACGCCTTCCGAGTCGACGAAGGTACTTCCCTCTCCCACTGAGTTAAACCCATCATCTCTAATCCAGCAAATTCGTCTTCATCCCCCATACCATCAACATGAATCTCAACTTCGTTTGAGCTCGTGAGTATTTTGGCTGGAGAGGAGGAGATAGAATCGTCTGGAGAAGTTTGAGATGATATTGGTAGATGATTCGAGCGTATTGGCGGAGGAAGATTGGGATCGCGTTGTAAGGTGTATATATGGGCAGAAGACAATGAGATTTGGGAACCGCTTGCGCCAGGCATTGCTCTGCTTCTTGTTTCAGCTCCGAGGAGACCGATCTACGGGCACTTCGGTAGACGACTGCTAACAATCGCAAGTTACAGGTGAATCGGCAGTATGAGAAGGAGTGATGATGCTCTTTTGACGATATGATTTCGATGAGTCAACTTATTCGCAATGTTCTCAGATCTAGACGCGTATGATTTCACTCAATCTGGGTTGTATTAAAGTGTCACGTGATAACAGGAGATGACGCTTGGACCATCGCGTGTTGTTGAACCTGTCTACATCAAAATGGTCATGCGAGACGAATTAAACCTCTTGTATCCTTGTTCTTCTGTGCTCTCTGTCGCAAAGTCTGGAACCCTCACGTTACGAGCTCACTTTGTTCAGCTACCCTTTAGGAACACTTCGGACTGACTCGTATAGCTAATCACTGAGCGACTAAGGAGTAAGTATTTAGGGAGATCGCAGCGCATTGACCATTGTCGTCAAGTTTCGGTCTCCCTCTATCAGACCATGGGAAAGATGGTCTCTTAGCGAGATTGACGCAGCTTCAATTCATCTGACTGTAACTATAGACTAAAAGACAACGATGACCAAGACTGTTGAATCCTTTTTCTGTTTCTGATCCTTCATTTTCACCGAGTCACCCTTTTCTAACCTCTAATTTTCATAAGAAGCCTTATACTGCTGGCCAGTATATCTGCGCAAATCTTTCCCACAGCAAAGCTTCCTTCCCGATATCATTTACAGCTTCACTTGAAATGCCAAAACGATTTTCAAACCTTTCTTTTGACTCTGGACCACCTAGACCTTTGGGATATTCCTTTACTGGGCCTAACGCAAGTCAGTCTTCAGATCGGCCTAACAACAATGGTCTGACATTCTTATCAAGGAACAAGACTGAAAGAGGAAGATTGCAAGGTTTGATGCATACCATGAGTAAAGTTGGTGATCAGCGTGGAGCGGGTAGTAAAGCACTGGGGTGGATTGAGAAAATGAAAGTGTGGATGGTCAATGAAGGTAAGCTAGATCAGCTCTTCTACAAGATCCCGGAAACAGGGGCTCAGTGAGCTGATGATGAGCACCTCATTCATAGGAAGTAAAAGGATTTTCTTCTTTCTTTGGATTTTCCTTCACTGTATGGCTTTTGCCTTTGCCCTCGTTCACTACCAGATTAAGGATAATTTCGTTACCGCTAGATCGAGCTTCAATTGGACATTCTGTGAGTTAGCTCTCCAGAACGCTTTACGGTTGATTGAGCTGACAGGACTGATTCGTAGCTGTTGCTCGAGGTGCCGCACAGGTACTGCATAGTAAGCTGAAGAACAAGCGTCTGCCCCTTACTCCAGCTGACAATCCTGGGCTGCACAGTTGATGTCATTTTCATCCTCTTTCCGGTTTGCAGAAATTTCATATCTCTACTTCGTAGAACACCTCTGAACGATGTGCTACCTTTCGACAAGAATATCACTTTTCACAGTAAGCTATTATTTGCGATTGAGCGACCTATCCCAAGCTGATAATGTCGTAGAACAAGTGGCGTGGATGATCGTACTGTTTTCGCTGATTCACACTATCGCACATATGCGCACTTTTGTAAGTCAGCTGTCTGTGTCGTCGGGGTCGTATGGTAGCTGATGTCACTCAATTTGTTCAGGCTTTGCTGGCCATAGCAACCAATACGTGAGTCAGCTAAGGGATTGGATTTCCATATACTCGCAGCTGACGGTTTTAAAGTGGGATAATTGGTTTCCTCGAGTTCAATTTCATCACTGGTCCCGGTGCTACAGGATGGATCATGTGGTTGGCACTTGGCATAATGGTTTGGTTTGCCATGGAAAAGAGAAGAAGAGCTCATTTTGAACGGTTCTGGTATTCACATCATGTAAGTCAGCTGGCAAATCGCATTCCAGACGACGTAAAAGCTGATTACACTTCACTAGCTGTTCATCATCTTTTTTATCGGGTGGCAATTGCATGGCATGTTCTGTGAGAGTAATTTCGTACCATACATGATGATCACAGCTGAAAATAAATTGGCAGGTATGATTCAGCCTGATAGGCCACCATTCTGCTCGGCAGGTACGATTGGTGTGTTCTGGGTCAGCTACATTTGCTTCTTCTGACGAGGTCAAACGAGACAAATTAGCTAACTTTTCAATTCAGAAATATTGGCTTCCAGGTGGATTGGTCTGGATATCTGAGCGGATCTTACGCGAAGTGAGAGGTGAGCTGATAAGGACATAAATGTTAAATTAGCTGACAATCATAATTCAGCTCGACATGTTACTTATATCTCCAAAGTAGTTCAACATCCTTCGAAAGTGTTAGAAGTACAGATCAAGAAGGAGAACACGAATAGACGTGCTGGTCAATATATCTTTGTCAGTCAGCTGGCTAACAACATACCGCTCAAGTGCATAGCTAATCTAAGGCATACATGACAGATCAATTGCCCTGAGGTTAGCTTCGCGAGCCTGATTGATTGCTCATTTCAAGCTGACAGAACGAACAGATCTCGTATTGGCAATACCATCCTTTCACCTTGACTTCCGCACCCGAAGAAGACTATATATCTGTGCATATCCGCTGTGTTGGTGATTGGACAAACGTGAGCTGGACAAACCCCGCCAGACTGTTTTGTAGACATCAAAGCTTATGTGGAGCTTTGTTAGGCATTCGCGAAGGCGCTGGGAGCTGATTTTGATGGTAAAATGACCAAAGAAGAGGAGGCTCATGGCGGTAAAGTCGTTACCGCTCCGGTCAACAAGGTTCGTTGACGGCCGCCTGTTCCATGGTCATGGCATGTAGCTAATTATGCGAAATAGGTCTTACCGCGAGTGATGGTCGATGGGTCAGCTATTTTTTGCGACTCTTGCGTACAAAAAAGCTGATGCAGGTATTATAGACCATTTGGATCAGCAAGTGAAGATTTTACGAAATATGAAACGATTCTTCTTGTTGGTGGTCAGTCAGCTATGTAATGCCCTCTTCTGACAGGCCATGAAGCTGATACATTGCTCAGCTGGTATCGGAGTGACACCCTTCGCTTCGATATTGAAATCAATATGGTATGTGGTCGCTGCTGGAATACGTCTTATCGTTCGATGACTTAGTGCGGAATCGTTAGGTATCGAATGAACAACTTTGGTAAGGAGAAGAAAACTAGGTTGTCGAAAGTATACTTCGTCTGGGTCATACGAGATTTCGGATCTGCTGAATGTCAGTCAATTTTCGCTTCTCCCTCCACTTTCTCGATAAGAGGGTGCAGCTGACCAAGATATTATATAGGGTTTCACAGTTTACTCCAAGCCGTCGAAGCTGAGGATATAGAAGGTAGAATTGAGATACACATTTATCTGACAGCTAAGATCGAGTGAGCGCTTATCCATCTCTTATCATCTTGGGAATAGTCATCTGTCTGACGTGTATCAACAACGATAAGTCGATAGCTGATGATTCGTATAGCGAGGATAAGATGAATAACCTTCTTATTCAAGATGTCGGCGCGAATACAGACACAATTACAAAGTTGAGATCTCCAACCCATTTTGGTAGGCCTAACGTATGTCAGCTTCCTTTTTTTCTGGCTCGTCCACGTATACAAGGGTAAAGCTGACCAGCTGTTGTCACAGTGGGATAAAGTCTTTGAATCTATTGCGAATAAACACCCCGATACGGATTGTGGAGTATTCTTCTGTGGTCCTGCTGGTTTATCTGGAACGTTACACCAGATGAGTAATAAGTATACTTCTCCAATGGGATGTAGATTCTTCTTTGGCAAAGAGGTGAGTGAGCTATTGTGTTCTGATACAGGCAGTCTTGAGCTCATTGTTACGATCATCAGAATTTTTGATCCGGGTTACCAGATACGGGTTTTCACGGGTCCCTCGTTCGGTAGTAACCGTGCGTCATTTTCTATCAGACCTAGAACTCGGTCTGCCAGGTACAAAGATTGGAGGTGTATCGACTTGCTTTGTAATGATCATGTATGCAACGATGAATTGTTCATGCTTTGTTCATGCTTTGTATAATCAGCAGCATATCTGCTTTTTATATCTTCAGCTGGTTACCATGGTGACTGCCCGTTATGTCACGTGAGATCAATCGACGCGTCCGGAGCTGCGTTAAGCTTGGACCACTTTGCATCTTCCACGCAACCACCTCACAATACTACTTAATAGATTTATCTCTTCCTTTATCTTCGACATATCATACTAATCATCTCGAATATACCCAATCATACGTTAGCAAGATGTCGCTTGCGCCTCGTAAGAGAAGGACAGAGCGACCAGATTCTCCTTCTGCTTTACCTCAGACGGTAAGGACGTATAGTGGACTCGAGGAAGAGAAGGTGGGTTATTGTTTCTGCTGACTCCAATATTCTGTTTGGTACACTGCCTTACTCCTATCATCAATGCTTATTACATCATCCAAAATTATCGAATAATCAACTTTGATCTTTCTGCTTATGCTGACTTTTTCACACAAAATTACCTATAGAGACGTTCTCCAAGACCTCCACCACCTGATTCTTCAATCCGAACTGAACATTTCGCATCATGGTCAATAGGTTTATCACTTACGATCATAGCTTTCATTTTACGATTCTGGAGAATTGGACATCCTTCTCAAGTTGTATTTGATGAAGTTCATTTTGGTTCTTTTGCATCACATTATATTAGAAGAGAATATTACTTCGATGTTCATCCTCCTTTAGCTAAAATGTTAAACGGACTTGCAGCTTGGTTTGTTGGATTTAATGGAGATTTTGGATTTGAACAAATTGGTGATGATTATATTGCTAATAATGTGAGTGAACCTTCCAATTCATCAAGTCGTTCTGGTCTTATATTAGAAGGATGCGAAGGCATTGTGTATCACGACTTGCATATCACAGGCTGTAATCATAGGAAAGTTTAACAAAGGAGTGGTCGTTAAATGCATGAACTTTGGCTGGAATGCTGAACCGATTAGCTGAAGATTGTTTCTGACTTAGGTTCCCTACGTCGGCATGAGAAGCTTTTGCGCTATCATGGGTTCAATAACGGTTCCTATCGTATTTGGAATAATGAGAGAATCAGGTTATCCAGTTGGAATCGCCTTGCTTTCGGCTGCTTTGATTGCTTTCGGTGAGTAGATTTATTGTGCTGGCTCATGAGTTGCTTTGACTTATCATGCTACAAACAGACAACGGACACATCACACAAACACGACTAATCCTTCTTGACGCTGCTCTTGTCTTGTTCATGGCTCTTTCGCTATTTTCATACGTCAAATTCCATCAATACCGTTATAAAGAATTCTCAAATTGGTGGTGGTTCTGGTTATTGAACACCGGAACTTGGTTAGCGTGTACACTTGGCTGTAAGATGGTTGGATTGTTCACTTTCCTCACAGTTGGCGCTGCTGTACTTTGGGATTTGTGGATGATTTTGGATATTAAGAAAGGCCATTCAATGGTGAGTTAGCTACGTTAAGAAGTTGGTAGGTTCGGAAGAGCACGGCAAGCTAACATATATGATCCGCAGGCATACGTGTGGAAGCACTTCTTTTACCGGGCTATTGGTCTTATCGTTGTGCCTTTCATCCTGTATTTATCGTTCTTCTGGGTACACTTTAAGGTTCTCAAATACTCTGGTCCCGGTGATACCTTCATGAGTCCCGCTTTCCAAGAGACTCTGGCTGGAAATGAGCTATTGCTAAATGCTCAAGGTGAGTTGGCATTTTGCTTAGAATATTTGGCGCTCATATCATCTGATGTGATTTTCTAGAAATTCGATACTTTGATACCGTCACTATGAAGCACAAAGATACCAAGCAATTCCTTCATTCGCATGCTGAGCATTATCCTTTACGATATGAAGACGGGCGAATATCATCTCAAGGACAACAAGTTACTTGCTACCCTCACAATGATACAAACAATCATTGGCAAATTATTCCTACAAAGGAATTACCGGAATCAGGTCGAGGTAGAGTCGTGCGACACAACGATGTCATTCAACTCAAGCATGTCGTTACGAATACTGTCCTCCTAACACATGATGTTGCGTCACCACTCATGCCTACGAACCAAGAATTTACGACTGTTGATCCAGAAGATGAGACGAGGAAGAACGACACCATGTTCAAAGTGGTAATCACAGATGCTCATGACGGAGAACCTTGGAGATCTCTGTCAGGGCATTTCAAATTAGTACATATACCTACCAAAGTGGTTTTATGGACTCATCCAACAGCTTTACCGGATTGGGCGTTCGGTCAACAAGAAGTAAACGGTAATAAGAATCAACAAGACAGGACAACATCTTGGTATGTCGAAGATATCATTGCGGATGGTACTGGCAACGACTTCAAGAACAGAACCACTCACGTTGAACCAAAAGGAGTCAAGAAAGTTGCATTTATCAAGAAATTCTTTGAATTACAAGTCTTGATGTTACAACATAATGCCGGATTGACATCTTCTCATCCTTACGCATCTACCCCAATAGAATGGCCTTTCTGCTTATCTGGTATCAGTTTCTGGACGGATAGTGAGACCAACCAACAAATATACATGATTGGTAATCTACTCGGGTGGTGGACATGCGCAGTCTCGCTATCAGTGTTTGTGGGCATCGTCGCTGCTGACATGTTGGCACGACGACGAGGTCTGGACCCGATCGAAGATGGTTAGTTGCTATCGAACAGCTTGAGCCCTTCACCTACATATGCTGCTTCTCGTGATGCCATCTTGAAATCACAACACTTAGTTGAAGCTGTGCTAACGTTCTATGTTGTTTCAGGCATCCGAAATCGACTTTATCGAAATACTGGATTCTTCCTCGGAGCATGGGCATTCCATTATTTCCCCTTCTACCTGATGCAAAGACAAAGATTCTTACATCATTACCTACCTGCTCATTTGGCTTCTGCATTGGTAGCTGGATCAGTTTTGAACTTCATCCTGGTAGAAGTGGTCAATTACCCAATTAGTTTCGCTGGACCTAAGACAAGGTTACGACCTGCTGTCAGAGCTCAATTGGGTAAAGTAGGATGGGGCGTTGTAGTAGGTCTTTTGGCGATAATCGTTGGAGTATTCTTGTGGTTGGCTCCTCTTACATATGCCTTGACGTGAGTCCCCTTCCTGATCCCTAGAATAATCGCATGGAACAGTCTCTGAAGCTAATTCTGGAAAAAACATTAATAGGTTGACGGGCGAACAAGTGAACAGCAGAAAGCTATTGAGTAGCTGGACACTCCATTTCGAAGCTAAGAAACATCATGCAGACTAGAAGCTGAGTTTATAGAGTATGGAAAAACCAAAAGAGCTTACAGAAGAAGAAGAGGAGGAGCGACAGGTCTTACGGGATGTGAGATGATAGAAGTGGACAATCATACGAGTTGCAAGTGAGCAATCTGATTGATGCATACTCCATTACCCGTCAATTTCTGTGGAGCCGTCAGCACTACCGCCAAAACTGTTCGGTGACGTTATCAAAAAGTATCTTGACGCGAAACAACTGCGCGAAGGTGTAAAGGAGATCCATCGCGTCATACGAGATTCAGAAGTCAAAACTCGACCAAGATCCTTTATAATTATATCCTTGATCATCCTTTGCGCTTATCTTCTCTCCTATAATTTGGGAAGTGAACAACATCTGCGTGAAGAACGGTGCTTCCACTGACTAGAGCAAATTCAGATCATATATCTTTTCCGACTGATCTCTTATCGTCTTCCGCTATTGTCCGTCTTCCGCTATTATCGGCTTGAAAGTGATCAAGTGATATTGACCACTCACAATCACAACACACGAAAATTCGTGGGACTCTTTTTGAAAATTACGCCTTCGCGAATTAGTAAGCTCAGTTTCAATTGCAAGACTAAGATGTATCAACTCCTGTCTTACTACAGAAGATACAGTACAAAAAGAAGAAAGAATACCTGAAATAAAATTGGACTACGAAATCTGGAACAGAAGAAACTATACGTGAATTGGAGCAAGCCTGCGAAGCATCTGGAGTGCATCATTAATGGTATGACGAGCTGAATTCTAATCAGACCAATATATTTCCAGAATCGTCAATAACGTCAATATCTACGGAAGCAACTGGCTTTGTCATCGCTGAGATTGGATCACAAATATCATGTTCTTAGATGAAATAGTAAATTCAAATGATAAACGTGATGAGATGGGCGTAAAAAAGAGTCTTTGAACCGGCGGGAGTCGTGGCATGAGATCGGTTTCACGAACTTGTATATGACTTATACCATTTGCGGATCCATCGGTGTGTGCGTAAAACGAAGGAGTAACATAACATCGTATGGGATGAGAAGTCTCATGAATGCCGTGATGCAGAGCGGCTTCTTCGAGGTTTCAATATGCCTATGAGCTTTACCTTGTTCAGTCAAGTCATCATAGTGTGGTTCACAATCATTTGTTTGATATTGAATGCGGCATTAGAAAAAGGAAAGACACTATCATCAATCACCAGCGGCATATGTTCAATTCGTAGATCTACTTTTCCTGCTATGACGTGAGTTTAAGCTATGATCGATTCTAATCCGGATGTAGAAAATAGATAAATCGCGAACAACAACATGAAAAAGACGATATTCAGGCACGGTTGTTTATGACATATCCGCAGGGTGATCTTCAAAGAAAACAAGCGTTATTAATCGTTGCTTAGGGATTAACAGGAACCACGATACTCAACAATTCTACCCTTTTTGGTATGAAACAGGATACATTTTTACCAAACGGGAATCGTACCTGGCGATGTTCAGGTCACTCAAACTTCTCATTGACGTACAAACACATGCGACTTTCGGGTGCGTACATCATCTATGAGGCGTCTTCCCTCCTTTTTGTGATCTCTGTCGATTTTCCCGTGATGATTATTAGCACGTGTCTCGGAAGGTAAACGAAAAATAATGTTATGTTGAGGAATGGCTGTCTCAAAAGATTAGTAATGGACTCTTGCTGAAACGTCTACGTCTACCTACTTCAGAGGAAATTTTTTCTTTGAAAAGAAAAAAAGGGACTCGTTCTAGAAGAAGGAACCGAAGGATCCTGATCAACTTCTTCTTCTTTTAGAAAAGGTAATGGCTGAAATTGCGAACCATGCTATACGCTCCTTTTGGATCGGTCGGAAGCTCCCAAATCGGTTCCGAGAATTTAACCTCTTCCTTCCACACTATATACCATCTACACCTTGTGAGCCATATCGGCATGAATTGCGCAATTGCACGGTCTTACACGTTACTACCAACTGCAATTCTAGTGGGGCGTACTTACAATACGACAACCCCGGAACGTTACATACGGTCGGATGTACCTTTTTCTCTTCAATTGTAAGCGATGGCACGATGCATTTTTTTGGGACCGGCATATGTCATGTTTGTTCCTTTCGTCATTGATCAGCGTTGTATATATACCTTTCATCGACGTGATCTGTGATCCATTTGACTGTTGTTCCTGTTTCTTTCTTGTTTGGTTCAGCATCCTCAAGAGTCGATTGATATATCTTTCCGCATCATTCACTTGTTTTTTTAGCTCGATCGATAATTGGAATTTAACGATTTGTTTACAACGGTTTATAATCAAGTGCATCATCATCTCTACCGTCATTTGGTAGATCATTTTGGAAATATCCTGGACGTAGATCTCTTCTTAGTTACCTTTTCATTCCAGGATATTTGTCCTTTTTTGGGATCTGAACAGTGGAAAGGGGACAAGATTTTGGTGACGCGAAGAGGAAGAGCGGAGTAACCTAAACTCTAAATATTCCTCTTTTTCAATTCATCGGGGGATGCCTGGAATTCCAAATTAAGATTAATCATGGTCTCGATCA
This sequence comes from Kwoniella pini CBS 10737, assembly GCF_000512605.2. Classification (NCBI taxonomy): domain Eukaryota; kingdom Fungi; phylum Basidiomycota; class Tremellomycetes; order Tremellales; family Cryptococcaceae; genus Kwoniella; species Kwoniella pini. The sequence continues at coordinate 794,762 of NC_091717.1, read as the reverse complement.
CTTCTCAAAACACTGAAACCAACAAAAACACTACTAGTGTAAGTGATATTCTACATTCCTTCATCTCCAATCCTTGCCACTAATCCTTCTCGCTCAACATCATCAACAAGCATCAACATTCACGATTGACGCAAAGCTGATCATTCCCCCATTCTGGGAAATCCTCCACAGCCCGTCATAGCATCTTCATCTTTCCGAATCCCCGCCAATTCGACCTCGTCTCAATCACAATTCACCAATACCCATGCAGTAAATCCTATTTTTACTGAAACGGTATTCAGTTTAGAACCAGTGATTCAAGCTTCAACACCCGCACAAGCATCAACAAACACAAATGTCTCCCCAATATGTTCAACATCTCAAAGAACATTAGAATCATTGACGCTCCCTCAAACACCACAATATACTGATCCTTCTCCTTCAACTTCCTCAACTCTGACAACTATTGCATCCACATCCAGTCAATCACTTTCTGCAACCACCTCACCGACTTTACGTAGCGCTGGGGAATCAGGTAGAAGAGCATCTATCTGGAATAAGCCCAAGATATTAGGGAAATCAAGTGAAATAGATAAAGAATTACGTACCCAAAAGATGAACATCAATATGCGACCCACATCCTCTGGTTCGAGGAAAGGTAAAGAAGTCGTAGAGATGGCTTCTTTGTCTATTACGGAGACCTCTTCTGCTGCTGGAAGGAGAAGAACGGAGGGGCCAGATGAAAAGGATAAAGAGGATATGGCTATGGCTAAATGGAGGGTGAGTTCATTGCATCTCTACCTAGGTGCTCTTCCACTTCTTCACTACTAACACGTTCCAATGTGTGCTGTAGAAATGGGTTGTGGAAAAACCCATCGACACCGGTTCAAGCGATCATTCTCCTATACGTTCTCGTCGTGCAAGTCCAGCTAGTACCATGGCTACAGGTTTACACGGATCAGCTTCGCCGCGAATTAGCGTCTTCACAACATCACCACGAGTCACCCTATCACCCCGACAATTCCCTCCACCAGCTGGCTCACCATTAGAACCAGTCGGTTCAGCAGGATCATCATCTTCCTCACCTGGAGCTGGAAGATTATCAGGTTTCTCCCCCAAAGCAAGTTCGACGAGGTTAGGATCAGGTTCGGCAATAGATGCGGAAGTTTGTAATACTGAATCGGTGATGGCTTTAAGGGATGTCGAACTTGCGATCGACGAAGAAGTATTAGAAAGGAATGAAAGGATGAGGCACTACAATGGATCTCAAGCTAGAAGGATGTCCACACATCCACGTATATCAGAATTACCAAATCCTTTTTCGGATATCTCTCAACGATTAGGATCAAGGAGAGTCCGACCGATAGTTTTAGAATTAATACAAGCTTTAGGTCATTATCTGGACGCTGTGTGGTGTATAACTTATCCAAATAGACCATGTCCTTGGGTTATAGGTGTAGATGAATCGCCTATGCCTGCTTCAGTAAGAAGGATGACAATGGCACAAAACGGCGAATCATTAGGTTCTGTGACAACGTGGAAATCGCCCATGGTCACTGCGGTACAACAAGGAAAGAAATCGGGTCACGTTGTTCAGCCGCCAACCGTACAAGATGTCAAATTTTGGGGAGATGAAGTGACCTTTGCGATAAGGGATGTAGACGAAGTGGTGGGAATCTATAAAGGGGTCGGATGGGCTTTCGGTTCAGCCATGCGAGATGGTGTCTACGGTACTGTCACTTCGGATAATGTGTTGGGCAGTAACGGTGAGGGAGGCGGTATGGCCAGACTCCTCAACGATCTGGAGGAGGCTATCTGGTGAGTAATTTCTGGTGATGTGCCGTCAAAAAGAATTGCTTAGACTGACTTGAACAATTCTGATTATAGGGGTGACGCTCAACCTCGACCGACAGATCTGTCATATGACCTTCCAATAGACTTTGATCCTTATGCTGTGCCAGATGATCAAGAATTATTGATAGCTGCATCAGTCCCACGAGGAGGCCAAGCCAGATCAGCACTTACGGATTTCTTTGGCGAGTCTCGAATTACCGGAAAACAAGGTTCTACAGCGGTTCAAGGAGGAGTTCCAATAATGGAGGAAGAGATAGATGCTTTACCTGATTTAATCCAAAATTCAGATGAACAAGATATCGAAGATGGAAATTCTGAAACGGATAATAAATCAGATATGATTAAATCGCCTACACTTTCTAGAGGAAGATCAACAATGACTATACCTGGCGTGAATGATCTACCTCCAACAACGGAAGGAATGACATTAGAAGAGTTAGGCAAGAGAAGGCATCTTGAATGGTTGAACAACCAAAGGTTGGGTTTGGATTCTTGGTAATTTTCCATACTAGCATTTACCCGGCATATGGCATAGAGTTTACATATGATATTGGAAACAATAATATTCGTCGGTGTCATGTTTGTAACATTACTTAACGGAGTTTTAGACTTCAAATGCCACGACTTTAAAGTGATATCATGCATTTCCGTTTTCAGCAGAAATCCGTTTTCAGCCTTTCTCCATTGTCTCGCACCTGACATGTTCAGTCCATCGAAATAATCTCAAACTTCGCATAATGGGAATTGATATCTCTTACGATTTGAGCAGATATCTGTCAGAATTGAAGCTAAATCTCGGGTTGAGTCATATCGCAACGAGGCTAGTGGCCTACCTTTCACGAAAGGCCTTCTGAAAGGATGTCGATACCGTTCGACAAGTCCTCTCATAAGATATGGCGAAAAACCAAGATACGGTCGATCCTGGTGAATACGGATTAGCAAGATCTACAGTGACTCTATCAGGCCTTCTGAATGCTATCGACGGTGTATCGAGTCAAGTGAGTCTTTTATCTTTGTTTAGGATGAAAGATTTGGGGATCTAGAGTATTCAGACTGATGGCAGAACGAGATCTTAGGAAGATTGCATTCTCTTCGCCACCACGTAAGTTGTTGTAGTAATACTGTACTTGATTAAGGCTAAATGTACTTTCCAATTCAATGCCTTAGCAATCATCCTGACAGGCTGGATTCAGCTTTATCTAGACCAGGTAGACTCAATGTTCAACTGTCCTTCGAAGACGCTACGTTTGATCAAGCTAAAGCACTCTACGAGCACTTCTTCCCCTTTTCCCAATCAGCTGAATCAGATGAATCATCCCTAAATTCCAAGAACAGTATTCTGGATGAGAAAGAAAATTCGAAGATGAACGAAACAATCCAGTCTCAAGATGACTTAGATAAACTTTCAACTGAATTTGCGAATGGTATTTTCAACCCTACTCCGTCCTTGCCTGTATCAGGTGAAGAAGAACAGGATTGCCCCGCTGAATTTAGTATTTCGATGGCGGGATTACAGGGTTATCTCTTGACTTATAAGAAACAACCTCGATTAGCAGCATCCAATGCTGCTCATTGGTCTAATGAGATCCGAAAGCAAATGAAAGAGAAAGAGCAGAAACGAATGGCTAAGCGAGCTGAAGGAAGGAAGGTATTGAAAGATAGCTTGCATGGGACTGACACAAAAGTTGATGATTTCAAGAATGAGGTTGCTAAATAGCTGTCGAATTGTCGTCACGACATCATTGTGTAGCTAGGTTATCCTCGGCATATCAAATTTGATTGTATATACATACACGGTATACACTGAAGTACTCAGACCCCTTTAATCCCATCTATAGTTCCGAAATTGTCTACTTTACATTTATGCAAATATGAGTGTAGAGACTAAATTAAATCTAAAATTATACTTTTCAATATCATGTCACATTTTCTGTTTAGATTGGCCATTTGAAAGCCATTGCAATATGCAAAGATCCATGCAGATCGAGTCGGTTACCTGTATTAGCTTTGTACATTTTCACGCTGAAACGGCGCCGAAAGGATTTCCAGCGAGAATCTTTCATGTTCTGGCTGGTGACTGGCTGAATTCCGACTTTCCTCCTCTTTGACTCCTGGCGTGTTCGACATCATATTGTCGTCTTCTTTTTCTGTATCTTTGTCCTCCACCGATGTTCCTTGCAAGCTGTGCTTCTTCAGCCTCTTGGTATGTCGATGACTTGATCTTGTCACAAGGAACCATAAAAAGACATCTGCAGCCATGAAAGCCACTGTGAAAGGTTGGAGAATCCATACGCCGTGCTAGAGATACAGATAAAAAGTCAGCTTCTGCACTCTACAAAGCTCCGTAAATGTGTGTTCACCTTTTCCGATATAGCTCCGACCATACTAAGAAACCCATACGAGTTAGCGAATCAAATGGAATTTGCTGCCAAACTGACTTACAAAGGCATGATAGCACTTCCAGCTTGACCCAGACTAGCTATCCAACCTATTGTTCCACCTTGCAATTCGCCAGGTAGGATATCGACCACAACATTCATGACGATTGGATACATCGGACCTAGGAATACACCGATTATAGAGAAGCAAATTGCATTTCCCACTATGGTGTGAGTGAACCAAATTATTATTGATAAAACCAAGACTAAAGCAGAGCTACGATGGACACATATCAGTCATGGTGGACTGTACTTGAAATTCAGACTATGTTACTGACTAGATGTATATAGATAGATAATTGCCTAATTTCTTAGTCACCGGTATAAGGACTATTCTGCCTACAGTCAGACCTAAAATGAAACAAGTTAGCTGCACTTTACGGATTTACACGTGCATGTGCACACTCACCCCCGAAATATCCGGAAGATACATAACCTGAATTGTCATTTCCACCTCTCTCATCTAACAAGAATGATGTCTACAACAACATCATCATTAGCTTGAAGCCGAACTTGATACATGGATGCGACGGAACTTACGGCCCATCCTCCTATCGTGACTTCCACGCCAACCTGTTGTGACCAGCGTACGATTAGTATAACTCGGGTGCCCCAGCGACTGAACAGTGACTCACGTAAATTAGCATATAAAAAGCCATATAATGTACTACAGGAGTTGTAAGGATTTGTTTCATCTTCCCACCACTTCCACCTCCCTCGTGAGTCGGATCGACCTCCTTTGATGTCCCATCTTTATTATACCTAATTTCCAGTTGCCTTTTACCAACTATCTGAGTCTCTGTTCGACCTCTGAATGCCACTACTAATGCTAGAACGGTAATTAAAGCTAATCCTAATGATGCAGCGAAGTATAGGTATACTCTCGAGGAGACATGTTGCACGAATGCTGTGGAAACGAATGGTGACACTGTTGCGCCAAATCCGTACATTGCGTGCATCAAAAACATCTTGGTTGAACTATCTTCCAATCGGGTGACAAGGGAATTGACTTGTGCATCCTAGAAATATGAAACCTTCAGTATTCGTCCATGATATTTACCTCGAAGACACACGTCTGAAGTTGAGGTCAATTACTCACCTGTAGACCTAATCCGAAACCATTGAACACGTAGGCAATAACAAATAGAGGAAAAGGACATCCCCAGCAAATCAAGATATACGCTAATCCTTGCATTGAAGCACCAAAGGGAGCGGCTATACCGAAACCGAAAGAATCTGAGATATATACGTTCGTTAATCCGGAAGTCATAAATCCTGCAAAGTTCGCTAGCCAAATTGTTGATACTGAACATTTGTATTAGTTTATATCCGGCTCTATCATAAAAGGCGTGAAGGATGTCGATTACTTACTGACTAAATAGTTGACCTGAGTCAGATGAGCATGGTCAGCCTCCTCATCCAGCATAGATGAAAACGAGTTAAGGAGGGACATACATTATAATACCCCTGTAAAGACGGTAGTAGAGGACCTTGACTCGCATCGTTCCATCCGGCGAGAAACATTACTAAAAAAAGTACCGCTCTGAAGGCTCGAATGTCAGCGTTGACGATTACTTGTATACTCCACGTACCAAAGCGAATGGAAAGCAGTACGTTTAATTGAACTTACAGCATTACTCCTGCCAATCTCTTTGACGGCAATGCCTTCTCCTCTCGCAAAAACTTGAATAGATAATGACTTTTCTGAGGTAGGGTTTTTTCACCATCTCCCACTGAATCACCTTGGTCTGCTCTCGCTATCATATCTACTCCGGTAGCTACAGTCGGTTCTATCGGTTCGTGAGGGAGATAGTCCTGCACATTGTGGCTGGTGGGCGACATTGTGCCTGAAGTATTTTAATGCAAGTCAATTGGGTATAATTTACCACTTCAGATACGTCCTTGACAAGCAGATCGGATGCTATACACGATTGCTCTATACTATATTAAAACATTGAAGTCTGAATAGGATTAAAGGAGCGTGATGTCGTCTTCATGTAGCCAGAATATACAATCGGGGAGAGCTGGCTCTGACTATATTGTCCTGTTCGTTCGATCTATGCCAATCAGAGATTCGGATGATCTGTAAATTATGTGGAAATTGCGAATCTTCTCTTGACTTCTCGAGTCTAGGGGCACATGAATTATCGCTGAGACGTATGTGGATGTGTCATGGTGGTGTAGTGAGCAAGATTATGCAGGTTATGAGCCGAGTCAAGCGAAATGGTGACTATCTTTATTCGGATCAACCTCGGACCGTCGAAATATTTGTGCAACATGGTGAAATGGAAACAGTAAGAGCGGGGCATCATGCGGATTCTACGGAGATATTTTAGGCTTTTTTGTCTTTTTGGCCCTATTAGCCGATTTAACAGATTAACCTTTTATTCGTGCTTACAATGTACGAACACATCGGTTTGACTTTCCAAGACTCATTTCTTGCTTCATATGACTTATTTCAGGCGTTACTTCATATTTATAATGGAGGGAAATTTGGGAATCATCAATACCTGTGAGACGAACCTGGTGATCTCCCCAAACACATTCTCCGATGCTCCCTGACCGACGTCCAAGCTCCAACCGAAATCCCCCTTGTAGCAACAGCCGCTACCATCACCAACTAACATTGTGACACAGATCATCCTCGGATCTTTGGGTGATACTGATGGACAAACAAGCTGGCACGATGACCTGAAGACACCTGTGCCCGTTTGATGACCGGGTCGAAGTGGAAGATAGGCAAGGGTGGTCCACGAGGCACATTTTGATTTGGAAGGTACAAAAGATTATATGGACCCGACCAAATTCGCACGGATCACCCTTGGTGGAGTGAAACCTTCCTTTGGGCAATCATTTGATGACCAACTTTAGATGATAAACCCCTTGACCACGATCAAATCCACACATCTACCTAACATATTTCCTCTTTCTCGCAAGATAGGATGGATACGAATAATCTAATCATCCAGATCACTTCGCGTTCGATTTATCTTTTTCTGGTCTTCCTTTTTATCGGAGATGACTAACTTATGAACAGTATTTTCATTTAACTAACCTATGTCTAATCAAGTTGATTGGACTATTTCACAACCTGCCAACAATCTCACCAGAGTAGATGTCTGTCAGATATATAAAGTCAATCCGGCTTTGTTTTCTTTCCCTTCTCCTCATCATCAACTACAAGTTTAGGTTGAGCTCCCTCACCAATCATGGAAGCTCAACCTCTGTCTCTCCCCTCTACGGGTAAACTACCAGCCTCGATCGTCCCATCATCCTCAGAAACTCCTTCAAATGGTACTATCTTTGTGCCCGACTTGATTCAACTCCTCGCGCAATCTTATCCGGGCTTGACTCCAACTTCATCCGACTTACCCAATGATCTCGTCATCAGCTCGGATCATCTTGTAATCAAGTGGTGGGATCTTCCTCCTGGGTATACCACAGGCAGTTGGGCCGAGTGGGAACCCGAAGCCCCATACAAGCCTAGTCCAGATGAACCCCTCGTAGCATATGAACAGAAAGACGTGGACGATTTGCTGGACAGAATGGTGGAAGAAAGAGAAGAACAAAACGCTGAGGAGAAGACGTGGGAAGACAGATATGAGGTCAGTTCGGCTTTCGTGCCTCACCCCACAGACAGCGTTAGCTGATGTAGTCTCACGCAGATACAAACTCCCGCTGATCAATCATTCGATGTTCAACTGGAGGAAAGTACTGTCGCTTCCAGTCGTAACGATATATCGCCGACTACTTCTCCACCACATTCTCTCAGCTCCACACATCTTATGATTGAGCGACCTTTCTCTGATCAGAATCACAATCAGGACCATCTTGACAGTCCGAGGGATCAGGCCGCTTACAAACCATTCGAAGCGAAAAAGAACATTACTCCTACCATCAATGGATATCCCAAAGCAGGTGACGATTCTGCTCAGAACCCGCCGATCGGCGTTGACATTATCTCACACAACCAACCAGAGATCAGTTTCAATTCATCGCCCAGTCCTCCCCTGAACCCAATCCAAGATCAAATTATGCCTTATGAGGCCATCGAGGAAGTGAAGGACACCCAACTAGTCATGGAAACCGAGCTATCTTCAAACCACAGTCTCAGCGATAGCGATGGACTAAAAACACCCTCCTCTTCCGGCTTCCAAACGCCAAAGTGGAAGTGTCACGCATCATCGATCGTCAAAAGCCATGAGCATAGCCCTCAAACTCCATCGAATCGAGTCATTCTAGTGGACACTTCCCATATATCGGTGTGTCACGGTGCCTTTAGGCAAGCTTGCACCTCGATATTCCACCCCGACAACTCATTCGGACCGAGTGCACTCGCTGATCGCTCTAGAGTTCTCCAACGATCTGCAACTTGTCCAGCTGTCTCGACCACTGTCACCAAGACCGATCAAGAGGCGTGTCCACAATCATCGGCCGGCCAAGTCCGTGCAGTGATTCCTACCCACCCCGACGATTCCATGTGTTCAACGGCTCGAACCTCCCTGTCAGCACCTCAGCCCTTCCTCGCTGAGCAGCAGGTGACCGAAGAGTCGCCTGAATTTGAGATGGCGCAGCCAGATGATTCCCCCTTGCTTGACGAGTTCAGCCGTCTCCATCTCGCGCCGCGCAATCCTCCAGCAATCGAAGGGATATCTACCGATCTGTCGACCGAATCAAATGCACCTCATCCTCGCTCTAGTCAAGATAGTCGACCAAGTCCAGAGCTATCCGTTTTAACTACTCCTATGACCTCACACAATGGCAACGCTGCACTCCCACTTTCGCCGCTCCCAGATAACGTTACGACCGTCCTTTCTGAGTCCTTTTCTGCGGAAGTTTCCAACAGCTCTACGCTAGACCACAATATGTCGAAAGACCATAAGGGAGAAGTGCATCGCCTCATGGTATCACAGCGAGATGGTCAACCTGACTTGTTCGATTTTGACGAAGATTCTTCCAAAATCCCCGAGGCTCAACAATCCTCAGAAGGAGTTATCGTGCAGACAATTACCTGCACTACGGATCGTGCAGAACCTGGAGTACGTGGCCAGTTCGAAGCTGAAGGGGAGCAGATAGGCGAGTACACTCCTCAGGCAGAAGAGGATACCGGAAACGGAGGTTTCACCGTCGAAGGTCATCAAGGTGTTCCAGAATCCGAGGAAGAAACATGTGTTGGAAATAAGTCGAAATCATCTCAGGACTCTTACACTTCAACGGCTGAACGCACTCTAAAAGGCCGCTCGAAGCGGAAAGTCGCCACTCAAGACGAAACGGCCGCTCCAAAGCCAAAGCGTAGGTATACCAGGAGGACAGAAAAGAATGAGACTGGGGCAGTTAAACCGGAACAAAAATCTGCGGCAAGTCAAGATATCGATGGTATTTCTCACGCAGTGCCGAAGAAAAGGGGAAGGCCATCTCACAAACACCTGATACAGCAGCAAGTTACTGAACATACTGCCGCGCTATCATCTGCTGTATGTGTCTTGATTCTCGATCAGGTCGTGAAAACGCAGAGAGAGCTCACGAATGTCCCACTTCGTAGGGTCCATCGCGATCAACAAAAAGCACAAGCGTCGCTCCTGCTGCTTATTCAGTAGGGGCAAATTACGGACAGCCACTTCAAGCCAAACCAGTATGTCCATCTAATAAGACATACTATCAGAGATTGCTGATCATGCGGACAGCACGCAAAGTCGCACCCCAATCGTCAAATTACCTCCTCAGCTCTTCAAGCAGCCAATACAAAAGCTGTTCGATCCTATTGGGTGACGAGGGAGTCGGATGAAAAAGCACAAGATGACGACTGCTCCTCCTCCAACCCTGTAAGTAGGCATTTCAACCCTATCACGCGGTTGAAATGAACTGACCAATGCGCTCCACGAAACAGACAAGTGCTCCACAATTCACAAGAGCGATGCCACAACCTCCGGAAAGGGAAAGCGCTCGACAGGCTAATCGCGCTCTCCAAAATTGTACCGCTTCCGCACGTACACATAGAAGATCAATCTCCACAATCTCCTCCACCGAAGATCCTTTGCTTCTTACTCCTACTGTCAGTGCAGCCTCAGCTTCTTCACCCACCTCCGAGATAAACGGGAGTAAGTTGATTATGAGAGGCCAAATCACGCCTTATGGTAAGCACCGACGATGGGAAGCTGAGGAGGTGAGTCCAATCCTTAACATGATCCCCGCAAGTGGCAGCTTACAACAGTTCTCCTTCAGGATGCAATAATACTGAAAGTCTATGAGCAATACGAAGACACAGATATGGATCGTTTGCAAATGAGTACACTGATGGAAAAGAATCTCAAGAAACTCAATTTTGAGATCCAGAGAACTTCGGGATCAATCAAATGGAGGTGAGAATCAATCTAAAGTGGTACCCTATCCCACAAGGACTAACGGGAGGTTCAATGAGGTAGATACACGCTTATCAACAAACAGCCCGATTTGAGGGCTCGAGCAAAGCTAGTCGACTTGTCCGGTTTTGAATTTGTTGAACTGGAAGACCTAGCCCACCAGTCCGTCCTAAGTCAAGTAGACTATGACGACTCAGTTTAGAGCGTTCGCTATGAACAGATGCAGCAGCTAATGTTGTAACTTCCTGAATAAGCTACGGTCCTGTATATACATATATATCAATATACCACCGAACAGATAGACTGATATGTTTGCGAGTTACCTTCATTCGCTCGGCGCGTTGTGCTTTAATACCTTCTAGGGCATCGGGCAACCCCTTTCTCCCATTGTAAACAGTAAAAGTCCCACTGGGCCTGAGCTTTGTATCCATGTATCTTTGTAAATACATCCCCGTGAGTTCTAGTCTACGTAGCCATGTATAAATATGTAAATAGACGTTTATCTATGCGGATTCCGGGAGGTGACACCACGCCACACGTAATTTGTGCTGGCAAGTCATATCACGTGACATACGAGTTGCCTTAAGGTCAAGTTGAAGTTAAGTCAAGCTTGATGGAAAGGCTGACTATAATGACATTCCTTCATTTCATATCGGTATTCTACGCGAATAATTCCCACTCATAATCAACTGAGTAGAGGTCTATGGACTTGCTTCGTGGGTCTAGTAGTCCTCTTTACAAATCCTTTACGCGCTTAGTAGCGGATTTGATTGGAAGAGAATCGATTTCAACATGTTGACTTCCTTACCATCATTTTCTCGGTTAAACACCATGGCATCATCAAATGATCCTTTTCAATCTCAACAATTGCAATCTCAACAACAACAGTATATACAGGGATATAATCCACAACAAATGGGTCAACAACCTCTTTATCCACAATTACCAGGTTTACCTAATCAATCGCAAAATCAATATGGAGGAGTTGTTCAACCTTTTTCTCAATATTCACAAGCAAATGTTGTTCCATTATCAGGTCCATCTTATCAAAATCAACATCAAAATATTGTTGGGCCATACAATTCACAATCAAATTCACTTTACGTACAAAATCAACAACAACAACAAAATGGTGGATATAGATATCCTCAACCTACTTCTGGAATTCAGTCTACTCAAACTCAATTATCACCTCAAATTCTTGAAAGTGTTTCAAAAGATGAAGATCCAATCTATGGACCTTTAAGTAGAGCAAAAGGAAAGATAGATAGAGCGTTAATAGGTGATAATGAAATAAGTACTGATTTAGCGGATGGTATGAGTCATCCTTTGCGTGAGTATTGCTCAAATCATTTCGATACTCGATGGTGTTATACACATTATTGAATTTTTAGAGAGAGTGGAGATCATTGAAAAATTCCTTCTGTCTTCGTACTGCATTGATGCTCAAGGAATAGAGCTGATACTGCAAATCGTGGAATAGAATCGAGCGAACCATACATACATTCTCCAAGTAATGCTACCGCTTTCAAACCTGCTAAAATAACTAAGAGGACGCCTTTACCTGATGCCTTGCATCAAGAGTTGAATTGTGAGTTGGTGAATATACTTGATCTGGGAATGTCTGACAGTAACCCTTTCAGACAAACATCTGACCGCTAAGATGGGTTTATTCGAAGATATCGAAAGAGCTTGGTTCACAGTAGACAACAAACTGTTCTTGTGGGATTACAGTGACGGGTGAGTATTTCGTCTTTAGAATCTGTTCGCTGTACAATCGAGCTCAGACTAAGACTCCTTATGTAGACGCGACTTCAGTCGATATGATGAGCAGAACGATACCATACAGGCTGTTGGTCTTGTTAGGGCTCGAAAAGGTTAGCTATGATATTGCGACTAATAGCGATTAATAGCTGACATCACTTGGCCATGGGTAGATGTCTTCGTTGATGAGATCACCCACGTCCTCTTGATCTGCACATCCTCCAAAATCACTTTACTTGGTCTTTCCAAACCTTATAATTCCAAGGAGATCAATCTGTACGCCACGAACCTGTCAGTCGAGTCACCTACCGCAATGATAGATATCAAAGGCACTCCAGCTGGTCGGATCTTCATGTTGGGCGCAAACAAGGATCTTTACGAATTAGATTACACTTCGGATAGTTCTTGGTTCTTTGGAAGTTCCACCAAAGTCGGTCTACATAACAGGAGTAGTGGTAGTTTGGCAAATTGGACACCCGGATTCTTAGCTTCAAAGTGTAAGTCCCACCTTCTTTTCAAATTTCCGGCTTGCTAATAACCTAACCGGTACAGCTAAAGAGGGAGTCGAATCTTTCGCTCTTGATGGTCAGCAAAGTCGATTATACACCTTGCACACTGGTGGTGAAATCGAAATGATCGATATCTCCGGTGGAAATTACCAAAGTAGAGCAAGATATACCAGATTGAAACACGATCTCAATAGAAACCAACAGGGTGGTAACGTTAGTATAGTGTCATTAGCCGTAGTCGGAGGGCACGAGAGCAAAAGAGTGTCACTTGTCGCCATCGCATCGAACGGTAAGTTTGAAATGGAAATAGCTTGCTTTTGTCACTAACTCTTGAATAGGCTATCGAGTATACTTCACAACTTCCCCTTCTTTTTGGCCTCATATCTTCCGACCTCCCATTACCTCTCAAGCGAATCTTCCCGTCTCCTCTCAGTCTTTCTATTCATCCGGGACATTCATGTCGGTACAACACGACAACTCAGCACCGATGCCTCAAACACAGCTAAGTATAGCTGTACCTCATTGCGGAAGGCAATCGGCCTTGCGGGAAAATCTCGAATCTTACGAGGCTCCCGCATTCCAAGAATGGACAATCACAGAAATTATTCCTAGTCAAGTTTGGACAATTGTGGAATTACCGGCCACCAACCCTGCCTATGCTCCTCCCAGTCTCACCCGCTCTGACGGTATTGCGCTCTCAGCTTTACCTCGACAAGCCACTACCCAGTCGAGAGAATTCTTGGTTCTCGCTACGAGTGGATTATTCTGTGTTAGTCAACCTAGACCTATTGATATGCTCCAAGATGATTTGGAGTTGGAGAAGGATGCAGCTATAAATACTGTTCGATTGCAGTAAGTCATCGAGCACGAGCGAAATATACATAGGGGAGCTGACAATTTGGCACCCAAAAGATTCGGTAAATCCCAGCTTGCAGCTATGTCCTTACAATTAGGAGCTACCAGCGACCTCAAAGCAATAGATCTAGCTTCAGCCATATCGACAATACTCATCACATCGGGCGAACCCATAATCAAAGACGGTACTGGAGGAAAGAGTATAACTTATTCAGGAAGGCATGATGGTCTAGCATTGATCATTGCTAGATACCTGAGACCGATATGGAACGTCAAGGTCACTGTCCCCTCTGTCCCTGGTAGGCAAATCTTAGCTTTACCTGAAGCAACGCTGCTGGCTGTTCAAGGGAGATTAGAGAAATTGCGTAGATACCTTGATGAGTAAGTCACGCCCTTTCATTTCACGTGTGACCGATATTGACACATGTGCTTCTATAGACACCCCTTCCAGAGATATCAAGCCGAAGGTGATGCTAAAGTCGCTTGGGATCAAGAGGATATGTCTATACATGGATTAGAAGTTTTGCTCAAGCAAGCGATTGAGGCGATCTCGTTCATTCTGCTATTGTCGGACTACAAAATATCGGATGTCATCCTCAGGTAAGTAGACCAATAAGTGATGTAAGCTGCAAGACGAGGTACTGATATGAGAGATCTATCTGCTTAGGACTGATCCTCAAACCCAACAAACCCTTTCCAACCTTACTTTCCAAGCCCTTTTGACTAGCATTGATGGTAAAGATGTTGCGAGAAAGCTAGTCACTGCGTTGATCGAACAACAAATAGGTCAAGAATTAGGCGTACGTTGAACAGCTATTTCACTACGCGATACAGCAAGCTAATAACAGTGGTGCAGATTGACACTCTCAGTGAGATACTACAGCAGCGATGCGGGACTTTCTGTCAACCTGGTGATGTGGTTATGTACAAGGTCAGTCGCTTCGAATCCAGGGCGTTGTTATGTTAAAATGCAGCTGACTTCGGTCAATCTTGCAGGCTGAAGAATCGATGCGTCGAGCAGAAGGAGCAAGGGACTTCGCAGAGAAGACTGATTCATTAGCGGAATCATTACGCCTTTTCACCAGAACAGCAGGTTCGATACCTATACCGAGACTGCAAGAGGTATCGAAACGATACAGGAATATGCAATACACATTTGGTGAGTCTATGGACATCTAATTAACGCGATGCGGTCTCGAGCTGACCGATACACAGGTGCAATTGAATTACCGCTGAAGACCGCCGTTGAGCTCGACCCAAACGATAAAGCAGTAGACTTCGTACGAGATGGTGAACATCCGAACGATCCTCGTAAAGCGTTGTTCGAAGCTAGAAAGCAATGTTACGAGATGGTCATTGATGCTCTAGGAATGTTTGATGAATTGTTGGATAGTGCTACGGCTCAAGGGAATGGTACGTGACTGCGTTCTGCGATGACATTGTCAGTCCACTCACCACTTTCCATATAGCTTCCAGCGCCACGCAGAAAAGGGACGAAGCATACGCGCTTGCCATTGCTTCTGACGACGAGCTTTTCCATTTCTACCTGTACGACTGGCATGTCGAGCGTGGTCTCCAAGAACAACTGCTAGAGGTGAGCTGTAGCAAATTATCGAAACAAAGTCTTGTAGCTCACAACTTCGTTTTAGTTTGATACGCCTTACATCGAAAAATATCTCAAGCTTACTGTCAATGATGTGGAAGATCGACGAGACTTATTATGGAAGTTTTATGCCCGCAGGGAAGAATACTTAGCTGCTGCCGAGGCCCTCTCAAGTCTCGCTACTAGGCCAAGGTTTGTCCATCCAAGGTGAAGTCAATGCATGGATCGCTCCAGCTGATTTGTCGTGTGAAACAGTCCTATGGTCCTACACGATCGACTATATTACCTTGCTCAAGCTCTTACTTCGGCCAAGTCAGCTGCTTCGTTCGGATCGGAAGATGTGGAATTCACATCAAGACTACAAGAACAGATTGACGTTGCTCAAGTTCAAATGGAAGTTGCTCGTGGAGTTGAAACTCATCCTGATATGAGTGCGGACGACAAGAACGAGACTCTGTCTAGGCTGAATACTGATCTACTTCAACTTGATGAGGTGAGTTCGACGTTCCATTCCAAATGAAACGCCCCTTCCTGGTTCGGTTCAGCTGACACGCACGAATGAATAGCTATACCAGAATTTCGCTCGACCACTGCGATTATACGAACCTATCTTACTCATCCTGAAAACAGCCGATACGAGGATAGATGATGTATGCGAAGCTGTTTGGAGACAATTGATAGGATCATTCAGAGCGGCGGGCAACGTTGCTATGTCTGAACACATCATAACACTCGTCAAGAGGTATTTCCCATCCGAAGCTGCTCCTTTGGGTAAGTGGTAGTGAATCTTTCATGTGTCAAGGCGGAAAGCATATTAATCAAGTTCAATAGACATAATGGTTCCCGTTGTTTACGCCGAAGCACAAGGAGCGCAAGGTGGTTCAGCCGGTTGGGCATCGATAGCTTTGCTTGATGGTGGTGTGCCTTTGAGGGATCTTTGGGAAGCAACTGTAGGACTATACGAGAATGTGAGTAATCGATTCGCTACGAACCCTCCGATATTGTATGGGGCAATACTGATTGTTATGGGGCTACAGTCTGATGATGACGAGAGAGACTATTATGCCGAGGAAGTTTCGGTATTAGCTTCTAGGTGGGTTAGCAGGAAAGACGAGATACCAGCGGCCGAGGTGAGTTTGCATTCCTTCGAGGTTCATGGGATGACACCGACTGATATGACTGACGATGTTTACTTTCTCGTTTGTAGGTTGAACGATTCGCCTCCGCATATCTGTTACGTACGAACGGAGGTCCATTGGATGAAGTTAAAAGGGATACTAGAGATAGATTAACAGCTGCGAAACAAGCTGCTGTGAGATACTAGAAGGTTATAAAGATAAATTATCAAGGCCAATCAAGTCGGAAGATCCATAACGATATAACTGATATAATGTATGCATATTTGCTCAGCATATATACGTTTTAATGATATGTACCATAATACCATCCCACTGCACTTAATGCTATTCCACAAACGAAATTAACACCTGAGTTAGATAATACGTTTATTCCATACCCTATTTTCTTAACATCTTTGTCTGTTATCGATTTCTGAGATTGATCAGTCAAGATTTTATTCTGCGAATTCGAGAAATAGGTAACTTGTAAATAAGCACCAAGAAGTGAATCGAGCTAAAACAAATCAATAAAAGATCATTTAGTTTTAATTTCAGTATTGGAGTCTACTAATATGTATACTTACTAAGCTCCCTGTTAAACCTAAAACTGCGCCCATACTTATCAACTCGACAGCCCAACCCAATTGATTTCTTGACGCTGGGTTTTCGATCAATAAATCAATAGACATAATTAAACCAATTAAACAACCTCCTAATAAGGAAGTACCAATTCCTAAAGGTGATATAGCACCATTTGTACCTTTTGGTACTGGTTTAAGGGTTGGCAGATATATAGGTTGATTAGTTGATAAGATACCTAATTCAGAAGCTAGAGTATCTGCTAATATAGTTGCGTTCAATCTGATATACGTCTCACTATAAGCTCGAAGCATACGAAATTCTGAGAAGGGTTGTTAAGGTGAACGGAACGTACCCTAATGATATGTATATCCCGGGCCTTGACAAAGGATGAAGGGACAAGACAGTTGAAGTTTTATCGAGCTACAATACCAAGCCGTACGATGTGAGCTTTTTCCCAGTCCGTCAGTCGCTTTTAGGAGTAATACGTACTTGAGAAGCAGGTCCAAATCTACATAATAAAGCTGCTATTAAACCTGGAAGAGAACTTGATAAGACCTAAATAAGAATAATAGTATCGTCAAGCCTCAACTTTGCGACGTTAAAAATACAGGTGGAGTAACAACACACTTGTACCCAGTTTCTATTCCCACTTGGTTTTAGAGGATCAGGTCCATCTTCAAGTTTCGCTTTAACATCGACTTTGATCTGTAAATTACATATTATTAGCAAAAATAACGACATCGAGGGCTATGAACGAGTTATTTTGTCCAAACTCACTTTTGTAGCTCTACTACCTATCAAGTACATTCCGATCATTGTCACGCCAAACACCTTGATAGAATTAGCTAAATGTCCATATCCTACTAGCCATGCTGCTATAGCACCATCTAAAGATAATGATCCTTTTCTAAAACCGTGTAGTCCAAGCGTTGTAGCGATTATAGCTGCTGAGGGGTAGAGAGGCGGTATAGATGACATGGTGGTAGGGATAAGACAGATTCTGCCGCGACGAGACTAAATGACAGATGATGAATTCCATGACAGAATCGTTGCATGCAACATACTCGTAGGATTCATCTATGTTGAATACTTTAGCATCGTTATCTCGGTGATTCGGTCATCAATGTTGATGTAGCGGAGACCCCGCCCCGCTGTTTACGTGAACTTCTCAATTCTAGTTTGAAGACGACGAAATCATGAAAGGTTTAAAGCATGCATTCAACGTGTTTGATAACATCATCATACATATATACAAGTCTTAGCAAACGGTGAGCTGCGATATGACAGCAAACCTCAAAATCATCATATACCAACACATGACAAATCTTACCTACTACGTTTTCATTCCGACCCAATAGGTTCTGCCTCATCCCCGGTGCTGTCTGAAAAATCTTCCTCGGAAACAGGATCATTTGGCCTGATACTGATAAGTCGATCCCTCACCCGTTGATTATGCTGCTTGGCCCATTCTGGATATTGAAAGTCTTTGGGATCGATAGGTTGAATCGAATCGATAAATGCCTCACGATTCTTGATTTGACCATAATAGTCCTCGGGAAGAGTTGTGCTACATGACCAGATCAAGGTATCAGATCTAGCCATCAAAATGAAGTGCCTCTAAAAGTGGGGCAGATGTCTGAAAGACTTACAGACATACCTCCGATTTCTTCTCTAATCCAATTTGTCGCCTGACCATGACAGCTTCGCACATCATTTGCCAAACTTCATCCTCGTCTTCTAAGTTGATCATTGCTGATCTTCGAAAACCAACCAGCCGAATTCTGTATTGCTCATCAATCAACACATGACGGGAAGAGACCTCGTCATGGCCTACTCCTCTTGAGTGTATCTTCCAATATGCCTCGTATAGTTTGTTTCTATGAGGTATATCAGTATAATGACCAGGTCATAGATGAGATATGAGAGCTCACCTCCACTCTTCGTCTAGTATGACCATTCCAGGTCCAATCGCATAACCGGCAAACTCCAAAAGTATAGCACAATGAAATTGTCCATCTTTAGAAAGGTATGTTCCGTAGAATCTTGGTATTGTTTCACCTTGTAAGTCTAAGAGTGGTCCATTGTAGAATTGTTCTTCTCGCACTGCTTCGTCTAATACTTCATCCGGATCTACATATTCCCAATACTCTGGATCCATGCATGGATAGTCCCATCTAGCCAGCAGCTTCAGTACTACCTTGCCGTATTCTGAATGTTCGCCTAGCCAAAAATCCCAAAGATACCCCGGGCGCATGTACTTAGTCACAGTCAGAATGTCGATTTTTGCGCTAATGGAAGTGGACAGGTTTAAAAGTCCGTCTGAATGGTTGACAGTTGGGGTATTTTGGTCAACTTGTGTTCCGGTGGCGATAGGTGATGTAGGCCAACTGCGTTGAAATTCAATACCGGACTTCATATGGCTTCGACCGCTGGTTAAGCCGGGAGCACATTCTATCTTGAAAGACATGAGTCGACCCTAGATGATGTTGTTGAGGCAAATTTATTTCATGTAAGGAAATTCGCTGCTTTGACAGGCGAAAGATTGCTGATATAGAGAACGGCAAGCTGTATACGCGCATGGTAAACTTGATCCAATGGTAGTCGTAATACCCGTGTGGGTTAGACATTGACCCAAACTGTAGTCTATTAAGATTTAGCATCCAAACCTCCTTTCGCTCTCTGCCATCAATTCCGGCTGATGTGTCCGAATTTTTCATCAGAGACATACCAAAAGGAAAGAGAAAATGATGGTAAGCTACTGTACATACGCGAAAACGGGTTAATATGTGAAGGTGGCACTTTTCTTCGGTTTGTACTTGCAACGACTCTCCGAACTTGGTCAAAATGTTCTGTAGCATGATAATCAGGGCAGATTACATATACAAGGCCTAGCAAATGGAGGCAACGAAATATAGTGACCACCGAGGTCTACTAAAGCAATTCGTATCTACAATAATCAGGTTCCACTGCCGGACCCATACTTAGCCTCCTGTTCTTTGTAGTACGCTTTTTCATCCGAATCCAAGCTCGAACATGTACTGTCGGAAAGATAATCATCAGAGTCGAGGTCAGGTGTGAATAAGCCTTGATCTTTCAACCATTGGTCGTGCTTTGCAACATAGTCAGGTAGAACGAATTCCTTAGTAGAGCATGGTTGAATTGACTTGATGAATTCATCGCGGTCAGTTACCTGATCATAGTAGATTGCTGGAAGTGTGTGACTACGAGAATACATTATTGACATCAGTAAATGGTCTACGAGGAGTCGTGTGGTATGATTTCGGTAGTGTTGATCAATGAGTACTCACAGTTGAGCGACTGAAGGCTTCTCGTTCCCTATCTGCACTCTGACGTCTATGGCTTCGTACATCATGAGTAGTACATCGGCCCCATCCGTCAAAGTTATTGGAGCTGATTTCCTGAATCCGACTAGTCGAATTCGGTGTTGGTCGTCAATCAGAACGTGCCGAGAGCTTGTGTCTCCGTGAGATACGCCACGTAAGTGAATTTTCTGATATGCTTCGTATAAATTGTTTCTACGATAACATTGATAGGGTGAGTTGAAACTTGCTTCAAGGTTGAATCTGAGAGCTCACCTCCATTCCTCATCCAATTGTACGAGACCCGGACCAATAGCGTGACCAGCGTATTCGAGCAGGATTGCACAATAATTTTCCCCGTCAGACGAAAGGTAGGTTCCGTAAAAAGTTGGAATCGTATTGCCTTGCAGATCTATAAGAGGTCCGGTATAAAATCGTTCTTCGTTCACAGCTTCACCTAAAATATCTTCTGGAGCAATATATTCCCAATATCCCTCTCTCATACAAGGATAATCCCATGTAGATACGAGTTTCAGCACAACTTGTCCATACTTTGAGTGATTACCTAGCCAGAAATCCCAGAGGTAGCCTGATTTGATGTGTTCAGTGATGACAACTATATCGGGTTGTGGTTGGGATAATTTGTCGACGGATGCGGGTGAGGAGGAAGAGGCTGATAGACTTTCGTTCCAACCTTCGGTGTTCTCTTTGTCGGTTTCACCTCTTGTACTTTCTCGAGATTTGGAGAGGTATCGATGGAATATGAGACCGCTTTCCATATGACTCCGACCCTCGGTTAGCCCGGCAATACATTTAATTTGAAAAGACATGCTGGATGCTGTATAGTTGTTAAAATCAGAGCATAGAAGCTGAAATGGGAAGTCAGAACACAAAGTAAGCCGAAAATGGATTAAGTATAGGTCATACATTGAATTCGTAAACTCACATTGGTTTGACGCAGACTGTTACACGCAATACAGTCGGCGTCGCAATCCCATCAGCGATGGGAGAATATCAGCATGTGGCAACACAAACGCCTGCAATCTACAGTGCTCAACTATCCGTGGCAATTCGAGAAGAAGTATGTACCGTACAGTTGGTCCTTATGATCCGCTTAGTACATGAGGTTTGTCGATGAGTACCAAATATTGAAGTCAAGAACAACGGCATAGGGGTCGGATTATTGAGGAATGGATGACGCTTACGCGTTGAAAGAATGAGGACGGTCTTGAGAAGAACAGTATAAAAATCCATTTTTCCTTTCGTAGTCTGAACGACATTCATGAGGAGGTCTTACAAGCTCAAAAGAAAGGATAAGAAAAAGGTGGATGTGCAATAGCTGAAGGGAACGGTTAAAGCACTACAAGTTTACACCATAATGTGATGAAACATCTTGCGTCATATTTGACCAATAAAGATTCCGACTCCAAATCCATCAAAGGAAATAAATTGCAAAAAGGCTGAACACTTCTCGTGATACTAGCTATATATTGTACGAGGGTGGACCAAAAAGTCCCCAGCACTTATCACTATATCATATATCTGAATATCTTACTGAAGATTCAACGTACATCATGCCACTTCAGTCTACTTGCAGCTCATTTTCTCAATCTGAGAATTCAGATTCAGGTGGTAAGTACACTCTATAACCTGTGCCGTTGTAGATTGTGATGGTTTTCTGATCCGTGCATATAGATACTAATTTAGTGGAATCTCCCGAGTCAGAATACGCAAATGTTTTTGAGAACGATAGTCTGCAAAAGAAAAGTCGAACTCTCCGACGAACCCGATCACTAAGTGATCTTCATGAATACGACCCCGAGGAATATGCCGAGGATGCTCATTTCACCATTTCACCGGGTATCTTAAGAAGACATACTACCACACTGGCGGATATTAATGGCGTCCTGAGTGATGAAGATCTGCCTGATGATTCAGAAAATGACCATGAAGTCCATCAAAATGATAAATCAGCTGAACTTTCCACAGATTATTCAAGATTAGACCACTCAACTCTTCATCACTCTGGGTATGATCATACTGTAAACAACGTGAATGGCAATTGTGATATCAGTACAATCAATACTTACGGTGATTTAACTCAATACACTATGCCAATGAGTCATGTTGAACAACAACCTTTTTATCCTTGTATCGTATCCTCTTATCCTCAAAAATTCAGTTCTAGAATACAATATCAATATGCTCAGAACGTACGCTCGAACTACTCTCCTGACTATCATGTTCCACAAATCCAATGGGCGTATCAAGATCCTCTCGAGAATCAAATTGATCAATTACATACCGATATCATTGAAGATGATATTGCTGATCAAAGAGCCATGCATGGCTTGCCATCTCTATCCTATCCTGTGATTCCGAAGTGTTTTTCCAATCATCATTCGTGTTGTCAACCTTCACCTGAACATACAAGCATGATACAGTATATGTATCAACTTCAATGGAAAGTTAAACTTGAGGCAATGGTAGCAAAAAGGGAAGCAAAGCAGCAGAGGAAGTCTAGATCGTAAGATTGATTAATGAGTGACCTATGCGTACCCCGTTGACTGCACGAAAAGAAATAGGGAAGCAAGAGCGGAAAGAAGGGTAGAAGGCAAACGGGGCGAAATTGAGTAGGAGGCAATGGATGGGGCGAAAGCTTTCTTTGGATTGCCAATCTCGGTTTGGCACTATTAAGAGAAAAGTCACTTGTTACATACATGCAGTGTTTTATGCTAAGATACAAAATAAGGATGTATGGATTTTCTTATTGGCCTCTCAGGTATATATCCGTGGTATTTGGATAAAAGCTTCATCAACGCTTCCTACGCTGCTAGAGAAATGTTTTCCATGTCCATCGTCTCAATCTTCAATGACTTCAACTCTTTCCAGATAACTCTCCGGAACCAATCCCACTACCTCATCTATCCCAGCTATTTTCCCAGCCAAGACTCTAACCCTTCTAGCTATTACCCAACCTGGATCTCCATTTCCTCTTCCACTCAAGCTTATCAAATCACCTTCTTCAAGAGTCATCTCACTTGAACTAAGAGCTTCAAAAGGATACGCAGCTCTATAATAACCTTTAGGTTCTATATTCTCCGGTAAAGGTTCCAAGATGTTATATGAATATCCAAATGTTTCTCCACTATCACTTTGTGCAGGTGATGAATAATATTCTTCTACTTCTTGTTGAGCTGGTTCAAAATCACCTTCATCAGAATCTTCATCATCGAATGTAGGTCTTCCATCTTCATCACCTGTAAATATAATAGGTTTATTTCTCCATCCACCTAAAAATCCAAATCCTCCCCATCCACTACCATTTGTTGAAGATTCTCCATAATCATCTTTTCCTCTAAGCCATTTGTAGCCACCTGAATCATTAGTATCCCCTTCTTCTATAACTCCTCTACCATGAAATCTTTCATCATTTAAATCAAATGCAAAATCGCGAATTGTAACTTCAGGTAATACCATTTGAAAAAAATCTGATAATTGTGCTAAATGAGATTGTGAAATTTCAGCAGAAGGTTCACTAATATTTTCAGGTATTGAATTTTGACTTTGTCTAGATTCAGGTTCTTTACCCGTTGAAGAAGGTGTATTTGATTCAGGTAAAATAATATTTATGCCTAAAGTTGATTTTGGTCTTGGTTTACTTGAAGCCCTTGAACCAGGTCTTGGTTTTCTAGAATTGGAAATTGATACAGCTGATGAGTTTGAAACTCGCCTACCTCCTCTGGAGGATGTAGAGGTTGATCTATCTCGACCAAAAGATGAAGAAGAAGGGTCAAATAGGGCTGAAGGTGGTCTTGATGATGCAGGCGATGCTGGTGCAGGTCTGGAAGAAGTCAATGAGGGTGAAGCCGAGACTCGCTTAGAAGGTGATGGTGCGGGAGAGGAAAGGTCTACGATTCCGTGTGAGGGTATTGGAGATTGTAGAGACGGCGAAATATTTGATTTACTCGGTGATGAGGTAAAACGAGATGGCTTGGATGGGGAGCTTGAAGGATCTTGGATAGACATTTTCGCAGGTACATTGGCTTCATCCGTTGCTATCAATGACTCGCCAGCCATGCGATATTCTGGCTGATATGGTCAATGCTTCTCATAAGATCATGAAGGTCAATTTGCTGCACTTACTTGTATCTATCACATCCTCCTCAACTGTGGCTTGCGGAATTGGCTTTGTCTCATTCATGTCCGTAGAGTCGTCCAGTCGGACTTCTTACCAGAATAGTATTGTCTTGATGAAGCGGGTCAGTGAGCGTACCCGAGAGTTGAAGCTCGCAAATTAGGAGTGTTATATACGGGCCTCGTATATCGGTTGCTTGACCGTATCCCGCGAAGATGAGCGAGTGGAATTGGATTTGCTGAGACTGGGGTGTCGAAATTTCAACAAGAGTTCCGTCCCCTTTGAAACTGTATACTAGGACTACACTTCAGTGGGTGAGTGTCATGTGTCCATATTATTTTGATGTTAGATGAAATTATTGTTACGTATCTGCTTATTTAAGGATGATCATCGTTTGTAGTTTCAGTTACGTTTTTCCAATCAAACAAAGAACGCTAAAACGCGTTAAACATAAGCTTTATAATCATTAATCACGTGGTCACATGCTCAAAATTGCGTATGCCTATCTATTCCAGCGGTCATCTGACGCACCTATTTCGTCGGCTTCTTTAAACCCTGAATAAATGTTGAATCGATGAAATGGTTTGGTATTTTCATCAAAAAATCCAGACGTCATGAATCATTTTCAACATATTTATTTGTTGACCTTCTGAAAATATACCAAATTACCTGTCATAGTACACTCAAAAAAGCAGTATATCTGCTGTCATTCACTTCTCTACCCATCTGCCCACATATTAATCACTAAGAAAAAGCGGTAATTCGCAAATATGTCAGCTCAATCAACCATTCCTCCTACTTCTTCCCCATCTCCAGCCGAACCTTCGTCAATGGGTGGTCGAGCATCAAAATCATCATTCGGAGCAGAATCAACAATGTCTTTATTGGTTGACTCGTTAAAGGATAGATTATTATTTGCCGTCCCAAAAAAAGGTAGATTGATGGAAAAGACATTAGAAATTTTAGCTGGAGCAGATATTAAATATAACAGGGCTCATAGACTGGATGTAGCTTTGGTTCAAAATCACCCTATCGCTTTGTAAGTGCGCAATTCATCAGCTCATTCGGATGGTCTGAGCAATCATTCTCCTCTCCGCCTTGAGCCATGTAGATTCCGCTGGTGTCAAGTGATCGCTCAAATCTTGAGCACGTGTGTTGAGCTGGTCAACTTCAGGTTTGAAGACGACTTGCCTACCCAATACTCATAATGTCTCCCCCGCCTGACATCTGCATGTCTAATACCGCTGACTCTCTATCTGACCCACAGAGTATTCCTGCCAGCGGCAGATATTCCTCGATTCGTAGCTCTCGGTTCAGTAGCATTAGGAATCACAGGTCAAGACGTTATAGCAGAATCAACTCATGCCGATAATATAACCGAATTATTACAATTAGGTTTTGGTAAATGTTCATTACAAGTTCAAGTTCCCGTTACTGGACCAATTCAGACTGTAGAAGGTTTATCAGGAGGTCGAATTGCTACTTCTTTCGAAGTTTTAGCTGCGGAACTTTTCAACGGTAAATCAGGTATAGATTCTAAAACTGGAAAAAGTACAAAAGTGGAATATGTTGGTGGAAGTGTTGAAGCTGCTTGTGCATTGGGTATGGCAGATGGTATCGTTGATTTAGTTGGTGAGTCCATCTCATTATTAAGTTATGTACAGTCTTCTTGACTTCGAGCGTTGAAATGAGTGTTTCACTGACAATCTTTCGTTCCGTTTACAGAATCCGGAGATACAATGCGAGCAGCGGGTCTTCACGCAATTCACACACTTATGAAATCGGAAGCAGTCTTAATCACATCTAAAGAACCTCATCAAACTTTAACACCTGAATTGAAATCATTAATCACATTGATTAAATCTAGAGTAGCAGGTGTATTAGCAGCTAAAAAATACGTCTACGCATCGTATAACATCGAAAGGAAAAATCTAGATAAAGCTTTAACTATCACACCTGGAAGAAGAGCTGCCACAGTTTCACCATTAGAAACTGAAGGTTGGGTAGCTGTATCTTCAATGGTTGAACGTAAAGAAATGGCAAAGGTAATGGATGAATTAGAAACTACTGGTGCAGAAGATATATTGATTTTCGCTTTGGATAATTGTAGAGTCGGCATTTAGGCTTTGACTCAATTGAGGATACGTTAGAGAGGATATATAGACATACATTCATATTGGGCATTTATGCATAGTATACAATTTTATCTGAAAACATCTGTGCCTCAATCTTATTTTATCATGATTAATTTTATCCGGCTATGACGCCACAACCATCCCGGTATGTCATGCTCTGTCACTTATTTCATTTCAAGTCCTTCGCTTGCCTTGAACTAAGACCACTCGCATCAATTCTGCTGTCCGACAGAGTAGACAGATTTGAATAGACGCGATGACAAGCATTCCACCCCCATACTCATCAGGAGATCATGCTCAAGGTGAGTAATCATGTATACTGATTTGAGCGCATTGATGATCTCTATAATTATATCACTGATCTGACGCACTTGATCCAGTCCAAGCTGTTCCTCCTGGGTCTTCGTCCTCAACCACCACTACAACAACATCACAGAATCATGAGTTTGCGGAAACGACTTCAATAAGCCTTGAATGGAGATTAACGGGTTTGAAAGCTATGTATGACAGTACGAGGGGTGATCAAAAATCGTATGTCCCCAGTCTCAGCTTTCATCATCATTAAAGGTTGAAGCTCATTGCTTGACACGATATTAGGAAATGTATTAAATCTGCTATATTTGGAGACGCAGACAATCTTTGGGAAGTATTATGGTATCCTAATGCAGGTACTTCGACTCAGACTACGGGTGATCACGTCAGTCTGTATCTATCTTGTGTTGTAAGTCGACATATCTATATTACCGGATAATCTCCCTTTTATAAAAATCTACTAATAATTCATACCGCTTGAAAAGCCTACAGCACAAGAAAGAGAATCATCAATTCAGAATAAATGGACTAGAAAAGGATTATGGTGGTTTAAATTTGAAGTTCGTCCTATTCCTTCATCAAATATTGAAATTTCAAGATCATCTGGAAGTTCTTCATCACGAACACATAATTCAACAGATGCATTAGCTTCAAAAGATGCATCAGATCATACTTTTGCAGTTAAAACTGCAAATTGGGGTTGGCAAGCTTTTGCTAAAAGAGATTTATTATTTCAAAATCCTCAAGTAATTCAAAGTGATAGTTTTATGATTATTTGTACTATTCAAGCTCAACCTCAACCACCTGCTGGAATTTGGTTAGGATTAGGAGTTCAACCTTCTTCTTCTAATTTAGGAAAAATTAATGGAACAGGATTAGGAAGTAGTGGAGGTGGACTTAGTGCTTGGTCAAATTTAGATGGTAGTTCTGGTGGTGTAGCAGGTGGTACATGTGCAGCTGGGGGTGTAAAAAGAGTTGTACCTAAAGAATTAGTCAATAGTGTTGGATCAATGTTAGATGATCCTTGTAAGTACATTTTGCTTCCTTGAGGAATTGAGAGAAATATGTGTCTGACTTAGTGTAATAATTAGTATATTCCGATGTAGAATTTATTATTCCTTCTAGAAAAGGGGGATCTCCTCCAAGACGTATATACGCCAACAAGAAATTATTGCGAAGATATGAATATTTCCAAGCTATGTTTCATGGCGGGTTCAAAGAAGTCGAAGAAGATTATGAGGATGTAAGTGCGATTGATCGACCCATCTAAACTCCATCATATTCTTGATATATCGCCAGGAAAAATAGCTGACTACTAAAGTCACATGGCAGGATGACTCCGACGACGACATTTCCATATTATCAGATTCGGATATTGATGACGAATTTAATGAATCCCAAGAAGGTTATATCGATGCAGCTTCTTCAAGTAGAAGTAATAAAGGTTCAGCAGCTGATCAAGAGTTACATCTTACCACAACTACAAGTAGGAATTCGTTTGATATTCGAAGAAGTTCAAATGAGGTCGAAAGACCAAATATTAGAGAAGATCAATCGGAAACTGATACATCTGTCACTTCTTCCGAGATAGGAAATAGCGGTACAAATACTGGTAAAGATGACAAGGATAATTCTGTAGAAGTTGGGAATATTACAATAGAATCGGAAGACGTTGGAAATTCATCAAAATCACAAGCTAAATCGGCATCAACTCATAAGAAAACATCAAGTATAGCTGCAAGTAATAGTAAATCTGAGATTAGTTCTAAAGTCGGCAAAAGAGGTTCTGAATCAATACCTGGTCCCAAAAAGACCAGAGTAGTCATTAGAGATGCAGCTTGGAGTACTTGGTGGGCTTTGTTATATTGGGTAAGTGGGCGTTTCATTAGGACACAATACATGCAGCTGATGACGTTTTATTAAAAATGAATTTTAGATTTACACAGATACGATTTATTTCGCACCATTGACTTCATCATTCGAATATCAAACTTCTCAGAGAGGTTCAACGACAAGTACAAATACTGTGATTGGTACAAGTGGTGATCAAGATATACCTAAAAGTAGAAAAGAATGGATACATAAATGGATGTTAGAACATGGTATAAATTCACCTCCACCACCTTCAACGTCATATACAAGAGGTATATTTGATAATGATGATGATGATGATGATGAAGAAGAAGAAGTATGTAAAATTGGACCAAGACCAATTTCATCAAAAGCAATTTATAGATTATCTGATAAATTAGATTTACCTTCATTAAAATTAAGATCATTTCAACATATTTTAAATCAATTAACTTTTAAGAATGTTCCATTAGAAGTTTTTAGTAAATTTAGTTCAACTTATGAAGATGTACGTAAATTACAAATTAATTTTTTCTTAAAAAATTGGAGTGAAATTAAAAAATCAGAAACAATGTCTTCAATTTGGACTCAAATTAGAAATGGAAAACATGTTGGATTTGAAGAAGGTAAGTTGTTTTACAATAAAATTTGATTTTTGAAAGAAACTTTAACTTATGATTATGATTTTTATCTAAAAATTAATTTTTTTAGTTTGGCCACTTATTGTTAGTCAACTTGATTTTAAACCTTCAAATTAAAGGAAATGACCTAAATCTGTAAAGAATATTATTAACCCATATGTATAATAAATTTTGGATTGTTCTTTTTGTTTTTTTATCATCTTTGAAATTATTTACCACATACACAAAGGGAAGAAAAAGATTGATTTTAATTTTGTATATCAATATCAATTGCATGTAAAAATATGGATAATAAATTACTATTACTTGATATCAAATTATCCTATTATTTATCCTATATTCTTCATTTAAAAGTTAATTGGTTTATCATAAGAAGCTAAAGCAGCTTCTTTAAAAGCTTCAGATAAAGTAGGATGAGCATGACAAGTTCTTGCAATATCTTCTGCAGATGCTTTATATTCTAATGCTAAAACAGCAGATGCAATCATTTCACCTGCATTTGGTCCAATTATATGTACACCTAAAACTTGATCTGTTTCTTTTTCAACAATAAATTTAACGAAACCATCTGAATCTTGATTTGTTTTTGCTCTTGAATTTGCTGCAAAAGGATATTTACCAATTTTATATGAAATACCTTCTGATTTTAATTCTTCTTCATTTTTGCCTACCCATGCTACTTCAGGATGAGTATAAACTACTGAAGGAATTGCATCATAGTTTACGTGTCCATGACCTGATTTAATTATTTCAACGGCAGCAATACCTATTGTTGGGGAAATCCAAATTAGTTAAAATCAACCCTTCCTCCTCCTCAACTAGATGAGATACTCACCTTCTTCCTCTGCCTTATGGGCAAGCATAGGACCGAAAGTGACATCTCCGATACACTTGACACCCTTAGCGGAAGTGTTGAATTGATCGTCAATGACAATTCGTCCTCTCTTATCAGTCTCTACGCCAATAGCTTCAAGGTTGAGTCCCTTGGTGACTGGTCTTCGACCAATAGAGACAAGTACGACATCGGCTTCGAGCTATCAAGATTCGGCTTTAATCAGTCTCGTGACCTAGTTTTGCATCAAATCATTGCTGATTCAATGAATTAACGACTCACAGTCTCCTCTTTACCACCTTTAGCAGCATCAACTTTGAGAGTAACTTTATCTCCATTTCGTTCACCACTGATGACTTTAGTGTTGAGCTTGAATTTGAACCCTTGCTTTTGAAGGATCTTTTGGAATTGTTTACCAACTTCTGCATCCATACCAGCACCAACTGCACCAAGGTATTCAACAACGGTAACTTCAGCACCTAATCTAGACCAAACTGAACCTAATTCAAGACCGATGATACCACCACCGATGACTACCATCTAAGTAATCACCGATTCATCAGCTTCCGATATTGAAGAACATGCAGCAAACCACATCAGAGTTGTCGGCTCACCTTTTTTGGGACCTCTTTCAACTCTAAAGCACCTGTACTTGAAACGATTCTCTCCTCGTCAATTTCTATACCCGGGAAAGGAGTAACTTCCGATCCAGTAGCGATAATTACATTCTTAGCTTCTACTTGAGTTTCGCCACCTTCTAACAAGTTGACGTTGATTTTTGATGGTGATGCGAAAGAAGCTTCTCCTTTGATATAATCTACACCGTTTTTCTTGAACAAGTAAGTCTCGATACCACCGGTAAGAGCTTTGACAGAAGCTGATTTGGCTGCCAACATCTTTGGCAAGTTGAGTTTAACATCGGTAACATCGATACCTCTGTTTTTCAAGTCATGTTGTGTTTGGTGATAGATGTGGGAGTTGTTCAACCTGCAAGAGGATTGAATGTCAACAGCCGTATCAGACCGTCGTTCCATCGATTCTACCTGAGAGCACTTACATAGCCTTAGATGGGATACATCCGACGTTCAAACATGTTCCACCTAACGATCCTCTTTTTTCAATACAAGCGGTCTGGGAGAGTAGACATTCTTGTCAGCATCGCAAACTTTGTCCAGCACATCGATATGCTCTTCTCGCCCTCAAATAAAACTGCAATGATCTTCATTGCTGCTATTCGTGAACCACCAGATATTATGATAATCAATCCTCTTGCCACCTGCTTTCTTTATTCATCAAACAATCTTTCTACTTGGTTTCATTGAGTGAATCCTGTCCTCCGAAATACTCTTGTCTTCCATTGCATTCATTCCTTCAAATAACTCTCGACTATTGTCTAAGAAGATGTGAACTCACCTTGAAACCCAATTGAGCGGCTTTGATAGCAGCTACATAACCACCAGGTCCACCACCAATTACAACGACATCATAAGGATCTGAAGATGTAGCTAAACCTCTAGATTGTAAAAAGGTCAATCGAGGTAAAGTGGAAGATTTGGAAAAAGAAGAAGAAGGTTTAGAAAGAGGTCTAAGGAGATTTTGAGCCTATTCAAATGAGATAACATAAAATTAATCAGCATCGATGAGAAATCACTTGAAATCCCGCAATTCGAAGGAGGGAAAAGAGACTAGCCGATACTTACGAATGGTTGTCGAGAAAGCATTTTTACCAAATTGTGATACGCTAAACAAGCGATAATTTGATTTATTATAAAGATGAAGCGAATGATTAAGGATGCGAAATGTACAAGAGAGTGAATGATCAAACGGCAAATGTTATCCCAGGTACTCGTAGGGATAGAGATCAAAAGGGTAGCCGTGCCGATAAATCCGCATGGTGAATGTGGCACCACCATACAAATCCCCCAATTAAACGGAATATCCGTTGGAAATCCTTTTAAAAAGATTGAAATCATGCTTAAATGGTGAGATTGATGTTACGCCAGAAACGATGAGTAGGTATTGAATACTTTGCTCATTTCCATTATTGACACAATCGTACCGATTAACATTTCTGAAACAGAACGAGTAGTCAATGAACGACGTCAGCAACGTATACTCACACAAATCCACGCCGATCGCCTTGAGTGTAGATGGAGTACTGATCAAGAGAGCAATGGGGTATCTCACAACTTCACGACACACTAAATCTGCAAGACTTTACTTTGATGGAAAAGGACTTCTTTGAGTACTAAAGATAAGATATGCAGTCATGGAAGTCACGGTCGCAAAGTGGTTCCAGTAAGAAGTGTGGTCCTAGCTGAGTTACTCCACCTTCAACCAAAGGACCCCTCATCCTTATTATTCTGACTAAAAGTAACCCTTACTGAAAGTAACGTTGAATGATGAGACTCATTTTACAATTCGCTGAAAACACGCCGAATCCGGTCAATACGTTGATTACACTCATTATGTCTGTAATATTATGCTAAATTATTTATAGCTTTATATTATACTATTCGTCTCTCCCCTGTTCTCGATAAGCGGACACATTTTAAGAAGCTCTCACACCTGACTCCCGTAGAGGTATCGACCTTCTTATCTCCAAGTTATACAAAGGACGTCTACTTGAAGAATATCTACTGTTTATTATTTACATATAATCACCTCACTCCATTGTTCTCTCTCGACGAAATAGTTCGTCACCACAATTGGGTAACCTGGCAACCCATAACCAGACCATCGAGTGATTTGGGACTTAGATTCCTTTGTCATCGTATACTTAGTCAGAATGGCAAAGAAAAAGAAGAACACGGATAATCCGATTACAGAAGTAAATACAACGAAAGCTCCTTCAGCTTCAGAACCTGCAGAAGAGGGAGGAGATGGACAACCGAGTCAACATCATCATCACGATCATGAACATCATCATCATCATTCTCATTATGCTAGATCAGTAGATTCAGATGGAAATGTAAAAGAAACTACAACTGATATTGTAGAAATCAAAGAAGTTAAAGAAATTCCAGCAGAACAAATTGTAGTTTCGGAAAAAAATACAATAACACCTTCAATTTCAATTTCGAAACCTAAAGATCCTTCACACCTATCTGTACATACAAGTAAAAAAACTAAATCAATTATTCCTACTGTTACACCTACTCCAGCACCACCTTCTACAAAGGCACCAACAATCAAACCTCCTACTGTCATACCAACTCCTACACCTTCTGTGAAACCGCCTTCAGCCAAAGACGCGCCACCTCCTAGCTCACCTGCTCCATCTCATAAATCAAGATCATCACATCATCATCCGGAAGTAATTGTAAACGTAACCATCCCTCAACCAGCTCCTGCTGCTCCGCCTATAATTCTTCAACCCCCTGCTCCCGTTCCAGCAGAGATAGTTGAGACGGAAGAGATTGACGTCGAAGAGCCTGTCAAGGCCACACCTCTAGTCGTCCCCACTGAGATTCCTCCTACGCCGAAAGCTCCGACATTGATCGCTCCAAGTCCGAAGGCGCCTTCAATTCGATCGTTAGCACCTGCTAAATCGGTCAAATCTAGAGCTCCTACCGTTATTGAAGAACCACCAGAGGATGAAGTGGTAGAAGAGACAAAAGTTATAACTACTACAACAACAACTACCACTAAGAAGAGACCACCTAGTCCACCGAAAACGCCTCAAGTAATCTCAATCGATAATCCGTTTGTCGAAAACGTTGAAACCCCTCCTCCTCCTCCATCTTTACCTAAATCTACAAAATCAAGTAAACCTCCTGCAGCTCCAGCTTTGACAGTACCTTCACCTGCGTTGCCAGCTACCCCGATGAAATTACCAGATTTCTTGAGATGCTCAGGAGGAAGTGGAGAGAAGAAACCAATGAAATTGATCGAGACTACAACTGTAGAAAAGTTTTATGTCCCCGATGAATCGGGCAATAACGTAGAAGTCGATACGGCGGCAACCACTATGGGAGGGGCAACGACCAAAGGAATAGGAGGTGCTAGAAGTGCCGCTTTGACACCTAGTCCCGGGAGACGAAGCGGTACCAAAGGGGGAATCAGACCTATACCAATGGGTAAGTGCACCACCAATGTTCCCGAGTGTGGAGCAACTCAATTCGTTGCCCTTACAGTTTTACGAAAGCTGCTAACGATCATTGTCATGTTTTAGTCGACTATGAAGCACTCATTCAATCTACTCCTCCTCATTCGATCAAGAAGTCTTATCGAGTTTTACCACAAGCTAGAATGACGCCTTCTCCTCAAGGTCCAAAGACCATTGTTACATACTCAGCTCAGCTTGATCGAGATTCGCAAGGTAATGAGCATCTTCACGCTAGATTGAGGGATTATACAGGTGTGGTCAAGGAGGTTGATCCTACTATGCCTCCGGCCAGTGTTATGGGGTCACATCCATTATCACCTACGACTTACGCTCAAACTACTTACGTACCTCTTCCAACCTCTGTCTCACCCGTTCATGGTGCAAAGACAGTCGTAACTTATTCTGCTCAGCTTGATAGGGACTCTCAAGGGAATGAACATTTACATGCGAGATTAAGAGATCATACTGGTGTTGTAAGGGACGTTGATCCAACTTTACCACCAATGTCAGTAATGGGAACTCGTACTCAATTATCACCTCCAACAACATATGCACCTGAACCTATGGTAACTCCATCAGGGGGGAAAGCGAAAACAATTGTTACACTATCTGCTCAATTAGATCGAGATTCAAAAGGAAACGAACATTTACATGCTAAAATGAGGGATCATACAGGAGTTACAAAAGGATTAGAACTTGATACAGGTCAAGGAGAAGTTTTACCTATGATTGAATCTGAAGAACATAGAAAGAAACGTGAGAAAAAGGAAAAGAAAGAAGCTAAGAGACTTGCGAAAGAAGCTGCTAAAGATGAATCGAAAGGAAATCCGTATAGACATGTTGGTGGAGTTGTACCTCCTCCAAAATCTGAAAGGTCAGTCTATTTGATATTACTTGGTAAAGTTGAAACAGTGCAAGCTGACCCAATAATAAAGGTATGCATATCCACCTGCTCCTACGGTGATTGAGCAAAATTCGAAAGAACGATATGCGAATAAGTTCAATAATGGACAAGGTGGTGCTCCTGGAAGTGGTATGGGAATGGGAATGGGAATGGGAATGGGTGGTATGGGGTAAGCTTGTCTCAACTTGATTTTTACATCATTTCGTCATTTCTTTTCGGATTGGGGTAATTTAACAAGTCTACTTCTGAAACTCCTCATCATCTATCCCTTTTCCGTTTCGTCAATTGCGTTGAAAACGGATATTCCTTTGGTTTCCCAACGTGTAAGGGATCATCCTTTCAACCAACCTGATACACACAGTTCTACGCATAGAGATAAGTGAAAAAATAAACTGACGCACTGACCTATTGCCTTTTACATCATACTCAAACCTACCTCGACTCGATCACATACCTGTAACTTTTCAATATACATCGTACTCCTTTGTTAAATTATTCTTATATTTGTATTTTGTATTCTATATACTTCTTATACGTATTCTGATTACCTTGTATCGTCATCTTGTATTTATACCATAATAGTAGACCACCATATCCACCAATCGCACCAGCTTTATATCCTAGACCACCACCATTAATTGCTCAAAGGCCACCAATGTTCGGTCCACCGATGATGGGAATGGGAGGTATGGGTATGGGAATGGGAGGTATGGGAATGGGAATGGGAGCAATGGGAATGCCAATGATGGGTATGGGTATGCCAATGGGTATGTCATTACCAATGGCAACACCTATACCTGGAGTCGTTCCAGGTCAACCTGGTATGGGATATTATAATTCCATGCCTGGTAGATTTGGTAGAGATATGTTAGGAAGAGGTACGCAAGGTTTTTGAATGAATGATTTTCTTAAAATATGAATTAATTGTTTCTCTGTCATTTGGCTTTTTTGGGAACATGATGAATAGATTTCGCTGGTCCAGGTGGTGTTGGTTCAAGGTATGCATCGATTGTATTCATATTTATATTTTCGTTTTCAACGGTTCTCTCATTAAATGTTCTTCAATCCCAATGGGTCTGAATGACCATGACAAACCCCTCTTGCTCCTCTTCTATCTGTGTCTGCCATGATGCTCAAATACCAAAATGGTAAATGTAGAAAAAAAAGGGAGCTGACGATAATATTCGCCTCAATTCAGTCAACCATATCGACCACCTGATCCTTCTGCTTTACCACCCATGCCATTCGGATTACCTTTCATCGCTAGACCAGGTCAAGAAGGATTCGATCAATATGGAAGGATGTGTAAGTGATGATTATTTGATCATTATTCATATAATCAAGCTGATTATAATTTCTACTTCCTGAACATAATGGTACAGTACCACCTGACTTACCAGAAGGTAAAGACGAATTCTCACCTCTTTTATCATTTTTACTTTATGATAATACCGTCTTACCGTCTTACCGGAATTTGTTACGTTGATGACATTTAGCTAATTTCAATTTCCGTTAATAGGATGGGATGGATGGGGTAGACCATTAGTCTCTACAAATCCACAACCGAATATTCCAGGTGGTATTCAACCTGATTTACCTGCTCAAATACCTTTAACAAATAATGTAGCAGGAATTCCAAATGGACAAAATCAGCAAATGCCACTTTCATCAGGAATGTATGGTAATAGTAGTACAAATGGAAATGCAATGGGAAATGGATCAATATCAAGTAGTAGTAGAAGTTCAAATGGAACAGGTAGACCAGATCAGTACGTTGGTTGGATGAATTATTATTTAATTTCTCCAAAAAGTGAAATAGATGATCCGAGAGGATATGAAGATATTGGATTTAGAGGAGGTTGGAATCCTATTAAACCGAAAAAATGATTGTGAGCAATTCGATATGAATATGCATTATTGATTCTTTATTTTTTTATATTTTTGAAAAATAGACCAGCATGTTTCGATAGACCACCTGCTAAATCAGATACATATTTTCGATATGATCAATTCGATGCTTTTTCATTACATTGTTCAAGTTTAAATTATCCACATCAATTACATTTACCACCTGAATTAATAAGTCATGATGTTAATGAAGAAGATTGGTGAGTTTGAAAATGACAATTTTATATACTTGTTTGATTGAAGATATATATTAATGGTATTAATCACATATTAATCTAATTTAGGTCAAAATTTATAAATGATTTATCAAAAGAAGCCATTAAAAAAAATTATAATAATTCATTAAATTCTTCTACTTCTACTACTACTACTACTTATTTAAAAGGATTAAAATTTAAAAATAATAAAAAAGAACCAATTTTAAATGAAATAATTCATTCTTTATTAGCTTCTTGGTCAGTTGGATTTTTTCAACCAAGAGGAATTAAAATTATTTTAGTTTCAAGTTTAAATAATAAAAGAATTTTACAAAATTCAATTGAACCTATTACACAAATTAATGGATATAGAAATGCAGAAGAATTTTCAGATGAAGAATCAGATTTTGAACAATATAATGAATTTAATAATTTAAGTAATGATAGTGAAGAAGAAGAAAAAGAAAAAGAAATGGAAGAATTATATTTACCTAGAATTGAAAGAAAATTTAGAAAAGAAGAAAGAAATTTAATTAAAAGAAGATTAAAAAAAAAACAAAATTTAAATAATATTTTAAATAATAATAAAAATAATCAAACAAAAATTGGAAATTGGGAAATTCATTTTATTTGTACAACTCCTACAATTTGGCAAAAAGGTGCAAGACCTAGAGGATATGGTGAACCTGTTATAAGATTAACGAGGTAATAATCAATTCAAACAAAAAGATAATGGTATAAAATCAATATTATTTTGTAAGATGTCATTTTATAATTTGATTATAAAATCAATGTGACTTTGTGTTATGATATATATGCATTTTTTGTCAATTGTACAATCATTTTACAATTCCGATCGATGGTGTTATTTATGACTCGGTAGCAAATTATGGAATGAATATAGTATTTTGATTCAAGCATTAACTTCAGGAGTATAGTCGGCAAATAAGCTTCATTAGGATATTTAACGAGATAAGATGATCAATTACAGCCTTTCGACCATAGAACTCTCAATGTCGTCTTCTTTGTCCAGTAGGATCTTCAGTAAAGAATGAGATACTCTAATCATCAGACAATGGAATCAGCATTTTTCCTTTTCTCTTTTGTATTCGCCAATTAATCAATAACTCACTTGCATATCAAGGTATTTCTTTAAATCCTTTTTCCAAGTTTTTCTTTGTTTATCAATTCCATTAGCTATTGATTTACTTATTAATTCATCAAAATTTATTGGCTATTTACAAAAAAAAAAAACAATATCTCATCAACTTATCAAATCCATTTTTCTTAAAAAAAGACCTAAAAACTCACTTCATATCGTAATATTCTTAACCATAATTCTTTATCATCCATTATTAATTTATAAAATATTTTATTCAAATCTTCTAAAGTTATTTTATTTTTTATCATTTCTTTAGAATTTCCACTTTCTTTTAATTTATCTTTTCTTTTTGAATGTGTAGATTTATCTTGAGTATCTAAAATAACCAAAGCAGATTCTTTTGATTTACCTTTTTGATTTTTATTAATTTTCACTTTTGAAAGTGGAATATCTGCTGAACTAATACTTGAATCTCTTTCAATCCTCTTTTTTGTTTTTATTGATTTTCCCTTCTCCTTTTCCTTTTGTAAAATAGGAGATAAAGGATTTAAAGCTTTCCAACAATCTATAGCTATTTTAATTAAAGAATCATAATCATTAGAAGTTCTATATCCATATGAAATGATTAATTTCTGATAAAATCAAAAATCATTTATCAGTATCAGCATCAAGCTATTTTTAATAAGCTTGATAATCACTTTTGGATCAAAAAGAAAAAGGTAAAAAATTCAACTTACTTGAAGTTTCTTTAATTCCCATGAAGAATAATCTGGCATACCCCTCTCAATAAGTTGAATCGAATTCTCAACCTGATCTTCGTCTTCCTCGTTAGAACCAGACTTCTCTGATTTATGGTCTTCACTCGTATCACTTTCCATAGAGTAAAGTGCTTCACGATCTTGATTTTGATCATTTTCATTCCATGCCCATTCAAGATACGCATCTCTTCCCCATTCTTCTTCATCTTCTTCCAAACCCACTTCAGACGGAGCAACAGAAGATACAGATATAATCTCTTCATCTTGCATCACATTTTGATTCACCCCTTCCCATGAAATCACAGCTTCGTCACCCCATTGATCATCTATCATGTCAACTTCAGGCGAGCTCGAGGATACATCGTACACTACTCGATCGAGTATGGCTACAGGTGTTGGTGTAACTGAATGTTCATTTCGACGAGATCTAGCTTGAGGAGTTGTAGAATGTATTGATTCAGGAGTGACCTTCTTCGAAGGCGTATTGTGCCTCGACAGCTGCGGCGTACATGACGAAGTTGAAGGTGAATCTCTCAATGTTATGATGGGTTCATACGAAACCTCTTGTCCAATTACCTCTTTCGAATGGTATACCTTCTCCTCCCCATCCAAGTGGGTTTGAAATTGTCGATTCATCTTTGATTCCGGAGAAATTCCCATCGACTCGCGAATCTCCCCATCTTCGAAAGGGTTTCTTTTTTATTCCTATCATATCCAGTTCATCCGACAACAAACCTTCATCATCATCACCACTACTATTGAATTCGTAGTCAGAACGTTGAGAGATTGATCTAGATCGTTTTTGAGAAGGTGGAGGTAAAGGTAAATCTGATTCTTCAGATTGAATTGAAATTAATTGACTTTCTGGTGAATTTGAAGTAGGAGTAATAGGTGATTTAGATGGTGAACCTAATATTGAAGGTGAATTACTTTTTGATGGTTTTGGTTTTGGTTTTGAATATATTTGAGCTAAAGTAGATTCTCCTAAAGTTTGAGTAGAAGGTAAATTAAAATCAATATCTTCTTCTTCTTGTTGATTTAATTTATTTGATTTACTTAAAGGTGAAATATCTAAATCGGATTTAGTAGTAGGTATTGATGAATTAATAAATTCTTCTTCTTCTTCAAAATGTGGTGATGGTGGTGGTGGTGAAGAATCACCAATAAATTCTTTTAATCTAATTTTTATTTCTTGTTCCCAATTTTCATCTCTTTCATTAATAGCTTTAACAGATGTTAAATTTTTTAAACCTAATGTTAAATTTTTATTTACATTTCCTTTTGTAGGTGTTATAATATTTTCAATTTCAATTAAATTTGATTTTCTAACATGTAAATCTAATAAAGAAGTTGGTTCAGATGATTTAGATTGTTGTCTTAATGCTTTATCAATTAATATTTTTAAATTTGGAGGAGAATTAGGTGGTCTAAATAAAGGTGGTCTACAAATTGACATATGTCTCTAAAAAAAAAAAGGTTTTTTCCAAAGTTGAGCTTGAAGAAAAAAAAAAACGATATAGAAGATTGAGAAAATAGTATTGATGATGATGATGATGATAAAAAATCAAGAACTTACCCATCTTGCAGCACCTGAATCAGTTTTTTTAAATCTTACTTTACATATTGCACAATTATTTAATTTTAATAAAATTGAAGTTTTACCTAACCATTCTGGTACAGGTAAAGGAATAAGTGATCCTAAATCAGGTAAAAGTGGTAATGGTAATGATGTTGATTCATTTTTTGTTTTTATTTTGATTTTTACTTTTGATTTTTCTTTCGAATTTTTAGGGATCGATTCGTTAGAAAGAGATTTATCAGATTTTTGATTTTCAAAATTAAGATTTATAGAAGGTGATTTTGATTTTGATTTTGATTTTGAAATTGATCTTGAATTTGATTTAGTTGAATTTGAATTAATATTAGATGATTTTAATTTATATTTTTCAATTAATTTATTCATTGTTGATCCTATAAAAATTGGTTCATCATCTTCTTCTTCATCTTCATCACTTAAAGTAACTAAAGATTTTGATTTATTTAAATGATTTTTAACGTTTTTTGAAAGAACACTTTTTGAATTTTTAATTGAATTCATATAATTTGAAGGTCCAGCTTTTGAATTTGATTCAATAAGTATTGGTTCATCTGATGAAATTGAAGATAATGAAGAATTCTGTTTTAAAGGAGTAAGATGAGGTTTTGACATTTTATTTGGTTGTATATATCTTTCATATTCTATACTATCGAATCGGAATAATTTATAATATTTGATACAATTCGTTCATCGCGAAGAACATTATCTATATCTTATTTGTAAATAATGGTATAATCGATCAATGTTGAAATGATGACGCGATCAGTGTTGGTCAGATCACGTCAATCCAATATCAAAACGCGCGCGCGCGTCTTGCGTTTCAAGTATGAATATCATATATTGTAAATACTATTAATATTATACATTTTTGTTGAACCAACTTCAAAAATCGTTTGTATGCATACAATGTAGATATATTTATATACTTTATCAAGAATGAAGAGACATGCTATGAACTGATGCGAAACTTTGATTTTGGTCTGAATGAATAGATATTTTAAGGATTAATGCAATTTAAATTATGTTCATTGAAAGTTTGTTTTTGTACTTAAATTTGGTTGATTTGAAAATTTGAGATAAAATGTTTATATGCTTCACGATCTTACTGAGGGTACTTATGAAAGAGTATCCTTGCTTTGCTTTGGGGTGTTTTTGCAATTATCCAATCATCTAGGTTTAGCATGACTTTTTTTCCGCCTTGACCTATTGAGCGCCTGGATCGGGATTATCTAACTGTTCTTTACTCTTTCCATCTCCAACGATTTTAGGCCCATCCCCACCTATACTTTTAGTGGGCGGAGGAGGGTTCACTACACCCATTTGTCCAAAAGAAGTAGTCAGACTATCTACTCCGGATGAGGGAAGTGGGGTGGTATCGTTGGCTGGGGACAGTAGTGTAGAAGGAGAGATAAAGCTAGCTTGTGATTCCTTCCCAAGGGTTGTTGAAGGCTTTTTGCTCGCTTGTGAGTGTCTTACCGAAGGTGGAGGCTTAATAGAAGATTTGACCGAACCAGGTGGAGGAGGTATCAACGTTGTCGGGGTAGCTGCAGAGTCGAAGGGTTTGAAAGCTGGTAAAGGTGAACCAGATTGAGAGTCATCACCTGGAATTCCGCCTAATTGTAATCCTTGAGACCTTCCATTTGCCGTGGTCGCCGGAGGAGCTGATATAGGCGATCTGGAATGCCCTCCTTGACTCTGAGATGTCGATATCCGTGATGGGCCAGGTCCTGATATTCTATCCATTGGCATGCCGGGACTTGAATGTAATCTGGGGTCATAGCCAGGCCAAGCAGTCGTCGAGGTGTTCGAAGGGGAAGGTTGAAGTCCTTTACCTAGTTCCAGTTGAGCATAAAGTCTATGAGGGGATAAAGGAGCACTGATCGTCCCTGATGTAGGTCCATTTCCACCTTCATATGCTGAAGCAGATCTTCTCGAGGTAGGGGCACCCCTATATGCCCCGCCAGGGGTCTCCAAACCTCTAGATACTGTATCTCTACCTCTTCCACCTCTTTCGCTCAATCCAAGATCATCAAATCCTAAGCCTAGTCCACCGACTCCACCAAGATTCGACCCTTGAGATTGAAGCCATAGATCTTGAGCAGAATATTCAGGGAAATCATCTTCATTAGATTGGCCCCTTCTGCCACCCGGAGCATCAAGCATGCCTCCTTGACCGAAGCGGTCGAATGGTACTTGCGAGTGACTTCGGAACCCATTGTTCACGTGTGGATTATTGAAATTGCCTCGAGTCGCTGACAAGGCTCGAGGAGCAGGAGAGGCGGATCTTGGAGCTCGATGAAGGTCATCGTCGCGCTCTCTGCACAATTCGGCGAGAGCCAGGACAGCTCGATCAGGGCGCTGTGTGAGTATCTGCACGGAAAACGCATTAGCAGAGCCTGATAGCTACGACGGAGACTTAGGTCTAGACTGACTCGTGTGGCTCTCATGAATTCTCCCCTTATCTGAATATCAAGTATCGTGCGTTAGCTAAGAGTATTTTACAGCAGTCCTAGATATACGTACTGTGTATAAGCCATCTTTGGTGACGGTACGAGCCACATTATATGATACTTCGAATGGATCCTACAGAGTATTTTAGCGTGTGCTCAAAAAGCCCTTCTTTGCGTCAGCTTACCTCGATACAAAGTCTATTCCGGTCCCTAGCCATTTCGTTCAAACCCCCGACATCAATCTATTGGGAACAAATCAGCATTTGATGTCATTACGACAGGCTGTTGCAATTTACTCACATCATTGACC
Source organism: Kwoniella pini CBS 10737 (assembly GCF_000512605.2). NCBI lineage: Eukaryota > Fungi > Basidiomycota > Tremellomycetes > Tremellales > Cryptococcaceae > Kwoniella > Kwoniella pini. The sequence goes on along the minus strand of NC_091717.1, from coordinate 751,138 downwards.
CAACCTTTACTCTCTTTGGTCAGTTGACCAGCTCTTAATGATAAGACGGAATTATTGAATTGGAAATCATGTGAGAAGAATCGGAAGAAATCGATGAGCCTGATAGAGAGATTTCCATCAATTATGTACTTTCTAGCAGTATGTCAAAGAGTATAGCTGTTACTCACAATTCTCCAACACTTTCGAAGTTCACTGAACTCCACTCCCTCCTTAAGGTCTCCACATCATCGAAGAAATACACATTTCTACCCTCAAGCATTACTTCTTCCTCTTCCATAGGTCTCATAGGCATGATACGTTGCAAGTTAGGTAACACCGGTGGTTGTTTCACGTGAACGAGGTAATATAGAACCATGAGTGTGAATCCATCTGGACCAAGTAGTCAAATCAATCAATATAAGTTTCTTTTGTGATTTAATGTACCGATGCTTACAAGATGATAACGTCCCTCGATATGGTGAATTGATTCTACGTCGCTTGGACCATACTTTGACTAAAAGCGACATGACATACAAATCAGCAAATTCTGCAGAAAAAACGTGAAGTCACTGACAGAACGAGAAGAATGAGACTTACGGAACAGGACTAAAGTTCTCACTCTGGCTGGATCAATCGTAGCATAAGTTAGAAGTAATCTAGTATTTTCAATAGCTAATCTATTCTCAATCCCAATATCACATGCAATACCTATGACGAATAAACATCTTAGCGTTTCTCTGTCTATCTGCTATTGAAATTCAATTTAACAAATCATGATAAGTAAACTTACCAAAGGGGAGAGCAGGTGAAGGGGCTAATTCTAATTTCAAAATTGGAATTCTAGCTCTTGGTAAAGGTTTAACATTGAAATTTGTTTCCTGATCAACACGCGTATTCATTAGCTCCACCGATATACAGTAAAATGTATGATTGAAATGACTTACACGTTCAAGTAAAGAAGCCATTGATTCGACAAAATTTCCAGGTTCAATAGTTGCATTTGGATCATCAATCAATACTACCAGATCCATATCTGAAAATTCACTTCTCGTCAGCTCATCCTCAATTTGATTTTGTTAGAATACATGTAGTAATAAAGAGAATAATGTTACATACCTGAATTTCGTAAACCAAATGAATTACAACTACTTCCGAAACTTAACAACCGAGCAGACGGTTCGAGAGTTTTGATCAATTTTTCAATCAAGCCACGGACCCTGTAAATGAGAAATTGATGTTAGCATCTTTTGATGACTTTAACAATATCGCACTCTTGAAGAGATGATTTGAAGATCACTTACTCCTCTTTGACATTTAATTCTTCACTTGTCGGTAACAAAGGTAGAACAAAGCTAAATAATGAAGTTGAAAGATCATTCAGAAATCGTCGATGTAGAACACCGGGATGCATCTTATCAGGCATTAGGAAGGATATTTAATGTGTATTGGGTATGGCTGGAGATTAACAAAAGTGAATAGATGATCTATACTAAGTATTCAAGAACAGCTCAGCCTTTAATCATATGTATATCAATAATGATAATAGATAAAATCACGGTCAATTTGATTTTAAAGTATGAATTCGGCTTACCGAGATAATTTAAATGTATGATTATCTAAACCTCTAAATGTATTTATGAGAATCTAATCTTATCAATTGAATGAAATTGGTATTCGTTAATTAGATATTCATATATTCCAATGAAGTCAAATCGTCAAATTTGAGTTTAATGGATAACTTGAACAGAAAAAGAATGATTAATTGAAGCGAAATCTAAATCCAGTTCTTTTTTTTTTAATTTGAATTTTTAAGTTTGACTTTGTTTGTAGATTGTAAATTGATGATAGAGGTATAAATAATGTATATTATGCTATTACTTTTAAATGACTTGATCTTAATGAAACTCTTGAATATTGTCAATCAACCCACATGTATTATTTCATTATTTAATACGTTAAATCCAATTTACTTTAATTGTTACACGATCCGAGCGTTAAATACCTATATATTCTTATATATCACGTGATCTATAAAATACAGTACAGTACACATGTACAGTACAAAATGTAATTGCCACAATTTGAAGTTGAGTTTGAGTGTGATACGCGTTAAACAAATCTAACGAAGTCACCCAAATTATATCGTATTAAGCGAATAAATCAACATTGTATTCTTATAAGAGTAATGAAAACAACTAAAAGATTCCAAAGAACAATGCATAATTGATTTTATGAATATGAAAATGAATTTTATGAATTTTACCATAACATCTAATTTTAAAACACATCCTTCATAATTTGAAAAAGAATAACATATAGAACCAAAATTAAAAGATATTGTCAAATCATGCTATATAAATGAAATTTATCTTTAAAAAGTCATTACCTATTAACAGCTCTATCACTACCTTGAAGTAAACTTTCAAATAAACCCATTGCAGATTTTTCATTTCTTAATTGAATCATATAAATTATTCCAGTTCTTTTACCTTTATCTGAAATTTCAATTGCAACACCAGTTTTTGCAACTCTTTCAACTCCATCAGTTAAAACAATTGTACTAATAATCATTTGTGATTTTGATGAAGATGAATCATTTTCAACAACTAATTGTTTAATTGGTTGTCCAATTTTTTGAACATATAATTTTAATTTTCCTGAACCTAATGATTTCCATTTTTGATGTTCTTGTTTTAAGAAAACTTTACATTTCATTTGTGCTGAAATTATTGTTGGACCAGTTAAAGATGTTATTTCTGTTATTTCTTCTTCTGGTGGAATATCATCATCATCATCTTCTTCTTCTCCATCATCATCTCTATTCGTATTATCCAATTGATCCGAAGTTAAAGGTGAAGATCTACCAATTCCACCTAAATTTGGACCAGATTCGAAAGATGAAAATCTTGCAGATGGAGGTTCGGGTGCTCTCAAAGGTTCTAATGATCTTGATCTTCCTATCATATGATTATTTTGAGCGAAAGGAGCGACTGGCATTTGAGGATGACCATGATCTGAGGACGAGAACGATCCACTAGGTCCAGAACGGCTGATAGGCGGGACAGGCGGTATTTCACCGTTCATATGCAACCGCGGAGCAGACTGAACAGATCGACCAGACGAAGATCTAGGTAAAGGCGCTCCTCCAGGCATCATCTGAGGGTCGGATGATCGATCGAACGCCAGACCGGGCATATGCGACATTTGAGGCATATGATGTTGAGGAGGAGATTGCATATTGTTTGACTGAACTCGCGGTCGAAGACTCGCTCCTCTGGGCGGAAGAACCGCCATCGTTGGGGCACCGGAAGCAGGAGAGACATTGTGAGAGGGTTGAGGCAACGCTTGAGGGGGCGTAGGTCCTCGAGGCCAAGCTATAGCTTCTCCAGGTTGGAGGGAGATTTGATTCATTTGGGACACTAAGGCATTCCCCGCTAAAGGCATCGGCGGCATATCAGGCTGATCGTTGGGTCGAGGACTGGTAGATGGCGACGAGGAATTGGAGAATGGACTAGGATATCGAAGGGGAGGAAAGACGGATTCGTTCGATCGATTCTCTAGTGAGGCTAGTGAAGGCGAACGGGGATCCGGGTTGATAGGCGAAGGAGCAGCAGTCGAAGGTCGAGTAGCTGGCAATGACATGAATATTCTTCCCTATGCCAGCGTCAACGTTTGACTCACCTCCTGAAGCAAAGTCTATGCACTCTATCAGATCTTTCATGATCTGATCTCTAGCAATATCTGATTCTGCATGAATCACAAAGGTCTCCTTTTTCATTATCATTACGGTTAAAACGTTGACTTATCAGAAAGTGATTAGCTTGTTATACAGATCGTAAGAAACCGGTAGTCGACTCACCTTGTTGACCTTCAGCTACCATGAGATGCTTTCCTGCCAAGGGAGGATAGCTTAACCACATCTCAGGCATCGGTCCTCCATGTCCGACCCTATCAGGTTGGTCCCTAGCTACCTGTTGAGCTTTCGATGCTTTCTCAGAAGCTTCCATCCATTCCGCGACTAAGAATAGATCTGATAGAATGAATATGTGTGCTCGGCGGTGTGTAACTTGTTGTCCTGTTGAGTTTGGGGTGAAGTAGACCGTCACATCATGCGAGGACCGCAGAGAACGGGTAAAGGGTAAAGAAGGAGGGTTCATCTGCAATTTACATTTCTTTGGTGTCATCGAGAATAAGTCAATCGTACGTTCCGGATCAATCCTTAATTCTAAATCAGACAAGGGAGCAGATGCTGATATTGTTGTGGAACTTGACGATACAAGATTGGTATTCGAGGTAGTGGAAACCTGGATATGAGGTCTACGTTGTGGTGATTGTGTCATGCTAGTCAAATTTGTCACAGCTGAACCGCCAGAATTTCGATCTTCGATTCTACTGCTGAAAGGTGAAAAGCTAATCCATCAGTCAGACAACTTCTCCGCGAAGCACAAAGGTGATCGATCTAAATACGTACTTTGTATGCGATTCCATTGAGCTATCCATCGCGCTACTCGTCCTACTGACCCTTTCTTTCTCGGACCAACTTTGCTCCCTGGAGTTTGGTTTGGTACCCCCTGCATAACTTTGTGCGCTAATACGATGCTCATCTGTAGGTGAATTATTATCAGAAACATCCATTTCTAGTCTACTTTCCACTTGGCTGACCAGTCCTTCTAAACGTTCATTGGCGACGACTAGTAATTTGTGATCGCTTCTACCTTCTTTTGTACTTCGTAATAATCTTGCATAAAGCTTCCTATAATACCTCAGCCTAGTGTATGGTAAGATGAACAAGGCGTCTAAGGACCACCGAGACAGGGGTGGTGTAGGCGAGCAGGAAGACGATATCTCTTGTAGTATATCATCTAAGAGCAGATTGCGTGTTACCGGTTGATACGAATCGAAACCAGTCAAGAAGTTTGTACAATATTTTAGGTAAGCTGGTTCAAGGTCATCAATCTGTGTGATTACATGAATAATCAGCCGTTCGCTCCGTAACATAGGCACTCTCGACAGCTAAACTCACCCATCTCATTAAAAGATCACCCAGTGCTTTCGGACTCGCAGGATTGGGTCCAATCTCTTTCAATTTCTACAGCGATACCGAGATCAGCTCCATGACAACATATCGAGCCATAATAATAGCAGCAAGTAAGGCATCTCCACTTACAGAGCCAAACGCTCGATTTGCTCTATAAACAGCTTCAACACATCTAAACATTGCATCCAATTTCGGAGGTGGGAAATCTTTCCTTGACCACGCAGCAGCGACTTTCTGTACAATCAAAGGTTGTAAGCTCAATCTCAATATCTTTGTCATGGCAGACGTACTCGTATAACCAGACTCAATTGCTCGACATATATCTTTTCACTATCTATCAGATCGACTAAAGGGTTTCGCTTGGACCCTTCACCGCCATCATCCCTTGCTGTACCGCCTGATCCATGAACCGAAGCACCAGACGCTGACCTAGATACAGATGTGGAAGCCGAATTTGAGCCAGATACGTTTCTAGGCTGAGGCATTTGAATGTTGTTATATTGACCATTCTGGGGCCATTGGTCTTGGTCGATCAGAGGGGAAGGGCCAGGCGAGATGGAAGGTGGTTGCGACGGATAAGAGGCATATGTGGGTCGAGATGGACCTGCTGTAGAGGTTTGATAAGACGTCATGACACCGTTCGATGTCTACTTTGCGAATACGTTCCTGGCTAGAAATCCAAGGTAGAAGGAGCCTTTCATCGATGATACTGAGGAAGATATATCAAGTCTGGCTAATGTCGGGAGAAGACACATATAATTCGTCGTTTCGTCGTAATAATTAGATGTGTTTTGGTTGTGTTGTTTTTGGGTCCGTGCGTAAATAAACCAAGATAATCGAGACAAAGCACCTTGAATTTCAGGTTGATTAGAGAAATCCTGAACTAGTGATATATTCTTTCTTCCTTCACTCGACTAAAAACCCTTTCTTCAACGAAATTCTGACACCTGCCGATGCTTGTGTCTGGCTGCCAGCTCAAGATATGCTTAAAAATGGGGTCGTTTTGTGATGCAATGAAAGCATCACAAATCTGACTTGTACAAGGGTGTGTATCCGCGTGTCACTGCTAACGTTTTGTTGTTGGTATTCGGACTAGGCCCAGGCGCGCCGGAGGACTATGCAGATGACGGGATCAAAACCACGCTCACAAAACACTAAGATGGGAGGACCAAACAGAGTAATCCGATATAATCTTCGGCAATTGTACGTAAGACAGAGTTGTCAAGATATCAGATGAGAGTGAGAGAGAGAGAGAGTCGGATGATAAAAGCGAAAAGTCCAAATCAGTCGGTGACAGATAATCACTTAAACTCACCCTCATTCAATCATATTTGTCTTGTGCACTACTTTGTAAGAATCCTTTGGTCAAGGTGTGTACCCCTGTTCGACAGCCAGAATCATTTTTTCATCTCTTCTTGCATTATTGTATCACTAAACCCACAATAATTGAACTACCAACATATGGCATAATCCGCCTATTAGATAATACCGCCTCCACTAATCCCACTTGGCAAGTAATATCTCCCTTTTCCTCCTTCCAACTGAAATCATTCTTCATCATCAAGTCGAAATGGCGTTACAGCAAGAGGGTGCTGTATCCACCCCTACATCGGGTGCATCATCTTACCCTTCAAGAACCAGGATGGGTAGCTTGAGTGGAAAATCAAAGACTCCTCGAGGTACACCTACCAAAAATGAAGGAACATCAAGACCTTCGATCAAACCTTCTCCTTCCGATTCGAGTCGAAGGAGACCGACATTTACAACTTCATTGAATTATCCTGAAGTTTTGCCTGCTCCAACGTATTTTGCAAATGAAGGTGAATTACAAAGGGGTCAAAGAAGATCTAAAGTTGAAGCTTTGACTAAACTTGATCGAGCTGGAACACCAATCCAGATCAACAATGGTCCTACAGGTACTTCTTTCCTGCCATCTTCTGCTCAATCCTCGACACCTCAACCAGTAGCAGGACCATCAGCATCTCGAAATCCCTTACATCGACCTGTAATCGTCAATCCACCTTTCAACCCTGCATCGGTTCGTCAGAGTGCTCCTCGGTATCCACCTGCTCGGACCACTCCTAGACTCTTTGGAATTGACGAATGTCCAACATATTATCCGAACGAAGAACAATTTAAGGATTGTATGGGATATATAGAGTCTATAGCGGATGATGCTAGACCATACGGAATATGTAAGATTGTTCCTCCAGAAGGTTGGAAAATGCCTTTTACCCTCGATGCCGAGACCTTTAGATTCAGAACCAGGTTACAACGTCTGAATCAACTTGAAGCCGCTTCAAGGGCGAAAATCAATTTTTTGGATCAATTATCGATGTTTCATAACCAATCTTCCGAAAATGAAATAACGATCCCAAAGATCGACAGACAACCTCTAGACCTTTGGAAATTGAGGAAAGAAGTGAATAAATCGGGGGGATATTTAGAATTGGATAGAACGAAAAGTTGGCCCAAATTGACAGAAACGCTGGGTCATAAGGCTTCTTGGAGCGGTCAAGTCAGAAGTGCTTATATCGATATTATATTGCCTTTTGACAACTATTCGGTCAGAGCGAAATCAGCGTCTGTGTCACCTTTGACGCCACTGAATAATAGTTCGATCAACGGGAATGGGACTGTCAAACCACCTGCATTTGCCTCGGATGCTCCTTCTTCGCCTAGTCAAACTAAATCCGCCGGACGAATGGGAGCTATCAAGCATAGTCCGAGGACTCGATTCAGTAGTAGAATGTCAGGAGCTGGATTCGGTGGATCGGGCGGTGAAACTCAGTCCTTGCCTACGTTAACGGCTTCACTACCGACTATCAACGGGTTGGAAGCAGCAGCGGAAATTGAACGGCCATCATCCGCTACACCTTCCTTGACGACATTGAAAATCAAAGTTCCCGGTTTCTCAACTAGGGATGGAAGTGAGAGTGAATTGAGTGACGCGGATTCTTCGTCGGATGGCTCACCCAAAGGCAAGGTCGGAACGCCAGAGTACAAGAAAGGAGATGTAAGTACAATCAGGACTCTTTGGAACTGCAAATGCTAAATCGGCTAAATCGGTCCCGCTTTCCAGATCTGCGAGATATGTCGATTTGGTCATGCAGCCGAAAAGATTTTGCTATGTGATGGGTGTGATAGGGGTAAGTTCTGGCTTCATACTTGCAAAAGCAAATTGCTGACAGGGGGATTCTTCAGGCTTTCACACGTACTGTCTTGACCCGCCTTTGGCGTCTGTGCCTGCCAACGAGGAATGGTTCTGTACTTCTTGTCTACTAAGTCAAGGAGATGATTTCGGTTTTGGAGAAGGAGAAGATCATTCAGTAGCCTCTTTTCAAGCAAGAGATGCTTCCTTTTCATGGCATTGGTGGAATCGTCATCGTCCAAACCCTGCTGCATCTTCTTCGCAATCTCCGCCAAGGAAACACGATCAAAATGGCTTTGCTCAAATGCCAAGTCAACCACTCAATCAACTGGAGAGAAAGTTCGGCAAAGTCACCGTTACTGAAGATGATATCGAACGAGAATTTTGGAGGTTGACCGAAAGTCTGACTGATACGGTCGACGTTGAATATGGTGCAGACGTGCATTCCACCACTCATGGAAGGTGAGTCACATTTTACTTAATTGAGCGAAATCCAGGGCTGATCAGATTTTGGGAAATAGTGCTGGCCCCACCATGGAGACTCATCCTTTGGAGCCATATGCCACGGATGGATGGAACTTGAATAACATGCCTATATTGCCTGATTCGTGAGTAGTCAATCAAAGCTTGCTTGACTAGGACATCACGGATACTGGCTAATTTAAAAGACAGATTATTACGCTATATCCGATCAGATATCTCCGGAATGACTGTCCCATGGATATATCTTGGTATGATGTTTTCCACCTTTTGCTGGCATAATGAGGATCACTACACCTATAGTGTAAATTACAGTGAGTCTTTCTATGGATTTCAATTACTATTCGAGCTGATGTGACCGATTTCAGTGTATTGGGGAGAAACGAAAACATGGTACGGCGTACCTGGATCTGATGCTGAGAAGTTTGAGCAAGCCATGAAATCGGAAGCTCCTGAATTGTTCGAACAACAACCTGGTCTGCTCTTTCAACTAGTGACCATGATGAACCCTGGTCGAGTCAAGGAAGCCGGTGTCAAAGTGGTCGCTTGTGATCAAAGACCGAACGAGTTTGTCATTACTTTCCCCAAAGCCTACCATTGTGGATTCAACCACGGTGTAAGTACTCTTTTGTTTGACCCCAACAGAAAGCTGACTGGCATTGTATAGATAAATATGAATGAAGCTGTCAACTTCGCTTTACCGGACTGGTTGCCGGATGGACGGGAAGCAGTGATGCGATATCAACAGCATGCTAAACCACCTGTCTTTTCGCACAACGAGCTGTTAATCACCATTACACTGTATTCGGAAACCATACGCACGGCCTTGTGGTGAGTGCACACTAGCTGGACCAGCTGAAATATTCTGCTTACAAACGTTTGCGTGCTTCCACAGGCTTAAGGACAATCTTACAGTTATGGTGGAAGCAGAAAGTCGCCGCCGGGAGAAACTTCGTATCGCCAATCCAGCGTTGACCGAGATTCTATTCGAAGAAGACGGTGCAGAAGACCAATACCAGTGCGCCGTGTGCAAGTCATACTGTTATCTTGCTCAAATCACCTGCAGCTGTACAAAATTGGTTGCCTGTCTCGATCATGCCGATCAGTTGTGTGCATGTGCAAAATCGAAGAAAGCTCTCAGGAAACGTTACACCGAAGCTCAGCTTGAAGAAATCCTGGCCATAGTCGTCGCTCGAGCGGCTCAGCCTGACGCATGGCGTGCGAGACTTTACGCTTTATTGGAAGTCCCCCGACCCGCTCTCAAGTCACTGCGAGCCCTCGTGGCCGATGGGGAGAAGATCGCGTACCCCATACCCGAAGTTTTCACGCTGCGAGCACTGGTCGACCGGGCCAATAGTTGGGTGGAAAGAGTCTCATCACTCGTCACTAGAAAAGCCGCTGGTAGAAGACGAAAGGGCAAAAAAGAAGAGGATGAAGATGAAGATATGGTGATAGATCGAAGTCCCGAAACTCTTTCTACTTTACTCTCGGAAGCAGAAAAACTAGCTTTCGATGCTCCTGAGATACTTCAACTTCGGCAATTACTGATGAATATCCAAGGATTCCAATCTGAAGCTTCGCTCATTCTTTCTACACCAGAATCCGAGCTAGAGCTGGAGAAATGCAAAACTGCCTTGATATTGGGTGAAAGTCTCAATCTCGATTTACCAGAAGTAACGGCTATAATGAATATCGTCAATAGACTCAAATGGTTCAGAAAAGTTGAAGACGAAGTTGATGATAGAACGCTCGAATACGATGATACAGTCAATTTACTCGAACAAGCTGAGGAGTACGAGATACCCGAAGACCACCCCACAATATCGGAATTGAAGATGAGGAGACAACGAGGCGCAGAATGGTTAAATGCTGTTGATACTTTGCTGAGTTCACCTCGCATCAAGATTGAGGAGATCTCAGATCTGATCGAGGGTAAAGACTTCGTACCTGTGTCGACGGACAAGATGCGCCAGCTGGAAAGCATTCGAAAGACCGTTCTCAATTGGCAAGCTTCAGCTAAAAATCTCTTGTCCACCAGCGGATCCGCCTTGGCCGCTTCGAGGTTATGTAAGAATGTCTCTTCTGCTACTCCACCTATAAGTCGAGTTGAGATACCCGAAATGGTGGAGCTACAAGCTGAACTGAACCATCATGCTCAATGGCAATCGCAAATCTGCCGTATACTAGAAATACCCGTCGCCAAAATCGGTAGTACCATGAATTACCTCAAGAGAGAATTCGAATCTCACCTAAACCCTGAAGATGATGAACCCAATGAAGAATTCGTTTGTTTTTGTAGAGGAAGTCCAGGTAACGTTATGATCAAATGTCAAAACTGTCAGGGAGAATATCATCCTAAATGTGTCGGTGTTTCACCAAAATATATCGATCAACTATATCAATGTGAAATGTGTCAACGTTTACTTCCTGGCCTTTCACCCTCGTTGAACGATTTCGGGGTTATAGTGGTCTCACAACGGTGGAGATTCAAAATCACTCCGCCCGAGTTCAAGGTTGCTCAAGAAATTGTTGAAATGGCTTTAAGGTATTCTTCGACTGTCTTGAAGATTATCGATCCTAAAGATACGGCTGAGCCTTGTATGGATATCTCAAAAATCCAGCATTCTATTAGGAAGATATATAATCTGCCCTTATTGTTAGATGCTACCAATGTAGAAACCAAGGAAAGGGTAGTCTTCATAAGCTGGTTGTTCCGAAGACTACAAAATGCCATCAAAGTTCATAACGGTATTTCTACTGCAACGGCAAATGGAGGAGAAAAACCAAAATCAAAGGGAACAAGAGGAAGAAAAGCGAAATTGATAATTGCTCAATCTTATCCAAAAGAATTTCGATGCATTTGTCAATTCCCCGATATTTCCGCTCTTAATCGTACCCCGTATCGCCCTGATCCTGAAGACAACGATGAAAGTCGAAGATTAACGGTAGAATGTGCGAGATGTTCTCAAAAATATCATAATGAATGTGTTAGAGCTGGACCTGAGCTTTCTCGACCTCTTTTGCCGTCGGCTGATTCAGCTGAAGGTTTACCTGAAAGACGATCGTTTTGGAGATGTCCTTGTTGTGCGGTTAAGGAGGCTAAGTATTATATGAAAGGTGTTGAAGTCAGGGTACAAATGAGAGGTGAGAGGCTTTTCGTATTCTAGGACTTAAGGAATTTTGGCTGATTAATTCAAAATATTAGATCAAATCGGTACAGATCAATATATCGATTATAGATCTACTATAAATGATTATGCGGAAAAACCGATAATTATCACATTACAACCTTCGACAGATGCTATAATTTTGGAATGTACCAATTTTATACCTCCCATTTTACCTGAAGATTACACAAGAGAGGGTTCCGGTAATGAAGAAGATGGTCAATCAATTAAAAAGAGAAGGAAACTTCGTCCATCCGAAATCAACTCTACCTCTGATATGAAATTGAATGGGAATGGTGGTGGTCAATCTTCACCTGTTTCAACCAATGCAATACCACCACAGCATCATTATCAGAATCTACAAAATGGTCATACCCCTCACACGGCCATTACTGCTCCTGTCAATAGCAAGGTTCCTTCAGTCCATCCCATCTACCCTTCTACTGCCACTGCGATTTCACGCGGCCCGATCAATGGCTATACAGGTCCTCAAACTGCTTATCCCTCTCCAATCACTCATCACATACATCAACCTCAGACTGCCAGATTGTCCGATCCAGTCCCTGTCAATTACAGAACCGCTGCCGACGATCTAATGTTGAATGGTCAAGCCCATTCATCATCTTATCCACATCATCCCATCTCTCGTTCGCCTGAAATGTCCATTCCGGTAATGAATTCCGTAGTCGAGCTGCCAGCCCGAACGTTGGAGAGTTTACCGTCACTTGATCGACCAAAATCACCTAATAAATTGGTATCCCCTACACAGCCACCTCCGCAAATTCTGTCATCAAATGATGAAGTCACATCAGCGTACGATCGGAAATCTGGAAGTCCACATGCTCTGCCAACCGATGTACCCCCGAAGGAATCGCAGAACTCGCCCTCGCATCGAGCAGAAGAGAATGGTTCTGGACCCCCTATCCCGGTATTCGAAGTTCAACATCCTGTTGAAGAGCAAGAACCAGAACTTGAAAATCATCTTAAGACATCGGAGCGATTGCAACCCATTATATCACAAGAGATACCACCAGTACTACCGATCGAATCTATGGAAGAAATACCGAGGATGGATATAAACAAAAGCCCAAGTCCAAGTAAAAGGAAATTGAGCGATTTAGGTGAAAAAATCGATTTATCAGAGAATGTTCCTATCGTTAATATGGAAAGACAAAGATCAAGTTCAACTCAAGGATCAAGTGTTCATGATGCTATTGTTATTGATGATGATTAGTATATCTACATGAAAGATCAAAAATCCAAAAAAGGATGTAATTGGCTTTTTGGCATCGTTTTTTTTTCTTTCGTAATAACTTTGTTTTTGCCTTTTCTGTAATTTGTATAAATTGCTGCTTCCGATATTTGATATATTAAAAACTTGTATTCATATCTAATATGTATAATCCTGTATGCTAAAAGTGAGCGATTGTACAATACATGAACTCAAGAAGTCAAAGCATTGAGTGTATGTACGTATAGTTGTCGATATAGTCATAAAATAGGTATATTACGTAATGATTGATTTAGAGAAGTTGAGTGACGTCGCGTTAAGTTGTTTTATAACGAAAGCGTACTAATTTAAATGTTATATTCAACTCTTTAATACTTTCTTTTCTAAAATATACACTTTTTAAAATCATTCTACAAGATGTCAACTTCAAATTCAAACCTTCCTTTTGGATTATCAAAAATATTTAAACCAATAACACCGAAAATAATAGCTAAAACAAAATTAAAATCAAATTTATTTTTATTATTTTTATTTAAAATTATATTTTTATTTTTTCCACCTTATTTAAATTTAAAATTATTATTAATTAAAATAATTGATAAATTTATACAAAATAGAAAAAATTTAAGAGAAATAAGTTATTCAGAAAATGTTTTTTATTATTTTGGTATGTTTCATTTCAATTATTCATTCAAATCATCAAATCATTCATAAATATTACTTTTCTCCCCTTTTCCTTACAAAATAGATTTACTAATATTTAATTTAATGTAAAAATTTCTTTTAGAATTCTTAATTACTAGCGTTTTAATTTTTAATATAATTGAATCTTTTATATCAATTCAATATCCAATTAATTATTCACCTGAAATTAAACAAAATTTAATTTTAACTCCTTCTAAATTATCTTCTCCTTTAGTAAGTTTCAAAATATATCTTATTTAACAAACAATCAAACAAACAATGATGATTATGACTAATCTTTATCTCCAAACTTAGACTCGATCTTATTCTCCCAGTAAAATTCCAACAACATCTTCTCAAACATTACAAAGATCAATATATAAATCATCTCCAATTTCAACACCAATAAAAAGTTCCTCTAATCAAAATCAAAATTTAAATATATCTCAATCTTCACCAAATTCAAAATCTCCAACTACAGTTAAATTATTTAAGTTATCTTCTTCTTCTTCTTCTTCAATAAAAAATCAATCACCTAGTAAATCAGGTTTATTTTTTGAAGAAAAAGATAAAAATCAACAAAATGATAATTTTATTTTAATTGATAGAGAAGAAAAATTATGGGTTGATAATGTATTAAAAGGTGTAAGAGGTAAAAGTGGAAAAATTGGTTTGTAATATAATCTAGAAGATGCATTTATCATTAAGAAATCACGAATGAAGGAGATAAGATTTATCGGACATTGTTTTCGATGATTGACATGTAAATAAATGTAAATTGAACTGATCCATCAGAAATATTATCTAAGAATACAATTGTAAATTATAAAATCTCCTTTCCCACCAATCCACGTAATTTCGTATTCCCCAAATTGAAATTTCAACTCGACCTTAACTCTTTAGTCGATACGCCATAGCTTTATACTCTTTTCAGGCTCCAAAGTTCCACTAGCTATCAAACGACCATTAGGATGTACCTTTGAAAATTTTGTATATCAGCCAATCAATCTATGATCAGAAAAAATCTCGTTTCGAAGTTGTAGGCAGTTCAACAATTTTCAGGAAACTCACAGCTAAAGCTACAACAGTTGAATTATGTCCTTCTAAAATTTGAATAACAGATTTTAATTGTAAATCCCATATTATAATTTTTCCATTTTCCGAACCACTTATTATCCAAGTATCTTTCTTACTTGCGATTGAATTTGAGTTTTGATTATTTTGATGATTATCATTTATAGAAATTGATTGATCATTATTATTATTATTATTATTATTTATTTCCATTTTTTCTTCTTGATTAGGAGAATTAAAAATTATAGCAGGACAAGGAAATTTTTCACTTAAATATAAACCTGGAGATTGAATTGTTTTTAATACTTTTGAAGTATGTATATTATAAATTCTTAAAGTAGAAGATAATGTTGATGAAAGTAAAAAATAAGAAGAAGGTGTAAAAGATGCATAAGATCTAAATTTTATTCCATGCCATGAATTAAAAAAATAATTAGTATATAATTAAATGAAATTCAACGAAAAAAAATAGAAAAACAATTTTTTTTAACTTACACTGGTGAATTTGTATCATTGTCTAATGTTTTAAGACATTGTCCTGTATTCACATCCCATAATCGACTTTAAAATATTAAGGTCAATATCAATCAATATAAGAACTGAAATATAATAATATCTATACTTCTCCTTTAGAACACTCACATGAGACCATCCGAACTTGCAGTTAATACCATAGCACCTTCATTATCCCAACCAACACACCAAATAGCATCAGCATGAGCAGGTAAATTTCTAAGTATTTTTCCTTTTCTAACATCCCATATTATAGCACTTTCATCATAACTACCTGTAACTATTAAATTTGATTTAGGAGAAAAAGCAATTGTTAAAACAGGTGCTGTGTGTCCTATCAATGTTCTTAAAGGTTCATTTTGATCTGCAATGGAAGTTGAAGGTGATGGAGGAGGATTTAAGTAATGAATAAGAGCTGTAGAATCATCTGATGCAGTTGAAATGTATAATGAGTCTGGTGATATTGATATATCGTTTATACCTATTCGAATATTCCGTGTAAATTTTACTAATTCTATAATACATTTTGTGAATCCAATGTACGTACCAGTCTTATGAGCTTTGAATCCTCTGATATGATCGCCTGTTTCAGGATCCCTGTAAAAGTATTACGTCTGTCACTATGCCATTACAATATACCTATAGGCGAAAAGTGGAGGAAAATTTACCAGTAATGTAACCATCCATCTGCACCTGTTGTCATTTATGAGGTGAGCAACTAAAGACTTTGTGTGGAATGAGGATAATGCTAGACTCTTCTCAAACCCACCTGCACTAACAAGAGTCTGTCCATCATTCGAAAATCTCAAAGCAGTTACAGCTCTTTTATGAGCTGACAAAGTTTGACTCAAAATATATTTCGGTCCCGATGATGGTCCAGCTTCGGCATTTGCCTGTATGACCTCAGGTGAAGTCGGTGATATAGCCATACTGATTGTTCTGGTCGATAATCACTCCAGCGTTCTGCTGGATATTGATCATGGGGGTGCAATTCGTCCAACATATCGTGAATTATCATTTTGTCATGTTCCTTCTTCATTCGCAAGATACGCGTAGAGCAAAACACGTGGCTCAATCATGGAGATACATCAAATCTCCGACTTTGTTTACATGAAATTTCATCGTAATGATCACATACAACATCCAGTCGGCCGCGGCTTGACATTTTATGTATAGCATTCCGCTGCTAGACTTCAAGGACGAGAGGAGCCAATACGTAATCGAGGGCATAACGATGGACGATGGTAGCAAGTCCAGACTTTTTCATCCGCATCGCTATCCGTAGTTTTGACATGGGTTTCACACTTTGAATTGTATCCGCAAGCTAAAGAACGGGTATCAACGGATGAAACAGTAGGGAGATACGTTTGATCAGCTGTAGTGCACCAAACATAAGATTGCTCTGCCTCATGAATAATTGTAACATGCACGCAAAGTCACTTTGCTTTGCTGACATAACAGAGTTTATCCGCGGACCCCGGTAGATTCGGAAAACTTCTACACTGCATGCAATCATCGTGACCATGTGCTGACGGTGCATGCAAGCGAGCGGATCTGTGAGTGCAAAGGTCGAAGCTCGGTCCTCGCTGTAGGAATGGGAAGAGCTAGGAAGGAAGGACCCCATTCATTGGTGAGGGGGTCTAGAAGCCTATCGATCGAGCTTTAATACCTACTAGAAGACTGACTTCATGCTAGTGGCTGGGGCCTTGTAACTCTCTAGGCCGACTATGACGAAATACGAAGACGATATGATAACAGGTGTTTTCATCTTATATTCGCGGCTATTTCATGCTCTTCTGAATCCCGCATGCTCTTTGTCGAGGTTGATCGATCACATCTGGAGGTCTATCATATCGGGAAAGTGCATGAGTTTAGAGCCATAAATAAAGTGCCACATCTTCAGATATCCTGTATATTCGGCAAAGAATTCTCCGGCAAACATTCCTTTAAAAACAGGAGACAATGGACAACGGCCGCCGATCTATACAAAAAGTTAAAGATAGGGTTTAGATTTTATGTCTTTTGTCGATTACTCCCTTTTTACCCGTTACGAGATGAAATGGAATTTATCCTCTTTTCTTCTGCTCATACCCTTATGTATAAAATGCACCGCATTTTACTTGTTTGGTGTGACGTTGGTAGATATGATTCGCCGTGTCTTTGTTAAAATCGTCAAGACGCCTTGAGACAGGTGTCCAATTAACCCTCGTTTACCTGAATAGAATAACCTGAATTCAAAAGCCTGAATCACAATCACCCTCTCCTTCCTTTTTCACTTTTGGGCTGTTTCACTTTCGCACACACCACCCTACATCTCATCCCCCTCATTCTATTTTCATCCTATCTATTATTACCTTTTCTTCATACATCATATTTTCCACATAATACATAATTGATACACCAACTCGCACACCACTTCATCCCCTCTTTCAATCTGTACGTTATACAGACATAGCAAACTATCAGAACAGTACCATCGAGACAAATCCTCTAACTTACCCACACTTATCTCATCATCTAGTCAAGACACGCACACAACAAACCAGTCAGACCTCGCGACTCGACGGATACGTCAACAAATCCATCTTCTCTCTCCTTCGCGCCTACCACTATCGACATCATTCGTCAATGTCCTTTATGGCCGATAACCCCTCTTTCGCTCCTCATCCCTTCGATACCGAAACCAAGTTCTACCCTCGGTCCAACCCAAACTTCATTCTTCCCTCACCACCATCATCAGATAACGGTCTTCTAGACTTTGATATCGAGTCTTTCACTCATTGTTCCCCTCATTCTGTTTTGTTAGACCCTTTACCCATCAACGATAAAGCAGAGACGCCCAATCATTCAATCGATTTCGATCTCAACCAAGCCGTAGACTTATCTCCAGTTGCTTCTGCGTCCACACCCACCTCAACCACTTTGGTATCACCCAAATCTTCTGACTTAGAAATTTCTTCAATCCCTCAATTGCCTATCCTGTCTTCAATCACTAACAGCGACGCAGACACAGCAGAGGCATTGAGCAGTCATCATCTTCAGAGATACCTTCATTATAAAGCACTTGCAGCGAGAGCAGAAGCCGATCGAGCAGTCGCACAAAGACAAAGCTTAGACGATCAATTCGACACTCTTTTCGCCACTTGCGACAACCTAGATATCTTGATGCCTTCTGGACCAGGTGACTACGATCAACTCAAGGCCAATGGCAACGACAATATGCTAGCTTATCAACCTCAATCTATTGCATCCTCTGCCTATTATGGTATGGGTCAACAAATGGCTGATTGGACGACTCCAAACAGTACTTTCACCTACCAACCTCAATCCGCTCAAGCCGCTCTACAAGCTCAAGCTCAAGCTCATTTGCAAGCCGCAGATGTGGCTCGTGTTCAAGCACAACAACAGAGGGCTATAGCAAATCAGACTTACTATGTGCCCAGTAACTCCCGGTCATCCTTTGAAGCTGCGCCGCAGCAATTTACTTCTTTCGCTAGACCTGCAATGTCAACACTTTCGTCAAACAGTCCTTCTTATCCCTCAACCCCAACCTATGCTGGTGTACCCAGCTTTACGCCAATTCCTATGTCCAAAACATCAACTTCCGCGAGTATGCCATCTTTCATCTCCGTCTCACAAGACCCATCACCAGCTGTTCGACGAGCAATCTCCAACAACGGTAGTGCACACGAAGGTGAAGATGAACTCGCAGACTATTCTCCAACAAGTCGATCAGGGCTTGAAGAACTCAAACCTATGATTCCTGGTATGCCAATCCCGAACGCCCACGGTGGCGGTCGAGGTTATGTTCCCGGTCAAACTCCTGACGATCCTAAGAAGAGACACAAGTGTCAGATCTGTGGTAGAGCTTTTGCGAGGGCTTTCAACTTGAAAGTACGTATATGTGATGTAATCTTTCCGAAATGGTATAACATGCTAACATGAATTCTTTCCTTTCACAGTCCCATATCCAAACTCACAACCCACTTCGACCTAAACCATATATGTGTCCTCACACTTCTTGCAAACGTGGATTTTCTCGATTGCACGACCTCGAACGACACCGACAAGGTATCCATTCCGATGGACCTCTCGTTGAAGCCAAGCGACAAGGTGTATCGCCCGCTATCGCTCGTGCTCAAAACAAGATGCAAAAACGAGCCGAATCGGGAAGTCTCATCTAGTCGGTCATTCAATTGATCGACCCCCTAATGAACTGAGGTTGCTTATCGCGCCTCGCCGAGACTTTCTCAATCACTCGTTTTGTTGCTTTTCTTCTTTCTGAATAACGCACGAAACCAACTTAATCAATCCTTTCCGACTCAAACCCTCTCAAGACAGTACCGAGTCCCTCTTCCTCCCCTCCATACATCTTAAATTCGAATAACAATCCAAACTGCCGCGCCGCCATTCAATGGCATATCACGAGCTGTTTGATTTGTTTCGAATCACGATGTCGAAAGGAAACCCTACTCTACGAGTCAGGTATGGACATGGGGTACATGTCGAATTACGAAAGTCGGCACCCAATATAACAAATATTCCAATTCAAATCAAATCAACCATTTCCCTTTTCACAATTTCACCCTACATCCAACCTGATCCAATTATATCTATACCATCGTTAATTATCGTTTCTTCCGTCATTTCTATTTCTCACAAGAATCTTATTGACCGCCTCATCCATCCCGCGATCCATTCTCAGCTATTCAAAAGGACAAACAACAAAAACCAAAATCATTATCACATAATCAGAAGATCGTATCGGCAAATATATATATATCTATCAATAAAAGATAAAATTTGCCGTAAATGAATTTAAAGAAACAAATACGATCCGTTTAGTCCTTATTTGAATAGTTTGTAGTAATTGGTGAGCCTAGTGATAGGATCTTTGGACCGTCTTTATGATTTCTTATACACGTATATGTACGAAGTTTCTTTTCTCATTTTTCAAATTATATTTCTTTTCCTTTTGTGTATGATAGTTTTTTGAAGAATGTGTAGGATAGTATACCAAAGAAAAATTGAAAAGACTACGTTGGTCGCTGTACAAGCTTGATGTTTATGCATTGATTGACGAGATCACAATCCTTTGGCGCATGACAATTGTACAGAATGTGGCATGTTGCATTATTATTCAATGTCTTCTTACGATGGATCCACGGAATCTCTTGAATCTGTGTAAATCAACGATATAAAGCACATCATCGATCGTTCAAATCCCCTCGAACTTATGCAGAAGCACATCATCATATATCTTAATTTACTATTGTCTCGTGATGGAGTCGCATTATGCAATTGTAGGGAATATAAATATTCCATATCAACTTGTGATTATGCACGAATACATCCTCACGATTCATTTATACAAGTATCTTAGTTTTCGCTACTATTGTAATCGGGATGAGAAGTCATATTTACTTGTATGACAAACGAGACAGGCAAGATCTGCAGATTCAAGATTGAAAAGAAAGATATTTGAACTATATTTCGATTAACATGAGCAGGAGAGATGATCTACTCTAAACAAAGGGTTGGAAAGATCGTCATTAAGGATGGTGATAGGTAGCAATTGAATTATAAAAATGCAGTAATGGAAGAGGGTGGAAATATATTTAAAAGTATGATCGGAAGCTGAATGATATAAATTATTAGGGCATCTATTCTTTAGCTACTTCAGCCCAGCTTCTACCTGATGGTTTAGAGGAAGACTCGGCTCTGTTTGCAGGTGAAGGTGGTCTGTTTCGATTACTCGATTCGGATGCTGAATGACCAGAAGCTGCCACTTGGGCCCATGATTTCCCTTCCATGGATGGAGCCCCCGGTTTGCGAGATGATCTGGTTTGATTCTCTGAATTATGGATCTGTTGATCCTGGAAAATGGCAAGGAATTCGGGTCGAGAAAGCAATGCTTGTAACCTGCCGCAATCAGATTCCTCTTCGTTGGCATGCCACGATCCGTACTTATGTCCTTCTCTCGGATCCTGTTCATCAAGCGATGATGCGGAGTTTTGCGATTCGTTTTGACCCTCGTCTGTAGATCGAGGTACGAATGCTTCAGCTGCAGGATTAAAAGTAGATTTGTATCTTCTACCGGCATCTAAAGCAAGTTCATCTGTATTAGACAAAGTGGGCAACTACATAAAGGGTTCATAGTAATCGTTTTTACCTACCTGTTGTAAGTCCGGTAGATGTTGAGTCTACCGCCTCACCGCTTCTACTGGAAGATGGATCAGACATAGTACAATCTAATTCGTCAAATGAGTAGTAGTTTTAGTGGAAATATGCTTATTGTGATAGGAGGCTTGAAATGTAAGTTAGTTTAGTGGGTTAGCTTTCGAGCCTTAGTACACCTCCCATACCCCTTTTTATATGCTATATCCTGTCAACGCAAATGTACAGCTCACTTGAGACGTTCTTTTCATTTTCAACGTCATCATAGAAGACCAAAAGCTTGAAAAAGGAGTAATCCTTTGAAGATTTGGTGACACGAAGTTGTCGCTTTCTTATGTGAAAGGTCTGAACGATCGTCAATGGAAGGTAAGAGTCTCGAGGGCTTTCCAATCTGCCTCTTTTTTTGGAAATCATGTATTTCATGAGAAGCCAATCCACCTTTGTTTGAAGGTATAGGAAAAGCATCTTAGATTTGAAATGTATGTGTGAGAGATACACGTACTGCGCTTTATCTGCCACCAATGATGCGAAGAAACGCTGACTAACTTTACTCGTACCTCATCGTCACCGGTTATATGTGTAAATTAGAGTGAATTGCGAATCACGCGTCAGACAATCTGAAGGAATTCAAACTGGTCATAATGACATCACACGCATATATCACCTCACTCAGCAAGCGTCATTCAAATTTCACAAACTACGACACAGCAACTTTTATCCAGTCTTATGTTCTCATCAGATATCTATATACCTAGACTCTCTTCTCTCTTCATCACTATTTAGAAGCTTCAAAACATCTTTCATTCAGCGCAATCCAATAAAAAACTAAATCACAATGGATCCAACCACATTCGCTCACGTTGACCACAGCGGTTATACCAACGCTGATTTGACAGCCAAACAACCAACTGTCTACGAGACTTCCGGATTAACAACTTCAACTATTCCCCCTGGTGCCGCTCCTCCTCACCTTGGAGCTGCATCTGAAGGTTTTAACAATCCTTTTGAAACTTCCAATACATCTAATAACCCTTTTACAAATTCCAAATCAAGTTCTTCACCTCCTACAGCTCCTGTCAATCCAATCAAACAAAGTTATCCAGAAACTCAAATTTATAGAGAAACTCAAGCTGGTCAATCTGATTTCGCTGATATTCACGCTAGATCGACTACTTCCGATAGAAATACCACCGAAGGAACAGCTCGACAAAACTTATCTGACGCTACTACACAAGCTTCGGACAAAGCTAACGAAGTTACGACTCAGGCTTCTAACAAAGTCAACGAAGTTACTACTCAAGCTTCTAACAAGGCCAACGAAGCTGCTTCTCAAGCTTCAACCAAAGCTAGTCAATTCTCAGAACAAGTTCAACAAAAGGCTAATGAAGCTGCTACTGGAATTAGACAAAGAGTTAGAAAGCTTTCAGTCGATCTTAATAACGCTGCGGATCATCCTGCAGTCAAGAATGCTAAAGGTACTGCCAACAACTATATCGCTCAATTCAGAGAGCAATTGGGCAGAAGTGAAACCATCAGAGATCTTGAAAAGAGAACAAATGTAGATAGGGTCGTTTTGGTAGTAGGAGGTGTTCTAGGGTGAGAGCACTTCCCTCTTGAGTTTTCAGATCATAATTGTAACTGATATTCCATATTCATTTACAGTTACATTCTCCTTATTCCTCTCAATATCCTTAGACTTGCACTTCCTATCACGGACCTTTTGACCATCCTCCCAGCAACTTACCTCTCAGCTATCATCATTGATAAACCCGAGACTACCGCGAATGATCAACAAGTCAAATCACTCCTTTCATTCTTCGTTGTTCTTGGTGCTATCCAGACTCTCGAGAGCTTGATGGCCGGTGTATTGGAAAACAGAATCCGTAAGTCCCTTGATGTATTCGCTTAGTGCAACGGCTTATAGGATGTTCTGATTTAGCCCAATACTTCACAATCAAACTTTTATTCCTTGCTTACTTACTTCACCCAAGAACTCAAGTAAGTCATTGAAACTCTTGTATATGAACTTCACTGATTTACAATTCGACTTCCAGGGAGCAACTCAAGTTCACGAAAAAGTTTTTAAACCTTTACTTGCATCTGCTCAAAGGTCATCTAAACAAGCTCCCCCTCCTTCTTCATCAACCTATCCTGCTCCTAACTCGGCATCGAAGGTATCTACACCACCAACATCAAAAGAATCACTTTCTACAGCATCTAGTCCTCAAACAACCGGATTCACAACTATGGCAACATTCATCCCTCTTCCAAATGAGAATGATAATATCACTAGAGCAGATGCAAGAGGTCAAGGTTATGCTGTGGTTACCGAAGTTCCCAACTTCTAAATGCGGAATTGAATTCCAAGCTTGAATCAGTAGCGCACGAATCTTTTCATCATTTTCAACTACGTCTCAGAGCTGTCGAGTAAATTCCACTGTATCCTAGCGTTTTTTTTTTCCTTCTTTCTTTTTATATGTAGCTATAATTTTTACCAGCAAACACGCATTTTGACTCCATATTCATGAAGAATGAAAAACAACATACAAAACATGCATCGAATCCTTTTGCATGTTTGCGAGCCAGATTACAAAGTAAAAAAAATAATGTTCATATACAAGACTGACCAATTATTTAGGCGTCAGCTAATTCCGTTTTGAAAATTGACGTCAATGTGCTAGAATAATTATACATTTGAGAGTTGGTACTGAGGAACGTTTTGACAAACTCATGTCATCCAATAGATCTATATTTACCTTCCACCTGAACTTGTTGAAGTTCCACTACTTTTTTCTCTTTCAAGTATATCTAAAAGACCAATAGATTGAGCAGTAACATCTAAATTTGTAGAATTTTCAACTAATTCTTTTAATCTATATTTTAATTGATATGGTTGAAAAATATCAATCATTTGTTGACGTGGTCTTAATTTATGATTTTTTGGATTTGATTCAATTAAATGTCTAAGTGTACGTAAAGATGGAATTTTAATTGAATCAAAAGTTGAGTTCTGAAAAGTATCATTAGCCCACCCCAAAAAAAAAAAAAAAACTTTATATGATTCTAAGAATTATTATAACTTACAAGAGAGTTTGATAATATTTCTAATATTTCAATTTTATTAACTATTGAATTTCTTATTTTTTCATTTCCTAATGATAAATTTGATAAAACGAAAATTGCCTTTTTATAAAAGAGTTTGGTCAGTTAATTGAAACATGGACTATTTCTCAATGCTTGACATTCGCTATTATCAGGCAAAATATTTAATCTAAACTTACAGGTATTCTTAAATCTACTTCTTGATCTTCTTTAGAAGCTTGAATAATCAAATCTAATAATTCATCTTCACCAAATGATTCAACTGTTTTTGAAATTTCGGCAATACTAGATTCTGCTAATAAATTTTGTACAATTTCAAAAGCTTGTACACGAAGTGAAAGAGTATTTGCATTTGACATCAAGCTGTATAATAGAAGAACGATTAAATTAGCAAGAAAAAAAAGAATTTGCAAACACTCCATTGAAAGTGGCCAAGCTATATAAATTACTCACAATTTCAACCTATCCCATCCCATTGTAGAAGTAATCATAATTCTCGTAGTTTCCATAGAATGATAAGTCAAATTTTTGATTGCCCACATAGCATTTAATGCTAGAGGTTCATAAGTTGATTTTGTCAAATCACAAAGTAATTCTATACCATTTTCTCTTAACAATACAGTTTTCAAAGGTGAAAAATCTGCAACTAGATTACATAGTGTAGCTGTAGCAGCTACTTCTACTGTCCAAATTCTATCTCCTATATCTTCTTCATCAAATCCAGATGAACTAGTTGATGCTATTTCACGCTTGAGGAGTTTTACAATTTCTTCTCCTATTCCACTATCAATTAAATTTGTTCGAAGGATTGATACAGTCCTGGATAATGCTCGAGCCAATTGACAGGCAGCTGCTCTTACTCCATACGATGGTGATGATAATGCGTTGAAAAGATGAGGTAGGACAGGGGGTGAATGATCTGCAATCAATGTTCGAGTCGCGTCGTGCTGCATTGCCAATGAAGCGAGTGCGAGCAATGCTGCCTAGAGACCAAAGATCAAGTAAGCTAAAGAGCAGTGGCTGGGTATTGTCAGGAATCAAAGCTTACTTCTCTGATCCGTGAAGCTAGATCATTACCGATCTCCCCTTTCTCTTCATCTTGATTCACAGAGATCAGAATACTAATCAATCGAGCAGGACATTCTTTATCTGCTGCAGCTTTTTGAAGAGCAGCATCGTCCGATACCAAAGCAGCTGCAATGTGTGCAACACATTAATTGTCTATATCATGTTACCGTAAAAGGCGAGCTTACCTAGAATAAAACATAGCTTAATCCTCTCCTCTGGACCTTCACTTTGCAATAGCTTGACAATCTCCTCCAATAGCTGATAATTTATGACTGTTGATCTAATCCGATCGGAAGTCCGTATACCCTTGTCGGCTTTGATGATATTGGTCAAACTGCGACTTGTGATCAGCGCTTTCGAAGCAGTCTGAAACATGTAACTCACCAACTCGCAGCTGCTATTCTCACGTTGGTTGGTCCGCTACCCACTAATCCAGTCAAAATGCCAACAAATTCAGATTTTGGCGACTCATCATCATTCATACTTTCTTCATCTTCATAGAAGGTCCATGCTCTTATAGCAATAGACAAAGAAGGCTGCCCTTTGATCAAGGCCGCTAAGAGATCCAAGGATGCCTCTATTAACTTGGTATTAGGCTTACGAGTTGTATAGTAATTTCCAGATGAGGGAGTCAAGGCTGATATTGAGTTCATCAAATGATCGATTATGAAGGGTATCGGCGCAAGCAATGAAGGAACAGAAGCTGAAGAAGGACCTGGTTCATTGATATTTGGTGACCATCGTACAAGTGCTAATCGGTGTGAAGGGAGTGCTACTAATCTTGAAAATAATTGGTATAGCGGTAAAAGTATTTGTGGGTCGGAGTGAGTTTCGAGCAGAGATAATAAAGTTACCAGATTTTCGGCCTATCATTTACTTATAAGCTGGAGAATGGAATCGAAACACCAGAAGACTTACTTCAAATATCGAGCTTAAAGCCGCTGTAGCTTGACTTCTCCAATTTCCGGCCCCTTTCCCAGCAACTTGTTTACCTTTCCCACTAACCTCTTTCTCACTCATTATTTCGACTCCCACTAAACCAGTACCTATGACCTTTCTTTCAGCTCCAACACCCCACATATGGCCCCATACCATATCCGCTGTCGAAATCAATATATTTCGCAAAGCCCTAAGGAGATGGGGCAAGATCTTTTCCAGTTGCTTAACGGTTATATCGGAAGTTTCATTGAGTGATGTTATGAGGCAGAGGAGGGCAGAAGGAGTGGATGATAAGAGTAGAGGCTGCAATGTCAATTTACCCACTATAGATGGAATCAGCAAGGTGTCAGGCTGATTACGAGTATGGGAAAGCCAAATCTCACCATTCGCTAGAGCTCCGATGATGACAGCGGTCTCACTCATCAGCTCTAATGCCACCGTCGAGTCCACATCATTCGATGAAGGATACTTGAGTAAAGTCAATAAGCTATATCATGATCAGCTGGTTTCCAAAAGGGATGAGATTGAGTCAAGCATACAGTTGGAGTAATCCTTGATCTTCAGCGACTTCCACTTTCTTCCAAGTATTCCCTATAACGGTATTCTTGAGATCTTTGAGGTTGGTTAAGAGGTTTGATGGGTTCGACGAATTAGTCAAAATGTCCAAGGTATTGCTATTGGTCATCTTGGTCGTCTTTGTTGGCCCGCAGAGTGATTAGGCCGAATGACCTCTTTAGTATTTGAAACAAAGGGGTTTGTGGTGATTGGTAAGCGATTGAGATGGCAAATATGATTGATGGTAAGGTCAAAACCAAAGTAAGTAACGGTTATATTGGAATGAACGATGGTGTACGGTGACAAGCGCAACTCTAATAACCGACGACATTACACCCTGACGTCAAGTTGTTCGAGATTTCAAATTACTATCCTCTCACACATTCGATCTGCAAGTGTAAGCAATGACAGCACGATTATGTAGGGCGCCCAACACCTGGCTAACGTTGAGACACTTCAAGTCCGAGTATATGGCGACATTCGTTTTTCAAGTTTCAGTCCATTCATCAGCTCGCTCGCTGCAACGTTTCTCACCGGCTGAATCAAACGTTCGATCAACAAGCATTTTCATACTAACCTCGAACGCCCAAACCTTCACTGTATCGTATTGAGCTCATTGAATATGCTCTTACATTGTGCAACATGTACACACTCAAACCTGTAGCTACCCTAAGATATGTGTCAAAGGATCTCGTCCTTTGACCACCCTCTGACGCGTATCAAATGTACAACAGGTGAGATCAAGATGAAACCTAAGCCAATAGTGACTGATATCATTGCAGGTGGAATGAGCGAGAAACAAGATAACAATTTTTTTGAATGTCTTTGGCAGACCCATACCCGTCGTCTCTACAATTTTTGTGTACTATTCAAAATAAAAATAAAAGCGAGATAGCAAAGATCCGCCGCAAAAAAAGAGGTCAAATCATATCATCAAGTATAATTAAAAATAGAGAGACTCATCAAAATCAATAATACCTCAACGATTCAAAGTTCACAACCAGGATAGTCATACTCAATAGCGAACGGGATCTCCTCATCGGTTTATTCTGGTCCATTCAAGCTAAGCAGCGATTAATCTCCAAGTTGACTCTCTACAATGGCGATCTTTCCCAGATTGCTGCTATACATGGTTATTTTCTTACCTTCCATCTCGGCGAATCAATTCTCATCGGCTATCGCCATGCATCAAAGACGTTCAACACCCGAAACCTCGACTTTCCAACCACACGCCACCACCAGATCCTGCACGTGCAAACAGAATCTGTCGTCGAGCTGTAGTCCAAAAACAAACAGTAAAATCGAATCCACAACCGATGTAGCATCCTCCACCTATCAACAAACAACTCTCGTGTCCGTCAACCCCACATCAAGTAGCGATAGCTCTAGAATCATCACAAGTATCTTGCAGCCCACTACAAGGCCTACCTCAGCGGACAGCGAGTCAGTAGATACAAATAGCCAGACATCTACTGTCGAAGATGAACATGACGAATGTCAGGAGACTTCGATAATTCCATTCGCTTCATCACTTAGTAATTTAGCTCAGTCTATCAATAGTCAATCCACCTCTACCTCCAGTAGCAGGTGCACAACTTCGGGCGGAGCATGCGGTACTTTTATCGGATCTTTGGGAAGCTGTCAAAACGATAATTGCGTCTGTGAATTATCTTTACCTGCCCAATTTTGCGCTCAATGTTTAGCTACTCAAGATGCCATTTATCAATACAATTTGTATTTAGCAGCTTGTGCAAATCGAGGATTAGTTCAACCTAGTCAAACTATTACTGCTCAATGCGATGATGCAACCGTCACTTCGGATGTTCTCACGGACATACTGGCTAGTCAAGCTGCTTCAGCGACTCTATCTTCTAACGGTCTAGGATCAACTGGCGAAAAAGAAGGAGGAGGCTATATGAGCCAAGAGGCGGTCCAGATTGGACCAGATGGACAGACGATGACATCAACATATGGGCAGACCACTTCAATGCCGAGTGATAATGGTAGAAATCCAATCACCCTTACTACTACCGATTCGAGTGGTCAACCTACTTCAATCATCACTTATAACGGTCCTACTTCTTTTGCATCGATCAGCGGTACTGTACCTTCGGCCGATTCTACGGGAACCTCTCAGCAAGATGGTACCAGCGAATCATTCAATACGACCGCATTAGATTCAGCACACACGTTCTTTCAGGGTTCAGTAGACTCGACATGCCAAAGTGACTGTGATGTATGGATGCAATTGGCACAAGTGAGTAATCCTAAAAGTGATCGAATTCCTTTTGAGCTGATCATAATTGCATTTACCAGTCTTGTACAGATGACACTTGCATTTGCACGTCTGATGGGCTGAGCAGTGCGAAGGCTTGTTCCAGCTGTGTAATTTCTGCAGATAGTGATGACCAAATGAGCGCTTATGCTGGTGAGTTAAGGAAAAGCGAGTTCACAATACGACGACTGATATCGGTACCGCTAGGTTACACTCAAGGATGTACAACCATATCTACTGCTGTGATCACCACGGATGAGGCAGCGTCAACGACAGACATGTACGGGAATGTAGCTGCAGCTATCACCTCATCATCTTCGCAAATTGGAGGAAAAAATACCAATCCCTTCAAGACGGAAAGTGATGACAATGAGAGGGTGGCAACTCAGGTCGCCGAAGCTGAAAATGCTGGTGGAGTAGCCACTAAGATTGCCACGGAAAATGATCCGACCTCAGGCGGGATCTCACTTCGAGATGGCACTTTGATAAGTAGTATAGGCTTGTTGATTACAGGAGTGTCGGGAGGAGTACTTCTCATGCAAATAGGGTAAAATAGTAATACAAAAGACATTTAGTTTTTTCATATCCTCCATATTGGCCCTTGTAAAGATGATGTCACGTGACTTGAACGATCTTTTCGGCTTTGAGCTATTTTTCTGGCCGTACTAAAGTAAAATTACTTCATCGCTTGTTTTTCCATTTATTTGCACGATTGAAACGACTTATAGCCTCTACATTATACATAAGTAGCACCTCAACATTTGGCAGGAAGTCAAAAGTGATTCAACAGTCTCGCCCAGCGAGAATCCAGTCCGGCAGAACTATTAGCTAAAGAATAGTCACACTTGGTCGTCGATCGCACGACCTGATCGCTCGAATTCTAGATACCTTGCCACCAACGAGTCTGATCTTTTTCGACGCAGCCAAAACATAATATAGAGGTTCAAATTTGTCATCATGATCCCCATGAGAGCTATATCAAAAGCTCGTTTCGCACAATCTTCATCGCGGAACGTTATATGTCAACGATGTATAGCTTCACGATCTTTCACCAACCCTTCTATACCTCGCCTGTCACCCCCGGCAGCACAACTGGCAGAAACCGATCATACTCCCTCATATTATCATCATCCACCTCAACATTCTTCACCACAACCACTCGAACCTAGGATACGTATAGAAACTTCTCCTTATCCAGGCCGAACACATCCTTTACTTCATTTACCATCACCTTTACCGACAGATGTAACGCCTGACGCAAATTCTCCACAATCCACTTTATATCCTCCTACAGGAGTCATAGATTCCATATCAATGATTTCCATTTGTCTACGAAGACCAGAACATATCCCAAGAGCATATCAAATTTTCAAGCAATTACTGGAAGATTCCGCAAATAGATTAAGACCTACACCTGAAGCTGAAGTTTGGGCTAGAGTCATCGAAGGTGTAGCTTCATTGGGTAAAGAATCCGAAGGAACAGCATGGGAAAATTGGAGGAAAAGAGCAGAAAGATTAGTCATGCAATGGCAAGGTGCTCATGGTGATTTCGGAGCTAAACAGCCAATAGGTCTGGAACATGGTGGCATGAAGGTGTATCAAGGATGGTTTAACGGTTTGATAAGGTGAGCTATTACCAGTCCATGAACGTCGACGTACTAGCTTATACATTTGAGTTGTAGTTCCCAATCTTCTCTCGACCCTCTCGTACCCTATTTGACAGATTCCTCCTCATCGTTGCCCGTATCTACTCTACTGGAAGGGCTAGAACCTTCGGCTGTACCACTTGCATGCGAAGCACTCATCGAGACGGCGAAACAGCATGCCTTGACAGATCTGGAAGATTCGGTGCGAGAATTTCAAGGATTCGAGAAGGCTAGGAGAGAAGAAATTGCTCGGGAATATATCGAGGAGGTCAAGCCAGTGTTGGAGGTGAGTGCAGATTATTTTTAAGTCAAGTATGATTATAGCTAAAATTGCCTTCTCAGACCGCTGGAAAAAGCAAACAGGCCGATCAATCGACCTCATCACCAGAAGCTAGGTTCGCCATCAACAACCTTCGTTCTACTTTACTTCCCATCTCAACATCTTCATTACCGCTTAATAGGCAACACAAGCTAGAAGAAGCCTCTTTACAAGCTGCACGTGCGGAATTGGAAGAATCGGCGAAAAGGCTACAAAACGCTCACGACAACCCAACTTTACAACGGAGTCGACTTCAAGGATGGATGCATAATTGGTTAGGATTGTTGACAACGGAATTAGAACAACGTATATCGATCATGCAAGCGGAACAAGCTTTGATACCTGAAAATAAGATAAATGTCTCACCTACTAGATATTCTGCTCATAACAAGATGAAGAAGGAAGTTCTGTTGATGTACCTTCAATTGCTTCCGGTTGACAAGCTTGCTTTGATTACAATTTTAGAGCTCATGCGAATGAGCGGCTCCGGAGGTATAGCGGATGGGATGAAGGCCCTAAGAGGAATGTTGGCGGTTGGGAAGGCTGTGGAAACTGAGTTCAGAGCTGAAACAATTAAGAACGTCGCTGGTATAGATTCTCATCACTGGTTGAAAACGATAGATCCTCAAACTCAAAAGCCCAGTAGACAATTAGTAGGATCAGTTTGGAGGCAAATAGGTGAAAAGATTAAGACTGGAGGAAATATCGAATCCTCCTCAACGAACCATGAAGATCTGCAGCAGGTCTGGACTCCTGCTTGGTCTCAAATGGCTCAGCTTGGTGTGGGATCAGAGCTCGTTGACGCTTTATTGAAGGTTGCTAAAGTGCAAAGGACGGCGAAGAATCCCACCACGGGAGAGGAAATGTACGTCTTTCTGCAAATTGATGTTGCCTGAAGCTAATCGAATATCCCCGTAGTACCGAAGAACAAGCTGCTTTCACTCATGCTTACGAATACATTCGAGGTAAAAAGCTCGGGGTTATCAAGCTCAATCCTGTAGTCGCAGCTCGTTTAGCGAGAGATGATGTCGGAGTGGTCATTCATCCTAAACATCTTCCAATGCTTGTCGAGCCAAAGCCATGGACATCGCACAAAGACGGAGGTTATTTGTTACACAACGGTGAGTTTATTGATTGCTAGAACGAACATCTGGCGGGCAGCTGACTGTTCTTCCAGTCCCAATAATGCGATTCAAGGAATCCGCCGAACAACGATCTTATCTCAAGCAAGCATCAAAAGAAGGTCATCTTGAACCTGTTTTCCATGGCTTAGATGTACTTTCATCCACACCTTGGGCAATCAACCGAAAAGTTTTCGATGTGGTTTTGTCTGCTTGGAACAATGGTGATGCCATAGCGGATATACCGGCATCAGAGGAGAAATCAGTATATGATATACCTGAAAAACCAGATTCAAGGGATCAAGATCCGCTCAAAAGATCGTTATATGTGGAAAAGATGAAGTCGGCTATGGGTCAGCAGAGAAAAGATCACGCGGAAAGGTGCAAATTCAATTATAACATCGAAATTGCTCGGTCTTATCTCAACGATACTTTCTATTTACCGCATAATATGGATTTCCGAGGACGAGCTTATCCTATCCCACCGCATTTGAGTCCTGTCGGAGATGATCTCTGTAGGGGTCTTTTGACTTTCGGATCAAAGAAACCTCTAGGAGAAGCCGGTCTAAAATGGTTATACATCCATTTAGCGAATGTTTACGGTTTCGATAAAGCTAGTTTCGAAGAGAGAAGGAGATTCGCTCAAGAAAAAGAAGCTGAAATATTTGATTCGGCTGATCATCCTCTTGACGTGAGTGCTATTGCCAAATAACGTAAAGAAACGGTCAGCACAGCTGACGAGAGTGTGTAGGGTAATCGATGGTGGTTAAAAGCTGAAGATCCATGGCAATGTCTTGCTACCTGTTTCGAGATCGCTTCAGCATTACGTTCACCTGACCCTACACAATACGAATCTTCTCTACCCATTCATCAAGATGGTACCTGTAATGGAATGCAACATTATGCTGCATTAGGCGGAGATGTTCGAGGAGCAAAAGCCGTGAATCTCGAGAACGGTGACAAGCCCGCCGATATTTATACCGGTGTAGTGGATATCGTTAACAAGGTTATCGAAGAAGATCAGAGGAAGGGTCTTGAAGTAGCGCTTTTGATCAAGAAGCCCTTGGGCAGAAAGGTTGTCAAGCAGACCGTCATGACTACTGTGTATGGTAAGTCGCAATCGTACATCATTAACATTGCCATTCAAAGCTGATGGAACCGAATTGTAGGTGTGACATTCGTTGGAGCTAGAGAGCAAATCGCGAAGCAACTCCATGCTCGAGGTGATTTCTCACAAGAGCACATTTTCCTGGTCTCTGGGTACATTGCGAAAACAGTGAGTGCGATACCTCAGTCTACTTTAGAGTTCAGCGACTAATATCGCATTTCAGGTTCTCAACTGTATTGGTGATTTATTCTCAGGTGCTAAAGCCATCATGGATTGGCTTACACAATCAGCTAAATTGATTTCACGATCCGTTCCTCCCGATAGAGTACAAGAAGCTGCAAGCAATCTCACTACGACTTTGCGAAATGGAAAAGTGAAATCTAGAGCTACAAAAGAATTCATGACTTCTGTAGTTTGGACCACACCGTTAGGTCTCCCTGTGGTTCAACCCTATCGAAAAGCTCAAAAGAAACAAATCATGACTGCTCTTCAAACTGTATACATTTCTGATCCTAATGCTCCTTCAGAAGTATCACCTCAAAAACAGGCTACAGCTTTCCCACCTAATTTCATTCATTCTTTGGACGCTACTCACATGCTGTTGACTGCCTTGAAGTGTCGAGTGAGTCCATTTCCGAGTGATTCAAGCAATAGACCTGCTGACTTTTATATCGATTATTAGCAAAATGACATTGCCTTTGCAAGTGTTCATGACTCATATTGGACTCACGCTTCGACAGTCGAACCTATGTCCGACATGATCAGGGATACATTCATCCATCTTCACTCACAAGATTTGGTTGGTGAATTGAGGCAAGAGGTAAGTAGAGATTTTCAATCTCAGTGACTACTGAATAGGTGTTAATGATGTTACCGCAATTTTACAGTTCATTGAACGATACGGTGATCATAGAATACCTGTAAATAGCGCCAAAAACATATCAACAACAGCTGCAAAAAGAAAAGAACAAGCTTTAACACGTCAAAAACAAATGTCAGCTGTTTTAGGTGAATTATCAGGAGAAGATACAAATACATTTTCAGATGATGTAGAATCAGAAGGAATTATTGAAGATGAATTTGATGAAAAAACAAAAGAAATTGAAGCTGATTTAATTTCAAATGAAAATAATTCTTTAACGGAAGAAATTGAAATTAAAGCTGTTAATTCAATGGGAATTAATGTTGATAAATTAAATTTATTAAATAATGATGTTACAGAAGAACAACAACAAGGAAAAGAAGGTAAAATTAAAAAATTAAATACTGAAAAAATTGGAAAAACAAATTGGGTTAAATTTGAAGATGTTTTACCTCCTTGTCCACCTAGAGGTATTTTTAATGTTGATAGAGTTAGAGAATCTGCTTATTTCTTTTCTTAAAAGAATGATTGCTTTTCCTCTTAAAAGCTGAAAAAAAGACTTGAAAAATACCAATTCATTTTATATATACCATAGCATTTTATACCCCTCATTTCATATTCTTACATTTGGTATTACTCTATATTTGTATTGATTAAGATTTTAAGTGTTCTTTTGTACTCTATCACACCTTATACAAATAATGCATATGCACCATTCCATGATCTTCGATGCGAACAAAATCAAACACACTTTCGTGCATTAGCGCATTGTGTAGAAACTCTTTCATACGTAGAATATTTCATTAACGGTAATACGGATACAATTCGTTTTACAAATAATTTCCATTCATTATTCGAATTTACACTTTTATAATATATTATATACTATCAAGTCTCTACATTATGAACTTTTAAGATTTACTCATTAAACCACCTAAACCTTGTCCTGCATTTGCCATTGCCATACTCATTCTTTTATGAGCATCTGCCATTGAAATTATATTATTATTACGTGAAGAATTTTTATTTGATGATGAAGTAGGTAAAGCTATAAAAGGATGTTGTAAAAGTTGAAAAGCAGTTGGTCTAGAATTATGATCAATTTCAAAAGTTTGTTTCAAAAAATCAGCTGCTTCATTTGAAATATCAGGTGGTATTTCAGGTACAGGAGTTTGTGATCCGATCTATCCCAAATATTTGATTTTGATCATTAGATGATGGACCGCCAATAAATAAACTCATAAAACCACTCACTCTGAAAATCGCTTGCATTTGAGTTAAATTTGGATAAGGATGTGATCCAATAAGCATTTCAACAATTAAACAACCTACACTCCATATATCCGCTTTTGAAGTGTATGAAGTTTGCTTAACAATTTCAGGTGCCATCCAAAATACTGATCCTTGTAAAGAAGGTCTATTGGTTTTAGGTCCAGTCATAAGATCTATTCCAGAAGTGTTCACATAAATTAGAGATCCCAGTCCAACAATTAATGGATATTTACTTACTACTCTCGACTTTTTTACTAATTCCAAAATCACTGATTTTGATACCACCTTTATTGTCTACTAAAATATTTGCGCCTTTTATATCACGATGAATGATTTCTCTTTCATGTAAATAATTTAAACCAGTTAAAATTTGTCGAACGAAATTTTTGACCAAGGCTTCTTCAAAAGCTCCATAATTGCTTAATAAAGCTGCTACTGATCCACCAGGTACGTATTCTAAGAAAATATTAAGATGATTTCCATCTGCGGAGGAGTCTATTGAGAAAATGAAAAAGTCACGTTTTGGGTGAGTAAACATTTTGACACGCTACGCTCGCAGAACTGTTCAAACGGACTCACCAAGGTATTGCACGATATTCTCATGTTGTAATTCTTTCAAAAGTTCAATTTCCCTTTCAAGCGCACTGACCATAGATTGTTTTCTCTCTTCATTCCGTGCTGATCCAGTTGGTAATTCCACTTGTTTGACAGCCATCAGTAAACCTGAATGAGCATCCATACCTAAAAAAACGGATCCAAAGGAACCCGCTCCTATCAAAGCACCTTTTATCCATTTTATGATTCGTTTGGCTGAGACCATTATACACAAATCAGCAGATCAACCTAAAAGGCAAGGCCATTCGACGGAAACGAAAATGTAACTCACATCCGGTCGAAGTGAATGCTTTTCCATGTTCGTTATCTTCATCGTCATCATCATCATCATCTTCACTTTCAGTCTCAGTTTCGGTTTCTTCCTCCTCTTCATCTTCCTCCTCCTCTGTAGATTCTTCTTCAGTCTCAGTGGTTTCACTCTCATTATCCCCATCTGAATTACCCTCTTCATTTTGATCTTGTGGTAAAGTAGGCATAATTAATGGTGGAGCAGGTATAATCACTTCTTCATCTTCTTCATCAGAATCATTAAAAGTAATTGTACTTGCTCTTCTATTTTCAACTCCTGCTGTGATTTCATCAATGGTTAACATAGATGCTGTATCTGATTTATCTCTGTTTTTTCTTAATTGAGATAACATTGAAAATCTTGATCTTGTGGATTCTTCAGAGCCCCTTCTTTTCAATGCTATAGATTTAGGTCTATTGTTATTGTTACCTTTTTGGGTTGGTGAATAATCACCCAAAGACTCGGTTAAAGATTCACCTGAATGCTGGAAGGGAGGTAAAAGCGGTGGACCTTGACTTGCTGATGATCCTAAAGATTCAACATCTGATTCGCCATCGATTGTAGGTCTTGATAATCTCCCATCATCATTTGATACACTCAATCTTGGAGGATGTTCATCGCCTAAAATCTCGAATTCTTCTTCCGGAATCGTACCTGCTGGTGGAGGCGAAGAAATCATGGTACCTCTACTTCCAGGTCGAGTTGATCTTCGAGGTGGAGAAGCTTTAACTTCTGCCATAGGATCTGCTATTCGAACGCTTGATCGCTTGATGGAAGGTGCAAAGGTAGAATCGAAACTCAATCGACCGGTAGATTCTGACGGAGCTAGACTACCTCTTTTAAGAGCGCCAGGTCCACTACTCATACGTAACATACTGTGACGGGCTTTTTCAACGTCCTTCTTTTTTGCAGAAGGGAAATATTCAGCCAAGTGATTGGAAATGAGTTCAGAAGGTGGTCGATGTCCAAAGAAATTGTACACAGATTTCTTTTTATTACTAAGGAAGCTGGCAGAGGAAGGACTTCGAGTTGTACTGGGTGAAGGAGGGACTTCAGGCATAGGAACACCTAATCCAGACATCACACTGACAGTACTGGCTCGATTCATCTTTTTGGAAGCGGCAGATTTGATAGGTGTGAGCAAGTTGGAATGTTCGCCATATCTGGGTCCAGAGAAAGGTGTAGGAGAAGTAGGAGACATGGGTTGAGGTGGAGCTTCTCCAAGATAATTATTCATATTTTTTCGGTTTTGTAATTTTCTCGTTCGTCGAAGCGTTAATCCTTTCTCCCGCATGGCACTACCGTCACGATGAGAAAGGCATATCCCAAGTAATGCAGCTTCGGAAAGAGGTTTGGCTGGAATCCTGTCAGTGAGCTAGATCACTCGTCGATTCGAATTGGGCGAGCTTACAATCATTATCTGGATCACTTTCCGCATATACACCCCATCCATCTACTTCTAGTCTCTCTCCATCCTCATCACTTTCCGTATCTGTATT
The DNA here is from genome assembly GCF_000512605.2 of Kwoniella pini CBS 10737. Classification (NCBI taxonomy): domain Eukaryota; kingdom Fungi; phylum Basidiomycota; class Tremellomycetes; order Tremellales; family Cryptococcaceae; genus Kwoniella; species Kwoniella pini. The sequence continues at coordinate 712,974 of NC_091717.1, read as the reverse complement.
GACATGAGTTCCCGTGCCCCACTTCCCAAACTTTTTCAAGGCCCTTTCAAGCACTTCGACTCCGCTCGTGACATGCATCACATTTACTGTTCTCATCGTGCCATCTTCCGAATTGACGAATTTGACCAATTGTCGCCTCAGATCATCCAGGGAAGGGGCGATCCTACTATTATTAGATGAAAGAGTATTCGTACTAGCTAAACTCTCATTGCCCGTCTTCTGCCTGACTCTTTCCGAGGATACGGTCCGTCCAACTACATACCCCGGGGTAGGGGTAACACTTCGCTTCGCAGCTAAATTACCAGTACTTGCACTTAGGATGTCAGAATTTTGCCTTTCTAGTACTAATTCTTCTCTACTTCTGTTCGCTGCGAAAGGATGTTGAGGTGTAGATCTACCACCCAAATTACCCATGATGTTTCCGAATTTACCTTTGATTGGACTGCTTTGTTTCGGTGTTGTTCCTCCTGTTTGAGATACACTTGGGGTTTTTCGATGCTGAGTTGACTCATTAATTCGAGTCGCCGTTACCTTTGAGCCAGAACCTGGTGCTGGCCCTTTAGGTAAACCATATTGATGATCGCTCGAGGAAGCCCAAGTAGGTGTTTGCTTACCATTCTCACCTTGTTTATGTTGATGTTGCTGAGTGAATGCCGAAGCGTATTCAGCTGCGGAAGATTGATAAGAAGCGCTGGGGTCAGGAGGTAATGGACGAGAAGCGAAATTCGAAGAATCAACATTGATAGGACTTGGTGATCGACGAGATGGGTCTCGAGATGGAGGTGGACGTAAGCTTAATTGTTTGGGATTACTAGGAGCTGGAACAGAACTTGAATTGGTGTTCGAAGGAGTTACAGTCGTATTTGAGCTAGATTGTGCAAGTAAAACGGGTCGAGAGGGGAGAGACTGTTGTAACGGAGGGATCGGACGTGGCGTTGTTGTAGTTGAGCGATAAGATGTAGCTGAAGGTAGGTTATTTTGGTATGCCTGAGGAAGTGGCCTAGAAGATTTATATTGCTGTAAATCAAGAGGAGGTGGACGAGATGTATTGAGTCTTCTACTACTTGATGTAGATAATGAGCTGGAGGAAGAAGGATGAACGAGCCGAGATTGTGAGCGAATTGTATCAGGGAGTGAAGGTGAAATCATGTGTTCAGTTGTTTCGCTAGGTGGAGTAGCTACACTTCCAACACTTCCGGATCTTACACTTGACCTTAATGAATCTCTACTTCCTGCAGCTCGTTTTCTAAGATCTTTAATTCCACCCAATAATTTTACCCTTTCTCCTACTTTAGCAATTCCAATCTCCTTCAATGCAGCCATGTCCAAATCTAACAGGACTTTTCCATCTATATCGTGCCTTTGAAAAGCCGCAGCATATTGACCACATCGATATAGATTAAGGAAAGCCGTAAGTTCTGCTTGACCCCATCCTCGTAAATATGTCATATACGAAGTTGAAGGTGGTGCATGAAGCAAAGGAGGAGTAGGTGGTCTAGGATGATGGATGATGTTTACGGAAGATGAAGAAGTTGCTGTGGTAGAAATAGAGTTGGATGAAGATTGATGGCGAGGGCGGGGTTCAAGATGGTGCGCAGATGCGTAAGGATGACGAGAGGTAGCGGCACTTGCATGTTGAGCAAAATGAGGAGATGTAGGGGTTGTATTCTGAGACGAGATGCTGGAGGTAGGCGAATGTGTGATCGGTTGAGGGCGGAGCGTAGAAGATAGAGAGGTCATCTTGCTTGCCCACTCTAAAGTGGAATTGGCCTTTCGTCCAATTTATCGGATCGACGAATGGTAACGAGAAAGCGGCAGTGTTATGCGTCCATCCAACTAAGCTTCGAGCTCCCTCGTCCAGCGATGTTCAAGTGGAATCGGGCATGTTTACCTTGAGGATGAATGGGAGTACTTGATCAAATCTCAGATGGAGAGAGAACAAAAGACAATAAGGAGGAAGCAATCTGAAACAGCCTAACGATTAGCATTCAGGGTAAAAGTCAAAACATGACACGTTCCTGAACAACTAAACTACTCGAGGATCAACTATACATGAAGCAACTCTCCCTTCCGGGCTTTGTGTAAACTCGTCTATATATTCTATAGAAAGAGGCGGAAAGATATCTTTGATAGAATGACTCAATAACCAGCGGCAACACCGTTCTTCCTTGAATCACTAGCAGCCCAGATAGTCCCATTCTCAATAACGATCGCTTGGACTGCGAATAAAAGGCGAAATAGTTGACGATCAGTGATCAGTTCTTGAAAAGCAATTCACCATGCTTGCTAAAGTAGTAAACACGTAGACTCACCTTCACTTATACCGATATTCACATCAAATTCCCCTACCTCTTGACCTCTTTCTTTTAAATCTTTGATGATTTCCTCAGGTGAACCTTCAGGTCCAACTTCAATAGTTGTAAGAGGAGGTACAATCTGATTATGAACTCTACAAGCTTCTATAGATTGTGATATGTCCATTCCTGAGAATAAATTAAGTAACACTTGTAGAATCGAAGGGAAGATTCTTGATCCTCCTGAACCACCTATCACAGCGTATATACTTGAAGGTGATTGCTTGGTTGCGGGTGTCAATAAGATTGCCGCTGATGTTGAAGATAGAGGTCTGTGAAGAACGAACAATGGTCAACTCAATATTACAGTTTTTTGGAGAATATATAAACTCACCTCTTTCCTGGTTGAGGATAATTCCATGGACTAGGCCATAATCCAAATGCATCTGCTGCTCCAGGTACAGAGAAATCGTCTACACCGCGCGATGTCACCGATAATCAGCTCGACGTCCGCATCGCGAAGGAGAAAAAACGTGATATCAAATTCACCTTGCTCATCATTGAATATTATACCTGTCTTAGGATCCATAACATGACTTCCCCATATCAAATTCACCTATAATGTGTAGCCACGTAAGTCTGACCATACTGCGAAGTACAAGTAATACAGAGGTCGGACATGACTCACAGTCGAAGTAACACTTGCTCCACCACCCCATTGATCGAGGACGCTCAGATGAGTCGTACCGTGATCTATGGGAGTGTCATGTTGCAATCCATAATATTCAATTGGGTGAGTTCGATTCTGGATGCAGACAGCGCACCAGCAGATATCAGCGCCAATTGAGAAAGTATCATTGGCAAGTGACTGAAAGTTGAGCTCACATCGTCTAACATCTTTCTCTTCTCATCTGCCCAGTCGCCTTTATAAAATTCCTCAAACCTGGTCAGATTCCCTCCAAATTGCGGCGCAGGATCTGTAATTTCACTACGAGCTCCAAAAGCGAATTTCATCCCTTCTAAGAGACGGTGGACGTTCAATGGGCTCTTCAGACCACCAGTAAAAGGAATGTTGTAGGGTTCAATCAGCCTGAGGAAAGCAAGTAAGATACCTCCCCTGCAGGTTGAAAGCGATATTAGCATATGGGCTGAACGGGTTCTGATCAACCAAGCTTACGATGATGGTACATCAGTTGTATATACTTCCTTGCCCATAAACCTCGAATGAATGGCGGTGTACGCCCGAGCTTTGTAGCCTTTCAGCTAGAGATGTTCGACACGATGAGCGCGTGTCCTTTGACGTTATTGTATGACTTTGACGAAACTCATTGGGCCGGATACAAGCGTGGAATATAGTACTCACGTCATCGAGATCCATAACTCCACCAGCAGACCCGATGGTTTCGATACTACTCGCTGCAATCTCACCTTCATAGAACGCTTGAGCACCTTCTCGAGCAATCACCTCGAGGGTCTTTCCATAATTGATCCTCTGAACGTATTCTCCTTCTACTAGTAATGTACCACGTGGTGCATAAACTGCCGACCACGCTGGTGAAGATAACATAAATTGACTGTGAAAGCATTTTTAACCAACGATTCTCAACGCAAGCCCAATTCATATCAGGTCACTTACCCAAAGAGCTGAATAACAAGTCAGATTAGTATTGAGTTTATATTCGCTGATATAGATATGTGATTGACTGACCCTTAATCTCCTTGCCAATTCCCTGCTAACTCTCCACCCTCTAGCCAATTCAGCTACGGGCATAACAACCTCTTCCCAAGGTAATTTACCGTACATCTGATGAGCTATACCAGAATATGACATCAGCTTATACTCCACGATACCTCACCGACCTCTCTTGAATATCCCATCGTGCTGTATGCCAATAACAGGAGAAGAACTTGATTACACTTACCCAATTCCAAACCCCTCAATTCACCTGGAACACCAACAGCCAAGCCTCCAACTTGAGCAGCGACTCTTCCAGCTTTTTTCTCTCCATACATTTCTTTTTCACTTTTATCAGGACTAGTTTCTCTAAAATCTATAGCAATCACTTTTTCTTCTCCTTCACTTATCAATTCATCAACTAATTCAAAAGATGAATTATAAATTTGAGGTATTCTAATAACCATAAATCCACCACCTCCAATTCCACTTGAAAATCCATTAAGTAAACCAATACAAAGTGTTGTCGTTATAGCTGAATCTACTGCTGATCCATTTTTATCTTTTAGAATTGATAAACCCAGGTCAGAACATGTTTTATCTTCTGATGCCACGGCTCCATTTTGAGCTTGAATAAGATAAGCTTCATTACGTGGTAAACCAGTTGGCTGATTTACAAATTCTCATCAGCTCGGATCCTTTTGCACTGCACGATCGAACAGTATTGGTTACTTTTGGAAACCGGATGTAAGCTTACTGGTGGTAAAGTCCATACTGGAGGAACCATTGGTCCATCACCTAATTCATTATTCCTCTTCCAAAATTCTCTTGAAAATATTGTACCTATAATCATACCCAAAAGTATTAAGATCATATACATAACCCATTGACCATATTTTTGATATAAAGGTCTATGATGATGTTTATGTATTTTATGATTCTCATTTTCATTCGATATTGGTAATATTGATTCATCATCTTCTGTATGTTGAGAATACCTCCTTGTATCCGTTACATCATCAAATCTTACACGTTTCTGAAATGGAGGATGATTCCAAAATTGCCATGCTGGTGATAATCGTCTTTCAACTAATGGTCGATCTAATCCTTCTTCTTCAGCATTTGCATCTTCGATTGAATTGGTAAGAAGAGGATTGGTTTCGGAGATTTCTTCGGATCGCCTAAAAGGTGTTGAGGACATCTCGTCTTCTTAAATTTCCAAATTTACTTTCAAGCCAAGATTCCCTCGCAAAAGAACTGAACTGAATCTATCTACACAAAAGGCCGATTGACCTTATGCTCCTTAGACAGTGTACTGCTTCAAGAGGAGATAGCGCATTCATTCGTAATAATACCCCGACGGTCATCTCCTATGATCTAATTATTGATGGTAACTAACCCTTCATCAAGACTTTATCGGGATTAATTTCCTTAAACGTGTGACCGTGATATCAAGAACTTAGCGGCGTTGTCCGATCAATAGTCGTAAACCTGGAGTCTCCACTTGATACGATATGATCCTCGTTTAATGCGCTTATATCAATGAACCGTCGCTTAAACGAGGAAATTGAAAGGAAAGGCGTTTAAACGACATTCTTACAAGATTAAATCATTCCCGTATTCTGCCTATTCTCGTCTACTCATTTAGCTTAGTCCCTCCTTGTCCTCAATATTCGAGCCCCCACGAAAAGTCCATAACAAAGGATTTGTCATTGACTCTTCTGCTTTCACACTCGAAAAAGGATTATCATGCCTTCTAAGATCTTATCATTGAATAGATTATCAACTAGTTCGAATCGATTTATAAAACCCACTATCTCTTTGACTGCTACTAGAACACTCATCACTTCTTCCAGACTATCCATCACTTCTTCCCTAAATTTGACTAAGCAAGTATCAAGTATTAGAAATATGTCAAACTGGCCAAAAGTAACCAGCGAGAATCCCGTGGGTTTTATCATTCAAAGGTCTATATATAGATGTTCAGTGCCCCAAGGCGTATTAGCTTATTTGTTAGTTGATATAGCTCGGTCTCGATGATCCCTCTTTACTCATCCAAAAAGGTCTCATTGGTGGCAAATGGGTAGATACTGAGTCTGGAAACACATTCGAAGTCAATGGTGCGTAGTCGTCCTTATCATGCCTCACTCTTCACAATCTGTTACAGCAGGGTGAGCGAATGTCACCGACTTAATGACTAATGTGCATGGGTTCATCTTCGCAGACCCAGCATCAGGCAAAGTAATCGGTACATGCCCAGATCAAACAGTCGCCGATACCAAACAAGCTATTGATGCAGCATACAAAGCATTCTCAACATACAAGACTACATCTCCTGCTCAACGACAAACTTACCTCGCTGAATTACACAGATTATTCATGGCAAACATCAATGATATCACTAGATTGATCGTTTGGGAGAATGGTAAATCATGGAATGATGCTTTAGGAGAAGCCAATTATGCCGCCTCCTTCTTTTCTTGGTTCGCTGCCGAAGCTCTTAGAACAAATGGAGAAACCATCCCTTGCTCTGTACCAGGTACAAGAAACATCACTATCAAGCAACCTATCGGCGTTGTAGCTTTACTCGTACCTTGGAACTTCCCTGCAGCTATGATTGCTAGAAAACTTGGTCCTGCTTTAGCTGTTGGTTGTACCAGTGTAGTTAAAGTTCCAAGTGAAACCCCTTTCACTACACTTGCTATTGTTGAGGTGAGTAGCTTATCCAATCCCCTTCCTCACATCCCACGGCTAAAGCTGATAGTACGCGTATTGACTAGCTTGCCAGACGGGCAGGAGTTCCAGATGGAGTGATCAACGTAATTACAACCGACAAAAACCTTCAAGAAGTAGGTAAAGAATTATGCACAAATCCCTTGGTTCACAAAGTTTCATTCACCGGTTCAACAAGAGTCGGTAAATTACTTGCGGAACAATGTACATCAACATTGAAAAAGATGTCTTTAGAATTAGGTGGAAATGCTCCATTAATCGTTTTTGATGATGCAGATCTTCCTACAGCAGTAGCAGGTACAATTGCAAGTAAATTTAGAGGATCAGGTCAAACTTGTGTTTGTGCCAATAGAATTTATGTACAAGATGGAATTTATCATAAATTTTCTAAAGCTCTTGCGGAGAGAGTTGGACAATTTAAAGTTGGTTCTGGATTCGATGAGGGTGTAACACATGGTCCCTTGATCCATGCTAGACAAGCTGATAAGGTTGAAGAAGTGAGTCCTTGTATCGTAATTCGATACGGGAAACCTCGAAGTGTTAAACAGGCTCATTGCTGATCTGTATTTGAATGTAGCACGTACAAGATGCTGTTTCGAAAGGAGCTAAGATCTTAGTCGGTGGAAAGAGGGGTAAAGGAACTGAATATATCCCTACTGTTTTGGCAGATGTACCAGACAACTGTGTGAGTTCGGGCTCCGCTTCAACTCTGATTTATCTCGACTCATTAACTAACATACGTCTTTGCCAATATAGCTTATCGCATCCGAAGAGACTTTTGGACCTGTAGCAGCTTTGTTCAGATTTAAGACAGAAGAGGAAGTAATTGAAAAGGCAAACAATTCTGAAGTTGGATTAGCAGGATATTTCTTCTCTGAAGATGTTGATAGAGTATTCAGAGTTTCTGAAGCTTTAGAAACTGGTATGGTAGGTGCCAATACTGGTTTGATTAGTCAAGCTGTTATCCCATTCGGTGGTATCAAAGAATCTGGTTATGGTAAAGAAGGTGGACACCAAGGTACTGAGGAATATATGATTACCAAGTTGGTAGCTATCGGTTCGAGGGTGAAACAATAAATAGCTTTCCAGTTTAGATTTTAGTTTCCCAAAGAGGTAAGGAAGAAGGTGTTGATTTGACTTGTTCGGATTGTATATATATTGTCATATGCATAACCTAAATTGAGCAATGAGTGGTCAAGAATAGGTACTATTTGATGCGGGATAATCCGCGATTGTAGATTCCGCTCATGATGTAACATCACAACGGACAATCCTGTGACTTTCCACGCGAATGAGGTATGTATGCATGCTTGAAAAGGTTGATCATGTATCTAAGAGATCGGAGCTATCGACACATAGTATTTCAAGGACAAAGTGTATAGTTCTACTGAAGTGCAAAGTGGGATGAAAGAAAAGGAAAATTGAAATTTAGGTTAAAAAGCACCACGTCGAAGCGTAGCATTCGTAACGAACGAATTTCATTTTGGTATCTTCCATTCTTCTTCTATTGTTCCTACTACATATTTATTTACACTATTATTGAGATCAAATATCAAATTATCCAAATCTTATCTCAATCTAGAACAAACTACTATATCCAGAACAGATCTGGAATATCAATATTACATAGATCTCTAGACATTAGATTTACGGACTTGCGATTGATTTTGTCGGGGCTTTTTTAAGATTAATGAATGATATTTGAAGGAAAATCGAATAATCAAATGATTATTTTCTTTCAATTTTCGATAAAGCTTCAATAGATCATAAAATATATCGGAAATCAGATGTTATTTGGAGAAAACAAGATCATAATCAATTAACAAATATTTGTTCAAAACCATATCTTTTATAAGGTGATTATCTCAATATGGTTTTACAAGGTTATAAAGTGAATTCTGCGAAACTTGCAAATGGTGAAATAGTATCTCAAAATGGTATGTCCTTTTTAAATTTCCCAACTTGACAATTAGATTCAATCTCAATGATTTTGACTTTATGATATTTAATATTAATATAGATCACGTATATGTATCGTTACCTTGGTTCGAAAGAGATGGTACGTCCCGCATTTCTACTATTTCCTCTCTATTATTGAAAATATATAAGGCATATTCAATAACCCTTCAAAAAACCGAAACATCTATTATAGAGATACTGATATTTTACACTTGATCGTTATAGGTACTCCTTATAATATTGCGAGAATAATTGAATTTTTACCACCTCATACTTCACCTAAAAAGGGATCCAGAGTACAAAATTCTGGATCCGAAATTATGGTTCGATTGAGTCTGTATTATAGACCCCCTGATGTAGGTTATTTCTTCATCTCTCATCCTGCTATTATTCACCTTCCGTTCATACAATATGAGAATATTGTTATCGAAGATATACATTTCATGTTACAATACATAATAGTTCTAAATGAGATGGAATCCTGCAAAGTCTAACCTAAAATCATTTAGGTATCACTACGACCAATAAACGATTTTCGATTATTATTCGCAGCAATACATACGGATATACAACCTTTATCCAATGTTAGAGGAAAATGTTATGTTAGACATAAAGAAAGGATAGATGATCTTTTAAAATGGAAAAAATTACCTGATCATTTTTATTTTGTCAAATTTTATGATCCGTATATTAAGAGGGATTTCGAAGTTATCAGAACTGAAGGAGTGAATAACAGTAAGTCAGATTATTCAATGCTTAGCTAAATGCAATGAGATCAGCGAGCGTTGCTTATTACTTGATGGGTGTGAATATAGTCCCTTTAGATGTCAAGGATGCTTTAATGTCGCGATATGAATACCTCGTGACGGAACGAGAAATGGTATCGGATTTAACTGAAGCCTTTCGAAGTTGTTGTGTATGCAATAAATGGGCATCATATCAAGAGTCAGTCAAGTGCGAGTAAGTCAGATATCCCTCATCGTATGACATTTCACTTGCGCTAATGCTATTGCACAAATTCTAGAGCGTGCAAAAAGCATTATCACATGTCTTGCCTGACACCACCTCTTGTGGGTAAACCAGCAAAAGGATACTCTTGGTTCTGCATACCTTGTTCTTTCCAACGTCATCAAGAGGTAGAATCTGAGAAATTCAGGTTCACCACTAATGGAGCAGCTACCACAGCTGGGAAGAATAAGCAAAAAGCGAAAGAGAAAATCACTGCCACGGATGCTAGACCTGATGTCACCTTCAGAGGTTGGCCATGGAGGTATTTCGGGTGAGTAGCGCAAGCATATGAGATGGACAAGGTTATTGATGAGTACTGTCAGGCTATATACTACTCCAGAAGATGCGCTAGGTGAGCACAGAAGAGAGTCTTCGTGATGTAGATGAATCCATGACTAATGATTGTCAATCATGCAGACCCCGAAGACGCTATATTTCCAAGAGCCGCAACGAGAGTAGGAACGAAATATCAAGCCAACGTGCCGACATGGGAAGATCAAGAAAGACCTCACATTCCAGGAGTGGTAGAAGTTGAAGCTGGTCCATCAAGACATGGATTGATTGAAAGAGGATATGACCCTGGAGAAAGGAAATACGAATCTACCATAAATATTAGGTCCAGGCCAAGCGATGATCGTAAGTGATATGTCTTTCTTGAAGCGCAAAACTGGTAACTGAGTGATCCACATAGTGGCTTCATACATGGAAGAAGTACGATTGATGAAGTTACCTGTACCTTCCCATGATGTTGAAAGGCTTAACCTGGCAATCGATTCGTATACCCTCATGGGCAGAGAGAAAGCCATTCAGTTCATGCGGCGGACCAAATTGGCAGATTTCAAACCAATACAAGTTTGTTTGAATTAGCTACTCTTCCTTAAAATCGTTAAGCTAATGAATTCAAACAGTTCACCGATAAAGAGACGGCTATATTCGAAGCAGAATTAGAACGTAATGGGGGATTGGAAACGCACGAGACGGCTAAAATCCTAAATCGAACTCCTGCTGAAGTACTTAAATTCTCGTATATATGGAAAAACCGACAACTATCAAAAGAGAACGAGGCTCTTCGACATCATCATAAAGTGTCTACACCACATGCTAGACAGAACAAAACCCTTGGTGCCCCTTCTTTGGGTAAGATTAGGGCTGCACAAGATCATCATTCAGACGATGAGGTTTCCCTATATGGTAATGATTTCGTTAAGAAGAAGGATAAGGAAAAAGAGACTCTCAAATGTGCCGCATGTTCTACTAGGATAAGTACCGTCTGGTGGAGATGTCCAAGGACAGTACAAGGAGAAGCTATGTGCGAGGATTGCGGGTAAGTCAATTCAGCGGTTCCTTATTATGCTATAGATCTGATTTGGCTTGATTGGAATAGATCGAATTATCGGAAATATGGTGTCATCTCTTTCGTAAAGTCAGAAGATAGTAAGAAAGAGCCTAAGAAGGACATTGGTACAAAGAAAGCTAAAGTGAGTTCTCGGCTGGTCAATCGAGTCTCGGAGCTTGGCTAATGTGATTCAATTGATAGGGGGACGTCAGTGGTACATCGACGCCAGTCCCACCGCCACCGCCGAAATTACCACCATGTGCGAATTGTAAGAAGATGGAACCCAAGGCGATGATGGCTAGGTGTAAGAACTGTACATACTCGGTGCACGCTGGTGAGATGGACTGATGTCATTTATCAAGTTGACTTTGCTAACAGAATATCTTCTTCGCTTAGGATGTTATGGTATCCCATCACAGGATATGGGCCCGGGGTGGGAATGTGATTTGTGTGTCAACGCTCAAACTGAGGAAAACCACCTAGTGAGTCTCAATAACTTTCCTGATGTCAGTAACAACCAGGTCAACTGACATTGTGTAATAAAAATAGGAACCACAATGTGTCCTTTGTCCAAACGATTTATCAGCAATAACCACCAAAGTCAAGAAAAAGCCAACTCAACATTCCGATTTTGATTTGCTTTCTTCATTGAAACCTACGGAAGGTAGAAGATGGGCACATATACTTTGTTCAGCATATATACCTGAAATTGCGTACGCTGAACCGGCCAGATTCAAAACCATTGAAGGTGTTATGGAAGTTTCTAAGGATAAATGGGAAAATGTCAGTCGTCTTTTCATTGATATGAAACGAAATGCTAATGTTATGGATCATTTAGACTTGTTCACTATGTAATCAAAATGATGGAGCTGTAATTGGATGTACAGATTGTGATGCCCTTTTCCATCCTGCTTGCGCATGGTTATCAGGCTTTAAAATGGGATTTGAATTTAGTTTGGTGAGTGAATCATTTTTCCCGTTCTATATTTCCTGGGTAGGGGAATAGAAACGAAAAGCTAAATGTCACTTTTAATACAGGCTAAACCAGGTCGTCATGGTACAGCTACAGTAACTAAATTCAAAGATTCAGAAGGAGTAATGGGTTTAGGAGTTTGGTGTAAATCTCATGATCTGGCTGAAAGGGTAATATATGATTTATGGGAAATTGATCAAGAACAAAATGAAGTGAGTTTTTTCAAGTTTTTCCGTTTCTTTTTTTTTGTTTTTTTTTTTATTTTAGACGAGAAACATTATTGATTTTTTTCTTGTATAATTAAATCAAATTAGACGGCTTTTCAAATTTACGTTTCAAATTATAAAGCTATATCACCTTATGATTCTTTTGCAATGTTAAGAAAAGCTAAAAGATTAGAAATCTTTTTACCTCATTTACAAGAAATTCAACAAAATCTACAACAACAACAACAACAACCACGACAATCAAGTTTAATTAATTGTCAAAATTGTAATGTTGACGTTTCTCCTATTTGGCATAATGTTTCTACTTCTACAAGTTCAATTGAAATTAAAGATGAACAAATGGATATTGATGGCGAAGAACAACTGAATCGTAAGGGAAATGGACTCACTCCATATAAAGGAAAAAAGAGGAAACTCTGTCATTTGTGTTATTTTAGCTATCAATAGAACTCAGTTCGCGTTTCCTCACATCTGCGATCAAGTTGATACTATATGATACAATTATGCATTCCAATCATGGTGGTATGATCTTCACATGCGAAAACAGGAAGAAGAGTAATTGAAGACGGATTGTTCCGATGATCAAGAATGCATAAAATATGGCATAATCAATTATAGGTGATTTAACCAACGACAACTTCCTCAGTCTCGTCAATAAGCTCTTCAACAATCTCCTCAACTTTCTCGTCATCTTGATGATTGACAATAGGTACTTTCTTCTCTTTACCCAATTCAGATCGTCTTTCAGACAATTTCTTGTTATTTCTCGATCTCCAAGCATTCCATTCGGAAATATCTCTTTGTCTTTGAGCCAATTTCTCAGCTGATCCTCTATTCTCCTCGGCAGCATCTTCTTCGTCGAAAGTCCTAGAGTATTCTTTAAGTTCTTTTCGGACTTTCTTGATTTGATCTTTCGATAACAAAGTTGCAGGTCTGTTTCTCCATAAGAATTGTTTGAATCGGTCTTGAGGTTGATGAACGAGTTGTTGTCCTTTGAAATCCCAAATGCAGTATCCAGGTTCGGGCTATGATACAAAATATTGCAGCTTAGCAGCTGCTCTGTCGGTTGAAGGGTACTTTACTCACTGTTTGTCTCCACGCAGAAGCGGAAGTAGCTAGATATCTTCCACTTGGGTCCCAAGCGATATCAGTGATACCGTAATGTTCACCAGAGGCAAGCATAGTAACGTTGGCTCCTGGTTCAGAAGTTTCTCGTCGTTCATCTACGACAAAGTCAAGATCCCAGAATTCGACATCGAACTTTTGGGATGAACCGATGGTGGCAAGAGCGATGTGTCGACCCCGAGGAGACCATACGAGGGTGTTGGCGATCTTTCCATCTAAGTGCTTGATGGCGATGAAATCACCCTTCTTCTGATCAAGTTGGTAGAAGTCGATGTTGTATTTGACTACGACACCAGGGATACCTTGACCGTAGTTGGGATCGTTGGAAGATACAATTGCAAATCGGTTGCCTTGAGGCTCCCAAGCAAATTGTGGTACGTAGTCTAGTTCATACTGTCAGCTACTTTCGGCGCAAAGACCTGTAATAGCTCACCTTTAAATTCGATGACTTCCACAGGGTAATCTTTCTCCCTAACTCGGAAAAGCTCGAGGTTGCAGAAAGTAGCCTTCTTCGACTTGGCTTTTCTGGCATGTCGATCGACCTTGACACAAAGATAATCACCTTGGTTTTGCCAGTAGAATTTACAGTCGGTGACGTTGAAAAGGTTCTTGGCTCTGAGGATGTTTCTGCTAGGGATGGACATAATGCTGACTCGAGCAGGTTGGTTCTGAGCTTCAGGAGTCCAGAATACAAATGAGCATTCTTTGCCTTTTCCAGCTTTTCTAGCAGCGAAGTCCTTGTCACTCATAGGACACCATTCAAAGTTTTGCACGCCTTCGATCTTAATCGACTTTTTGTCTAACAGACCCATACCTGGGAGTTCGTACACGGAGATACCGGTTCCAACGTTGACTTTGGCGATGTAAGCGTCATCAGGAGACCATTTAAACAAAGGCCAGGGCATTTGTTGGGGACCATCTTCACCTTGAACAGGCTTCTCAGGTGGGAAAGTTCGAAGGACTCGTTGAGCCTTGATATCCCAGACTACAAATACGTTCCCTTCGTCCTCTGGGCCGAAAGTCTCTCTTAAAGCGGCGTTAGGGTGGTTTTCAAAGTTTTCCAGGGGATCTTCAGACCAAGTGACGAGGTAATTCTCGCAGGGAGAGTACTGGATAAGTCGCACACCAGGATGGGTAAATCGAAGTACGTTGACACCGATTGGCCCGTCAAGCTTAGGACCTGACCAAAGAGCAACACCAACTCGGTGAAGTGAGGTGAGGTAGGTACCCAAAGGTGACCATTGAAGGTAGAGTTCTCCCCATTTCTGTCATAAAACCATGAGCTGCTGTGATTACTGTCACAGTAACCATTACTCACACTATTTTTGAGGGGTTTGCCGTCAACCTTGACAGGTTCAGCATTTCCATTTCTACCGTTCCACCAGATGGCGACATCGGTATCTCTGAAGGTAAGGTATTGGTCTCTTCCAGCACTGTCTCCTAACCAGCTTCGAAGGTGATCCTGGGTAACGATTTATCAGTTTCCGTGCTTGTTGATGCATCTTACCAGAATGGCTGGGCAAACCGACCTTTTCGACGAAAGCTTTTTCTCTCCATCCAGTTGGTAGTTCTCCTTCTCCTACGGGGAGGTTGGCGTATCTTTCGATATCACCAAATCGGTTAACGTAAAGAGTGCTTTTACCAAATGAAGCACCATCGAGAGCTCGAAGGGCATTCTCAGCTTGTTGAGCATCAGGATAGGTGAGGAAGATGAATCTTTGATTATCAATTGGTTCATATGAGTTATCTTGCATTCTGGGTTAATGAGCGAACAACTTACCCCTTGTTAGTAGCAGCTTTATCATCCCATGGCATGCTAATATCATCCTCCTCAATTGGCGCACCAGCTTTGGCAAATAGTTGCCTTAATCTATCTACCAATTTTTGCTTCTTGCCCTCATCGATGACCGGGATATTATCGACAACGAGAACATTTTCGAAACCTTGTTGAGTGTCTACAGCGTATCTACAGGGATTTATCAGCTCCTTGAGTCAAAACCTAAGATCCGTGCATTAAGCTCACTTATCCTCGATATCAGCGTAGCCTTCTTGGAGTTCAGCCTCGAAATCGAGCTGCTCTTCCTCTGTGAGTCCTTCTATCTTTTCAAATTCCGACATAGCGTTTGCTTTGATTTGCAATGTGATCAAGATTATACGATGATGAAATATTGAAATGATGAAATGATGAATTGAAAGGATTTAACATATTTGTTATCTCACGCGCACAAAAAGCAGCTCTTTTAGGTGCATCGCATCGGATATTTAAACAATCCCGCATCACCAATTCCAGTGTGGCACTATATCATGTAGCGCTCGGTACAGTATCAAGGAAGCCTTTATTATTCAGAGATGCATCTGACATTATAGGGGTCATATCTATTATATTGCGCAAGTAAAGATAATATGGATTCTAGCGATGAGCTGTATATGCAGGAATGGAGAAACAAAATATGCAAAAATGACCAAAAAGACCGGGTGACTGATTTATGAGCTGAACAGTAAAACGAGACAATGAACCCCGGTGTACCGTTCAGAACTGGAAGATAGGCAAAGTTAGCTGAAATCCAGAAGACTACTCGTTAATTTCGCAGAACTTACGGAGAAAGACAAGAACCACGGATTCAATGCGAAAGGATACAACAAATGAGCAGCCGTTATTATACCCATCGGCACAAACACCTCGATGCTATGTGATCCTATTCGGTACCCAGCTGGCATTAATGAACCTGACGTTATAATCATCATTGGCTAAAGAGGGGGTGGTCAGCTTCTTGCCTTTGCGACAACAGGTCCAGTGGGTGAAAATGGACATACCACACAAAGGCCGAAGAAACTTAGTTGCGGCCAGAATCGACGCCAAATGATGGGTAATTGTAGGAAGAAATTGGATTTTTCAACGGTTTTTACGGTTGTAGACCATCTGCAAGATCGTTATCAGTATCGATTACTGCTGTTTAAATACAGAAGCGAATTGTACTTACGTCATATTGTAACCGACCAAATGGGCTACAGTGGCAGCGGACAGAGGCATTGACATACCAGTGAAGAAGATTGTGAGATAGGCTACGCATGCAGTCAGCGAGTGATGCGAGCGGTAGGAAATATGGTACTCACGAATCCACTTGATTTGATCGACAGCGAGTCGTGAGGAGTCGGGAACTTTCAATCGGTATCGAAGAACGATATATGCGACGTTACTCAATCCGGTGAATACGGTCAGACAGACCAAAGTGATTTTCCAAGAGTTCAAATCTGTTCTCGACAGAATCAGTCTCATGAAATCGACGATAGATAGGACTGAAGCAACTTACAGTATCCATCAACAGGTACTAAGAGATTTTTTCAAAAATAAGTATAAGCCAACACTTTTAGTCTGGGGCAACACATTTGAAGAGCAGACTTACAGTTGAAACCCTCGATGAAGTAGTTAGCGACAGTGGTGAGCCAAGCGATAGAAATAGCATAGTATGAGAAAATGTAACCGCAAATAGAGAATTTGGAGTGGATGGGAATGTCAGACCACACGAAACCATGGAAAAGAGGTGTGATTGGACCACGGAACCAGCTCTTCATGGGTTTGAATACCAGCTCACTGTAATACTGATCAGCATGGGGTCCTCGCTGGAGATGCAGGAGACTTACGAGCATCCGAAAGCGTATTTCTGCCATCGATTGATCTCATCATCGACAGTCAGCGACACACCCTCTTCGAAAGCACTTCCGCTGTAGGTAGCCCATCGAACGGTGTAACCCTATTACGTATAATATCAGTATCAATCATATGCGAAAGTCCATCGATGAAGGCTCACTTTAATCTGCAATGTTACAGCAATTTGGAAATCCTCAGATACATGATCTTCGGACCAGATCTTGTTGGCTCCATCGTCCGGATCGACGAACATACATTCCTGTAAAGCAGACCAACGAAGGAACGCATTGTGACCAACGAAAGGGGCGACTTCAGATCAAATTCATCAGCTCATAAGTCGTAACGAAACGACGCCAAAACCTTCACTTACCTTCACCACTCGCGCAACAGTAGGAGATGGCATGTTGAATCATTCTTGTGAAATGAGCAACACCATTTTCGAAGAAATGATGAGCAACTTGCATAACACCGGAAGCATGTTGAATGATGGCCACTTCTGGACTTTCTTGCATTTCCGAAACGGCATCTGCGAAACAGTCTTCTGGTACACGAGTATCGGAGTCAACGATCAAAATGATTTCACCTATTCTAATATTTCCAGCAGCCCAAGCTTTTCCTTCTTTTTCTTCTAAAGCTTGAGCCAAAGCAGCATCGTAAATATCGTTTTCGTCTAACTCATTCCAAAAGTGGTCTGGATCAAGTTTCTCCATAGCAGCGGGTCTCAAGTCATCCATTACTTCTTCAACTCGTAGAGATAAAGCAGCAGCGTAATTCATATTACCAGCTTTCTTAAATCTACCTTTTCGGATGAATCCATCCACACCATGGCCAGGTCTTGCTACGTATGCGAGGTTATTATCAAAGTAGAATCGTCTTCTCTTATCAGCCTCAGCTTTTGAGAGTAATTGTAATCCATCATCGCAAATCAGGATTCCTACTGAACCACCTTGTCGTTCGTAAGTTGTGATGGCTGCTTTAAGTGATTCGACGGTAGGCATTATGACTTCTTCCAGAGATTCCTGAGGCGTTCCCAAACAAAAATCAGCTGCTAGCACGTTGAGCGCTCTGAAATTTTGACTCACCTTGTAAACCGGTAGTTTAACAGTGACATGAGCCAATTCCCCCATTGTACGCTTAGGAGCGATACCTGAGAAATATCTCGAGTTCTGGGTGACTTGACGAACAGGACCGAATATTTGACCCTTTGAACGAAATCAGCATAGGCTTAAAGACAAAGACTGAAAACACTCACAACTGAGTTGATGATGACCATAGCAGCGAAAGTAGCGACACACATGAGTCCAGGGGCGAAAATCAAAAGTACGAATCGTATTGGCTTTCCGTCCAACAAGAACTCTTTTAGCAGAGTCCGTATACCAAGTGAAATAATGGTAATAAGTAACATGATCGCTAAACCGTCAGAAACGGGAGCAATCATCATTACTGGCCTTTCTCTCCATTTCCTCTTCATTTCCCTCTTGGCTATATCCTCGGGATCCAGATCCTCTTCTTTAGTTTTCATTGAACCATTATCATCTGCTTTCAATTCAGGCAAAACCACTCCGTCAATTCCGTATTTTTCATTCGAATTTTCCGAATCCCTTCTCTCCTGATCTCTCTCCTCTTCTCTGTTTTTAGCATCATGGATCATAACTTGATTGAACTTGACATTGACTTCAGGACCTTGCCAGATGAATTGTATAAGTGATTCTTCTAGTGCCTCGGCCGCTGGAATGACGTTCTCCACTGCATCAGCCCAGACTACCAGAACTTGCTCTGATCGGACGAATGCTGCATATTGGTGCTTTCTTGCCCGAGCGAGGAGTTCTATATTATCGAGGATCTGTATACGGGTGTTCTCATCGATGACTAATTCGTTCATGGATGGTGATGGATTGCTAAGTTCGGAATGTCAGTTCTGCAGCTTGAATTTGGTACAGGGCCTTACTCACATGTATGTATCAAAGATGGTGCCAACGATATCCGATTTGATCTTGATTGCTACTTCTGGATTTAATCGAGTGATCGCTTCTTCGAAGGGTTTGAGGGCTTCATAATCCACTGGGAAAGTTCTGTATAGACCGGTCCTCGCTCTGATTGTGACACCGGTCGCAGCCTCATTTCTCCTCACGCCCATTCGGGGGGCTTTGAACCACTTTTTCTTTTGCACACCAAGTCTAAATATATGATCCGCCATAACGTCCAACGCGTCAAATCCATCCCCAAATAAGACTGCCCTAGGGTGATCAGATTGGGCAGCGGTATTGAGTGACATAGTATGCGAAGCAGATTTGACCATGTTCTCATCTTCTTCCAATATCGTATTTCCAATAGACATCGGTGGTGGATTTAAAGCTAAAGTTTCATCTCGGGTTGCATTCGCTGCCCTTGTCAACGGTACTAAACCGTTTTGCGCATAGGCATTGTAGGCATCTAAATTCTCATCAAGACGCCTCATAACCCGTTTAGATCTATGTTTGTTTTTACTTTTCTTATCTTTTCCTTTGCCCTTCTTGATTCTGGCTTTAAGTGGTGGAGCAGCTTCCCATCCTGGTAAAGCATCAGAGGTAGCTCTTGCCTTTCCTTTACCCTTATTCCTCCTAGTCTTTCTTGTGACAGACAATCTATCAGGTGCGAATTCCCCATCAGAGTCTTCTTCATCAGAACTACCATTATCGATGGTGAGTTTAGATTTGTAGAAAGCATTGTTCATTCCATCTTGATTAAATCTAGTGGTTTCTCCCAATCTAAGGTTGACAGGATTTGTATCCCGCCTGGCGAGAGCTTCGCTTGCTTTTCTATGCCATGCTGGTACGATTGCTTGTGATAGTTTTCTACCGTTTATACCTCGTTGCTGTTCACCTGAGAACGTACGGCCTCTAGTGATTGGATCAATTGGTGCGTCTGCGTCGGGTTCGACGAGACCGATAGATGCGAGAGAAGGGAACAGGGAGACTCGTCGTTGAGTCGCTCTAGGTGGAACGGGGTCATGTACAGGAAGTTCGGGAGGGGAGAAGGCGGGTTTGGCTTTACCGAAGATACCCATGGTGACGAGGTGGACGAAGGGTTCAGCGGTAGAAGAAGATGGGATTTGTACGTTGTTTTTTATTTGTGATTCATGAGCAGAGAGGTGTTGAGGTCTTCCATATAAACATTAATTCTACCTCCTTGCAATCCTGCTATTGACTAGTTTCGCCGAGTTCGATGCTTGATGGATAACTTTTGTCAATATGGTCGAATCAGTCTGATACTCCACTCTCATAGAATGTAGGTGGTTCACCGATAACAGCTGATTATGACTTTGGCTGTCGGTTGATTGCTGAATTGCAATACTACTAAAGCTAGACGGTTAATTTTCGATTTGTTGTTCTAGTCCAGGATAACGTAACTCAGAGGCCTACGCGGTAAAGCTTAGAAATTTGCCTTCTGTCAAGGGTAAACTAATCAAATGTTTCATTCGGTGACTGACTATGGCTAGGGGGAGATTGCATCATTATTTTGCTGATTTCATTGTTTTCCCAAACCGAACTAGAGTTTTTTCCCATTCCCACCTGAATTCGTAATTTGGACACGACGATCGTCAGATAAGCAATCTTGCTCGTGAGAGGCTGGTTCATTCAGACATCCCTCTTTGACAATCGAGAAAGAAGATAAGGGAAAATTTATAATTAAGGGATAATGTCAGAGCGTTCCTGTCGATAACATGTTCGGATCAGCCGCAAATGGTAAGAATCCCGTCCCACCCGGTGACATTCCCGTGACAAAAAGATCTTCAGGGTCTGTAACTGACACAAAGATGAACGGAAGAAGCGGTTTTGCGCTTCACGGCTTACGAGCCAGGGTTTACGGGAAGTACCTTTTGCTGCTAAATGCTATTTAGATCTGTCTCAGCAACAGACATTTTCGCATCCGTTTAGATCATTATAGAAAAGCTTTTAGTCTGACCTAGACTAATTGACCATGTAGCGACTGGTTACAACTGGCTCGGAATTTCATAGACATGCAAACGGTTTGTACCCCTGAGGTCTATCAGGTCCCAGACATTTTTCTGCACACGCGCACGATTAAAGCGATACTCATGTCCCAAATTGAACAAAGTCTTTTGAACGAAATTTAAAATGCCGTTCGTGAATTACGTGAATGTATTACGCCACGATCGACTTTAATTTCTTTTGGTTTTCCCGGCCTTTACTTAATGATAAACAAATAACTTTACCGTTTTCCAAGACAAGTAAGATTGAAGACGTTGTGGATAGGGAAATCAAGCGAGGCTTCCTTAGTACCTCTTTCAGATTCGACAACAGACAACAGTCGAACGTCGCAATCACTGGGATCGGATTGATAGTGGTTGTGGAGTGATAGTCACCTTTCATTTTCAGACTAAAACAATTTTCCCTTTTTGGTCAGACTCGTCACTGCAATTAGCGTTGGTCAAAGTCATCCGTATCGTATCATCCACTTTAGTTAATCTCTTCATAGGCAATCATCATCAACTATCGACAATTGCAAGACAGTTGAGAGGTTGACAACACGGTTGTCACGGTCCAGAGTGCAACTTGCGATTGAGTGAGTGACTTATATTGTGACAAGCGCTCTGGCAATCTTGAATTCTCACGCTCTTTTTGTAGTTCACTCTTGCGAGACTCGATATACGCATAGATCACCCAACTTTGTATCGCAAACTTCTCAGCATAGGCATCGCTGCCTCTCGCCAACATGTCCTTCCTTCGACGAATGTCTTCCGCCGCCTCCTCTTTCATCCCTTCTATTCCTAATGCTCAAGGTGTACCGGCATCTCACGTACCTCGTCGACCGACCGAGACTTTTTCCCGAACATCGAAAGCTTTCATTGAGCAGGATGACATAGATGAAAAAGCTTCCAGAGCTTCTTGGGAACTTTCAGATAACGAATCTGTATCTTCCAAAGGATCCCGTTCTAGCAAATCGGGAGCTTCGTTCGCTACATCGGATTCAGGTGATATAGATAAAAAGAGTTTTGATGAGAGTGATAACTCAAGTTCAGATGACAGTGATGATGATTCAATCTTGGATAGAGGAGGTAGACCAAGGGATAGATACGATATGATGGTTAGGCATTTATGGAATGTTGCTGAACGACAAGGTTGGTTTAGAGATGCAGAATTTGACGGATTGGTTTCTATTCGGTGAGTCAGAGTGATTAACATATGAAGACATCCTCGCTTATGACGCTCTGGATATTAGAGTGAAGAAACGAGTCTTAAGGACATATCCTCAGCCTAAGAACACTAAGAAAGGTGCTCGGGAACTCGGGCGTAGGATCAAAGAATGGGACGCTGCGGTCTCAACATTGAATCCAGAAGTAGCTATGAAGATAACAAGTAAAGTCGTACAAGCCATTATGGCCAGATGGTGAGCTTCCTAGACTTCATCGCAGAGGGCAAAGTTAGCTGACCTCTTGTGTAGTGCCGAAGACGCTATAGAAATTACCCTTGACGTCAACACACGAATTCAAATCTTAGATGATCTCACCCAACTTGCAGGTGCTCGTAAACATCAATTTGCAGCTTTCGTACGAGCAGATGCTTGTTTGATTGTATGGGCAGATGAAGTTGAAACCCTTATTCCTTCAGCTGAAGCCTTAGAACAACGTATGATTGCATATGTTTGGTCTGGAAGACACCACGAACTTCAATTACTTGAACCTGAGAGCGAATCTGAAGATGGTATTGATGAAAAGGGTGAAGGTGAAGAAGGTTGGGTCGATCGAGATGCGGAGAAAGAAAAAGAATTGGCGGATGCCGATGGCGCTGTGGATGAAGAGAAAGTTGGAGGTAAAGAAGGTGATTGGGAAATGCGAGATCGAAGACCTGTTATGCTTTACGCTCCTCTCGTTTCTGGTTTGGCGATGATCCTTACTTTTGTATTCATCGGTTCCGGTATCCGTGAGTGAGGGCTTGTACGCTTTGGGAATATCAGAAGCTGATCAATAAAATTAGGAAATCTGATCAAGGAAGTTTTGCTTGATGGTTCCATGGTTCGTATGGCACTGATCGCTACTGCACCATTTGGTTATTTGCTCGCCATTGTAAGCATACCTCGGTTGCAAACAAACTACGGGCTAACATTCAATACTAGTTCTTCTCCATTTGTGTCATGGGAAATTTGTGGCAAATATTCGGTCCCGTGGCCCAATGTCATCAAAATTCGTCGTATTTCTCTGGTAAAGCCCCTAGCCGAATGACAGGTAGATTGCCTCATATCACCATTCAGATGCCTGTTTACAAAGAAGGTTTGGAAGGTGTGATCATTCCTACAGTTGAATCGCTCAAAAAGGCTATTACCACGTAAGCTGGTTGATTCAATGTGAATGGACTCAGCTGACATTGTAACCTGTAGCTACGAGCGACAAGGAGGTTCCGTCAACATCTTTATTTTTGACGATGGTATGCAAATATGGGATGAGGAAGAACAAGAGATTAGAAAGGCTTACTACGATCGTAACAACATCGGGTGGACCGCTAGACCTAAGCATGGTAAAGATGGATTCATTCGAAAGGGTCGATTTAAGAAGGTAAGCACTTTCACGGGCTGTGGCTCTAACCTGCTAACTAACATACGGTATGGTACAGGCTTCCAATATGAACTTCGGTAACAACCTATCTCTGCGAGTCGAAGAGCTTATGGACGAGCTGCGACCCTCGGCTGAAGAACAGGAGGATACTGAATGGCTCTGGACTGACGAGGACGAGCGTGAAATATATGACGAAGCTCTCGCTAAAGCTCTTGAAGAATCTGAAGGTATCGCTTGGGCTGCTGGTAACATCCGAATCGGGGAACTTATCTTGATTATTGACTCTGATACCCGAGTGCCCGAAGATTGTTTCCTCGATGCTGCTTCGTGAGTTTATCGTATGTGAGAACACGAGATTCTAGCTGACTAATTGTCCTTCATAACAGGGAATTCGCTCAATCCCCCAACACTGCTATTATCCAACACGAATCTGCGGTAATGCAAGTCGTCGGTCATTTCTTCGAAAACGGTATCACATCTTTCACAACTCGTATCAACACTGCTATTTCTTTCTGTGCTGCCAACGGTGAAGTCGCACCTTTTGTCGGACATAATGCTTTCCTTCGATGGGCCGCAATCCAAGATGCCTCATTTATCGATGCAGATGACGGTATTCGAAAATGTTGGTCTGAATCCCACGTATCTGAAGATTTCGATCAAGCTTTAAGATGTCAAATGAGAGGATGGAGTTTAAGATGGGCTGCTTACTCAAATGGTGGTTTCCAAGAGGGTGTATCTCTTACTGCAGATGATGAGCTCAATCGATGGCAAAAATACGCTTACGGATGTTCGGAATTACTTTTTCATCCTTTACGACATTGGTTTACAAAAGGTCCGATTACTCCATTGTATCGATCTTTCGTATGGGCCGAAGGTATCCCTCTTCATTCCAAGATTTCCGTATTGGCTTATATCTCTTCGTAAGTTATTCAGTTGAACAATGTATCGTTGACCAAGCTAACCTTCTCCGGACAGCTACTACGCTATCGCATGTGCATTGCTCCTCTCCTGTCTCAATTGGGTATTGATTGGTCTCTTCGACGATGTACTCGATCTTTTCTACCTCAGTTCGTGGCAGGTATTCTTGACTTGTATCGTTATTTTCTGTGGTCTTTCAAACGTTTCTTCGGCACTTTTCCAATATCGATTGAATACCAACTCTCTTGGTAACGCCTTGATACAAAACTTCAAATGGATCATATTCTTCTTTTTCTTCTTCTGTGGAATGTCTTGGCACTTGTCTACCGCTTTGTGAGTGACCACTACCCCTCCTGTACAAGATGAACCAGGCTAATCCGTTGAGGTTCAGATGTGCGCATTTGACTGGATACAATATGCAATGGGCATCAACGGTAAAAGAAGTAGAACTTTCGCATTTCTTCAAAGAATGGCCAGCTATGTGGAAACGATTTTGGGATATTTGGATCGTCTCTTGGGTTATGATTCTCGGTGTCGCTTTCATGGCTTCGCCTTTGGTGCCAGCGGGTTACAGGATGTGAGTGTTTTTTTAATGTTCAGGTTGAGGTGATCTCAGGCTGACCTGGCTATTCAATGCAGTACCAACTTTACCTGTATCCTACCGTTGATGGCACAAGCATGTTGTCATTTCCTTTACCCTATCGTACTCAATCCTTGGTGTAGGTTGATTCGAATTCTTAAGTCGGGCTCGTGCTATGCTGACATCTCTCGATTTTACAGTACTTCTGTTCCAATTCTAAAACCTTTCCTCTCCTTCGCCCCTTCTTCTGTTCCGAGTTCGTCTCGGGCCTGCGAGATGCTGCTCAATCTTTTTCGTATAGACATTAATAGCCTACAATACAATACATCTCATTTTAATGGTTTCATTTTTGGATCTACGTTCTTTCTTATAGTCAAATCGCATCGATATGTTGGGAATAAATAGCATCAATGCATCAGTATAATTATTCCAGTAGCTTTGAGTCGTTAGTATCGGCCCTAGCCTGCGTTCCAGAGGTCGATGACTCGATTTCGTGGCATAAATCTGGTATTTGACCAAGTTGACGACTAAGTGATCGGTACAAATTGTGTAGAGACTAGAAAAATCCTCTTGAGGGCCCACCTCTTCTCATAACTTCGAATTCCTCTGCTCCTGATGAGATACCTCCTACTCTTTCGTACGCAACATTCCTATCTATCTCATCCAGCTCATAAGACCCTGTTTGTTCCATTCGGCGGCGGCGTTCTGCATCTCTAGCTCGGACTTTTGCGGGAGTTGGTATCGAAAAAGCTTCTTTTAAATCGGCCCGCCGTATTTGTACGCCCAGACAGGTTGATAAGAAGCAGTAGATTATCGAAGCGAGTCTAGTTCGTATATACGATTCAGCTATCGCTACATGTAGAGCAAACGAGAGCTGACTCACAGGAAAAGACCGCAAAAGAAAATGAAGAAGAAGAATAGCTCGTCCATTTCAGCTACTTTACAAGGTCCCCAAGTCAATTGGATCGAGGTGTAGACCAAGATTTACAGCTTCTGCCTATCAGGCTATGAAAGGGGTATAATGTCAGTTGGAAGTAAAGTGAAAGTAAAATCACGAAAGAATGTAGAAAAGCTAGAAAGATATTATCTGCAAACGTTGGCAGGTTGAAGCCTGGTGGAGGCGTTCAGGGATCTGCCACGTGATTTACGATCAATACTCAAAATATTTTAGAATTGGATGCACCATTAAACGGTAATTTGCTCTTGTTATTCTCTTTATTGACCTTACTTCTACTTAATTTCCTCGTCGATAGTCTATATAGTACTCATTTTTGTGCGCTGTAAGACAGGATGGTTTCCTCAGAGCACAGGCATAGGTCTACGCTTAAACAAGTAAGTCATCCTCGCCTGGGTCGCTTAGTCCACGCTAATGCTCATCGCCATTTGTAGAGTAATAAAGGTTTCAAATCGAAACATGCTTCGAAAGGATCGCTGAAGACTGCTGCCAAGGGTAAGCTAGAATGCGGTGCTTTCCAGCAATAGCTTATTCATCGATGTTCGTTAACCAGGCAAGATGGGCGGTTCGTCTCATTCCGGCAAAAATACCAAGAATTTAGCATCCAGCTCGAAGAAGGCTAGGTTGAATGCGAATGCTCAAAAGCGAGATCTGAAACGAAAAACGGTGGTAGAGGATGTGAAATTCTTTTCGACGAGCAGTGGAGGAGGTGAGCCGGTAGCGTGTCAAATGCTTGACTCAGCTCATGTGTGCAAATTACAGGACAAGTGCCCAGAATTGTATCCGTTGTACCGCTGTTACCATCAATATCTCCACGCCGATTTCTTGCCAATCTCCTGCCATCTCTTGGTTTACCAGAGTCTGAGCTTGAGGAGATATCATCGACGCTCACAGACCGAGGAACTTACCTGGTCCGTGCTCCGCGCTTCAAGACGTCTTTGCAAATCAACCTTTTACCGCCACTCTCGCTTTATCCCACTCTTGATGCCGCTCTTATAAGTGACTATGTTGTTCTACTGCTCAGTAGTGTAGATGAGGTACAACTGGAGGGAGAAGCTATACTGAGGAGTTTACAAGGTCAAGCAGGAGGTGTCGAGATGATTGCAGCTGTGCAGGTGAGCTACATGATATAGAAGGCCGAGCTACGCTGACTTCCAACTCAGGCTCCGGTTTCAAACCCGATCAAGCCAGACACAAAACAACTGATCCATAAATCTTTACTTTCCTTCACAAAATACTTCTTCCCAGCCGTCCCTAAGATACATTCCTCTGATACACCTGCAGAATCCGCTCTTCTCGCTCGAGCCTTCTGCGAGGCTGCTCCTGGAGGCACAAAGAACGAAGAAGGGCGAGCATACATAGTAGCGGAAGGCTCAGACGCGGTACGATGGACGGGATGTGGGGTGCCAGGCGAAGATGGGGTTGAGAGAGGGAGATTGGAGATAATCGGTACTGTCCGAGGGGGTGCTCTCAGCGCAAATCGTTTAGTACACCTACCCGGAAGAGGGGATTTCCAAATCGAATCAGTGAGCTCATATCTCATTCTTATCAACGGTCTTTGAGCTGACGGAGTGGACGTAGATTCTACCTGCACCACCTTCATCCTTGGCGCTTTCTTCGCGACCACACCAACAATCTTCCATGTCTGTTGATGCTGCCGCCGATCCTCTTTCCTTACCAACCGAGAATGCAGACGATTTGACAGCTATCAACAATCCAGACTTGATGTCCAATGAGCAGACATGGCCAACGGAAGAAGAAATGGCTGGATCTGAAGTCCCAACCGCAGGAAGCTCTACGGGCGAGAAGAAGCGAACCAAGCGTGTGCCAAAGGGTACCAGTGCTTATCAAGCTGCATGGATTTTTGATGATGAGGATGAAGATGACGATGATGACGAGGACGAAGATGATATGGATGTTTCTGGAGATGAGGATATAGATGAGGCAGAAGAGGCTTACGGCAGATATGAGCATGATGAGGAAGAGGAGACCGAAGAGATTGAGCTGGATGAGAGGAAAGAAGAGGCGCACCGAGATTTAGACCCCGAGCGAGAAGAACAGGAGTGAGTACGATTTGACACGTCTGATGAGTTCCGCTAACAAGGTTCATTAGATACGAAGCGTATCTGAAACAACGCGAAAAGGCTCAAACGGAAGATGCAATGTTCCCCGACGAAATCGATACACCACGACATATTGCTGCCAGGACACGTTTTCAACGATATAGAGGGTTGAAGAGTTTCAGGACGAGTCCTTGGGATCCGTATGAAAATTTACCGATCGACTACGCAAAGATCTTCCAATTCGAGAATTATAACGGGACGAAGAAGAGAATTGAGCGAGATGGTGTTGAGGAAGGAGTGAAGGTGAGCTGCGCATTTGCCACGCCACTCATCTCAGCTGACATTCGATCTCCAGGCTGGAACTAGAGTCCTGTTAGTATTGAAGGAAGTACCACGTAGCGTTATAGACGAGCGAGACTCTACATTACCCTTCGTTGTCCACGGACTGTTACAACATGAGCACAAACAGTCCGTATTGCACTTTGTAGTACAACGAAATACCGAATACAACGAACCGGTCAAAGCTAAGGTGAGTCATCGTTAAGGTCACTGGGAACTGAGGGGAACGCTAAGCGTTGATCACAGGAACCACTCATTCTCTGTGTCGGACCAAGGCGATATGTCATCCGACCATTATACTCTCAGCATGTCCGTGGAGGAGGTAAAGGTGTCAACAATGTACACAAATCGCAAAAATTCTTGAGACCAGGAGAGGCGACTGTGGCTACAACGTTCGGACCCATATGTTTCGGCAAGACCGCTTGTATCTTGCTTAAAGACGAAGGCGCAGATCAAGGTAAGCTAGCAGAGTAAATGACATATGGCGTGAGACTGACGCAACTTGCACAGTACCAAGTCTCGTAGCAATGGGTTCATTCCTTTCACCGGATCCTACTCGAATCATTTCCAAGCGAATCATACTTACTGGACACCCTGTTAAAGTACACAAGAAAACAGCCACTATACGATACATGTTTTTCAACCGAGAAGATATCGACTACTTCAAGTCTGTGGAACTGCATACCAAATTTGGGAAAGTTGGACATATCAAAGAACCTCTTGGAACGCATGGTTATTTCAAGGCTCACTTTGATGCTCCAATACAGCAGATGGACACTATATGTATGAGTCTATATAAAAGGCAATATCCCAAGGTGAGTATACTAAATTATATAAGGTAATCAGTCGACCGCGCTGATCATGTTGCCCCTTCAGTGGTCTGAACCATTTGTGCCGCCTCCTGTAATAGCAAATAGTTCGGCCCAGGAGGAGGAGGATATGCAGGTTGAGTAAATGTCGCACAGCGGTCGTGCGTATCAGCTCGGAACATTGCTTGATGATGAAGGATGCATAATCTACGCGTTAATCGTCTAACATGTGCATTCAGGACTTCCGTTTGCAGATGATTTGCAGGCGGCACTCTGCGGACCCTTCTGTTGCATGGCCGTTGTATACAGTATATTCATGCGACCAGGATCAGCGCGTGAGATTGAGCAAGGCAAATTCGATTGTCAAAGAACGTGCAAGAGTTTCACCGGGTGGGAGGACGGAATCGCAGATGTAGACGAAAATTGGAGGTAAGGGTATTATCAGATTAGCGAATGCAATTTGGTCGAGCAATTGGGAAGACGAAATCCGATAGGGAGGTGATGAGGGGTCGAATGGAAAGGATGAAAAGTAAATTCAAGGCAGGCGGTCCGAGGTTGACAACTGTACTCGAATATAGCAATCGAAGTGATTTCATCTATATTCTCGGTATGATTGTCTCGTTGACGTGTTCGACTATAGATGAAGTGATTCCTGAAGGCGATTAATGATCTTTCAAGCTGGTCCACCCATTACAAGCTATAGTATACTCGAACACATCAACTTACTGTAAGGCGACAAGCGAATAGCATGCTCTCCGAGGAGTCGCGAGATAAGCAGGCATACACCGAATATCAATGTTCAGTAAAGTAATACCTGGTCCTGCTAGCTAACGTAGAGGCATTGATATTGGAAGCGAGGATCCGCAGGATCCGAGCTGAAAATTTTCAATTTTCTGCTGTTTTTTGGATTCTATCTACAATTTTGAGCTTCTGTTCAATGCCAGAGCTTGCTCGACAACGTCTACGCCTGGCTGGCCCCATCGGTTAGGCGCCCGCCTCTTTGATAACTGGCTACTACATATAATGCGCTCCACCTGTAGTTGCACATCTTGCAACAGAGGGGCGGGAGGCAACGGGCCTTCGTAGCCCGGCCATCATTTCCCCGAATTCCTACCGCCACTTTGGTTCCTCCATCACTGTGATGGGCATCACGAAAGTAAAGGCAATGTGACCAGTAAACCACCAACAAGGACGCCATTGAAAAGGTACGGCCTCCGTTAGAGCCAAGTGGCACCTGAGCCAAAGCTTATCCTCTCCTTAGTGCAGGCTTCATTTCAAGCTTCTTCCCCCCATATTTGTCCAACCATTCAGTCAGCGCAGGTCTCATTGCAAAGGCTGAGCTGACAAGTTGGAGACAGCTATAGGAACTTGTATGTGTTGCCGCAGCGCGTCAGGAAGTGTGGCAGCTATAATTTAGGGAGATCCGAGCTGAAAATTTTCAATTTTCTGCTGTTTTTTGGATTCTATCTACAATTTTGAGCTTCTGTTCAATGCCAGAGCTTGCTCGACAACGTCTACGCCTGGCTGGCCCAATCGGTTAAGGCACCCGACTCTTATCTAACTTGCTTCTACAGCATGGAAGGTTAATCGGGCGATTGTGGGTTCGAGTCCCACGTCGGGCTAAAAATTGTTTTTGATCTTTTGTAAAGATAGCCTGCCAAAAGTGCCCTTCTAACGGAGATTGTGGACAGATATTTGCGGCTTGCAGCCGCAGACTGTACGGCACGCTCGGAGCATTCGGAGTCCTCTGCGCCCTCCGCACCGCTTCGCGCTGCAGAGGACTCCGAAGTCTCCTCGCTCTTGTGCGTACTTGTTTTGCCTCTCTCGCTGTAAGGTCAGTTGTGATATATGCACAGGTGAGTCGGCCAGTCTGTAGCATTTGGTTATTTCCGATTACACATCATTCTATTTTTCAAGGAGTTCATCAAAAAAGCTTTACCTCGTATCATCGCCAACGTCTTGATGAGAGGAGAAAAGAAGGAATGGCGCTTGCAACCGAACCTATCTATAGCGCTCGCACCTGCTCTGATGCTCTTTTCTGCTCCCGGAAGGGGTGTAAGTGCCGAGACTTCCACATTACTATTCATGAGCGTTCTATTTGGTGCAGAATGGTCAAGCACTCATCTGACTTGAATTAGCTATGACTTAGAGATCAGCAAAATTGAGTTGCCACATTACCCCTCCTTTGGCTGTTTCGGACGAGAGGCTAAAGTGGAGTCACAAATAAATTTCCGGTTGGGTTTTGAGCCGAATACGTTTAAAAGTAACATCGGTTGATCGGATGGGATATACAAAGTGAACGCAATTCATTAGCACGAGACATTTCTTCTCACTGCGACGCATTTATCACATCGACGCTCACATCGACATTCTACAGATCAACATGCTGGTCCGCGCCGCTATACGAAGCTCCCGATCGTCTTCCCTTGCTACAGCTCAAAGGCGATTAGCATCATCTTTGGTATTTCTGGAACACAAGAATGGGAAATTGAATGATTCTAGTCTGAACGCTGTCACTGCTGCTCAAACACTTGGTTCCGACGTGAGTGGGACAATTCAACCGGATCCGCAGGCTGTTTGACCGGTACCTGACGCTTGAAGATGGCATAGACCGCTGGTATCGTAGTTGGATCGAAGAGCGACGTAGATAGTGTACTCGAGGAGGTAAAGAAGTCAGTGTACACATGCCATCATTTTTTTTACTGTCTATTGACGTACATCACAGGATCGACGGTCTTACCAAAATATATACAGCTGCTTCAGATGACTACGCTCATACGTTAGCTGAAAGTATGTTCTGGTCCCCATGACAACGCAGACGAAACGCATAAACCGAAAGCTGACAATACGCGCGCTTATATAGATGTCGCACCTTTACTCGCATCAGTACTCCCAGCAAAGAACATCTCACATCTCTTCGCCGCTCATACTGCCGTTGGAAAGAACGTGTTCCCTAGATTAGCAGGTATACTTGATTCTTCCATGGTGAGTGCATATCAGGTTGGAATGATTGTTAGCTGGAAGAATGGATGAGGAAATTAAGCAGATAACCCAGATTAAGCCGGTGGACTGGATGGCAGAGTCTTCATGACCAGCAAAGCATCGAGGATCATTAGACTGACAACATATGCTTATGCAGATCGCCGACATTGTCGCCCTTGAGTCTTCAGGAGACGTCTTTACAAGGCCGATATATGCTGGTAACGCTATTCTCAAAATCAAGTCTTCGCCAAAAGACGCTATCAAGATCGTGACTGTGCGAACAACAGCCTTTGATAAAGCTAAAACCGGCGGTGGAAACGCCTCTGTAGAAGAGGTAGAAGCCAAGTCGGGTGACTGTGAGTCAGCTGTGCGACAATCAAAAGAAGACCGAAGTTAATTAAATATCGGACAGCTTCAACAAAATACGTTTCTGAGGAATTGACAATTTCTTCTCGCCCGGATCTCTCATCTGCTTCTAGAGTCGTATCAGGTGGTAGAGCTTTGAAATCGCAAGAAAATTTCAATAAAATACTTGATCCCCTTGCTGATGCCCTTGGTGCTGGTAAGTCTGCCCAAATGAGGAGAGGTATATCTACGATTCGCTGATTTGGCGATCATTCACTTCTTAGCTGTC
Organism: Kwoniella pini CBS 10737; assembly: GCF_000512605.2. Lineage (NCBI taxonomy): Eukaryota > Fungi > Basidiomycota > Tremellomycetes > Tremellales > Cryptococcaceae > Kwoniella > Kwoniella pini. The sequence goes on along the minus strand of NC_091717.1, from coordinate 680,162 downwards.
GGAGCTTCGCGAGCAGCAGTAGATGCCGGTTATGCAGATAACTCATTACAAGTTGGTCAAACAGGAAAGGTGCGCCTATAGCAAAAGCATACTAGGAGAACGCTAACACCGGTTGATCTGTCAGGTTGTTGCTCCTGAACTTTACGTTGCTGCAGGTATCTCAGGTGCTATCCAACATTTAGCAGGAATGAAAGAATCGAAATTAATTGTAGCTATCAACAAGGATGCTGATGCTCCTATCTTCCAAGTGGCAGATGTTGGACTTGTTGCGGATTTATTCGAAGCCGTACCAGAATTGACGAAGAAGATCGAAGGTGCGAAGGCATGATGTATATGCATACAAAGGTATTCTTTTCGGTTTCATGCATGTTATCCATCTATCATACGGATTTCCAGGCCATAAGTAAATACTACTATACATCTGATGATTTCACGGTGTCGAGAAAAACGTATACGACTGATATTCAAATAATCTACAATTGTTTTCCGAAAATAACGTAGACCTTATGAGTTGTAAGTTCATTGATCTTCTTCAAACAAACCTTCAGCGCCAGCTCCTGCACCATGTTCCTTCATCTCTTGAATATCAGCTTCAGTCAAATCATCTCCGAAAAAACCCAGACCATGTTCTCTGACCTTTTCAGTCAGGCCATCAAACGCCTGTTGTATATGCCCGAAATAAGTTACCAAAGCTTCTTTTATCTGATCAATGGTTCGCTGAGGTATGTATTTCTTAATAAGATAAAACGTTGATGCTGAAAAGGTAGCTTGACGAGTTGTTAAATTGGTAGGGTTTTCTCCACCTAAGAAAAGAACACTAAAGATTGGGGAAAACAAGTTAATCAACTTCATAAGCTCACAATAGATTTTTAAGATATTGAACTTACACAGCTGTCAAAATGAATTCCTTTCTAATCCATATTTCTTCATTATACTCGTTTCCCAACTTTTTTCTGATCTCATAGGCATAAAGATAATCAGGTAAATCAATAATCAATTCTCTAATTTCTCTTGAATCCATATTATAAATTTGGAAATTAATTTTCATTTTTTCAACTAACAAGAGCAAATTGGATACAATTCAGCGTCAAGTGCAAATAGATATTGATTACAAAACTTACTTAAATAAATCATAGCTTTTTCTTTTATAGCTTTTGGTCTTTCGATAGTTCGATTAACACCGCCTACAGCTAAAAAGTCAAACCATTCTTCCCAATCTTCTTGTTTGAATGCTTTCGATATGAAAGGTTCTTCTCTACTCTTAGCAGCTTCATTAAGTATTTTAGCACCAATATCTCGATGAGTCTGATTATTCCATGATATAATCTCAGTTTCATCTTTAACTTGAAGTTCAGAAATGTTTAATTCGTTTTCGGACATAATTAATGTAATTTCTGATTCAACTTTCGATAGTAAAGCAGAATTATTCAACGTGAATTAAGAAGAAAGAAAGAAGAATGATAAAAGATAACGAGATCAAGTTATTATATATATATATATATTGACCTCGTGTATACTGAAAATTTTTAACCACTTTTGATGGTAACTATGCAAATTGATTGGTTAAATAACATCATTTCAACTTTAACATCCTTTGGCGAATCTTTAAATCTTGCATTATATACATATTATATCTACCCTGAATCTCAATAACAAGAATATCCAAATTACCCACCACAGATGAGTAATAAAATCGAACATCAACAAAAAATGACAACAAAGTATACTTCTCCGAAAGCTATGGGTATAAGATATATCCCGAATTTTCCCTATATTTATATAAACAGATCTTCCTGCCTTCCATATCGGCTCTGCGCCTGTTTTTGCCTCATTCATACCACAGAATCTCCATAAATCGGTGACTTGACCGGCTTAGCAAACTCAATAAAGCTTCTCAGCTAATATCAAAGCAGCGGTCAAACCAGCTGCCAAGGCTCTACCTTGCAAATTACCTGAGATCTCCAAAGCGTCCACAAAGGCGGATGGAGCAGCTGATGTCAAAGGTAGGATGAGAAGCGCCAATCGGATGAGAGTGAATGCGAGGGGATCGGGAGTAGGTGCAGGTGGATGAGAGGCTACAAAGTGAAATCATTGAGCTCATATACCAACAGTCTAGGGCTAAAGTGACAAGTACTCACATTGGTATCTGGTATGAGCTCCAGTATGTCTGGCGGTACCCTTTTGAGGTCCAAACGAGACCACGGTGGAGAGAGCGTAGGGTGGTAAAACAGTGGAGAAGAACCTGTGATGGAATTAAGTAAGCTATCGTGATCACTCCGGATCCCAGTCTTTCCCGCTTACCACCAGGCCACAGCTGACCATACATCCGCCAATCCGAAAGACATGAATTCAGGCAATCTGAATTTGAAGGTCGCGCTGGGCAGCCAGAAGAAACCGATGCTCAACAAAGAAGCGATAGTGCCTCTGTCACCCGGCCCAGGTGGGAAATAATATGTGTGGTCGTAGAACTGCAAGACGTGAGACAGGAGGAATAGAAATTCGATCGAGAGGGAGGCCAAGACGATATGTTGAGGGGTGGATAGGATCTACCACCATTAATTTAGCTCTGGCCATTGTGTAGATATGACAGCTGAAAACTTACATCTCTCAAATGCCTGACTGCGTAATCCACTCGCAATTGCCCATCTTTACCGTATTTGACCAAAAAGTTGGATACGTTTCGAGCTTGGACAACTAAGCCTCTTTGGGTCTCAGTGGAAGGGACCAAAGCTTGTGAGTATTCAACTGCTTTATCCTGAAGCTTAGCACTACATGACACAGAGTATCAGCTATCTGGCAAACTCATTGAAAAAATTGCTGAACTCACAGAGCGACGGGACTTTCAGGAAGAGGGATATTAGCGGCTTCAATAGTAGCTTGTACTTTATCGAGGGTCCTGTTTATTGATTTCCTACTCGACTTGAGGACAGTGTTCTTGATATCACTAGCACTTGGTGATTCGGAATCGGAATCGGGCGGATGGGTACCAGAGCTATACAATCATTGTTCAGCTTCGGAAAGACATTATCCTTTTTTCAGCTGATACTGACGCTCTCTTCTTGTAGTATAACCCCTTGTATCTATTGTCTTTCGACAGAGTAGTCTCATTCTTATCGAGGTAAGACTGAATGCTTTTGACCAAGTCGGCGACTTTAGCTTCTGGATCAGAAATTCCTAGGGATTCGGCAATTTCTGTCAAATCGGATTTCCGTTTACTGCCCAATGCACCGGTGAAAGAGCTGCATGACAGAGGGGATTAGCATTGAGTATATACTTAGGATGGGCACGCGGTATTGTGGGATGATGCGAGTGATCTTTGAAGTGAGTGGAACAGACCGAACGCGACTTACGCCATGACGCTTGTAATCTCGAGAGATATTTATGAATTTATGGGATGAATAAAGAGATAAAAAAGTAAAACAAGGGGAGAATGTAGGGTATTTAGAGTATAAGTGGGGGGTTAAGAGGCTATTTGATGAAGCAAGCAAAATCAATGAGATGTGGGGAAAATGATGTTATTGTTGTTGTTACTTTGGTAGTTTGTTTACCAGCCACCCAACTAATTACACTCTCTAAGCTGTTTTAACGTTAAAAGTGATCTTCTTTACCCCGTACCTCAATTGCCACCCGTCGCGTGACGTCAGGATATAAATTACCTTATTCGGTGAGAGCCGCTTTTGCGCGCATGACTATTGCAAAGAGAATTAATTACCTTGTTTACATCTCCCATTTAATTAATCATTTAAGTGAGATTGACCTCCACTTAATCTTCCACGCGTAAAGCATCTCATATCGTATTCATTTAAAGTGATCAAATAACGAACAAAGGTAAAAGTTAATTCAGCAATTGATCATCTACATCTCATAACTAAACAATCAACCAATATGTCCCATCCTCACCCACATCCTCATCCACCTCCAGGTGGGATGAGCGGTCATCCACCTCCACAAATTCCAATAAATCCCGAATTACTTTCTCTACTAGATTCGATACCTCATCAAGATGTTCCATTCGCATTACAATCCATTCCAATACCTACACCTCCTAATGTACCTCCACAAACTGGAATAGTCGTAACATGTCAAGAACATAAATCATCTTTATGTGAAGAATGTGGAGTTGATTTTAACGCTTTAAATTATATGCATCAATTTTTACGTACTGCTCCTCCTGAAGCTATACCTCCTCCTCCTAATGTACAACCACCTCCACAAAGAGCTGAAATGATTAAAAATTTAAAAGAACAAGGTAATGTGAGTACATATCATTATTATAATTCAATCATGATTTACTTTAATGAGAAACAAAATTGATATATAATATACGTTAGACCGCTTTTAAATCTCAACAATTCCCAGCAGCTATTCAAGCGTATTCAAAATCTGCAGATATGGCACTTTCCAGACCACCTTGGGAACTTTCAGCTTTATCAAGAGATGAAACTGCTATTGCGTTATGTAATAGATCTGCTGCTTTTGCTTTTGTTAATGCTTGGTGAGTGGAGTCCTCATTTTAAGGTCGAATGATTCTATACGATCAGGTGTAGACGATGAAGAGAGCCGGAGAGGATAACGAGAAACGAAGGATACTGGAATGTTTTAAACGGGAATCGAATCTTATCGACCTCCAAATGCTGTTCGAAAGCAATACGAGCTGACCTACATCCTTATGTATAGGGCAAATGCATTAGCAGATGCAGAAGCAGTAGTTATACTGAAAAGACCATGGACAAAAGGACATTTCAGGTGAGTATGAGTTTGAATACCTCATCGTCCGTGGTTTCGTTGGTACTTTTGGTCGAAAAGCTAATTCGAATGGTTTTCGGAAATCAAGGAAAGCACGTGCGTTAGTTGGATTGGAAAGGTTTGAAGATGCTAAACAAGCTTTAATTGATGGATTACAATATGAACCAAATGATAAGGTGGGTCTTGATATGTTATTCATAGCTTAATCAAAATCTTCACAAAACATCGTGTCACAATTCAGATCAGCTCACTTTCAGGGATTTTCGAGTAGTGTTTGAGCTGATAAACGATCTATCGATTATAGGAATTGAATAATTTCTTAAGTGAAATCGAGGAGAAATTACGTCAGGCCGAATCGAATGATTTATAAGACATTTTTGATACTTACCGCAAAAGAGCAAATGATTAATACTCATCAGATATCTTCTCATGCTAGATACCCTGTATACAATGACATGTACTGTATATCATACTAATATTTCTAATCACTATTACGCGGAGATCACGTTACATTCGATATATAAGATACAAAGATAATTTAAACTCTTCTGATGGTAAGCTTACAAACCACTAATATGAAAACATCGCGTCTTCGTGGAGAGATCGTGATGTTCGTGATGTTCGTGACAAGTGAACTGAAGTATCACTGATATAAAGAAACTTTGTTGAAAACAGGTCGACTAAGATAGAATTGAACACTTATCCACCACTCCTTCCTATTCCCACCAGAATTCAAACCTAATTCTACCTTTCGCCTTATCCAACAAATCACATAATTCACGTCCCCATTTCGCGTTATCTTGATTTCCTCCAATGCGATTCCGAGGGTAAACAGGTGGAGCCCATGGACTTAGCGGTCTACTTTTGCCAAGATCAGGAGATGCAGAGGAGAGATTTCTCGAGTACTCGCTCGACCTCTGATCTCGAGGGTAAACTGCTTTAGCCCGAGGATTTAGCGGTTTACTTCTGCAAAAAACTGGAGAAGCGGAAGAGACACCGCTCGAGGATCCACTCCAGGCCTTCGTTGAGAAATTATAACCGTCGGAAGAAGAGTGTGAGGTAGATTCGCTGCTATATTGATCGTGAAATTCGTCAAAGGTATAATCTGACCTCTGGGAATCCGTATGAGGATATTCAGAATAATATGACTCTTGATACGGAGGCGGGACGGTCGAGTCGTATTGATTGAACCAATTATGCTCTTCAACATGCGAATCGGCATTTATTATTTCGTTTAATTCGTATGGATGAACACATTGAAGGTAATATATGTGTCGAATAAGCTCCATATTGAAATATGTATCAAAGTGGATGTTCACCATAGCTCGATAAGGAAATTGCCGTTTTACTAAGGAAATTATTGAAGGAGAAAATCGTCGACTGGCAACGATATCTCGATTAAAAGGATTTTCAGCATTCCCATATAAGAGCATAACTAAAATTTGAATCTCTTCAATTGACCAAATAGGATCAATCAAAAGTCTATGACGATATGCAGATTGAAGTGCCCATAAATGATCAGGAAGATAAATAATGAAATCGTATATATTGATAGGATCTTGAACACCTTGTTCTCGATATTCGTATCGGTCTGGGGGGAAAACTTCCCTAAAATGCGGTTCTTAATTACAAAATTAGCTTGTTAATTTTCTATAGGTTGATAATTGACTTACCCAGATAAAGCAAAATATTATGTCCCTTCTGTATATCCCGGTTGTAACCAAATAACAAATGAAACCACTTATCCCATTGGAATTGATGTAGATCGTTGACTTGACTCGCAACTACAAAATCCGCACATTGGCATACGCGATTGAGGATTACAACACCTTGTGTAAGGTGATCCGGGTTACTCCATGTAGCTGTATGGCGAGATGGAGTTAGAGGGCGCTTTGTATGGATATAGTCGGTTGGTGCTGCTTCAACTGGTGAGATGGATGCGAATTGAGGTTCGTCTGGTAGTGGTATATAGGTAGTTGTGGATCCGGATGAGGGATCATAATGAGGTTGATGAGTCATGGTACCGTGATTCATTTGATCGAATAGAAGTAGGAATATAAATCAATCTCCAACTGGGTTTAGGTTTTCCTCTTCTATGGTTGTCAATGACAAATATATATGACAAGTCGGTAACAGTGGATTGGTTGAATATTACACAAGGGGGTATGGCGATATCTACACAAAGACAAGAAGAGTGGTCGTCTCAAGAAGAAAGAAGAAGAAGAAGAAGGATACATTCGCACGATCCCTTTTATCCTCAATCAAGTGAGCTGATGTCATCTACAATCGACTAATTTGATGATGCCTTGTGTACCCCGTGACGATTATGACCAAATTGCATCAAAGCAGGTCTGTGCGCATCAACCCAACTACAATACTACTGTACATTCGCCACATTCGTCTTAATTTCGCTGTGATGATTGTAGATGCAGGCCTGGGCAGATTCTGCTGCATCTAAACTTCATACATGCAACACAGATACATCACTGGCTAACGTAACCGAAAAAAAGTACAAATCATAACAAAGACAAGACGTATAATTGAGGTGAGGAAACTCGGTGAAAGGACCCCTCGTATACGAGAGAACAGCTACGAAATATACTTTTTTACCAAGATTACGTCACCCAAATTCTGGGAGAACGATACACTATACCCAACTACATCTCCTGACTCAAACGCATTTCATCCATGGCAAGAACAGGATGAGGACCACTGACTCATCTGTACGATCCACCTTTCCCCAATCCTACTTTTGCCAATGCCTATCATCACCAGGACAGAGCAAGAGACGATCCCTAGCCCTCAGTTCTTGAATAAGGGAACGCGTATCGTTATAACCGCCCTTGAGCGGTTCAAAAGCTTCAACAAAAAGCGGCGAGAGAGGCTGTGGAACGGATTTTGAAGGCGGGTACAAGTGTCTGTCCAATTTATCTTGATTAACAAGTGATATCGTAAGCCGATTCTCGGTTGAATAATGAGGAGGTAACATCTCCTTCAAATGTCTACGTTGATGTTTATCGTGTCTTAAAGGGCCGACTTTAGAGTATTGCCTTGCATCGACACCACAAGGCTGGGAAAGAGCCTCTCGATGTACTAATGGCTGTTGGTAATAATCATCGGGACCGTCATCGGATAAGAATTGAACATCTTCAGGCTCGGGTGGATCAGGAAAGGGTATAGCCAAATGAGGTCGAGGCCGAAAGGCTGTCGCAAGACTTCGCTCACTGGTCGGTCGTGAGCTTGATTGCCGACTTGTTTTACCTGAAGAAGCTGGAAGTCCGAAACCGAGGAAGGGAGTACCTGGTTGTGAAAGTCCATCACCTTGGTCGTGTTGAAAGCTCGGTTGAGCGTTATCCAAGTCCATAGGTTCTTCTGTTTCGTCGAAGGGAGATGCTGAACGATGTTGGCGGCCATCAAGCGGGGAATAAGGGTTGCTGCCGGGTTGCTGTTCCCGCTCGTTTTCGTGAAATTCGTGTACTGATGGAATAGAGAGCCCAGCATCTGTTTGACCTGAAGCCGTATGCTGTGTCAAGGTAATCGTTCCTGCTAATCCTTGAACTCCGCCTCGATTTTCTACTTCCAAACGTATCTCGCGCATGTGTTCTGACAAAACTTCACGTCCATTACTGAAGTTCTCGAAATAGGCGGCAGTCTCATCGTACAGAATTTGGAGATAAGCAGCATGATGGTGAAGAGTCGACTCGATGACTGGCAAAGTTCGGTGTGGCAATACTCTCTTGAGTTTATACAGGGTGTCAGTTTTGAAGTGGTCGTAGGGCTTGTCAATGGCAATGGGTGGATCATTGCACTGATACAGCACACTTTTCGCATAAAGTCAGCATGACCACCTGCAGAAAGCATCATTTGGCTCACTTAGTGATCCACTGAACTTCCTCCTTCGGCCAATGCTCAGTATCTATCATCGAATGACCTATCTTTGACGCATGTGAAAATGCCCATAACATATCCGGCAGGGAGTATAAGGGCCATTGTTGATCGGTGAGGTCTGGGATATCATGGATGAATCGCCGTCCTACCGCATAATTGAGTTCGTCAGTAAATTAGAATTTGAAGCATGAAGACTGATTGCAATACATACGAAGGTAGTTCTCAATCTTATCCGCCGCAGAGTTTGTGTTAGATGATCTGTTGTCAACTTCAGTGAGAAAGATCCAGAACCACTTTACCCAGTCATCCTGCTTGAGTTGTAGTGCCTTGAAAGGCTCGTCGTCAAGCCTAGCAGCTTGATTGAGTATCTTGGCCCCCTGGTCTCGGTGTCGAAATTCGTTCCAGAACGAATATACTGTGGGTGGCTTGGGCTGTTCTGGAGCATGAGCAGTGAGCGGGGGATGTGCTTCCATGATGATTTGCATTTAGGTTCGTTAGGATACCGTCCCGCGTTATAGTAGGTATTTGCGTATACACATGAAGTCGCAATGGTCAAGGCGGAAGGTGATCAGCGTATATAGTTGACGGTGGCCAACGGATTGAGAGCTAGTGAATGAGGACATTCAGAATGTAGAGAGTTGATACAACGAAAAGTAAAAGGACGAAATGTGAAGGTCGAAATGTCATGTACTTTTGTTTCGGATGGCATTAGGTTGATGTTACTGCGTGAGTAAAATATGAGCGGTATTTTCGATCATTCAACCTATTCGCAATCTTTATGTACCTTAAATTCTCAGACAGAACGTCGTCGTAACCTTATTCTCGAGAGAGACTAATCCTTCCGGTATAAGGGATGAAAGGCGATCGAGTTTGGTACAGGTTATTAAGCATAATGACTTCCAGGTATCTGGTTAATATCATTACGAAGAGAAGTACTAAAATGGCTATAGCGATCAAGCGAGTTTTTGCCGAACAAGCGATGCCGGAAATCGATATTGAGGTGAATGTCTCTGGTGCATTGAACAAGATCATATTCGTCTCTAAATCAATTTGATCCTGATACTAGTAAGGTCAATGAAAGCCAAATCTGCTCTAAGCGTGGCTATCATTGGTAACTTCATCCAACTATAAGATCAATTCTAATCAATCCAATTTTCCATAATGCGGAACTTCCTTTGTAATCTACCCGACTCGAAATCCTTTCATGCGCGTACTTTCTGTCTAAATGGGATTCAAGATTATAAAGCCTTTGTTTGTTCTTGGCCATGCCTAAGGCCGTTGGTCGTATTCCATACCGCACGAATGGTAATATACAACGTTTCCTATATACAACCTTGACCCAGTCACAGATGCTACTCAAAATTACTGGATGACAGTCATCCAGGACTAGGTGATGATGACCAATAAAAGTAATATCATCAGTATGACAATGAGTATACCAATGCACCAGCCTGATTTCGTTTCTGTAGCATTACATCAGGTTATGTAAGTCAACTACGATTTCGACTAATATCTTTAATAGCTCACCTTCATTCCGCCTTATAAAGTCCTGCATCGTCCTTGATACTTTCGTCAACTTTGAATCTGTTGTATCTACTCTATTACCCAAATCATCCAGCATCCTGCACGACAATACAATGTGATTAGCCTTTCAGATCACAACCTCAATGTTTCAAGGGGGAATTATACTCACTCGCTTTGCTCGGCAACTTCGTTACCTATTAAACCTGCTTGACTAGCCAGCGTATGTAAAGTACCTGATATGACTCCAAGAGTATCATCTTGTCTTTGAACGTATAGCTATATCGTATAAATCCATATCAGTGATCACTTCATTTGAGAAAGTTTCAGATAGACCATAAATTACCTGTTGTTGTTCAGCTTCCCATCTTTTAGCTTCCTCTAAATCTTCATCATCTTCTCTATACCCTCTTTCATCTTCATACGGATTATCTTTATACCTTCCATTTTGTCCACTCATTTTAGCTTTTCCTTTTCCTTTATTAGGTGATACTTTGGCTCTTAATCCCTACATCAATCAATAAATCAAATCAGCTTTATTTACTTTTTTCAAACCTTCAACGATCCACGATAAGTTGTGAAGAGCGAGAAGAGCACGTACATCAATCTCCTTCTTCACTCTTTGTAAGAATTTTCTTCTTGACGATACTTCCTGAGTTGAGATACCCCATCTATCACCCATTTCAGCTACGACCCTTACACTTTCTTCCAAATCCTCGAAATCGCCTTCGAGAATTTGTAAGGTATTTCGTAGTTCTTCTTGAGCTTCATGATGTTGTGAAGAGGATGGTGATGAGGCGTATGCAGTAAGTAAATCAGGTAATGTCGAAAGTGTCGATTCTATCTCCCTATGAATGACATTAGCGCGTGTCTGACCTGAATATAAGGAGAATACAAGGAAGCGAATAGCTGGATCATTGATATTCAAGGCAAAACACCCACCTTTTGACATCTACATAAGGATCTCGCGACATCTTGCTACTTTCGCTCACTCAAATAGGGTGAGTTGCTCAACTCACTTCTATAAAGGATCAGCATTAATAATGTCGTCTGGCACAAGTCGCGACGAAATACATCTCGTCAACACAGCCAGTGGACTCTTACTTTTCCACGGTCATCATTCACCTCCACTTCCCATGTCCACCACCAAATGGTGTCGAAATGGTGGGTCTACCAGGGCATTTAGCAAGTGTGCCCTACAGCGAGACCTCAACATTATAGCTCAAGCTTGTGGCCTGCTCTCTCAAGTACACAAGAATACATAAGAATTGTTTTTCCAAGAGCTGCTTCTCTGCTCTTGGGTCATATTCTCGATCGAGAAATAAGATAACCGAGATGACCCAATTTTCAATAGATTATAATGGGTTCGCATATCGTAAACAGGGTACTAAATATAAGATAGTTGTAAGAATATCACGGTAGCCAATGTCCATTCGAGGTTCCCATATCGGATAAAAAATTATGACTTTTCAACACAAGTTGACACACTAGTGACACGATGTTGACACAAAGTCAAGGAGGAAATTACTGAATCGAAGTCCTGGCGACATATCCCTATCAGCTTGATGATACAGTACAAAACACATACTTACTAGCATCATCAACTACATTCACTCTGCAAATCCAGTAGGAACACCTTCTTCCTCATACATAATCTCAAACAAAGATGGAGAGGATCGCTTGAGGAAAACCATATTATCTTGATCGGAATTCGGTGATTTCCGTAAAGCCAAATATGTAAATGTGAGAATGATCAAAAATATACTTAAAATAGGTATTATTCTCGTCAAATTCGTTGATTTTTTGAATTTTGAAAACCGATGCTTAGGTTTAGTTGTTATTTGTGGTTCTGTTTGATCTCGTTTGATATAACAAATAACGTCTCCGATAAGTTTTGGTATATCTGTGAATTTTGAGGTGTGAGATTGGGGTAAGATTGAATTGCGGGATTGCGATGGTATAGTCAAAAATGAAATATATCGTGAATTTGGGATTTCATTTGCTTCTGATAGTGGCCATTCGTATACTGACATTTTCTGGATAGATCGTAAAGCAAAGAGAATTGGGGTGTTGTCGAAAGATACTGTTCGATATAATCAAGATATGAAGGATTGCGATGTAATTGATCTGAATTTTATTTCATCTAGTCCAGCTTTGAACATATATAAACATATTTATAACTACATTGATCCTCACAGCAGCTGCTATTTTACGGGAAAGCATTTAGGTTTGAGTCTATGCTGAAAAAAACAAAGGTGAACAGGTACATGTTCGGAGATAATGAAACCGCCTTTAGCATTTCTCACTTCGTGATTGAACTTTTCATCAAAATATCTATGAAATGACAGAGGTACTTTCCATATTGTCTTTCCACAAAATGACAAAGCTGAAATATCGGAAAATTCAATTTACTCGATTTTGTATTGTTCTCGTTTCACTTCTTTTTGCAGAACAAAACAAAAATCAACTTTTTTGTCGTTTCATTTCATTTCCGGCGCACGCCGTCGGCTGAGACATCCGTGCGTGAGTGAAATCTAGAATATTTTGTGATTTCTGGGCAAATTGGTTCAACGATTCATGCGTATAAATTTCACATGACATGTAAGTATTGGAAAAAGAGCATAATAGATTTACAATACAACGATAAATACAAAAAAAAGGATCAACTTATCCATGTCCTTTCCAGGGTAACAAACCACCTTCACCCCATCTAGTTCTACCTAATAAACCTTCATCTTTTTTAGTAACATCCTTATTTGAATCTTCGTTCTCAGGACTTAATCCTAATGCATTGATAATTCCACTTGTCGTACCACCAATATTATTATTATGAGTAGTATTTGTATTTGTATTTGAAATTCCTAAACCTTCTTTTATACTTCCTAATTTAGCTAAACTCGCATATGTAATTCTACCTCTTGTTGAATTTTCATTAACCGTTGTTGAAGAAACAGGAGTAATTGAACCTCTTGCGAATCCTCTTGTGATTGCTGGAGAAGGTTTTGTAGTATTTGTTATATTTGTAATTGTATAAAAAGGTGTAGATATTCCTTTATGTGATAAACATGAACAGGTACAAGCAGGACATGTGATAGGAGTTTTTATGTCGTCATAGAAATATCGTTGAAAACATTTGGAATGTAGTTTGTGCGCACAAATCGAACATCCCATTGATAAACCTGAATATCGATTAGCATTTAAATCCACTTGGCTTTTATAAGGATAGACTCACCTTTAATAGGTAGCCTACAGTAGGAACACATAGCCTTCTTATATGATTTACTACAGCTTGGACAATTTCCTTCAATATGACTCGTACATGGTATGCAGACTACATCAACGAAAGTTGTTCAGCTTCGATATTGCGTCAAGTGAACGGAACACAGCTCACCTTGAACATGATTCTGCATATCACCTATATCCGGAAGAGGATCTTTTTTCTTCTCTACCACTTTCACCCCGCTAGCAGCTCCACTAATTGAAAGTGCATTGTTAGAAATGAATACATATTTCAGCAGTTCGGCTCTGACTGCCAAAAGACCCATTCGGAGGAGGAAATCTGCGTAGGTAAGCTTCCAGAGCTCGCATTGCGATTTGATCTCTTCCGACAACAGAGTGAGTGGTGGACTATTGATCATTGTATATGGTCAGCATTGGTCAGCAGTTGACGTTGTCGAGAATAAACAGTTCCTCAGGTCAAATCGATACCAGATATCTTCGTTGACTCACCTTTCATCCCTTGGGAAATCCAATTTGATTCCACAAGTTCTCGCCAACTTCTTGCCTACAAAGCCACTCGGAGTTTGAACCCCATACCCAATGGGCGTGTTATAACCGGTAGATCCTGATGGCAATACGGATGGGGGTGCAGTTCCAGCTCGAGTCATAATTCCTTTATTTAGCGGTGAAACGGAACCAAACGAAACTTTATGTTTCGATTCACCCCCTATTGAAGTATACGAGCGCTCAGTACCACTAGATTTCAGAGGAGTTATGATAGGTGGTGAAGCTGATGTCGATCCAGAAATTGAATGAGCGAATTTTGGTCTTTGTACTTGACCATGTCTTGGACTATTATTATCACCTTTTCTTGAAGAAGCCACGGTGTTTGCTGGTATGATCATACCTGAAGGTGATGAATTGTATTCATCATAACTACCTGGCGTCTGTGCAGGTATTTGAGATCCGTTTGTACCACTACGAGCGATATTGAAAGGTAGATCCGAGAAAGAAGTGCGTTCTTTAGGTGTCAAAGCGCCTCGAAGGGAGATTGCAGAGGGGTTCAACATTTGTGACCAGCCTGAATTTCGAAATCCCGAAGCTCCAGGACCCGAACCAGGACCTCCCATTGTAGTTGGACTATGGGGTAAAGATCCAGCCGTACGTTGTCGGGTAGGTGTGATATGAGTAAGGGGATGATTGTGGTGAGAGAATTTCGGCAAAGTGAAATAATCTTGCTCTGGACTTCTTGTAACGATGTTTTCTGTAAATGAGGGAATTTGCGTTGACTTGTCGTGGTCCAGTAAAATGCATGAAACCAGCGCTAAGAGTTGGAAATTCCTCTCGGAGATCAAGACTTTGAACCTATGATACCCATGTCAGCTCGAAAGTCCGCTTCAAGGGCTGATAAAGATGCTAAAATGTACATTTGATCAATCACTCTCTTCCTCCTAATCATCGATCTTTCCCATCCATACCGCTCCGTTTTGATACCATTTATTCTATGACCCAGTGGGGGCAAAGCAGTATACGCAGGTGGAGGATCGCTCAATACTCCCCTAAGGGTTGACCACACTTCAGCATGATCAAGCTTCTTCGCTTCTAGCGCATGAGTCAGATTATTCTCCACGGAGGTTGAGTACACTCTTGCTAATCCAGCATGGGGCTGTGAAAGATAGGACACGTCGTGTATAGTCATTGTGGATCCAGCTTGGACCTGAGGAGGGGGTACATTGTCAAATTTTTTAAGCCGAGGTCTATACCGTATTGCATTCCTCTTGTGAGGGTTCTGCAATTTAGCTAGAGCAGTGATAGCTTTGATCATAGGAGATGGGTTTATGTCTCTGGTAATTGACGGTGAGCGGGAGGTAATCCTGGTCCTAGGGAGTACGACTTGCTTAGGGAAAAAGCATACGAGTTGGCCTATGTAATTCTATTTTGTCAGCCATGCACGGCAACTTGAAATTTTCCCTACGCTTACCGTTCGGACCAAACGTAGCACCACAAGTCCTGATTAACATGGGTACATTGCCCAGCCTTTGATTGTCAACACCTTTTTCACTTTCTGAATCACTCTCTTCCTCCAGCATTCTCCTGCCCATCCGCTCCTGCGAGCCAAGCAGAAACCCAGTGGCTGGAATAAGACACTGTCTATTATGCGCTCGTCGTTCTTGGATGGTAGTTACCATGAGTTGCCTACTAACGGATGACACAGTCGGGTTGCGTTCTAATTCGAATGTTGGATGTTCAGGACCGTAAGGATAGTTTGGAGGAAATGACCAGTGGATTCGGATGAACGCCATTCTATCGCCATTCGCCCATGGACCTTGCATAGACATTGTCAATCTGCGTTGGACCAGATCGATCTATATGCATCCGGCAAAATTAGCTTAAGATTATACCAAATTTTTAGCGGAACATACCTTTTCAAAATTGATCTTAGGTCTCGGGAAGAGCTTATTGAGCAAGACCAACTCGTCCTTGAGAGAAATCCAATCGTTTCTTGTCCCTTCAACACTTGGACCTCTTGATCTACTTGGATTTCTACTCATTGACCCTACTCTTGAGGGTATAGTGGAAGCTTCGGGCGAAGGAACAGTTTTGACCACTTTAGTTAACCATTCTAATTGGTCCATTCCTTTTTGTTTGGTTCCTCCACGAGTCATGCCAACTTCGACCACTTTGTTGGGATTAGGCTTTTGCCTAGTCAAATTACTTGGATTGACCAAAGGTGGAGGTAATTTCACGGAGTCATCAGCATCGAGCGGATCCACGGTATATGTGATATCAGGTGCTCCTCTTCTCGAGACTAAGACATCGATACTTCCTCCATACCTGTATCCAACTGTCTCCATGACTGACTTTTCGACTGGCCAAATGCGTAATGTTCGATCTTTACCCCATGTGATCAATTGGAAATCTCTATCCTCGAAAGAAGCATTTTCTCCACCTCTTACACGCCAAACAAAATCTTTGACCACATTGTCGTGTCCTTCGAACCGTTCTACAGGCGTGTCATCGTCTGGTGAGAAAAGTTCTAGAGCTTCTTCGCCTCGTTGAGGTAAGGAGAGAACACCTCGACCGAAAGGTAGGTTACGAGCTCGCCAGACGGGGTAAGAGGTAGTCAGAGTCGATGTGGGTTTTTCAGGAGCAGTGACCGTTGCAAATGGGTCAGAGTCGGCAATACCAGACACAGTGGAACGTAATTCGGGGACTGTCCAGAATTTGACCGTTTTGTCTACAGGCGATATCTCAGCAACCCAATCGATACCATACTAAGGAGGAGATGAAGCATACCAAGCGAGCAAGTAACAATCTTATCCCTATCCCTTCTGTCCCAATCTATGCCGTATATTTTGGATTCGTGAGCGTGAATAATTGTCAAGGGAATTGAACCTTTCTACTCGACAAAATAATAGATATATCAGCCTTGCATTCTTCATTTAAACTGACGAAGCTGAATCTCACCCTATTATCCCAGATCTGTACCGAATTATTATGAGCGGTAGCCAGCACATATTCATGCCTTCTATTCCATTTCACCTGAGTTCCTGAGCCATCCCATGCACAAAGTCTCATAAATGGTCTATCCCAACATCTAAGATCCCATCCTCTAATTCCTGCATCCATAGAAACAGTAGCCATGAGATTCGGATTGAGTGCATGCCAATTTATATCGGTTATTGCCCTTGCATGAGCATCTATACTTTTTTTCAATGCTTTTTGCGCTGCTAAATCCCATACTAGTAATTTCTGAGAGGAAGTCGAAAGGATTAAATTTGCGGTGGATGGATGAGGGGACCATTGTACGCTACGTGTTCCGATCAGCACCAAGCATTGGTCAAGAACGTTAATTAGAAGTCTGATCAAGCTGTACTCACTCAGCGATCTGCCAAGTTCCACCTTGAGGTATAAACCTAGGTGCATTATTGAGATTGACCAAATCCAAGATATATAATCCTTTTCTAGAAGCGAGACAGACATCTCTACTATTCGGACTTATCGAAATGGATCCTACGGGTTGATTAACGCTGATTATTGAGCCTTCTCTGAAAGGGTCAACGGGTTCTTGACGAACAGTGAGAGAGGTAACATTTCGATCCAAGCGTGGACGAAAAGAAGTAAAAGGAGAAGAAAGTGGAGAAGGTTGATAAGGTGTTGAAGATGATGACCTTCTAGATGCAATCGTACTAGGAGAAGAAGGTAAAGGGACTTGAGTCGGTGATAACATCGTCATGTCAACTCATCTCCGTAGGATTGGCGATCTCTCGGACGAAATTGCTTGTTCAAGGGTATGCAATTATTGAAAGGTAGAATGAGAATATCAAGTGTGGATGAAATTACATTAAACTTGTTCGTTCGGGAATTGACCGAAGCGATAATATCAATCAAAGCGAGTGAAACCAAACATGAGCTAAATTATTGATTTATATTTAATATTTCATTGCTATATTAATTCGTCGACAATTCATCAAGTCTGCCATCGGGAAGGGTTAGAAGAACTCAAGGACTCGGACCTGGAAGCTATCTATGAACGAAACACTCATATAACCACAAAAACACGATGTTGCCTTTACCGACATCTTCTTCAACATCAAGGCGTAATCGAACGTATTTTCCATCTCTTCCACCAACTCATAATCTATCATCATCTCAACAAATCTTACAAACTTTACGCTCACGTACGAGGTTGACAAATTTAGCTGTATTTCTATTGATATTATGCTTATCAGGATCATTTCTATTAAATGTGAATTATCTATTCCTTTCTACCTCATCTTCCGCACCAAGTTTCAGCCTATCTTCGACGAAATCATATGGAATAATAGATGAAGGATGGGATTCTGAAGTTACACCTCATCAATTACGTTCTGGTATACCTTTATCAATAGAAACTACTTTGGAACGAGATTCGAGATATAAGGAATTAGATCATTTAATTATGGTCCCTGGACATGCTATTTGGTTAGGACATGATGCTTCGAAAGTTAACGAAAATGATGATTGGGTATTAGAGCCTATGCAAAGGGATGGAAGTGTTAGAACGTATGTCAAGCATATAAGGAGAGGTGTAGAGGAATTACAAAAGGACAATAAGGCTTTATTGGTATTCAGCGGGTGAGTTGAATTCGAATTATACGGTATTCTCCTTCGTTTCAAAGATCTACGATTTGTGTTCACGATATGCCCATCATTCCGAAAGATTTTCGTGAAAAGATTCAGCTGATTAGTGATATTTATATAGTGGTGCAACTCGTTTACCGCCCTCACCACCTCTTTCAGAAGCTTTATCATATCACAACTTAGCTCATGCTCTGGGATTATTACCTTCAACGCCAATTCCAATAGGATCAGAAGAATCTAAACCACCTCTACCATTAAATTTAAGAGCAACAACAGAAGAATTCGCTTTAGATAGTTATCAAAATTTATTATTTTCAATAGCAAGATTCAAAGAAGTTACAAATGTTTATCCAAAAAAAATTACAGTAGTAGGATATGGAATGAAAGAGTTGAGGTGAGTTGGGTTTTTTCGTGGGGTGCGGAGAGGAAGTGCGAAAAAGTAAGAAGCTAATTTTCTTTAATTGATGAAAAAGATTTAAAAATTTGCATAGACAAGCAATTTCATTTCCAAAAGAAAAATTTAATTATATAGGTATAAATGATGATAATTCTGATTTGACAAAACATTATTCAGGTGAATTAAAGTTTGGTTTCAAACCTTTTTTAAATAGTCCAACGGGTTGTAATAAACCTTTATCTTTAAAAAAATTATTAAGAAATCCTTTTAAAAAAATTCATCCTTATCATATTTCAAATCCAAATTTAATTAATTTATTTGAATGGTGTCCTAAATTAATCAAAAATAAATCAATTATAGTAGAAGATGAAAATCAAGATAAATTAGAGAATTATTTAAATGTTTTAGGTAGAAATTTTAAAGGTTCATTACCTTGGAATTCAATTGATTTTAAAGGAGAAGAAGAAGAAGATGATGATGATGATGAAGAGGTTTTTTGGGGAAGAGAAAAAGATTAAAATTTTTAATGACAATTAAAAGATTCTTTATATAGACCCATTAGATTTTTTGTTTTACATTAGCTAAGAATACCATATTACATCATGTTGACATCAAATGCATTCGATCTTGTTCCAGTGATTCCTATAGCGCTACTTGTATAAGAGTGGTATCTCGTGGATCACAGATAAGTTTGAAAGTGGGAGATTTAATACATTTCGTTCATAATTATCATTATCGCATTGAATCCAGCCAGTTTTTATGAATATGGATAAGTATATGTATGAAGATATATACTGAATTAGCCTTATAGCAAGAAACCTACAAACACTAATTATCGCCAGAAACGTATGAATGATACTATATTACACAAACAAGAAAGATCCTTGACCTGCAAAGAACAAATTAAGGAAGACGTTTCTTCACATTGATCCCTGCTACCTTATACAAAAAACTTCTTCTCAGGGTTGATCATTATTATTGACATTCCATTAGGCGGTTATTGCCTCTCCGCCTAATCCCTCGCCTTCAGGCCAAAGCTTTTCTTTACCTCTGACTTTGATATCCTCATACGGGGTAGATTGTTCCAATTTTACACAATCTCGAGTACCCAACACGAGAAGCTCGAAGAAGAATGAAGATGCAGCGCGTTTAGTCGACTACACCAATGTGACCATCAGCCCCTTGTTCGTCTTCCTGCCAGACGCATCACTCACTTTATCAGCCAATTTCTCAAAGCTAAGCACTTTATCTTCCTCCTCAATCGCATCCAATTCTTTTCTCAAAAGACCCATTGCCATACTCGTGTTCTTGGAAAACCCTCCTGTCGTAGTTGTCCGTTCTGATGATTTGGTAGGCGTTGATTGTTGGCTCAATTGCGATTGACTGAATTCTTCTCTTCCAGCAGCCATACGAGAATCGAACAACGATAAAGTAAATTCCCCTCTTTCATCACCAAATTGAATTTCTCTCGCTATCGATTCGGCGCGTGACGGAGCGATGGAAGGTTCTCTTGGTAGCACTCTTGTAGCTCTCGGTGTGATCAGAGGTTCATCTTCAGGTTGTAGTGCGTAGGAATCATCTAATCCAATATCTTGCCCAAACCCAGACGGAAATTCGAATGGTTCACTCCCTCTTTCTACTCTTCGTCCGGCTTCTACGTCTTCCTCTTCTTCCAAACGAGGTCGTTTGGATGCACGGTCTTCCTCTTCGACTCCGCGAGATCGTCTCAGTACATTTGAGGGGAAGGTAAACAGTTCTGCTAATTCAGGTGCAAGGCCAGGAGGACCGGCGAATATCATATTCTCCCCGCCGACTCTGATTATAGGTAAAAAGTGTGCCGAGGGATCAGCCATGATCTCCTGTAGTCGTATAGCTTCCGGATCTGAAGGGATGTATCGCTCTTCGCCTAATATGGAAGAGAGATCACGAGGCTCATCTGGAAGTTCTAATTCTGCATCGGCTTGAACCAACCTGGGTCGTTTGGGTTTGGCGGCTGTCTGAGGCGCTGCTGCTATTTGAGCTGCAATCTCGGCGTCAAGTGTGAGGTCAGCTGCTGCAGTTGGTGATAGAGGAGGTGGCGTTGATAAGGCACTCGCTAGTATTATTGATAATATTTTAGCATGAAATCGACTTCTCCAATGTAGAGACAGGTTACCTACATTCTCTCCTGGATCTAGCTTCCAGCTCGGGCAAGGGTTGATCCAAATTATCAAAGTCTAAACCAAGATCCAGAGGCTCGAGATCGAGACCCCCTTGGGCAGAACCCAATCCTATTGACTCCCTAGATTTCGCTCGAAGAGCAGCACTTCCTTCTCTACTGTATCTGGAAATGGGCGTCATGAGATCTCTTCCTTGTTCAACATCCATTGAGATATCTCCTTCAAGATCCAAGCCTAGATCAATACCTGAGAAATCGTTCGTATCTAGACCGCTTCCATCGAGATCTTGTGATGATCTTGACGCGGCAGTAGAACCTCCATATATCGAGGGTGCAGCTGGTCGACCGAAATTATATGCACCAAATTCACGTGTTCTAGGTAAATTGATTGGAGCTTCCGCCAATGAGATTTCTGGAGCAGTGAAAGAAGGTCCAGTCCAAGTCCAATCTAAGAAGTCAAAATCATTTCGTACGTCTGGGAAAGTGATTGCATTCTTCGAAGCTCGAATTTGGTCTTCTGGTAAATCTACTATACCAGGTCGAAAGGCCTGCACGTTGACAATCAGTCAGCTTTGACCTTCATCAATAAAGATGGCTGAGGTATTGGAAGCTCACGAGTGAAATACGTTCTCTCGCTTCTTTACAGTCATCGAATAAGTATCCCACTTTTCGCGAGTAAATCCTTACTACACCCAACATCAATGGTCCTGAGGATCGAAGAGGTTGAGCAGCATCCTGAGTTAGGATCGCGTCTGCATCACCGACTATCAGCGTCAACGGAAGAGATAGAAGCACGTCAAGCAGCTGACAACTCACCAACAGATTCTCCGACGTCGACATTCAATGCTTGTTGCTTAGTGAGCTTCTTCTCTTGATGTGCAGATAACCAGATCTTAGCCAATGGACCGGACTTGACAAGTTCGTTCAATAACATCGTAATTCCCTCTCTTGACGGCCTAAAGTTCTTCGCGTCGAATGCCGGATGGTAGATCAAGATAGTATGCGACAAGAAAGGGATGCGGGGATGATCGACAAAGATGATATCACAGGACAACACAGAATAATGATGATGTGAAGGAATGATGAGATTTGTATCAAGTTGAATAAGACATGAAATGTTCAGGGTCTTCGTTCGATTCGACGCGTTTTTACCTTTACCTTTCCAGCCACTCCTCAACATCACACCTTACGTCAACCTACTCACTTATAAGTCGCGTGTAATTGTGTGTTCGTGGCAATCGAATCGCGTTTGATTTTTGATCGGAACATTTATTGCAATCCGCGCTAAAAATGGGCACATCCTTTGGACCTCCTTGCTAATCATTTGATTCAAGAGTCGTTTCTCAAAAAGTTGAATCCATTGTTACATATAAGGTATATCGAAAACTTTGAAAGCCAAAGCAACAAAAATTCAAAAACTACAGCACCCGGGATTCCCAAGTGGTCCCCCACCTTGGTACTAACCGAGCGATATCCAACTTAACTGCGGGGAGCAGACGGGACCCGGTGCTTTCTGGATTCTATGGCCGTAGATGAATACGTTGGCACATTGTTGGCTATATATATCTATGCTGTATATCAAGAGGTCAAAGCGTACTGAAATTCAAAGCCAAGCGGCACTGGGATACTTGCGCTAGTTGACTGTCATGTAGCCTACTCGACCTATACATTCTCTGTAACTTATAGAACCAACTGGAAGTACATAATCTTAGTTTACTGACTAGTCCCATTTGACTGGTTATTTGATCAACTATTTGGCTATCTGACGTTTCACCATCGTTGATATTGTATTGCATCGAAATTAATGAGGCCAGTCGACCATCGAAACCTAGATCATCGTTTCCTCCTTGTGTTAATATGTGTAACGATGAAGATTTACCCGCATTTCTCGCTCGTCGTGCTCGAGTCATAGAATTTTCAGCAATGAGTGTGCCGTCAGTAAGGTTGCTCGAATCTGTAGTTGCAATTTCAATCAGTTTGTCCCTGTAGCAGAGTGCCATTTGCATCTTGAGCACAATATCGATACTCACTTTCAGTACTGTTTGAATTACCGGGCATCATGTAGTGAGGTTGTACGAAGAGGCACGATATTCAAATTAACATTGAGAAGATAATCCCCAATGATTCTAAGGCACATATATACTCGTAAGAAATTCAGGTTGGCCTTCTCGCATGAATCTATTTGGAAGCGTTTTACTCCGGTCATCCCGGAGACAAAGCTTCCTCGATCACTGCCAGAAGCCACATAGTATCGATAATACTGAAGTTGAGTAAAATTACCCCTTGTTCAGCTTCTTGGTGTACGTATGACTCAAAAGACTGCTTCCTGGGCCGGGCCTTTTGAGAAACCCACCATTCAAGAAGTATCCAGTACAGATTTTTCATCAAGAGCGCTTCCAATGATTGCAATTTCAAAATCACGGCAAAATGATGAGACAGTGCACGCCATGAAGAGAAAAGTCAGGATATGTACATGCATAACATGAGTCCTTCTTTTATGATGGGAATTAGATTCGACTGACCACAAGACAAACGTTAACACTATGGGATTGTTGCAGGCTACGATATTTGAACAAATATATGAAAGAGAGACTATAGTTAAACTGGAAATCACTTGAGGGGGGAAAACAAATTTCGAACGAGCAAGCAATCACCTAATTTCAAAGGAAATATCCTCCAAACAAGGTTGGGATTTGGCTTCCAACGATTCTCCTATATATACATAACTCGATTGTTTTGGTTTGCATGAATCAGAAATAGAATAAGAAAAGAGAAGACCTGAATGTTCCTGAGAAGGATTTCTTGGTCGCAATTCATGCAGAGTTGACTACACTGGACTAGGGGAGCTACATTGCCTATCTTCCTCGAGTGTTGGCATTGACGAATCCGTTTGATGTTCCCAAAAGTATTTGGCGTTCGATGCTGGACTAGTAGGGTCATTCAATGGCTTTATATCCTGATCACCACCGGAGTTTGATCCTGAAGTGGACCTTCTAGTTCGCATATCATCGACTGATCCGTTGTTATCTCCTTCAATATCCGATACTCTTTTACGTACACTGGGTCTTTGTTGTCTCAATGACACTGACGAAATTCCATCTGCGGAAATTGTATCTCCATGAGAGATGTTACCAGTATCTTCGATACGTTCAGGATATGATTCTAATAGTTCTGTAAGTACAGTATCAATGGATTCTTCACCGATAATAGTGTGATTTGCGTTTTTCATATTTAAAACCTTTTTAAGATCTTGATCTCTGGTAGACCTATTTGAAGACAATATTCTATGTGTCAAATCGGCTAATATTACTGCCCCTTTGATAGTTACAAGTAAAACATGAGCTTATCCTGTCCTTGTCGTTAAAGAAGTATTACTTACTTTCAACACCAGCCGTTCCTGGCGCACAACCTTGCTGGGGGTCTCTATATGGGGACCATTCGCCGGATTGAAGAAATTCTTCTGAAAAGGCCCTAGAATCATCACTCTCATTTCTTACCATCTTACCTTAGTCTTATAGAAACCGGAAAGTAAGTAGTATTGCCTTATATATGATATATGAGAAGATACAAAATGTAAAGGAAGAACAGAGCACTTTGATGGTCTTATATCTTTTTTCAATCCATCGAGTCAGATACATGACTTGAGCTATGTATTTGCCTTCGCTTTTCGATTCGGATTACGTTTTGACTTCGAAGGGAAGTTGAAAGGATCATTCTATTGTCATCGATGACGAGCTCGACTTCTCTTCATATATCTCTACGTGTTAGTGATTACTTAGCGAGGTATAAGTGTAATCCTTTTATTCTTCTACCTTGTCGGACTTGATTACAACACAACTTCCTTTGTATAACTTTACGTATCTGTGGTTGCTTAGCGAGGTATGATTACGATGCTTTTACTCGTGTACTTGTCGGAGCTCATTACAATACGTCAAGAGACCCCACGGCCGGATCATGACGATTCGATTTGCTGTATCAACATAATTTTAATCTCGTTTATCATGACGAAATCGCTTTGAAATGATGTATATCTTTCTTATCAATGTGCTCCTTATTCCGGCGAATCCGAGGTCATCGGTTCAGCTAAATTCTAGACTCGCTCATGCGTATTTATACTTTCTATACAGGAAATAAGATAGACTGGTCCATCTTATCAATGTGCTCCTTATTTCAGCAAATCCGAACTTATCGGTTCAGCCAAGTTCGAGGCTCGCTCCTGCGCATTCAAACTTCCAATACATTTCATCTCAATGCATGATATAACATCTATTCGAATCAATTGATAAAATCTACTTCTTCCCCTTTCCCAACTTTTTCTAAAACATTCAGAACAATTTGTAAATCCCTTTTTTCATCCGTTAGGTAATTACTAACAGCTATTCTAATTGCACTTTGACCTCTCCAAGAAGTTGCAGAAACATATAATTGTTTAGAATCATTGATAATTTTAGTTAATCTTATAGATGAAGTAGGAATTGAAGGTGGATAAGGTGAATTTTTAGATGGTCTAAATAATACAATATTTGATGAAATTATTGAGTCCTTTTGGGAACTTTTTAAATGTGAAGGAGAAGAATTAAGTAATTCGTAATTTTCTGATTTATCAATATAAATAGCTATTGATCTTGCGAAATGAATATTTTTCGTTATGATTTCTTATCAATCCACGGACAATGAAGATTAGCCTAATTTTTAAAATTTAGCCTCTTTGAGGGGGGTATTGACTCACCTCTATAACCCTCTTTACCTAGACTCAGTAGACTAGCCAATAAAGGTAATGCCCTAAATCTCCTGGAATTCTCGATATTGACGAATAAGGGACTAGGTACGTCAGCTGCTAAAATTGTACCTTCCGGTAAGTCCCCCTCAATGCCTTGCTCAACAGTAGTAGCATTAGATGCTAGATAAGCTGGAGCGGAAGCTGAAGGAGGTTGGAAGATATTTGTCAAAGATGATGTATGACGAGTGTAGAATAGACCACAGTCGTACGGGACCTGTAAAACAATCGAACCACACAATTTAGCTGTAATTCGCTGAACCAAAGAAGAGATCGTCCTGAGGCTTACGTTAAGCCATTTATGACCTTTTACAAGTGTCCGATCAGTAAAGTCATCTCATGTTACGGTTGAAACCGGTCAACAGCGAATATACTCACCATCAAGCGTTAAACTATCTGCTTTGTCCATATCTTTTGTATAGGGTGACAACTCAGGCATGAGTCCAGCAAAGCCTCCAAATGCTAGAATGAAGCACTTATTATCAGCACAAGGTTGGGCAGAGCCGCGTCAACGGGTAATTATCGTCATCATGCGCTGACTCACCAGCGTCAACATGTAACCATGCTCCATACTGCCTACAAAGATCCGCAACTTTATCGAGATCTCTCCCGAATCCACCAGTATTCACTTCTCCTACACCATAAACCACTATTACACCTCTTCTAATTTCTTGTTCAGCTTTTAAGCGATTCTCGAATTTGCTCAAATCAAATGCTAATTCGTCTTCTGAATGAGCGGAGAGTTGTTGGATGATCTTCGGACTTGAGCCTAATCCAACTAAAGAAGCTGCTTTTGATATTGAAAAGTGTGGATACAACGAGAGAATCACGATCGGTGGTGAAGGTAGTCCTGGTGCGGATGGAGGTCCATCTCGGGCCCATGAGTAATTTGAAGGTAAATGAGGCGATTGTGAGAGTAGATGATCCCGTGCGCAGGCTGAATTCGGGATACGGTTAAGCGTAAATCGTCAATGACAAAGTAAGATATACGTAGAAAGATCATGATAAAGACATCATTCACAATATGGGCACTCACCTAATCCAAGAACATTGGAAGCTGTCGCACCAGTCGTAATCGTCCTACCCATAAACGTACTTCTCGGTATATCTAATAAATCCAAAACTAACTCTAAAGTACGTTGATCAATAGCAGTAGAAGCAGTTTGTTGATGTAAATTTACTTGAACATTTTCATCATAACTTGTTGCTAGAATATCAGCTAATTGTGCAGCTGGCGTTACTCCTCCAACGACAAATCCGTAATACCTTGGCCCATTTTGAGCTTGAAGTATACCAGGTAAAACATTTTCAATCAAGTAATTTGTGGTTGCTGAAACACCCAGACCTATTTCAGGTAAACTAGATGGTAAAGATGAAATTGAGTTGGCGATTGAATCAGATGTAGGTAATATAGGAATCTTGTCAATTGATGATTGTCGTTTGGATATGTGTGATATTACTGTATCTAGAGATGATTGAAAGTCATCTTGATTGGCTGGAGACATTTTGTCTATGTTCGTCAATAATTTGATGTGAGCAGAGCACAATATTCAAGACACAGGTAAGACGGAGATCCGCTCTTCTAACTTGCATCTCTGTGGGAAGGATTCCTGATGTACAGTACGTCGTATTGGACTGTCATCTTCTCGACTCGAATCACGAAAACAATCACCATGCGATCTCTTTCGGTCTTGCGATAACCCAAAACATCCCGGTCAGTTGATTTAGCCGAATTACTGACAAGCGATACAGAGCATGACGTGGCATTCTATGAGTAGTATGATAGAACAATAAAAGATTCCGTCCTCCACTCGCTTCCACTTCCCACGCGTTCTGTTTTAGTCGCGTCTTGGCCTTTTGTTGTGTGTGTGTGTGTATGTATCGTCGTTAGCTGTTTTGATAGACATCTTCAGCTTGATTCTCATCGAATTCATAACAGTCGGTTGCCTGTAGCCTGAACTCCTTTCATTGGTCTCTTGCAGTAATTCCTTCTCTTACTATTCTCAAGTGTCACCAATCAGGTTTAGCGCATAAGTCCGCTTGTCAAGTAGAATCAGTCGTAAGGAGTTGTTGATCAGCTCACCAACAAATACGATAACGCACGGACACGGAATCCGATTCAACGATATTCATTGCCACCTCATCGAAAAGACCACCTATTAACACCTGAGAAAGAAGGTATATGGTCGAAAAGAACCTAAAATAACATACCTCGCATATATACCCAATCAAAATGTCATTGGCATATTCAAAAGGTACTAGAGTATGGTTACCCGATCCTCATTCAGGTTGGGTAGCAGGAACAGTCTCTTCAATAATCTTACCTCAAGATGAAAGTTCATCTTCTTCAGAAGTATCATTAACGGTAACCAACGATTCAGATACTAGCAATTCAAAAACCCTCAAATTCCCTTATTCCGTCTTGGCCGCTGCTAGTGCAGACAATGCTGCAGCGAACGTACAACCTTCCACTCCACCACCAGGTCAAGATCAACTCCCACCGTTAAGAAATCCTCCTTTATTAGAAAGTTCAGAAGATTTAGCGAGTCTGAGTAACTTGAACGAACCTTCCGGTGAGCTATCAGTCTGTTATTGAAATATGAGGCCAGGAGAAATTGATGACTATCTTGTTAGTCCTCCATGCTATTTCAACGAGATATAGTAGACATCTGCCGTATACCTACTCCGGTATCGTACTGGTGAGTTCCTCAGTGTGAGCTTCAGGCAGATCTCGTAGCTGACTCTTGACAATCAAGGTTGCCTTAAACCCTTTCAGCCCATTGTCCATATGTGAGCTATTACGCGCTTCGAATAAACAGACTATGAGAACTGACCCGTTTGTCTGCACAGATGGACCAGAGATCATCCAAGCGTATGCTGGAAGGAAGAAAGGGGAGCTTGAACCTCATTTATTTGCCATAGCAGAAGAGGCTTTGGATTGTATGAGGCGGGGATCCGGCGGAGGTGGAACTGACCCAACAGGAGCAGGAGATCAGACTATTGTAGTCAGTGGAGAATCGTGAGTGCTCTCAACAATTCTCTTGGTCGGAAACTACTTTTTTTTGGATTATCAAGAGAATCCATCTTGGACGTCGACTGATGTTCAAATGGTTGTAGTGGAGCCGGTAAAACAGTTTCAGCTAAATTCATTCTCCGATATTTCGCTTCGGTCGATGATCCAAATAAACAATCCGCAGGAGGACGAAGGAGAGAGATCGGTGCAGAAGATGATGGGATGAGTGAGGTTGAAAAACAGATATTAGCTTCAAACCCTATTATGGAGGCATTTGGTAATGCCAAGACCACACGAAATGATAATTCGTCTAGATTCGGTAAATACATTGAGGTGAGTATTTCTGCTTCTCAAGTATAATATGGGATGAATGCCAGCCAGACGAGCAGAAGGCGATCTGTTGGATTGCGATCGTTGGTCGTGAATGGGAAGAATCTCAGGGTATAGTATATTGCTCGACGAGAACGGAGATACTGATATATCACAAATGCCAATAGATCCTCTTCGATCAAAAGCACGATATCGTAGGAGCTAGAATACGGACCTACTTGCTTGAACGGTCAAGATTGGTTTACCAACCAGATTCTGAACGAAATTACCATATTTTTTACCAATTGCTCTCTGGCGCACCATCCAAAGAACGTAAAGATCTATCTCTAACGTCCAATCCGTCGGATTTCGCATACATGGCTGGAGGTGGACCAAACTCGACCCCTATACCAGGTGTCGATGACTCGAAGGAATTTAGAGAGACGCAGAATGCCTTATCGACAGTAGGAATATCAGTGGAAAAGCAATGGTCAATTTTCAGACTCTTAGCGGCACTTCTGCATATTGGTAACATCAGGATCACTCAAGCTAGAACAGATGCTGTACTCGCCGATGAGGATCCCGCTCTAGCTTTAGCAACCAATTTACTTGGATTACCTCTCGCGGAGTTCAAGAAATGGACCGTGAAGAAACAATTGATCACAAGAAGCGAGAAGATCGTGACGAACCTCGGATCTGCGCAAGCTATGGTTGTTAGGGATTCTGTTGCCAAATTCATATATACTTGTCTGTTCGATGTGAGTTGAAGTTGACGCTTACAGGAGACGCACCATCAACTGACATTGAACCTATAGTGGCTCGTGGGAGTTGTCAATGAGAGTCTGTTGGGTGAAGGTGGTGAAGGTGCAAAGAAAGCTACCAAATTCATCGGTGTCTTGGATATAGTAAGTCAGCTATGCGATGATTTCAGCAGTGATTGACGACAGCTTTTAGTACGGTTTTGAGCATTTCAAAAAGGTAAATCAGCTCTTAAGACCGCTGATTTCGCGTAAGCTGATGACTGGACATAGAACTCATTTGAGCAATTCTGCATCAATTGGGCAAACGAAAAGTTGCAACAAGAATTTAATGCTCACGTATTCAAGGTGAGTCGCTAGTGGGCACCCTGTTCGAATATAGCTGACCTGGGCGTATACGTTAGCTTGAGCAAGAAGAATACGTGCGAGAGGAAATCAACTGGACTTTCATCGAATTCGCCGATAATCAAGCTTGTATCGATGTTATTGAGGGTAAAATGGGTATATTGACGCTGTTAGACGAAGAATCGAGGTTGCCAGCAGGAGCAGATGCCTCTTTTGCCAACAAGCTTCATCAACAACTCACCAAACCTGAACAAAAGGAAGTTTTCAAGAAGCCTCGATTCAACCAGAACGCCTTCACCATCACCCATTATGCTCACGATGTTACCTATGATGTCGATGGATTCATTGATAAAAATCGAGACACTGTTCCCGATGAACACCTGGCTCTTCTCCAAAACTCAACGAACGAATTCTTGAAAGAAGTCTTAGACGCCTCTCTATCAGCTGCCAATACGGCTAAACAGCCCAACGGAGATGCTAAGTCTACCGCTGGTGCCGGACCTGGACCTATCAAGAAAGCAGGAGCAGCGGTGAAGAAACCTACGCTCGGATCTATCTTTAAACACTCCTTAATCAGCTTAATGGATACTATAAACAATACCAATGTACATTACATTCGATGTATCAAGCCTAACGAAGCTAAGAAGGCTTGGGAATTGGAACCACAACAAGTGCTGAGTCAATTACGAGCATGTGGTGTGCTGGAAACTATTAGAATCAGTTGTGCAGGTTATCCATCTAGATGGACGTTCGAGGAGTTTGCAGAGAGGTAAGTCCAGAACGAATACCATCCAACATGGCTGTTATACTGACCGTATCGGTACAATAGATACTATATGCTTGTGTCGTCTAAAGAATGGTCGTCCAATACCGATTATAAAGGTCTCTGTTCCCTCATCCTGGAAAAGACTCTCAAGGACGAAGACAAATACCAAATTGGTCTCACCAAGATCTTCTTCCGAGCGGGAATGTTAGCCTTCTTGGAGGCACTTCGAACTCAACGGCTGAACGAACTGGTTACTCTGGTGCAGAAGAACGTGCGACGACGCATAGCGTACAAGCATTATCAGACCCTTAGAATCTCTACTATCAAGATACAAAGCTGGTACCGGGGTATTCTCGCTCGACGATTTGTTGAGGAGAAGAAGAGGGAATCCGCTGCTATCAAGATACAGAAAGTTGCGCGAGGATATTTGGCTAGAAAAGCATTCCGAGAGACGAGGGATGCAGTGGTCAAGATTCAAGCTGTTGTTCGAGGTCATCAAGCTCGAAAGAGAGCATTGGAAGAGAGAACGTTATCTGCCGTACTTCGATTACAATCCCTCTTCCGCGGATTGGCCGTACGACGAAACTACCTGTCTCAACTCCGTAAAGTCGTGATATTGCAATCGCAATGGCGACGTAAATTAGCTGTCAGGGAACTCCGAGGACTCAAGGCGGAAGCGAAGTCAGCTAGCAAGTTCAAGGAAATTTCCTACCAACTTGAAAACAAGGTCGTGGAACTTACTCAAAATCTACAAAAGCGAACTGCCGATAACAAGGAGCTTTCCAGCAAGATCAGAGCTTTAGAATCTCAAATTGAGGGATGGCAAACTAAGCACGATGAGCTTGCTACTAGAGCAAAAGGACATGAAGCTGAACTTTCTAAACCTACTGTACCCCTGAGCGAATTCGAAGCAGCTCTAGCTGCGAAAGTAGAAACCGACAACAAACTCAAAGAAATTGCTCAAAGAGTATCGGAACAAGAAAAGGAAATTCAGAGATTGACCGAAGAGCTTAGCGCTCAAGCAGCTGAGATGGAAGAGAAACAGTATACGATCGACTCCACTATTGCCAAGAATGTTGAAGATCAAAATACCATTGCTAGCCTACGCGCGGAATTGTCTTCTACCAAAGAACAGATTTCAAGGCATAATACTCTGAACGCTCTCACCAAAAATGAGCGAGTGAACCGGGAGCCTCCTACTTCCCCCACTCAGTCGCATGGATTGCGAGCACTACAAGATTTGACTAATGTTGAGAATCGTCAACCGTCAGCCTCAAGAAGGAGGAATAGAAGGCATTCTACCACCGGTACAGGACCTTCTGGAGCTCACGCTAGAAACCTTTCAGATGAAATTACAGCGCTCAAGAAGAATAACGTTAATAATCCTCGAGCAGTATCTGTCATGTTCCCTCCTACGAACGGCCAGATCCGTCCGCGAGACTCGTCAGGCTTACCTCTACCCAGCGTTCTTGACAATGCTTCAGACGAGATTGTTAGATTACTCGAAGACGATTCCCCCTTGGACGAGGATGTCATTCAAGGTCTGATATATCAGTTGAAAATCCCTCAACCGTCCTTACATAATACACCTCTAGCTAAAGAAGTTATATTCCCCGCGCACTTGATAAGTTTGGTCAGTAACGAAATGTGGAAGCAAGGTATGATATCGGAGAGTGAGAGATTCCTTGCGAATGTCATGCAAGCGATTCAACAGCATGTCATTGTGAGTTCATTCATCTCCTCGTCCAACGATTGGATGGAGCGCAGAGCTGATGAATTGAACTACCTCGCAGTCATTCAAAGGCGAAGATATTATAATCCCAGGTGTATTCTGGTTATCTAATGTTCAAGAAATCTTATCGTTCATTTGTATTGCAGAAAACGATGCAGCTCAAGGTTATGGACCAGGATTCGATTTAGCTGACGGAACATCTAATATTGATTTCGAAACATATGAAAGACTTATAGGAATAGTTAAACATGATTTAGATTCATTAGAATATAATATTTACTTTTCAACAATGTTAGAAATTAAAAAGAAATTAACAAAAATGGTTATTCCAGCTTTAATTGAATCACAATCATTACCTGGATTCATTACTGCTGATGGATCTGGTAGAATGTTTTCAAGAATAATCGGAGGAGCAATGGGTGCAAATGCACAACCTACTGCTACAATGGATGATATTCTGAACTTATTAAACAAGGTTTGGAAATGCCTTAAATCTTATTATATGGAAGAAAGTGTAATGCAACAAGTAGTTACTGAATTATTGAAATTGATTGGACAAATTGCTTTTAATGATTTAATAATGAGAAGAAATTTCTGTAGTTGGAAGAGGGGTAAGTGTTATCAATTATAATATATAAACTCTTATCAAAGTTGAAACGTAAAATTGAGCTGATATCGTATCTTTCTCTTGCAGCCATGCAAATTCAATATAATATAACTAGAATAGAAGGTGAGCTATTTTCTTTTCAGATAAGGTGGCTTAGCTGACGTATTTATCTGCAGAATGGTGTAAATCCCATGATATGCCTGAAGGTCTATTACAGCTTGAACATCTCATGCAAGCTACCAAATTATTACAATTAAAGAAGGTAAGTTGAATTGTTTGATCAAACTTCATCATCTATCTTACTTTCCCTTAAGTCTACGAGTCAAAATGAATCTTGATGCTGATAATCAGAAACCCATTATTTAAGGCAACAATGGGAGATATCGAAATTTTGTTCGACGTTTGTTGGATACTTTCACCTTCACAAATTCAAAAATTAATATCACAATATCATAATGCTGATTATGAAGCTCCAATTTCAAATGAAATCTTAAAAGCTGTAGCGGCAAGAGTAAAACCTGATGATAAATCTGATCATTTATTATTAACTCCTGAAACTGATGAAGTTGGACCTTATCAATTACCTCCTCCAAGAGAAATTGCAGGATTAGAAACTTGTAAGTTTCAATTTTTCTTCTTCTTTTTTAAAAAGACATCATGCTTGATATTGACAATTTATCTTCTAGATGTTCCTGCTTGGTTAAATGTTCCTGTTATAAGAAGATTAGCTATGCATGTATCATAAGAGAATAAACGAATGATTCAAATGTTTAAGAAGAATGATAATCTTGGGGATAAATTAAAATTCAATATATTCATATGGAATATGGAAAGGAAGACAATGCAATACCTGGTTTACTGTGGAAAGGATAGAAATTAGATTATATTTTAATCATCATTTTGAAATAAAGGTTTAATCTGATATTTATCTTGTTTGATAATATTTATGGATTTTTTGTTTAAAAAAATGTATTAATTTTTTCATTTTTGATTGGACATTCATCTTATGTATTATGATTATTCATTATTATCTATATGGATTTTATTTGGCAATATACAGAGAATAGATTCAGATTGATATAAAGTTATATATTAATAGACAATTGTCATTGACATTTAATGTTTATGAACGAGGTTTATTCAATCAATTGTTATGATTTATCAAACTTTTGCGAAATTCAATTGGGTATTAATTCATTCTTCTAACAGTACAAAAGTATATAAAGGGATATTTGATTGGGTATTTAAGTTACTTTAAGTAATTTACAAAGGTATATTCTTTTTATTCTCTTCTTCTACTTTTTATAAATTTCTAATCATCATTGTTATCTAATAATTAAAAAACCCATCTTTTTAATTTCCTTTTAAATTTAATTAATTCTCACTATTCAAATTATTTAAATAAAGAATTAGCTCTTTTAATCTATCTATTTATTTATTTATCAAAATCAAATAAAAAAAAAAACCTAAAAAAAAACTCACGGAATTCTAAAAACAGTAATTTCTTGTTGTTTAAAATATCTTCTATTTTCTTCATCAATTAAAACTAAATTTAAATAATATCTTGTACTAAATTTTTTATTAACATCTCTAAAAGTTGGAGTTAATTCAAATCCACCTAAAAATAATCTAATTGGTATAGTTTCACCTCTTACAGGTGCACCATCCATAATTTCAAATTTTGTTATTGTTTCACTTTCATTATATTGATTTGGACTTGATCCTGTTGTTTCTCTTCTTATAATTGATAATTCCATATGTTTAATTTTTATTCTAACTAATAAAAAATAAATTTTTCCAACTATTACATCTTTTAAATGATATCTGTAAACAAATGAGAAAGATAAAAAAATTAAATTAAATCAATACTTCAATTTGATATTTAAATTCAAAGTAATTGCACTTACTTGGCTTTATTATATTCAAATTCAATATGTAAACAATCTTCTATACCTACTTCCATTTTTATACTTGTATTTGCTTCTGGTGGCATTCGATAAGAGTGTACCCATATTTCACGCTCTTTAGCCGTACGATTTAATGATACTCGAAGGTAATACCTGTGATTGGAAGTATATTAGCGACACGATTCGTTTTGTTGTTGGGGATTCCACATCCACCACTCCTCCTTGTTGATCTGCGCTTCTACAGATCTTCCAAGTGATACGAAAAATCTTTGATGGATCTCCCAAACCCCCTCTTTATGATCTCAATCCATTGGCCCCTGACGCCTTGATCAGACACAAAATAATTACCAACTCACCGTAATTTAACATTTATCCCACTATACGATTCATATTGTTTCTCAACATTTTTAAAAATGAAATCAAAAGTTTGAGCTTGACGCATTTCACCTGCTGCAGCTAACTCTTGAGATAATGATACGAATTCATAATGATTTCCTCTATCGTAAAATAATTCTATGATAGTATGTTAGTATTTTTTCCACCATTAACCAAATTCAAAAATGAATAAGAATGGTTGTATGAAACTAACCTATCGATCCAATAAGTTCAATCCTTATTCCGTCATGTTGAAATTTACGACCATCTTTTACTCGAACATTAACCTGTTGAAGCAGATGGATTAGCTACGAATTCCCACATGCGTCCAAGGATTTCATGCGCTTCCTCCTATCTATCTCCCTGACCAACATATCTTTCGTTCGTTTTACAGGCATTGCCCACTCACCTGTCCGACAACACTCTCTCCATCATAATAAACAGGACACATTTCCCTCTTATCTTTTTCACCCTTAACTTCAACTTGTCGTCTATCATCTTCCCCTTGTAATTTTATTTCAATCTCCACCGGTGAGCCGGAGAAATTGAAAAATGAGGTCATGGTAATGAGATTTCAGGATCCGGTAAGCTTTCTATCAAAACTTGAAGTCGACTTTGTGAATAAAAGCGAAAGTGCTGAGAGTAAGCTGTGTAACAAGTGCCGGTCCTAATATGACAATCTGGGAAATGTTGAGTTCAGGTGTCTTAGGAGGTCGATAGGTCTTGAGAAGTATTCGTACGCGTTGAATCACGTCAGGAGCGAGTTATTCCAATTTATCTAACGCTTGTTCAATATCCTTGTATATAACAACAACATGTTCATCATTAACCCATTCGTCATTGATCTTTCAACTGCCACCGTGCACCGGTCTCATTCATACTAGGTATAACCTATACTCGTACTATACATCGTGGGAAAGTAGCGATTCAACGTGAAATGCCGTAAAATGGAGATTTACTCGTTAATGAGGTACGATGGAATGCGGGGAAAATAGTCAGCTGAAACTTACACATATCTATAAACCTCTCCATAGCAATGAACGAGTACAAGGTTGATACATTGGTACTATACAGCCAGTCGTAGCTTGTGAACGGACTCACCAACATGCAAGATACTATAGCAGACACTCGATATAATTCATGGACAGCAATAGGGTAAGTTCTATCAAGTAGTTTAATCCGGCCAAAAGCTGAACTCATCTTGGGATTTAGGCAAACTTCAAATCAATTAATCTTGTATCATCCACCTTCTCATGCACTTCAAGTTCAACCTCATCCTTCTCTTCAAACATCTTCCTCAACTCCAGGTCCGTCTCGTTTACCTTTACGATTACTTGGTGAATCAACAAATGATGATCCTATAGAAAGTATAACTACCGTACCTCATTGCCCATATTGTTCTCAACCTTTACCAACGACGTCAACTAATATACCAGAACGTCCAATTATTTATCATCAGTCAAATCAATATGAAATACCAATAGAAGAAGAACAAATCAATGGTGGGAGAGGTAGGAATAAGTATTTCAGAATATTGGAAAAAGCTCATGAAGGTTCAAGACCACCTTCACCTTCTCCTTCGGGGTCGTCAACACCTAGAAAACGTCATCAGACCCCACTCATGGAAGATGAAGATGAAGATCAATTAGATGAAGCTGACTTTCCTGCAAGAGGATATTATGATAGATTCTTCAAAGAGGAATGTAAGCTTGGAATGGGTGCGGAAGGTTCAGTGTTCTTAGCTACTCATGTTATAGGTGGCAACGTATTAGGTAAATTGGATTCACATTTGAATATACCGGTGAAATCTCAGGTCAAAAAGCCTCTGAACGGAGCTGATTTCCATTCACACCTTGTCTCTGTATTATGAACGAGTTGATGATCTGATTGATTTTTTTTTCAG
This sequence comes from Kwoniella pini CBS 10737, assembly GCF_000512605.2. Taxonomy (NCBI): domain Eukaryota; kingdom Fungi; phylum Basidiomycota; class Tremellomycetes; order Tremellales; family Cryptococcaceae; genus Kwoniella; species Kwoniella pini. The sequence continues at coordinate 642,617 of NC_091717.1, read as the reverse complement.
GAACATACGCCGTCAAGAAGATAGCAGTTGGCCGATCCAAATCATACCTCTTCAAGATGTTACGTGAAGTACGCCTACTGGAAGCTTTACGACATCCGAATATAATACCATATCATCACTCTTGGATAGACGTAACCCGGTTCTCAAAGTGAGTTGAGTCTTCAACTGATGTGTGAACAGTCATGGAATAATCGTTCCCATCACCACAGTAACGCCCTTCGCTGACCATAGTGCAGCTTTGGTCCACCCATCGTAGCTCTGCACGTTCTCATGCAATATGCCACAGCTGGAAACTTAGACACCTATCTTTTGACTCGATCACATACCAATCAACCTCGTCCAGACCTCTCAGCAGGGGATATAGCAGATTCAGAATCTTTAGGTCAATTGCCAAAAGCAGAACGTATAAAAGCTTTCAAACGAAGAAGACAATCTGCTGTGGAGGGGTTGGCGGGAAAAGGAAAAGCTAAAAGAAGGGAGGAAATGAGGGGTGTTTTGCTTTTAAGTGCGGACGAAATTATGAAATTGTTTGGCGATGTGGTGGAGGGTTTAGCTTTTCTTGTGAGTAGGGTCTATATTTTCAAGTTTTGTATTCAAGCAAATTGTGTTGGGCTGTTTGGGAAAACTACAGCATGGATAACTAATCTCATTCTTTGAATATAGCACGCAAATTCCATACTTCATCTTGATCTAAAATGTTCGAACGTCCTTCTACATTGGGAAGAAGGCAAATTGATGTGAGTTACCTTTCTCAAGTTCTCTATGTTGGTGCTGTTTGACAGCTCAGATCCCACTTACAATTCTGCACTGTACAGTCCAAAAGCACTCATATCCGACTTTGGTACGTCTGAAGAGATGCTACGAGGTAAAAGGGAAAGGACAGGTCACACAGGGACTATGGAGTGAGTTCTCGGTCAAATGGGTTTAAAAGCCATAAAACTAATCATCACTTTTGTAGGTATATGGTATGTCAGCTTCTGGAACGTGTTCGAATATCTCGGAAAGCTGACAAAAAACAATCGATTAGGCTCCTGAAACGCTAATGCAAGACACTCAAGGCAATTGGAGACCTTCGGACTCTTACGCAGACATGTGGTCATTGGGTATGTTTCAGCTAAGTACCACTATGATGTTTGTTTGAATACATCAAATAGCTGATTTGACTGGCCTCTCAAAGGCATGATTCTGCATAAAATGTTATTCTTACGACTACCTTATCCTGATACTGAAGACTTTGATGCTTTGCATAAGGAAATACTAGCTTATCCCGGGTAAATGAAACTTTTGCTGCTAAATATATCCGAACATCTCGGTTATAGAATAGAAACCCAATTGCTAATTATATTTTAATAGGTTTAAACCATCTAGTGATATTATCCAGTCTCTAGAGCGACGACATATACCGCGAGATCTTTTGCTTTTATTGAGCAGATTGGAAAGCCTCATTCCTGAGGAAAGACCTGGCGCGGAAAAGGTCAGAGCGGGTTTGAAAGGACTTGTAAGTGAATTCTAATGCCGAGTGCAAGGCAGTATATACGGTGGATATGGTGTTTCGCTGCTCTCCAATCTTGGTTCATCCGTTCTATCCCATTTATTGCTGGCCTCCCTTGAATCCACCCTTTGCGGTATAAATTTCCAAGAATCAATAAGCTAATGTTCGATAATTTACAGGAACAGAAAATACGTTCTACTCCTACAACTCTAACTTCGAAGGCAGGTGAATTAGTTAGAAGGTTCGCCTCGCCTTGGTCGAGTAGAGAGGATGATGGACATAACATAAAGGAATATAATGGTATGGTAGGTGATATTTCTACTCACCAGATAAATTTAGCTTAATATTCATTCGCTTTGGGCAGGACGGCATCCCCCAACACATACCGGAATCTTATTCGCCCGTTCGAACTATTCTGACTTTACCCAGTCCACAGTTGGATCTTAATACAATTTCAAATTCTAATTTCAATCTCGATATTAAGAAGAACAATTTAAATTTCAATGAGTTTACAACACTTAATCGTAAATTAAAGAAAATAGATAAAGGTAAATCAATCAGAATAGTGATTCTCACATTAAAGGTAAGTCTTGAGGTTTTTAATAATGCTATTTGATATTTAGTTGAATTCATTAATTGAAATTTATTTCTCAAATATAGATTATTTCTATTCAACCAAATTTATTTGGTAATGATTTACCATTTTCAAATTTTTTATTTTTATTAATTTTATCTATTATTCAATATTTTTTTGAAGAAGAAAATAAAGAAAATAATAAAAGTTATTCAATTAAATTTTCATTTTTATTTAATTCAATTCATATTGGAATTTTATTATTTAATAAAATTAATTATTGATTTTTAAAAAGTTGAAAATGATAAAACCTAAAAAGTTTATTTTTGAATTTAAAAATCAATCTTCACTTTTCAAAAAAAAAAAAAAAGTTTGAAATTATTTGTATAAATTGATAAATTGATAAATTAATATTTTATAACATTTTCAATCTACAAGTACTTATCTTTAATTATCCTTTTGTATTTTGTATATCATCATCTTGATATACTTTGTTTATGTCATTCTTTGAATTAACATTCTTAAAAGATAAAGTAAAACTTATGATTACGATTCATTCTTTGTTATAGTATTTTTCATAATATCATCTTATGTATATCGTTTCTTGATAACGATAAATTCATGTTGAAATTACAAAATAAATATGAATTATCAAATCTACTCTTCCAAGAAGAGATTGATAATTTATGTGATGATCTTATGAAAAACTATATTCAAGACAACGATGCATTATCACATATAATAAATTATTGATAATTTACATCTAAATTAACTTCTCTTCTCATTTCATCTCATATCTGATCCAACTTTAATCACCTCCTGTTGCCTAATACCGAAAACATTCATTTAGCAACAGATGGGAAATAACCAAATCCTTCTAGAAGAGTGTATACTGTACTCACTTTATCATATAATGATTTAACAACGTCCCCAACTTGTTTAAGAGTATCTAAAGCTGTGTTGTACATTGGCTAAGAGAGATAATCATGAGTATTGAGTACCAAAACCGAGTAGCGAGATGATCAGGAGGCAAAATTGAAAGTATGGTTGAATGAGGTAAAGCATTACTTACATCTTCTGCTGGTTCATCATACACTTCGAGCGTACCAACTTGTTCGTTCAAAACACCGTAAAATACTTGATCTAGGATCATCTGACTCAATCTGAGATGACACTTGATCAGTCCAAATTGTCCATTGTCGGTATAACGAAATATTCAGGCCATAGGAGAAGGACGAAGTGGATCACATAACAACTCACTTCTCTTCGACTACTTGTAAACTTTGTCCAACTTCCGAAGCTATCCAAGATAGCTCAACAGCAGAATAAGGTTCTATAACTCTTATCAGATTTTGCTCCAACAGTGTATCGTATAAGTGGGAAAGATGCGATCGGATTAAAGGGTCTTGTTGAAGTTCTATGATATCAATTAGAACATCAGCTTGACGAAGTGATGACAGAGCAAAATCGAAAGGAAGGGCGACAGCTGACGGCGAATTGGAAAAGTAATTTGAAGTGATGAAATATCAATACGAGTTGATACTCACGCTCTTGATATTCTTTCAAAGTGGTCTTGAACAATTCCAAACTTCTCTCCTTCAATGCTTTAGCAGTCTCTCTCATTGCATCTAAATCTTTACCTGCATGTGGTGCAGCCGACTTGAGGAGAAGTAACGGTGGGACGTCGTCAGGCTATAAAGGTGAAACGAAATGATCAATACAATATCCTTGGCGTGAACGATTGGTCTTTCGGACTTTTGAAATACACCGCCCGATATTCGTGACCATCTTCGAGAAGGCCGTTCCCTTCGATAGGTCTCATTTCTTTCGCCATCGATGGTAGCCAACATGCGTAAAAGCGACTCACCAAGCTCATCATGATCTTACAAAGTAGCATATATTTCAAGCCCCTCAAAGCCCTCGGATCTTTCTCATCGATTTGAGAAAACCCTTCGAATGCTTCAAAGAAGTAAGAATATGCCGTTTTGTAATCTTTATCATCTGCATTGATCGCTCCTGATTGTAAATCTAATTGAGCTTGAAGTAAAGGTGGACAATAAATCGAATTTGCTGTTGTACGGGCAGAAGCCAACGCGGTCTATGTGGCGGTGGAATCCAATATCGTTATTTTCGGTGGAATCAGATGTTTAGTTGAGCACAGATACGGAAGGTAAAAATAGAAACGAAAGTAAGTAAGAATTACCCTTTCACATATTCGCACATAGCAATAATTCAAATCGACATACCTTTGCTCTTGGTAAATTCTGAATCGCATGAGCAGCTCTAGATTCCAATAAATACACTTCGGTCAATATGATCTTATCGTCTAATTGTTTCAGTTCTTTCAGTAAATTTTCGGTCATAGTCAACGCTATTCGATATTGTTCAGAGTCTAGTTGTCTGTTGATGATGTATACTTCCATTAGCTAGTTCCTGATCTGACAGTAAATACAAGGTACTCACAGTCCGACCAATTTGATCTCCAATGATTGTCTCAAAAATACTCTCTTCTCTTGTCTAGCCCATTCAATATTATCATTCGTCACTTGCATTTGCAATTCACGGGATGACGGAGGGAAGTAGTCAATAAGTGTACGGACTGATGTGAATCGCAGGTCAGTTCATGCAGCTCTTTCTTTTCGACTGGCATCTGATTTACGACATTTCTGGATTAGGTAATGAGCACAATAAACACCACTTACTCAGCTTAGCTGTTTTAGCTTTAGCGATTTGAGACATGAATGTTCTTGAGTCAGTGACCAATTGAGCTAACTCCTTGGCTTTGCTAAGATGATTCAAAGCTTATTAGTTATCACATTTCTATAGGTATATGCAAGTTCAATGACTCACTTGTGATCCCTATACAGCGCTCCGAGCTTGACCAAAGCAGTTTCTTGATCTCGCAGCTCATCTTCGTCAACTGGAAGAGAATGTTAATATCAGCATATGTTGATGAGGACATTGACAGATGCAAAATCTATGACCGACCAGCTTTCTTAGACAGTATATCCCTATAAATCTGTTCGGCCTTTGCTGGATCCGAAGAAGCTGATGAAGTCGCTGCTTCCAACTGGGATGCTGATGTCGATTGCTCAGGTTGTATGGCCATGTTGAAGTTGTTTTGTTGCCTGTGAAACGGGAGGCTATGAGTTGTAAGGCAAATAAACTATTTATTCGTAGTGGAAGTATTGTCGATGACGGTTGTTCAATTGATTATAATTGTAGCACTTGTAGCACAACGCGTAACTGCTCATACAGTAAGAGAACTGGAAGCGGAGGATGCCGCCAATCATAGAGGATAAAAGGGAATAAATCCTACTCTCAAGATATTCTGCAGTGTGGAGTCCCACAATTGGGAAGGTCATCAAGCTTGTCTTTCACCAATAATTGTTAGTATACATTCCACCTGTTGATAAATCTATTTCCTTTCCAATAAAAGACATTCAATCATTACTACCCTTGCTTAATATCTGCTCGATATCTATTCACTGTGTCGTTGCCAAGATGTCGACAAATTTACCTCTTCCGCAATTTTACGCTCAAACACTATCATCCCTCCAACCTATATTCGACGACACAATATCGACCTCCGACCCTAAAGCTCAACCTATTTTGAGCTCTGCGCTTGACAATCTATACTTGATTCAACGAATGATCAACTCCCTGGGTGTATTCTCTGAAAACGAAAGTATAGATGAAGTCGGAGAAAGAGAATTGGTATTCATGAGTCTTGGATGGGTAATTGGGTCTACTGAAGAGAAAGGCGGCCTGAGTGGACGAGATGATAGGATATCAAGCTTACAACGTGCCGAGGTGAGTCGAAATTTCTATCAGTACTATATATAATTCTGAATTAAGCTGATCTGTAATTCGGCTCTCAGACTGCCTATAATACATATCTCGAATTACTCAACTCGTACGGAGTGCTCAGTCCTGAAGAGAAAGCCGAATCTTCAGCAGCTGCAAATGGACAATCTTCGATGCCCAAAGATCCAGCAAAGAGGAGAGAAGCTAAGATTGCGCAATATAGAAGAGAAAAAGATTTACGGCAGACCATCTCAGTGAGCAGATTCATCTTTTCCTAAGCGGTCAATGAGCTCACTGATCTTTACTGTGTCCAGAACTCATTACCCACTCATCCCGATACGTCCTCATCACCAACAACCTTCCTTCTATCCCTCTTACCTTTCAATTCTAATCGTCCGAGCGTAGTTTCCACTTCTACCGGATCAACTTCAGTCAATCCAGATGACGAAGAAATACCAACATCTACCATAGTATCTATACTTAGATTACTTCACACACTGACAATATCATCATTATCCTCAATCAATATGGAATTAGAATTATTATCAAATGCACCGGCAAGTATCACTCAAATCGCAGAGCAGGATCCTCGTCAACCTAGAAGAGAAGAAGAAGATAGTACATGGAGATTAGATAGGCAACCTGGAACATATAAGCCTAAAGAATTGATATCGGGTAATGGAAGAGTATTGAGACCTTTTACAATCTTACCTTCTACACAAGCTATGAGTGATAGGGAAAGGTTGAAAGGTGATGTGTTCAAGCAAAGTTGGAGATTACCAACTATGACTATAGATGAGTATTTGGAGGAAGAACAGAGAAGGGGTAATATCATCACTGGTGGAGGGTGAGTTTTGTCTGCTCCTTCCAACCTGATAATTCAACCGCCCATGACTGGTTAGGAACGGTTCCCTATTTGTACAGTCAGCTGATCCGCTGCGATCAACTTTAGCCAAGCGTCATACGATGCTCCCACTGCAACCGAGCTAATGGAGCTTGAAGCTGAGAATGATGGAACGATAGTGGCTGAAGAAAATTACGAGAAGAAGAGATTGAAAGATGAGAATTGGGCTATGTTTGCGGATGAGAATAAGAAAGGAGCTGGAAATACCATGAACAAGGGGTAGTAGTGCGTCCTATCAACATGTGAATATGGCGTAACATACCTGAATGATGTTCTGATGACAATTTTTCCTTACACTGACATTTGCCATCTCTAAGAAACATTATACTAATGAATGCAGTCATACTCAAGCTCATAGGCGTCACAAAAGATACTTACATCCTTTATGTTGACACATCTGTGATAAAACCCAACTCACCAAACGCGTGAGATCTTCGAGTTCCTTTGACAGTAGACCCTCCGACCGATAGTCATTTAAACTTGAATACTACTCCATGACATCGTTGCGACTTTGATAGTTGAAATATTACTAAGCCGATCATATCAAGTACAGGTAGAAACTTCAAGTTTACTATACGGCTGTCTAATCAATTTTGATATATGATAACTTTAATAAGAATCAAGTTGAAGATTGTTCAGACCGATAACAACATTGATTCCGGATCCCAATTCTAAACTTAGTGTAATCTCATCATCAAAAAGATTGCTTTGGAGGAGGAGAAGTCTCCAGTCATCTAGAAGACAGAGATAAAAACCTATACGTTAATACCAAATTTCAAGATCAATTTTATGAATCTACTTAATTATTCGATTTCTAATCACTTCATTGATCAATTTTCCCATAAATATCGAAGTTCATATAATCACAATAATCAAAATATCAATTTTCAAATAATCTCACAAAAAAAATGTCATTTGAACCTTTAAAAATCCCTTTATCTCCTAGAACACCATGTGCATTACTTTCAAATTTAATCTTATCACCTAAACCTAATACATCAAGTATGTTTGATATAACAAATAATTCAATAATGTCAATAATTTCACCAATTTTACCTAATTTTAATTTTTCTTCTAATCAATTAAAAAATTCACCTATTTTAAAAAAAGAAAACTTAATAGAAAAAGATAATTCAAATAATAATAATAATGAATTAAATAAAAATATTAATTTAGAAAAAGAAAATAAAATAAATTTTAGATCATTAACTTTTAAAGAAAGTTTACAAATTTCTAAATTTATATTAGAAGAAAAAGAAAAAATAAATAATTTTCATAATAAAAAAATAATTAAAAAAAAAATAATAAAAAAAAAATAAAAAAAGAAATTATGAATTTTTTTATTAAAATTGCAAATTTACTTGATGAATTAAATATTAAATTAGATAAATTTAGAAAAATTATGGGAATTCATTTAAAATTAATTTTTGATAATTTTAATGATTTTAATGATGATTTTTCTTCTTCTTTTTCTTCTTCAATAGAAAGAAAAGGAAAAAAAAAGAATAAAAATAAGAATAAACAAATAAACATAAATCAATTATCGTAAGTTCTTTGATTTGAATTGGTTTGATTTGATTTGAGAGTTTTCATAACTACGAAATGGACGATGAAGTGATTATAAGATTTATGAATTGATCTAAGATGGAAGGTATAGAAAGATCTGAAGAATGAAATGAATTTTAATCTAATGTTTCTTGAATGATATAGCTTGTCTATTCAAAATACATTCGTAACTTCAAATGAAGAACCACATCCATTAGATCCAGAGTAAGTTGATTTAGAAATCGCACTTGAACTGGGAGAATATATTAATAAATCGTTAATAGACCTCTACCCCTTCCTATCAAACGTATAAATCCAGATGATACACAAGTCAATCGTACTATTCAAGCTGGCTTATTAAAGGCTTTACCCATTAATATAAATCCTTCTCAAATTTATTCAGAATTATCAATCGTTAAACGAGATCGATCATCAATAAATTCTTTTAAATCTATATTAAAATTTGATTCAAATTCATCATCATCATCAATTACAAAAAAAGAAAATAATCATATAGTTATACCTTCCATTTCGGCATATCGTATAAAAAGGATTGATGGAACTAATTTAATGAATGTTCATAATTTCGATAGTCGATTTACAAAGTTTGAAAATCAGCAAATACCTTTAACATCAAATAAATTTCAAAAGTATAGTCCAATGAAATCCTCTTTCAATATTGGATATAATTCAGATCAAAGATCTAAAAGATGGAAAGAAAGAAAAAAGAATATAGATTTAAAGATAATTATTAATAATAATAAGTAAGTAATATATAAATTAATTTTAATTAATTAATCAAAATAGATAATAGTAAGAATTAAAATATAAATTTCAATTTTTTTTTTTTTAGTCATAAAGATTTAATTAATTCAGCTTTACAAACAAATTTAATAATTTCATCTAATATTAAAACAACAATAACACCTTATAAAATTTATAAAAATATACCAATTTATAAATCTAATAAAAAATATAAAATTGGTACTTTTACACCAATAACAAATTCATTTAAAAAAAATAAAAATAAACATAATAAAATGATACAAAATTATAATAATGAATTTAATTATTTTAAAAATAAAAATAAAGATAAAAATGAAAATGAAAATGAAAATGAAAATCAAATTTCAATACCACATACAGGTAGATTTCAAACTAATTTAATTCAACCTTTTTGATTTAAATTACAACTTTTTACATCAACGATCAAAATCAAAATCAAAATCAAGTATCGAAAACACACAAAAACCAATGAAGAATTAAAAATAAAATCTAAATTTCCATATAAGAAATTAGTATTTTTGTAATTAAATATACTCATTTTCAAAATTGAGTAAAATAAAAATCAACTATTGATTTAAACCGCAAATATATAATCATTCATGATGATTTTAAGATTTTATGTATATATATATATTTATATATTTAAATAAGTAAACTAAATATATTTCAAATCATAAGATTTGCTAAAATGACTGAAAATATGAATTACAAAATTTATTCATTTCGTTCGTTCGTTCGTTTATTGAATCTTTGGAATCTTTTAAATCTCAATTTTATATATTCCTAATTCATATAGAAAGCTGTTCTATTTGCTTGATTGTTTGCTCTGATTGTTGACCATCGAAATTATGAGGACAATGAATAGGAATAATTGACCGGTGGTATATGATATACATGAGATGAGAAAAGAAAAGGTAACAACTTATTCATTCTAATTTTATATAATAAATATGTATATACAAGCAACTTCAATGTCTAATTTTTGAACAATCTAACCAGAAACTCGACTACGCTGAGATTAACAGCTAAAAAGCCTCATTTTATTTCATTTCATTTACAATTATACTCTTTTGATACAGGGGATTTCCTCTTTTCTCTATATAAAGTCACATTTCTCAATATTTCTTCAGTCCATCAATCAACAAGTACTGGAATGTCCGATCATCATGATACCAGTTGATTTACAACAGCCCATTTACTGTACCATCTGAGTATACATTTACTCAGGCAAGCCCCCTTGAGTACTTGGCGAAGCAGTCCCATTTTCGATCTGAGCAGAAACTTCAAAAGGTAATCTCGTAGCAGCTTCAAGCGCAGCTCGGACTTCGCCTAATATCACAATGCCATAATATCTATCAGTCATGAATATTATCTTCGGTTCACACTGAATACGACAACTCACCAGCCATAGCATCAATACCAGCCCACATAGTTCCATAAGCCTCTAAACCAGCCAGAATAACTTTGACATTCGTCAAAAGCGCTTCAACTTCCTCAGATCTCGAATTTGTATAACCGCTAAATGTATTTTCAGCTTGGACAGCTAATGCCAACAATAAAAAGGCGTATGCTCCTGTAACCAAACCACATGAACAGAATGGCGGCCATTTTGGACTACTTAGTCATTAGCATTAATTTTCATATGATAGTACGAGATCACATATACACTCACGGTCCATCCCACATAGCCATGACTGCCGATCTATGGAGCACTTCCAATCTCACAATTGTGTGAGCGGCGGTAGCGCACCTAGCAAGGGAGATACCAGGTGGAAAAACGTCCAACTGTTTTAGTTCGGGCGGCGGAAGAATCTTATCTGATTTATCATCAACACCCCAAGCTTTATGCGGTTTAGTGTTGATCGAGCTTCCACCTGAAGGTCGCCTGCTGTGAGAAGAACCATTTTCTGAAGGTGGCACGGACGATCTAGGTGGCGTAGGTGTAGTTATCGGTACGATGGATGCTGTGATCTCTGGATAGTGTGTTGGAGCTTGGTAAGTAGGTGCATATAATTGCGAGGCTCCACCGGGATGAGAAAACCAGGGCGCAGGCAGTGATTCGGGGTAAGTTTCTGGCGCCCACATGTCATCGATTCCGAATTCATATATCTCATTGGAATCGTACGGTTGTAAGTCCTGAGGGTACTGTTGACTCATATCCGAATTCAAATCTTGAGAATATCCGTTGAGAAAAGGGTTGCCGATTTGAGCGTAAAGACCTTGCTGAATCTGATCGAACATCTGTCCCTCAGGTGAGAGCGAGAAGTTTTGATGAGACCCGGCCGACATAACAGGATCGCCGTTATTGAAGTTTTTATCATGATTCGATTGATTTGCAATGGACAGATCGGGTTGATATCCACGATCGGGAGTGCCGGTGACAGGAGAGTAGTCTTCTTCCGGAACAAATTCAGGAGCTTGAGGTAAACCACAGATCTTTTTACTGAATAGCGATACTTCCGGAAACGCTTGCCATCTGTGGATATGGATATGTACCACTGCCAAACCCAAGCGAGCTTGTAGTTGTTGATTTCGGGCGACCTCCTCTTCCCCACCTGGGACAAGGTCAATGATAGCAGTAGCTTCAGCTTGTTTGATGAGATCCATGACCTGTTTATCGACATCATACATCTTTTGACGAACGCTTTCGTCTTGTGTGACTTGGGTACTCTGATTATCTGAAGGACTGAAAAATCCAGCTGAAGCTTGATCTGAAGCTAACTGTGGGAAATAAACCGATGTCACCAGGTTGAACACTCTGATTGTCGATTTGACGGTATCCAAGAAGTTTGCCCATGAATGATCAATCTCTGAACAGATAGGGTAATGAACAAATATTCCAGGATCATCAGGTCCCACAACTGGTTGGTTGCCGGAGACCAGACCTGCCAAGAGCTGGCAAACAAAGGTAGTCCACCAAGTTCTACGAGCCATATCTTTTTGCCAATCTGCTCCTTCTATCACCCGTCCAATCTCATTCTGTCCAACAGGTACAGAACTGGGCGTGAATTTATCCAGTTCGTGAAGCCCAAGTTGCATTGCCAGTTGAGTCGCGTAAGCTGATCTTTCCCTGTTTTTGGAGATGCTTCCGCGACTTGCCCATTCCCATAATGACAAGATCGTGGTAGCTTGTACACACTCCAAATTAAGATGCCCAGAAGCCGCGATAGATTCTACAAGTTGGAGCGCTTGCTCTGCAAAGGCGACAGAGGCTGCTTGACGCTTTTTCTTCGAACGACTAGAGTTTGGATTGGGATCCTTTGGATGAGGAGCAAGAACAAGGATTGCTTGAACCGCAAGCAAGAAGGGTGAGTTGGGAAGCAACGTTGGGAGGATTGTGGAGAGAAGATGTTTTGGAGGCATGAGCGTGATATATTGGTGAACGTCTTTGTAGTAGTCTTGAAACCTATGAATTCGCGGATACGTCAGTTGAGTTTGTAATGAAGTATGTTATCTGACCACTCACACTTCTTCTCGAGATGAGAATCGTCTCACCACCTCGGTCGTGTCTTCATTCACATCGAAATCACTATCGTCAGACATGGTTGACGGTCCGTGATCTAATGCCGGAGCAGTTAGAAGAGAATCCAGCTTTTTGAGATATTCCGCCAAAGCAGTAGGAGCCATCACTATGTTTTATACTGAGTCAGCTCCTCGACCGCTTAGTCTCCTGTACATCGTCTAGCTCACCTGGTCGTCTCTTTCTTGCACCACCCCTCCGTGATTTGACAAACACGCATTCTAGGTTCTTCCGAGCGCACTGTTGATGTGAGTCGAATATTAGTTCTGCATCTTTAAATCACGCATAAATGAAGGATAATAGTGAAGTTCAGCTTGATACTTACTTGTCCACAGACCGGTTGATTACCATCGCATTTAGCTTTCTTGTTTCTACAACTAAGGCAAGCCGCTTTGACAGGTGCAGACTTTTGATTATTGCCATTGGTATTTCCACCTTGCCATTTCCCTATTCCTCCTAGACTTGGACCAGCAAAATTAGGTAGGTAGGGATCTGTTCCGCCAGGCGAAGATGATGAACCTGCACTATATTGATTCTCTCCATACATTTGATGATCCTGTGGTAATGAATACGGGTGATACGACATTGTCATTGATTTGTATAGAGGGTGGCAAGAATTGATATCAAGGAATGTGAGTGCTAATATAAGTGTATAAGGTTTATTTGCTCGTTTAATATTATCTTTACGTTAGGCAAAAGTCGAATAGATGATTCAGCAAGAGCGCGAGTGGAGGGCTGAATGAGTGGTATATCCAATTGTATTGTTATGCGTAGACCATGATCCTGAATGAGACCGGGGTTGATGATGGGGGCCGATTATGTGTTATGTTTACTTTTAATTAAATTGCTCATTAATCAATCGTCCATATCAGAATTATGGTGTTTTTTTTCTCGCTTTTATTGATTTCGATTTGGAATAAGAATGATGATGGTCAGAGTCTGGGGACGTAAACCGGCTAAGGAAATAAGCTACTTCGTAATTAAAAAAAAACGAATAAGAAGGGGGAATTACCTAAAAGTGAATTTGAGATCGTCGTTAGCCGTTTAAGTGGAGGTTAGGTTTATGAACATATGATCCATATGGGTGTTTTAGTTTGACTTTTGAGTGGCAAATCCCTAGATGCGGAGAGGAAGAGTTTTAAACTTGATCAGGGATCATTATGATTTATTTATTTGTATTAGATTCCGAAGTTTATATTTACAGTTTTACAGCGGCCGCGGTTCTAGACCTATAACAGGAACAAACCTCCACTCGGCAGCCTGAAACATATTTTGATATGGAAAATCACTCAAAATGACTGCCACTATCTAAATATCACCGAGCGGGATTTTGACCACATGGTTTCAATGAAAAGAAAAGACGAAACTGCCACTAAACGTTTTTTGTATTTACTCTAACTGATACAAGCGGAAAGATTTGTACACGGTATACGGTATCATCCACCTATCCAGCTTTGCTTGGTTGTAGCAATTCAACCAAAAATCATTAAAATAAACTGTTAAAGGCTATATCCTCTTTTCTTCTTCAACCTTCAAGTCGATAAAGAGCTAATCAAAATGGTAAGTGCATACGTTATTATTCTTCCACGCTACAGCAACCAACATGAAGAAGGATATGGTATCTAGGAGGTTCTGGGATGAGGAGCAGAAATGCATTGATAGGCTGAGGATAAGTTGGAGTTAGAACGAGAAGGTTTGGAACCGGACGTATGAATATAGAACAAATAACATATATGAATGGAGGAGTGGATCATCGTGAAAGAAGGAATAGTGGAATGGGAGATCAGGAGATAGAGGAGGAGGGTATAAGGAAAAAGACGACTCGGAACGCAAATACACATAATCGAGCAAGATACTATCTTCCCCCTTCGACGACCAATTCTAAATCGACTATACCTGTATCAACTATCTACTCGACGATTCGTCTCCTCACCATCAATTCTTAGATATCCACTTATCAACATGTATTAACGAAGACAAGATGGTAGACATTTAGATTAGATACCATATCCTTCTTGAAATGCCCTAATACCCCATCAATCTCAGATCCTTTCCACACTCTTAATGCTAACTTTCAATACGCATCCTTAGCCTTCCCAAAAAACCTTCATCATCAAGCAAAAGCTCGCCAAGAAGGCCCGACAAAACAGACCTATTCCCCAATGGTTCCGTCTCAAGACTGATAGTGAGTTTGGGTTTCATCTATATGTTTATTATAATTTGATTGTACAATCGATCGAATCGTGAAACCTTATTACTATCAATTCACAACGCGAATTAGGATATATGCTGACCTTTTGTTCTTTCACTATCTAGACACCATCCAAGTCAGTTGAATCTCCTTACTTTCATTTTCATTAACCCTCATCAGATCTTACTATTTTTCCATGCTCACAAATCGCAAAAATCTCTCCGGATCCCGAGTGATTAACTCAATCACATTATGCTGACATTTAACTTTACAGTACAACGCCAAACGAAGACATTGGCGAAGAACCAAGCTCAACCTTTAAGAGAACAAAAATTATTCAAAATCTCTATTCGAATTCCACATACTTCTTTTGGTCCATTTCCATATTTTCACCAATTTTATACCGTCTTATAGGTTATTTTGGTTGATATGAGATGATATACTTGGTTTAAAATTGATCCTGTGTGACGAATCATTTGAATTTGCAAATGCAAAGTTACAATATGCTTGCAAATGCAAAGTTACAATATGCAATCGATATAATTGAACTAATATTGTATTAAATTGTTAACTGTTTATTCATTCAGCTTTAAATTAAGATAATTCATATACGTATATTTTACATTGAATTATTTTACAACAAAATGTTTCATTATCATTAATATCATTTATCATTCATCATTAAAAAGAAAATCATATTAAAATTAATTCGTATTTTCATTATATATTTTTTTTCATTTTTTTTTTTTCTTAATTCTAAGTCATAATAAAAACAATTTCTTTAGGTCTAACAAAAATAACTTTAATCAAATCATCATCATCATTATCATTATCATTATATTTATCATCATCATTATTGATATCATTATTACCATAATTTATTTGATCTTGATCTTGATTTGATTTATTAAAATTTCTTCTATCTCTTCTATTTAATCCATTATTGATTTTTAAATTTTTGTTATTGATTTGTTTAGTTTTAGATTTTTGAAAATATAAAATTCCATCTTTAATTCCATTTAATAAAATTTCATTTTCAATTTTATTTTTATTTTCATTTTTTGAATTATTTTGAAATTTATTTAAATTTATAGATTCTATTCCTATCCAAGGGCCTTTAGACTATTTTTTTAATACCAAAAATTTAATTTAATTTAATTAGCTTAAATTCGTTTATCCAAGTTATTCCCAAGTACTGAACTTACCCCTTTCATATGTCCAATATATCTTATATTCCCTTGAAATCTATTTCTACTTTTATCATGTACTACAATACAAGGTATACTTTCATTTAAAATTATACCAGGTCCATCCCAAATTTTTATTTGATCCTTATCATTTTCAAATTTATCATTTTTCTTTATCGTATTTAAATTTAAATTTAATTGAGATAAAGCTGTAGAAGGTGAAAATGAAGTTTTTATGATTGGTTTGGAACGTTTAATCATCGTATCGTTATTGATATTTTCGATTGCATTTTCATTTGAATGATGGACAAACGAAGAAATGCTAGATTTCAGTCTTATTTGCTTTTCAGATTTACCTGAAGAAGGAGTAGGAGTCAAAGTATTCAATCTTGATCTAGTATTGACTTTTGGAGTTATAGGTGTTCTTTCAATAATGTTTGATCTTGCTCTCGATCTCAACGATGACGATGATGATGGAGTGATACTAATGTTTTTACTATAACCATTGCTGCCGCTGTTGCTACTGCTGTTGCTTTTGCTGTTGCTATCGCTAATGCTATTGCTGTGTTGATGGGAACTAGGGAATAAAGTGCGTTTATCTGTCACACGTTTCGGTTGTAAGGAAGTTTGCGTTGTCCCAGTGAATGGAGATTGTCTAATAGGTCGGGAGGTCGATGAACTTGTTGCGACCACAGAAGATGGCGCAGAGGTATTTGAGTGGATGCGAGAAGGTAGTATTGCATTGTTGCTTATCCCATCGCCGGGAGTCCTTCTTTGAGGAGTGACAGCATTCAAGGGACCGTGGCGGCTGACTGAGGTTTTCGAACTCGTGCCAGGTGAAGGCGTCAAACGAGGTGCGATGTTATCTGGGTCATTAGCAATTCGCATAGACTCGCGATAATGGTTGGAGCGAGTCGAGATGCTAGACACAGCACTTGGAAGTCGTAATCTCTTTAATCCGCCCGAATGGTCGCGAGGAAGTTTAGAATTATCCGTAGTAGTTGTGCGTCCCTTCAAATGATTGTCTCTGGATTTCGAAAGGGTTCCATAT
The DNA here is from genome assembly GCF_000512605.2 of Kwoniella pini CBS 10737. Lineage (NCBI taxonomy): Eukaryota > Fungi > Basidiomycota > Tremellomycetes > Tremellales > Cryptococcaceae > Kwoniella > Kwoniella pini. Next base: position 625,560 of record NC_091717.1, on the reverse strand, counting down.
GTATTTGGACCAGACCTCGAAGTAGTGTGAGGAACGATCCTTGATGCTCGATTTCTCTCGCTTCCCACGAGCTGATTCACATTTACACCTAGGTCTGTGATAGGTTAGCAACTTTCTCAAATAAATGAACTTACCATCACTCAGCTCCTGGAGGACCCAAGGTTCGAGAGACCTAAAGATCGGGTCTCCATGATCGGTCATCAATTCCCATCGATGATTGATATTCTCTACCAGTTTATTTCTGACTTGGCCCATGATTATTCGGATTCTGGATCTTGGGCTGACATCGTGATGTATTGAGTTTTCGTCCAGTTTCGATTGGATAGTGGTCATGAGTGTCTATGCGTTAATTAGCAAGGCGAAATTTTTCTGCTGAAAACAAAGCTTACCTGATATATAATGGGTGCAGAGGAGAATCCCTCAACTGTACTAGTCGCGTTTACTACTCTATCCATAGTCTCTTCTAGCAAATCGAGAGACATCGAATGATCATGAAGTAAATCAACAAACTCTTCGGCACAAGCTACAGCTGGGAATTGATATTGTAGCACGTAATATGCTTTTCGCTCAATCTCGTCGATCATTTGAATAACATTATCTATCCAAGTTGATTCTCCTTCTCTGCTGATTCTCATCATATTTTCTATACGTATACGTGCTATTTTGATGGCTTTCAAAGTCGAAATTACACTAGCCGGTTTAATTGTCTCCTTGACAGCGATTGTAAGATCTTGCCGTGCATCTTCATCGGCTGTTCCAATTTCTTTTCCCCAACTTTGTTCCCAACTTCTTACGAGAAAAAGTTTGGCTCGATGTTCAAGTGTAAGCGCATTGACATCACCTGATAAGACATATTTCCAAACTCTAGGAGCTCTAGCCAAACACTTTTTACATCTACAAGAATCCCATTCTAAACCATGACAAAAATCATGTACAATTCTAGATTCAATTTCATTTACAAGTGAATCAAGTTGTAAATAAGTGGCAGCTCGATGAATATGAAAAGCAGTTGTTAAATCAAAAGTTCGATTTGAAAAATTCAAATGACCAGCATAAATATATCCAAGGCAAAAATGTAAAGAAGCAGGAGTGAATGGTGGAATTGGTAAATGAATATCTGAAGAAGGGGGTAAAAATGAAGAAGTGTTCAAAAGTACTGAAGCGAAATAAGGTGATCGTGATGCTAAAATACAGCCATGGGAAGAGAATACTGCGGTCGCTGAAAGGGAATCCGTTGAATTGTCGGAATCGTTAGGATCACACGGTAGGGGATCTTCAGATGTAAGATGAATTCGTACGTCTGAGTATAATTTGCTTCTCCACATATATGTGAGATCTTGACCTAGTTTATCACGTCGATTTTGCAGATCGCCGTCTATACTGGAAATTTTACTTGCTTCTAAGCCCGATTCATCATGAGATTCTACATCAATCCACTGAACAACATCACCTAATCCCTCGCTTGTATATAACCATCTTGAGGTGATGAAAATTCGTTAGTCTAGCAAAGATTGATAAACAGATGACTCACTCTAGCTGGGATTTAAACAGTTCAGGCGTCTCGTCATCCAATAGCTGTAGCACGTTGACCTCCGCATCTTGCTGTGTGAATTCACCATTTAGTGTGATAAGCGATGTTTGCGATATTGTTGAATATACGCTGATTGCTAAAGGCTCTAACGCTTTAGACGGCAGATCTGGAAGACTATTGAGTAAATAAGGGGATGGCACTCGAGATGGTTTCTGATAATTAACCGTCGACTGGAAGTATCGATCTTTGAACGCCTCTGAAACGCAAAAGCAAATCAGTTACTTAAATACTGCACATTCAGTGTAGCCTCATTGTAATTTGGAAAAGGGGACTCACTAGGTGCGCGAGCATATATTATTGCTAGACATTAGCTAGCTATTTCTGGAGTTTGGAACTTACCTTTATGACCCCATATTCTCTCTGAGGATCCTAAAGCTTCCCAACTGATATCTCCAAAACGGTTTTGTGCGTTCTCATAAAGCGATCTGAGATCTCTAATCCAAGATTCCGTGGATTCTAGTAACCTTTCTTCCACAGAGGGAAAATCTATATTTAACGGAAGTACCGTCATTGATTGCGCTGGATGCTGAAGTTTGCATAATCGAGATGAAATGTAGAGAGCATGAACCATGAAAATATCGAAGAATGATATAGTATTTTAAACAAGTCTTATGCATGTTACATTGGAATTAATCTCACTAACTAAGAACGCGACGAATACTCGTAGATTTCTCGCGCAACTGGCAGTATTAGTAAATGGGGGGAAATCTATACAACTATAAACAATATATTTCTTCTATATACAAATCTGTAGTCCGCATTCTTATCGTATTATGATCATTGGGTCTCTGCTATGGTCCGGATACTCTTGAGACTGGTCGCTGCGTGCTCTTTCGCTTTAACGATGATGTCTATGTGACCTCCCATCTGGGCTAAAAGGGAATCTTGTAGGATCGCAGCCTTGTGACGAATTTCGGTAAATCTATGTGATTGTGAGCAAGAACAAGGTCAATTACAATCCTATCGCAAATACACTCATTGATGCTCAATTTGACATACGCTATCCTGGTATTCTCAAGCCGCGATTGCGTGATCAGGACACCTTGTTGACTCGCCGCCAGCATGTTGGTCACCTCTGTCTCCAATTGAGCTATGACCTGGTTTGTATTTGCGTTCTCAGTGGGATCCGTGTCAGCTATATATCGGATAATTACAGGAGAAAGCGCTTGGGTAAAGTGCTGACCATTAATGTACAAGTGAAGGGTGGGTAATTATAACAATGACAGATGTGTCATGCGATTGCGCGTCGTCGAGCCTGGCCGACATGCTCCATTGCGCCTGCGAAGCAATATGAACAGACGCGAATTGCTCGTCATACTGAATCAATCTGTCCGTCTGCGTCGGTGTCATCCAGCCAGTCTGTACTCTGCATTATTGATTCCCCCGCCATGTGCAGCTTATCAAGACCGCTCACTTACTCGAGCACATCTGCTTGCAAGAAGACCTGTAGCAGCCATTGATCTTCTCCTTGCCGGTAAGCGCCCAGCACCCAGATGCATGTCAGCATGTATACCACCGACACAGAAAGGGGACTTGGAGAGCTCACCGATGAGCTACAAGCAGTACACCAAGTGCACTGAGCCCTTGATCAGCAAAGTACGCCACTGATAAAGTAAATCGCGGATTTGACGGGGGACTTGTCCAAAAGCCAATGAACGGTCGTCAATCGAATTCCGCCCGACATCCGCATAAACCGGTGCTGAATATTTTCGCGATGATCAGCCTTATTTTTCGGTTTATGAAGTGAACGTACTTGAAAGGATGCTGATAGTAGGGATACCAGCAGCTCGGTTGCAGCCACTGCAGTCAACGGGGTGATTCCCAGTCGAGTACTTGTGCTCATCTGATCCAACGTCCTGTTCGTCGAGGACTGCCTCGATCCTTGGCTTACCGGCTTTCCCTTTGCTCGCACTTACAGCTGTGGGAGCGACAGATCGTTGCAGAAAAAGCTTTACCTAATTCTTCACATATCGGCGGAAGGATAGCTGATCCGTGCCTCATGACGAGGTAATTGTCGAGACCTAACGCCGTACTGATGACTATTTTGACTTGATTTTTGCCATTGAGGATAGGTAGCCATCGTGACTCTCTGGAATCCAAGAGAAGAAAGACTGCGTTGTGATGAGACACAAGGTCTTTCAGTTTTCGTTACCTGTCGACATTTCCTGGAATGGAGTTACAGGATGTCCAGGCATAGGAATGCATAGTATATCCTGCAGCGACCTTCGACCGATCAGCGGGATCTGTCACTGTGACCTGTACTAGAGATTATGCACTACACCGGGAAATACCTCCTGCAACCTTTCGGCTGCAGAGACTGCCTTGGGTTTTCCTGCTTGCTGCGAAGCGCAAGAGCGGTTGCCGCTCCGGATTCAAGAAGGCCACCTTAGAGTTTTCAACGACTGTGATATGTCTGTCACCCCAAGCCTGTCTGGGATCAGCTGACAAACCTGCTATCCTGATTAGATTCGCTAGTCTCGCCATTAGAATCCGTGCCACGAAGTACCCAAGGATTCCCGCGCCAAGCAAAAGGCATTTACAGTAGTACCGCGAAAAGCCTGATATCGATCGTCATACCAAAATGGTTTGCGCACGGTTTGTCAATCGTCGTCTTTCTATTTTTCGGGGTATGGATCGATTCTGTCGGCGAAGATGGCAGCTGGATCAGGTACATCAAACCGTAATTACCCATACAGATGACGAAAGAGGGGATGAGAGCTGTGCAACTCATAATCGGAGACATTCTGATTTCTGTTCCTCTTAGACCACTGACTTCTGAGCCAAAGCTTAGATCGACGATCGCTCGGTCCGCTGATGGACAACGGAAAGAGTCATCCACAATGAAAGCAAGCATGACTGAGGAAGTCGACCATCACGAAGTCAGACATCCGATGCAAAGAGGCGCAGCCGGAGGGATAGCTGTCGCGGTCCGTGAGGACCGAGAAGTGTTTTAATAGTAACACGACCAACTGTCTCAGGTTGCAGAACGGTAAAGGACGCACAGCACTTGTAGTATATACGAATACAAGTTGTATGCATCTTATTCATAATATTCACGGTCCTTCGCTGCTATCACTCTGCCAGTCGATGTCGTTCAGGAGATTATCGCTTGCGGCGTGCAATTCGTCTAATCCAGTCACTCGCTCCAGCAGTTTAGCATCGGAAAACACTTGCAAGAGCCAGTCTACACCTCCATTACGATACGCTTCCAGGACCTGCAAGGCAAAGTGTGAACGAGCTGCATGCGTAAGATTGCAGCAGGTTGTTGAAAGGACTTACTGAAGAGCTGCAGGCGGTACACTGCTTATAAGCTGGGCCACTGATAAGCAAGTTACTCCATTGGTTCAGGGATCCTCGGATTTGATGCGGAACTTCGCCGAAGGGAAGGTCTTGCTCACGCCCATTGCTTGTCGATGATGAATAAGCGGGTGCATCAAGGCTAACCCAATATCAGCTCTCTTGTCCTGGTGATGGGACACGTACCGAAGAGGATGCTGCAGTAATGTTACAAGCAATTCCGTGGCACACGCTGCTGCTAGTGGGGCTACACCAGGCCTTGTCACAGTGCACATCTGATCGAGTGTTCTATCTGTCAAGGACTACAAGTATTCAGTACTCAGAGCCTTTGGACCTGGGACCTACATTGGTTGGTGCAACTACATCGTTGCAGAAGTAACACCCTAGTTCTTGATCAGAGGTCGTATTTGAGCCGTGTCGCATAACGAGGTAGGTATCGAATCCCAGAGCGGCGTTGATGACGATCTTGCTCTGTACCTTGCCTAGAAGGGTCGGCAGCCATCGAGATTCCCTTGAGTCCGTCAAAAGGAAAACCACATCGTTCTGAGAAATGAGGTTTTCAAGCTTTTCTATATCCTCCCGAGTGGTGGATACCATAGACGGAGGAATGGGATGACCAGGCATAGGTATTGTGAAGGAGCGTCCTGTTGCATTCTGAGCGATCTCAGAATGCCATTTCTGTGAGGATGAGATTTCAAGCCTAGCAGACTCACTACTCCGGGGAATATCTCTTTTAGCCTCTCAGACGCACAAATGGCTTTGGGTTGTCCGCCTTGCAAACAATCCTCGAAACGGAAAAGGGGTTGGCGGACTGGATTGGAAAAGGATACGGTGGAAGAGTCCACGAAGGTGATGTTTCGGACTCCCCACGCCTGAAGCGTATCAGCTCCTGCAGCTATGATCCGGCACCACTCACCATTAGATTACGGGCTACATAACACCCCAATGTGCCCGCACCGAGCAACAGGCACCTCGTTTCGGCGATCCTACCAAGATCAAGTGATGGCGAGATCCGCCACTTCATCAATTTGAGATTCAAATCGACGGCTTGCGCTGCTAATCTAGTAGCATGAGCGGTCAGAGCCGAGATAGGAAGCCACATCACAGATAATTGAAGCATCTCACTGTATGGGATCCATCATTGAGCCAAGGTCAGCGATCCTACTCGAGAGCTTCCCATCTTTGCTTCTTTCCCACCCAACAGCCACAGGTTTGATGTTTGGAGTTGGCACTGGTGCTAGTCTAAGTAGACCTCTTCGAGAACCTGCACCTGACCGAAGGCAGAGCACATGTAATTCTGTCTTCCCATAAACTGATTGTAGGTAATACAATATGTTCCTCAGGTTCCATCCAGGGCTTGAGCTCGAGGAGGAAGGGTCATGGAAGGCGACCGTAATCTGACATCGGTCGACATCAGTACATCTCCATGGTATAAGAACTCACCTTCTCAGACAATTCATTGGCCATAAAATCCCGAAGTCTGCCCAAAGGGGCGGTGCTGTAATTGCCAGTCGAACCTTTGACTAGAAAGCATTCTCTATTATGGCCCTCAAGACGCTGCATCTCAGCCTCTAACACTCGAATTTCCGTGGCATCCTACAGCAGTATCTCAGCCGATATCAGTTGCGCCAGAGCTCGCGGTGCTCACGGATTCGGCAAAAACTGCCAATCCTTCGTCATCAATGGTCCATGCAGGAGTCGCGATGATGGCGGGAAATGCGAACCAGTAATGGAACTTATATTTTTTTAGGTCTGCAAAGGTCACTAGAAGAAATAGATTGAAAATTGGGTTTTCTGTGTCAAAAGACTCGACGATCTAGGAGGCATCAGTCTCCTGTAGTTGAAACTCGGTTTAGCACTCACCTTGTCGGTCAAGTCCTCGAATAGAGCTTTCTTAGTCTCAGGCTTGCGAAACTCCTCCACCGTGTTGAAGTTCTTCAGGATTCCCGAGATAGGTATGGAGCCTGCAGGGTAGCTCATTGAAGGACTCAGCTTAGGTCATGCTCGACTGACATACTTTTCTGTTGATTCTCCGAACGCATTGCCACCAACATTGAGTGCTCCATCTATTCCGACTGGGGTGGTACTGTCGCGTGAAGTGTTGCCGTGATGATCGCTTACTAGCCTACCTTCCTCAAGCCATCCTGTGATCCACTTCTCACTGTCATTGAGTCGCGCCTTGTCGAGTTTATAGGAAGTGAGGGAAGTCCAGAAGGAAGGAGTGGGACGAGACGATAGCGGTTGAAATTGAAGAATGGGCATCTGCCTTCGTGATTATCTTGAGCAGAGTTTGTTCTAAATATGTGATTAGAGACTTCTATGGTCAGTCTGTCTAAATGCACAGGGAAAAAGACTATTATTATACATGCATTGCATAATCCGGTCAGAAACGCTTAAATGTATGAGCATAAATGAGCATAATATGACGTTTCATAGCGATTGCGGGGCCTCAAAGATTGTTTATATATTATATCTTGATAAGGAGATAGGCGCGCCAAATATTATCTGCGTTCATCTAACTTGCAGATTCGAACCTATCGCTAGGTTGTTTACAACATAATGTTAATCGAATAGCCCATCAGCAGCAATCCACCTAGACGACCAATAACAAAGTTGACTCAATCGTTTGCGTCCAAAAATCAACAGGGAATTAGCAGACTATGAATTATCCTAGTACGTTCAGCGGTTAGGGACAAATCGGTTCGCGAACGACCCGTCGAAGTCATGGCAGCGGACAACGATCTTTGCTATGAGTAAGTGCTTCAAAAAATGGATCAATCTCGTCAGAGATTTCTTTGCACGCGTTGAGCACTGATTCATGCCTCTGTCCGTCAACATAGGTATGCTCTTCGGGTTGCGTGAGTGGGACTGCTCTTTCGCAAGAATTCAAGCAGTACTGACATGCCCCATAACAGCTACTTTCAAACAAATTGGGAACTCAGACCCAGAGTTTCCGAGTCCAGTCTTCACAATACCTCATTATCCCGACCAAATACAGCTTCTTCTCGCAAGTCGCACGATGGTTACTTCTTCTCATCATTTGACTTTACGTCCTTGATCGGCAAAGACTCGTCTAAATCACCGAAATACCCGGAAAAATTGATTAGAGCTTTAGATGGGTATCTACAGAAGATCGCTATGGGGCAGGAACCGAAGTGAGCCAAACTTCTTACCTTCTCCATATACGCTACTTCTCTCAATCCTGCCACTTTGCACATTGACGGAACTAAAGGCCCTGCGAGTAGATACTCAGATCAACGATTCCGGCGTACTATTGCTAGATTCTGGTCCTCAACTTGGCCGGATAAAGGTTTCCAGCGTCAGATGAAGGAATCTCGCAAGATCGAAGATCTGATTCTCGCTTTCGTCACTGTTTCAACCAAGACTTTGCAAAAGGACGAAGAGCTTGTGGATGGAGCATGGAAACCAGAACTCAGCTCACAAGTGTCATTATTCATGGAACTGCTGTATGATTGTCTTACCGCGCTTGGGCCGCTATCAGGCGAAATGTCTGCGCGGCTGCAATCATACCGCAGTCGTCTCAAAACAGAGATAGATCTTCCTCCGCCGGATAAAGGCCCGGACAGTGCTGTAGCGGAGAGGCCTCGTTCCGATCAACTACCAGTCTCTAAAAAGGAGAACCGGGATTGGTGGAAGGGATCCTTAATAGATGTCGTACGATCGTTATATGGAGTCGGTGAAGAGACTGTCGAGGCGAAGTTACTCGAATTGGAGAGACTCTGTACAGAGCAAGCTGCCCTGGAAGACCTGAAAGTAAGTCTCTTGTTTCGGACTAGATTTGGCTCGATAGCTTACCCGCTCGGTACGCTGTAGAAATGCCTGAAGCTGCTTAACACGGATCCTCCTTATCCATACACCCCTTCCGATTTTGCGGATCCTGACCATTGGAATCTTTGGCGTGCCGACGAGATTGCTGCGTTATCGCAAACGATGCTGCAGATGATGCAATCAAATCCATCCCTTGTACAGACAAATGATCGTCATTCGCCATTAGACCTATCGATGCACGTGGAATCTCTCAATCTGGAACCTCTTAACCCGAACTTCACCTTCATACCGCCTACTCCCAAACAAGTGTACACTAACCTGCTGGAACGATGTCTCAATATGGATTTACAAATCCTAGAAACCCTTCCGGAAGACGAGGACGTCTCCCTCAGCATCCTCTCCCCATCTCATGTATCTCTGCTGCAGACATGTGCTGTCAGATGGAGATTGCCACTGTCCTTCCGTTCCGTTTCATTTTTTGCCGCTATAATCGCCCGATACCGAAATGGCGATGTACCCTCTGCGTGCGTGCATGAAGCCATGGCCATGATAGGACGAGCTCAATTGGATATGCCCTTGGATAGTTGGACTACGTCAGATGTAAGTTCCTGCTGGCCGATGAGTTAGCTCACAGCCAAGACTGACATCCTATATTTTGTACATCAAGCGAGAGACTCTCGACCGAGATGTCCGACAACGCGATTTGAGCTTTCTACAAGCAATCGAAACAGCGCTCGATTACCCAGATGGCTACCACTCTCCAGAGTTTGCGGAAGCCGTCGAGGACTGGCGCATATCCGGCGCCAATGAAGATTACAACAAGGATCTTCATGCCATTCAGACCAGAATCGTCGATATAGTCAAATCTCAAGCGTTTAACACTTATATCGATCAAGCGTCAAGATTGCTAGACTCAGAGGGGTCGAAGACATGTCATTTTGCCATGCAGTTGGCATCTTGGATTGAGCATGAGGCGAAGAGGTTGAATAGAAAGTTCCCGGACCCGATCAGCAGGTGCGTCGCAAATTTGCTTATATGTTGCACCTCTAGCTCATTCCAGGCTGAATAGGCACATTGACATGGTTCCTCTGATTCTTCAGCAACACTTAACGCTTTGGTATCGAGATCTAGAAGATACGGTAATCGCGCATAGTCCCGTAGGGCTTGATCTGAATCTAGAGGAGATGTTCGTATTATATAGGAAAGCACGCAAGTTGAGTGATATGGGTGTCGCGTTCCTAGAGTGAGTTTCGTTCTCTCTGGCATCTACACACTGCTCTGATCGCCGATCGTTTTAAAGGAACGAGGAAATTGCCCTCAGATTCCCTTTATCGCCGATCTTCATCACCGTGGTGTCTTTATGGTTAGATCAAACTGCGCACAAAACGAAAGAATGGTCAGATCAGGCTTTGGCAGTCGACACTGTGGGTCCATTCCAGCTGCCGACGACACTCACTAATCCTGTATCAGTTTGAGCCTACTTCATCGAATGGTCCGTCGTCTTCGGTAACAGATCTATTTGATTCCTTTCGAAGCGCCGTTCAGTTTCTCATGGATCTTGAGTGGCCTGAGGAACAGCAATTAGCGGCTTTTGCTACGCGTTTGGCTAAGGTGCGTACAAATACGTGTCAGGATTGGCCTTCGTTGAACAGCAGGCACAGATTATCAGCGTCTCAATTAGCGACTATTGCACCAGAATTGAACAGCTTTTTACCGAAGACATGCATACAAGCGACACAGTTGTAACAGCTGCTAAGCAACAAGCGTGGATCGAAAAAGCAAAAGCGACTATTGCTTCTCTGCAGGGTGACAGGAAATTGCAGGCATTTTTCAATTTTACGCCTCAGGCGAGTTCCAATCTACACTTGATGTCATACCCCTGTCCGCGATTGCTGATATTCACACAGTCATGTGTCAAGCTCAACAACATAGAGGCAGCACGCCAGCAGCTCGACAAGCTATATGACCAGCTGCGAGTGGACGACCTATCGGCTTATGAGGTTGACGAGCCGACTTCGCGATCTAATCAGCAAATATACCTATTCACCATCAAGATCGTTCTTGCCGAAGGTCTTGCAGTCGAAGGCAGTTCGAAGTCACCCGATAGTTTCGTTATTGTGAGTGACGAGCATGGGAATCGCTTCGCCAAGACTCGGACCATACATGACGACTCGGATCCTCGGTGGGATGAAAGCTTCGATATACCTGTAAAAGGCAATTCATGGTTCATGGTGACTGTTCGACATCGCAATTTGACCGGAAAACACGATGTGTTGGGCAGAGCGTATCTGCGTCTAGATCCCTCCCAATTTGTTGACCTCATACCAAAGGATGTCCTACTGCCATTAGATACCAGAGGACATCTGTTGCTGCGTGTCGGTGTGGAGGGAGAAAGAGACGATATACAGTATCATTTTGGACGTGCCTTCAGATCGCTCAAGCGGACGGAAGCTGACATGGTCCGAGCGTTTGTTGACAAGGTGAGTGACCAAGAGAAAGAGTTTAGCTAATTATCATCGTAGATGACACCTGTCTTGCGCCATACCTTGTCTCGTGCTTCCATAAAATCGGTTCTCAAACCAAATGCTACCGGTTCGCTTGATTACAATGATGCTCTTGGTAAATTGTCAGCCGCTTACAGGTCAGCCATCGGCTCGGCGGAGTATTCCATACCTCCTACTAAACAAGACCGGTCTCGTGGACCAAGTGACGCCAGTATCGAAACCGCCATTCATCCTTTATTCGATTATCTGGATACCAATAACCATACCCTAGCATCATCGTTATCGCCCGATTCCATGCAAATGGTCATGGCTAAGTTGTGGAAACAAATTTTGATGACGATAGAAGCGCTCATTGTACCCCCGTTATCCGACAAGCCGTCTCGTATGAGAGCATTGAATGATGGTGAACTTGACATCGCTCTGAAATGGCTCAAATTCCTCCGGGACTTCTTCTATGTTGGGGGGGATGCTAGTGGAGTTCCCTTAGGCACACTACAGAATGCGAAATTTAACGAGATTCTATCAGTAAGAATATACTACGATTGGAACACTGATGACCTGATGGAGGTGAGTTTTCGCTGCCTACATTTGAGGGTGGACTTGATCTCAACTGAGATGTGATGTCCCAGGAATGTATAAGAGGATTCCAAGCGACATTACAAAACAGATCTAAACGACCAACGAAATCGCTCATGTCGCAACGCAATCTCGGAACAATACGAGCTCGGAAAAGCGCTAAGCGAGCATTACCAAACCCAAGCAGCAACACAGAAATGATCATGCGTATACTTCGAATGAGGTGAGTATCCTGACCTTGATAGAGTACCGTACAGAATCAGTGTGCTGATTAGACCTCTATTCATGAGAAGGCAAGGTACTCAGGAGTTTCTGGCGCAACAACTTCAAACGATTTCTGTGGTTAAATTAGAGAACCCTAAGAAGGGCAGGAGTATAGCATCCCGTTCCACAAAGTAACGAAACGGTACATTGGACGATCACGAACACATATAGAATATGATACGTACATATGTATATTGTACTGTAAAATACAATCTTGCTTGATTTGTAGCTTAAGATCATATGATAATAACAATAATAATGCTTAAAAGATGGTTAACCTCATACGACGCGCCACACGTGAATGAATAATCTAAAATGAGAATCACCATAGCATTCGGGCGCTTGATATCGCGTTTCACTCAAGCCCTTTGTCCTTTGCTCGTCACGTTAAATCATACATTTCGCTGTCTTTTAAATGCAGTCACCTGCTACCTTCCAGCTTATTGTGGATGGTGTCGTTTGAGTAGCTTGTGCATCATCAAAGCGCAGGCAATACTTCTCACGCTCGGAACGATAGATCAACATGTCATACAACCTGGCTTCATTAACACCTTCTCGACCAGCACCTGCTCCCCCCGCCCGTGGTCAGACACCCAGCGCATCGGATCCTCATGCTAACTCGTCACAAATGAGATCCAACTTCTCTTCAACGTCATATGCTTCATCGTTCCCCAGTATAAACCCTACCTCCAACCTTTCTGTTACTCGCCCGAACGCTGGCGCGAATCAGACCGTTCGATCTGGGTATGCTAGCGTGAAGGAGGAAGGGCTGAGGGCCTTCATGTGGAGCAAACGATGGCTGGTTTTAGGTGGAACGGAACTGAGCATGTACAAGAACGAGGTGAGTTGTATGATCAGATCCTAATTAGTGCTGTTCAAAGCTCCTCGTAAGACTCGCGTATCTGCTTACATCGCGACGTGTCTAGCAATCCTCCACACCTGTTTTCGTCCTACCTTTGTCGGACATACACGACGTGCAGAGAGTCGACATGAAGCCTTTCTGTATTGAGCTCGAAACCAAGGAAAAGCTTCTTTATTTCACGTTTAGATCCGATGATGAGGTATACGCTTGGATGGATGACATATACAACCGCTCGCCTTTAATGGGCGTATCGGGCCCAACGAATTTTGTTCACCAAGTGCATGTTGGCTTTGATCCCATATCAGGCGGATTCACCGTGAGTTTCAAGGCAAATGCGTAGGCTTCTTGAATAGATGGACATGACTAATGAGATGAAATCGGCAGGGTTTACCGCCTCAATGGTCGAAACTGCTCACATCCTCAGCCATTACACGAGAGGAAGCTGCTCGCCATCCAGAGGCTGTTCTGGATGTCCTTCAATTCTACACCCAACAGCAGATGGGCCAAGGCGACTACCAACGCCCGTCAGCACCCTCCTTACCTGACTCATCGCGTACATCAAGTACTGCCGCAACTCGATTTGAAGGGGCAGGTCTGGCTGGTCAACCGCCGCCGCTACAGCCGCAAAGACTCAGAGATCCGACTATATCAAATAATCATACTCGCTCTATTTCAAAGGTTCCGCCTCAAGCAGCGATCGCAGGACCTCGTGAGGTTAGTAGAATAGGATCATTTTCTATTGTAGGACGCGAGCTTATGCCATGCTACAGACGAGACCTTTGGTCGCCGAAAGAAAAGCGCCGCCGCCGCCTCGCCCCGCTGGCCCCTCACAACCTCTCGACACGAGTGTGCCAGCTAAAGTTCAGGTGAAAAAAGATTTGGTACAGGCGACGAGTGTGCTGGCACAGCCGGCATCCGCTAGTACCCATGCTCAGGTATCTACAGCTCGTACAGAAAGAAGAATTAGTACAATGAATGAGGCTCAAATTATGGACAAATTGCGATCGGTCGTCAGCTCCGACGATCCAGCTCAACTATATTCGAAGATCAAGAAAGTTGGACAAGGGTAGGTTCAATCACACTTGGTCGAAACTGACTTGCTTCGCGTTTTACAGGGCTTCTGGCATGGTCTTCGTAGCCAAGACTCTTGCAAGCGGTAAAAAGGTCGCGATCAAGCAAATGGACCTGCAGCAGCAGCCCAGGAAAGAGCTCATTGTGAATGAGATCATTGTCATGAAGGAGTCGCAGCATCCTAATGTTGTGAATTACTTGGATGCCTTTTTGGTGCGAAATTCAGAGTTATGGGTAGTAATGGAGTACATGGAGGGTGGTGCCTTGACGGATGTGATTGAGAACAACAAATTGGCGGAGGAGCAGATCGCCGCTATCTGCCTCGAGGTAAGCTAGAACCCTCTGCTCTGGAAATACAGGCTGACCCCGGTTGTATCATATAGACGTGTCGTGGTCTGCAACATTTACATTCAAGATCCATCATTCACCGCGACATTAAGTCTGACAATCTTTTAATGAATGCCCAAGGACAAGTGAAAATCAGTCAGTGAAGTCACGCATTGACCATTGTATTAGCAGGCTAATTATCTTCTCAGCTGACTTCGGGTTCTGCGCCAAATTAACCGAGCAGAAGTCCAAAAGAGCTACCATGGTGGGCACCCCTTACTGGATGGCTCCGGAAGTAGTGAAACAGAAGGAATATGGTGCCAAGGTGGACATATGGTCCCTTGGGATAATGGCAATCGAAATGATCGAAAACGAGCCACCGTACCTTGACGAAGAGCCGCTGAAAGCTCTGTATTTGATCGCAACCAATGGAACTCCTACCCTCAAAAGTCCAGAAAAATTGAGCCAAGACCTGAAGCACTTCCTCAGTGTATGTCTCTGCGTGGACGTGTCATTCAGAGCGACATCATCAGAACTATTGAAAGTGAGTGTCATCATTATGCAGTCCAGCTAACTCAAGTTGGAGTGCTGGCTGAATTGGTATGAAATAGCACGAGTTCTTGCAGACAGCCTGTCCTGTCAGCGATCTCGCGCCCCTGCTCAGGTTCAAGCAGGCATAAAGAAATGTATGACCCTTCTCTCATCTTCACCGCATCGCTGAGCGACAATTTGCGATGTAGCCCCGCGTCAAGCTGTGCTGATAGTAGTCTCTACACCATTCAGATTGCTCATATATGCATGGCCGGTGAGACGTTGAGCGTACCGCAGTCTACACGGAATTATATATGACAATGTTAAACGATGGAAAGATGATGCATCAATGTAGTATTATTATACAATGGATTCGCTGTGTCCAGATCCTAATGGCAGTCAAGAATCGCGCGACGCCTTCTAAAACAAGGTTGTCAAGGCTATCATGGAATGCTCTGTTCAAAGGCATCATCAGCATACATGGAAGAGGTTTCCGAGCAAACGTACCTTTCACATAATACATGTCAGTCGTTAATAACGTAGACAAGCCGGTCACTTGTAGCTTTGGTTGGACTTCTAAGCGCATTAGAGGACTATACCTACTAGTACATTGTCAGCGCGCAAGAACACAATTTAACTGGCAGCTTACTTCGGCGCCATGTACATTTCCACCCCGTGATACTGCTTAGTACTGAGACACAAGATCACTCGACGTTTTTTTAGTAAAGGATCTGCCGGAACGAGTTGATTAATTGAGACTGATTTATCTTACGAAGAGAACTCACATTTGCCCCTCGCAAAGACTGGCCGTGCAATTCTATCAGCCTAAGATCAGAAGACTGACAACACACTTACCAGCAGTCGCGTGAACGGGGAAGAGGTATGACTCGAAGCCAACACTGTAATCGATCAGCTGTGCCGATAGATCTATATTCGCTTTGAGCTTACTATTTGTAACCTTGCTGATCTCCTCCGCAAGTCTCGTTCGGATACGGCACCATTCTACCCCATAATGCTGAGGATTGGCTGATCAAGAATTTTGGCTGTACGCCTAAACAACAGCGGTACAAGCCAGTCGTTCGACATAGCTGATACTGCAGGAGGCAGTGTCAGCACATCCAAGGGGAGAACACCCAGATCGAATCACTCACAACTTGGTCACTCAGACTTCTCACCAGATTGAGGCCGACATTGAATATCTGTTGAAGTATTGATGTCATTCCGCAAGTATAGCACAATCGTTGATTGCATTGTGAAGTTCAATTCAAAGGCTGTAGTGCCTTTTCCTTATAAGACGAAGAGTATACTGCAAGATGCTGTGTGCACTTTTGAGTCAAGCTGGATACAGCTGAACAATATTCTTTGTTTACCATCAGTCTATTGTTCTCTGATACAGGAACTCCTGCTACAGATTTAGCCGGTGCACGCGTCTTGGCGTCTCGCGAAATCCGGACACGCGCAAAGGCTAATCCCGATTGACAGACTTCGTAAGACAAAGACGAATGCAAGATATGGAACATACACCCCTGCGTTGGAAGACTAGCTCCGATTAACAAAAATCATGAGAAGTATTGGTTATTCCGCTTAGCGCGCCGCAAAGGCAGTCAGTGGTGAACAATATGACTCTTGCTTGGCCCGATGATACATCACCCCCCTCCCCCCTTCTAAACTTCGGGCCAGCAAAAATGATCTATCGTAGGCCGAGGACGGAGAGACCTCTAAATACACCAATCCAGACTGGGGAGAATCAATGTATTCAAGTTCACGTCAAATCGATATCCGGCTTTGTAATCCCTTTCATGCACTGATCATGAATTTCGAACAAGTAACCCCTTCCCCTTAAAGTGGTCCGGGATCCATCACCAGCTCATCATCAATCCTTCAAGCATCAATCGCTGTTCACTAGCTGATTGACGAGCGAGTGAAGGCAAAATGTAAGGTATATAATGGACTCACGAGGATGGGTATAATCCAATATTTCTCCAACAAACTTCTTTTCATCACTGCGATAATAATCCATCGACTCAGACTCATACCCAATCCCGCAAACACAATGTCACTCGCTGTAACCAGAGCTACTATCAACCCCATGCGATCGCTTCTACTCTCTCGTCAGTTCACGCATCACGCCGGTATCTCCACCAGGTACCAATCAACGTTCTCAAAGAAAACTTTCCCGATTAAACCTGATGTAAGCCTGTTCATCACGCCCTCACAGAGCTTGTCTCACGCTGACCTCATTCACAGGTCAACAAAGCTTCCCAGACCATCAAGTCAACTCGACTGTTCCTACCGCGACCAGTGAAAGTGGAAGTACGATCGTTCATTCGCTCACTTGATCAATTCGCTGCTTTGATTGACAAAGCTAGAAGAGCTTCCAGCTTCCAGAAGATACAAAACCCCGAGCTTCGACAGGCCGCAAAGCAAGTGATGGACTGGAGCAGTGGCAAAGCGTTTCCCTCCCAATTTGTGAGTTGTCAAATACCGAGTGAAGTCGAGTGATGAAGCTGACGTCTTGCTGCAGGCTGAATCAGTCAAGAACTGGTCAAACAAGCATTGGGCAGTTTTGACCAATTTGTCTCCAAAGCAAATCATCATGGTCAACAATGCATATGAGATAGCTCGTCGAGACGCTCATTCTGCTCTCCGATCGAAAAACCTTCGCCCAGGTTTCGTCAGTCCACCCTCGTTCGAGCAGCGTAAACGAGGGTTGAATTTATTAGAGCAGCTAAGAAAGCTGGTGAGTGGCTTAAATCTCCATCCTTTCTCTTCCTCTTCTTAGACGGTAGCGTCACCAGACTGTGTGCTAATATTGCACAGGGCGAGATCAAAAATGAGGCGGATCAGAAATCGAAGGCTGTTCGCATTGAGATTGAACACGTCAGCGGAACGCACTTGTCTTATTTGGTAACCGTTCGTGTCTCCAATGCCATCAGAGGTGAGTCACTCAATCGCTTGTCTGATTTCCTGCTGACGAGTATATTAGGTACACTCGTGATCTCGTACAATCAGCAGACCCAACTATTTCAACCATCAGAGATATTTACCACTGGTCACGGAGAAGGGCACCTGCTCACTCGTCATGCCAGGACTGGTAAGTAGAGCTGTTTTTTCCGTTGCTCGAAACTGGGCTGACATATCGTGCTAGTCCTTCCCAAAGCTGATCCGGCTATCTTTGGAGATAACGCCTTACAGCAGGATGTCCTTTCGAAAGTGCGAGAATGGATTCTACTCGAATTTCCTGAATTTGCGCCTAAGTCTAGCAGACACAGTGAATTCCCTGTTCAACTTCACGCCTCAGGCAACAAATCTGTAAATGGCCACAAGGCAGTTACAGGCCGACGTGGGTATCGGCAGACACTGTCTAATCGCGAATCGTTTGGTGAGTAATACTGTTATCTCTTGGTTATCTTGCGCTCATTAATGTTATACTCAGAAACTCTCTTTCGACAGACGGCTAGCATAGAAGCCAGACTTAGAGGTAAGAGAATTATTCCCTGTCAGGTTGAACTTCGCTGATGGCCAGTCCAGTAATCGAAGCGGCGGATGACGTGTACGCAAGCTTGTGGAACGCCAAACTCAACGATCAAGTTGTGCGACCCGGTTCTTCCGACAAGTAGGAAGCATCCATGTCCCAACGCCTCCACTTCCCTTCATACTCCACGTTTGAAAGACCATTAATTTTCCGCCAAACCCGAAGCGGACGCAGGCAAGCTTTTTCAAGAAAAAAATCAAAATTTCAAATCTCTAAATTTTCAGGAAACCGGATGATAGAAAAGTAAACAAATACGTGAATGATTCAAGGTATGATGAAATAGATCTCCTTCTGTATGATGTTAAGTACGATATAAAATACCCTCCAAAAAAACAAGAAATGCAACTTCATGCTTTCTTGCTCGCGACGCGTCTGACTTGTTCGGCGCACGCCGCCTAAATGTGTAAAATCTGAGTTGCTAGCAATAGAAGCTGATATCAACAATCTGCCCGCGAAAGAGATAAACAAACAGTTACTCCGCGTCTCTGTTGCACTATACTGAACGCTTCTCGTAGTCATACTATTCTTGACTTTGTACTACAATACTCTCGCTCTACTGCTAATTATCCGAGCTGACCTGAAATATCCCCTCTTCTCGTCCATTATGATTGGCTCATCGGGCGGCAATCAACCTTCTCAGTCTGACAGAGACAAATTCAAAGGCCTGTCAGGACAAGCGTCCCGCAGGTCTACACTGAATAACATACGAAGTACGGAGACAAGGGAACTGGTAAATAGTGTGAATCGCCTGCACGGTACATTTGGCCGCACACCGCAGACCAGTAGGAACATGCCCAGCAGGTGAGCTGTCAAATCTTTGACGATTGATCAGAAATCCTGCTAAGCCCAATGTCAGTATAAGAAGGAGCTCAGTATACGCGTCCTCCAACGCAAATAGACCTTCTTTGCAATCTACCTCACATATCGCTGCTCCACCGAAAGAAAGTCGCCCTGTGCGAGACAAGAACTTTCAGATCGAGTGTATGCGCAATCTCAGCGACTATCTGGTTAATGTTCGATATCCCGCTCCCGTCACGTCAAAAACCCTTAGTTCCCCAACAGCCAAGGAGTTCCAGTCCATATTTAGATATCTGGCTTCCACTCTGATCGATCCGGGAATGATATGGAGCAAGAAGTTTGAAGACGATGCGCTTACGATGTTGAAGGATTTGCGGTATCCTGGTTTAGAGTCTATCAGTAAGACAGCATTCACTGCGCCAGGTGCACCACAGTCGTGGCCTAGCATGTTGGCGATGTTGAATTGGCTCGTCGAGCTCTGTAAGGTACGTGAAAGTCAGACCGTCAGCGAGAACCAGACAATTGACCCTTCAGGCAGGCACACGACAACTGGAATGACACTAATTGCATTTCGGATCCCATATTGTCGTTGCCCACTGAACTTCCCTTGGATCACCCTTACCTTGAGGATCGCATGTTATGGAATTTTGCATCAAAAACTTATAATCAGTGGTTCGATGGTGGAGCTGAAGAATTCCCGGAGGCAGAGCAAGAGCTGATGGAGATGTACGGTATGTCGCCGAAAACCAGTTTTCACAAAACTGATCAGCCGTAGATCGTGTTTCCGTGGCGAATGCGGAGCAAACGTTCAGCCTAGCAGGGATTCTGCAGAAATACCAGTTGGAGTTACAGCAATTGCAGATCCAAGAGGTAAGTGTCTTTGGCATGACGGCAAACTCATGTGCTGATCCTGTCGCATGATCTTCCATCTAGCCGCCACTGAGAAAACTAGAGGATGAATACCTTCAACTCATGGGCGACAAGACCAAATTTATCGCCTTCATTGACCTTCACAGACAAAAAGCGGACAAGACTAGACAAGCTATACTCAAGATCCGCGCAGCTGTGTCAGAACAAAGTAAGGCATCGAGCACAGGCAATGGGAGGATGACTTGCTGATACAATTTATACCACAGGAGACGAACTCGAAACGCATCGATCGAATCTTATCGTCATCGAAAATGCGATAGCAGCGCAAAATCTCAGCCCGGATGAGGTCAACAGAATGAATCACGAGCGTGATTCACTGCACCGAGCATTGGATGATCTGAGAGGCAAGATAGCAGAAGCTAGTCAAGCATCTTACGACAACGAAATGCTGGTCACGAGAGGCATGGATCGATTTGAAACGCTTCACGCGGAGTACGCAGCACTCACCCATAACATCGGTAAACGCTCTTTGCAGTCCGAAGACGACTCAGAGAACGTACCGATGTTCGACGCCGACATCGACGTCGACCTAGGCGTTGCAGATCTGGACGCTCTCAAATCGATTGGAACATTCATGCGATCTTCTATCTGGCAAGGGTTGCAATCTCGAAGGGAAAGATACCGTCAAGAAAAACTGACGCTGGATAATCATGCGATTGTCCAGGAAGATCTATATGATCGTTCTAGGCAAGAGGTTGAGCGGCAGATGGAGGAAGTCAGTACTTTGGAGGTCAAATTGAAAATGATCCACGATCAGGCTGATGCTGCACAAACTGTTGGTCACTTTAAAGCACTTCCTTTGAGTTCATTGCTGATGTGTGAAAAATGCCGCAGAAATTGGCAACGGACAACGTCAACACCAATAAAGTCATCGCTCAACTGGAGAACGAGGTAACCAGTATGCTCGCTGCGAGTCAACAGGGTGTTCTTGTCTCGCAGTCGCAGCTCGAGAGCGACAAAATTGCGTAAGCCACTTTGCCCGGAGATTGAGATGAAACAAGGAAGACTGTTGATGTTTACTTCAGGTACAAGGAGCTTCGTCATCGAACAGCAATCCTGCAGGATACCCTCGTTAGTCATATTGGAATTCATATAGATGCAATAATCAGAGCGAAAGAACATACAAATAATAGCCTCAGAAGTATCAGATTGATCGCGGAAGCGCAATGAAGATCTCATTGGAAGCAAGCGCATCATGAGCCAGAATAAACATACTGTCGACTATATGTTGTAGCGCTTATCGCCCTTTCCCGCCAATGTGTACTCCCGCATGTCATGCATGTATAATCTATGTACACCCAATGAACGCCTGTCTGATGCACCTGCTGTTCTGACACCGTCTGTGCGTGAGCGTGAGCATTAGCGGCCCAAGCGAGGAGCAACTGTCCACGTCTGAAACTCGCAACGCCTGGAAGGCTTGGTTATGAGTGAAAACATGCAGGAGAATAGACTGGCAAGCCCGTCCCAGAGCCATTCAGCGAAGTCCTGACCACCCAGAGCCCAAGCAAGTGCTGCTCGTGATGAGATATCAGCGCCAAAATCATCGTCGATGCTCATTACGACCGTGAGACCGACAGACAATGCATTCATAGTGAGGAGCGAAGTGTAAGCATCCGGGCATACAAGCCTACAACTACCAATAGCAGATGACAGTAAGCTAACAAATTATTGCCAACATGAATAACGTGAAAAGTGACAAACACTGTTCGGTATCGATCCCGATGGTCATCGCGTAGATTCAGTCCAATACGGGATGATATATGATGAGGTCCTAGCCGCGGTGTTCTCTCTTTGCAGCGCGACCCGTTTTGGCCAATCTCTGTTGGTTGTTAGTCCGAGCATTTGAGCATCAAGAATGGATTGCTTACCTTCTGCTTTTGCGCTCGATGTTGCCTAATGCGATCGGCAGAAAGGAGCCCAGAATCCGATTGGCGTTGATGAGATCGTCCGACATCCCTGTTGGATCTCACGTTGTCCGATGTGTCAGATGTCATGGAATGTGCTGTTCGGGAAGCAATTTCTGCAATTTGACGGTCGCGATTGGTCGCAGTGTTGACTGTGCGCTTTCGAGACTTCCAAGCAGTGTATCGACCAGAATTATAGGAGGCAGGCAAGAGCGAACCACTTTCAGACCGTATCATCTTTTTATTATCGGCACCAATTGTAGGGGTAACAAATTTACGCTTCTTGCGATCCCAGCTAAGTTGACTGGCCTTCTGCGCTCTTGCCGCGGTCCCCTCATCGGCCGTCATGTCGATAGTAGACGCGTTGATAGCTTCTGGCAGAGACGCCCCGCTCTTCAGAGAATAGCTGAGAACCGTCGGTCAGTCATGGCATGTTCCGGTGCGAACTTACCCTTTCTCAGCGGCCGCACCAGGTTGTGCATGAGTCATGAAGAAGTCTGGATCGCGGAATGATCTTGTCTGACGGGCGCAATTTCAATCAGTGCCTAGGCTTAATTGGGCTAAGACTCACACTGTAGACTTCGCGTCTGCTCGTTTCAGGCCGGTCCTCCTCTTCAACCTCTCTCTGCTCCTCGGTCTTAGGCCTCTTACGCTCGCGCACAAGTTTCCGCCGCTTTTTCATGAGTACGGAGCTTTCTGTGTCTCCTCTTCGGCCTAATTCCAGGATAGTCTCGTTAGGTGCATATGCAGCCAGAGACGCAACAAGTTTGTCCCTTGCTAGACTGTCCGGGATAGTATGTTGCTTTCGGAAGCTAAGATCGATAGGGAAAGACGAGAGACGATCACCCATATGCTGTCCCAGCAATTTTGCTTTTCGATAAGAGTTCACAGCTGCTTTGCCCCTTGATCGTTCGAACATGGCCTGACCTTTGCGCTTGACGTCTCTTTGAGCGGCTAGATGGGGAGCTACTTCGTCTAAGCTTGACGATATATACTCCATGTTCTCGCTCATTTCATCTTGAGGAAATCCCTTCAAAATCTCTCTGTCTTGCCCGATTCTAGACGGACCTAAGAACGTTTGCAAATCAAAAAGATAGGGCCAATCTTCTCGAGTGACCAGTGACCAAGCCGTACCTCTCCGACCTGCTCTAGCGGTTCTACCGACCCGATGAACAAACACTCTAGGCCCTGGTGGAAAGTCATAGTTGATGACATGGTCCATGATTGGTATGTCTAATCCACGAGCAGCGACGTCAGTGACGACCAAGACATCGGTGGAGCGCTTCCGAAAAAGATATAATTGTTGTTGTCGAGCTGACTGATCCAAGGAACTATAGATATGGGAAGTCCGGTAGCCGGCAGCCTTGAGTAGTTCGGAGACATAGTCCACGTGGTGCTTGGTAGAAACAAATACGATAGCTTGAGGTTGCTGGTCGTGAGTAGGCGTGTTGCTAGCGATGCCGATGCCATCTCGTAGGAGAACCAATAACCCAGCATCCTTCTCGATAGGTTTCACAGCCAGAAATCGCAAATCGAGGTCCGGACTAATTTTGTGGTCTGCGTCCAGCCTTATTAGAAGCGGATTATTCAGACCAGCTTTTGCGAACTCTGCGACGGAAGATGGCAATGTTGCGGAGAAAAGTAAGTTTTGTCGGGTTGTGGGTAAACGACTCAGGATCTCCCTCAGTTGGGTATCGAAACCCATTTCGAACAATCTGCCGTTAGCGCAGTTTCACAACAACTGGACGTACCTGTCAGCCTCGTCGTAGATGACCATCTCAAGATGTCTAAGATCACATTGCATCTCTACCAGCAGATGCAAAAACCGACCGGGCGTAGCAATCACACTGAAGTCAGCTTCTGATCATATAGTGGTCACTCACATGTCAGGATTTCCAGACATCTTTTCGAATTGCCCCTCCATGCTTTCCCCTCCCATGATCAACGCCCATTTGAGGGATTCACCCTCTCTCGCCTTTCCTCTGATCATACCCCGGGCCAGATCCTTTCCTACCGATAGAATCTGTACAGCTAACTCTCGACTTGGACACAGGATGAGCGCACGAGGGTTGGTTGAAGGCGAATGGTCGGATCCCAAACGTTGTAGGAGCGGAATGAGATAAGCCAGAGTCTTTCCTGATCCTGTACGAGCCATGGCCAGAACGTCTCGAGGCGGAGCTGAGAGAGCACTAGGAATACTGGCACGTTGTATGGGTGTCGGGTTCTTGAATTTTCGCAATAACAGTGATCTGACAAGATCGGGCCCAACACCTAATTCATCGTGAGCGCACAGCCAGGAGCTTCAACGCTGTATGGTCAAGCGAGACTCACTGAGTGTTTGCCATTGAGATCCAGGTCCCTTAGGTTTATGCGATGTGCCTTCTTCCCCGATACTTTGCTCTGCCCAAGTGGGTATTGTATCGCTCATCTTGGCAATGATGAATGGAGTGCTATAGTAATCTGACAGAGGTAGTGGATCCACGGCGTAGAAGTTGTCGATGTACTCTGCAGAGGACAAAGGCAAAAGACTACGAGAAGTGATGTATGGCAATTCATATCGTACAACAGCAAATATCAGCTAGGTTTGTTAATTCACCGTGTTACATATTTCATTCAAAATAGATAACGAGGAACAGGAGGTCACGTGATATAAGGTGATGATTACAACTTATTACGATCAATTCCTAATAGCCAGATGAGCCAATATACACAGCTTCTGTATTGATTATCCGGTATACAATTTTCTAAATAAATTAAATTGAATTGTCCAAGATTATCAATCCTTTCTTTCTTTCTTTCTTCATCTTGCTACATCATCGCATACTTATATCTGTTTGGGAACAGAGTCACTCACATACACAAGACAGTGTCAGTCTTTTACCCAGTCATGTTCACCTGTATATCCTGCAGAGTCGCCTTCGAGACTGCTGCCGAGCAGCGATCTCACTTCTCCACCGATTGGCATCGATATAATATGAAGCGTCGAGTGGCCAATCTGCCCCCGGTTGCGGCTGAATCTTTCAACGAAAAAGTCTTAGAAAGACGTGAGCAAAATGCGGTCAGGACAGATCCTAGGAGCTTGGTATGCTCCTCTTGCAAGTAAGTTTCTGACATGTCAATATCCGAGCTTATTTGGCAGTAAAAACTTCTCATCAGAAAATGCCTTCCGATCTCATATACAGTCTAAGAAGCATCGCGACAGAGAAGCCCAGCAGCCTGTCGACCGCGGCGTTCTCGCAAGCACTTCCTCCTCCCCTCACACTACCGCTCCCGCATTCTTAGAATCTACCTCTCTTGGTGAGACAACAGCCTATAATCGACAAGTGGCCTTAGAAGAAGCTTCATCATCGTCTGTAATCTCGAGCGATGACGAAGACGATAGCGGAGACTTTGCGGCTCGCATAGCGAAATCACGTCGACGGATCCAACCTACCGATTGCCTCTTCTGTTCTGCAGCTCAAGCCTCTGTCGATCACAACGTTGCGCATATGGCTAAGCAACACAGCTTCTTCATTCCCGACCGAGATATCTTACTAGATGTCAGTGGTCTCTTATCGTATTTAGGCGAGAAGGTCGCTGTAGGTAACCTCTGCCTTTACTGTCCGAACGGAGGTCGAGAATTTGGCAGCTTAGAAGCAGTCCGCCGTCATATGATTGATAAAGGGCACTGTAAACTTGCGTATGAGACAGATGAGGATAGAGCCGAGCTTGCGGATTTCTACGATTTCAATGGCTCTGAGGAACTGATCGACTCCGATTGGGAGGACTTGGACGATGATGCTCCCGATGATCATCAGTCTCAGGATATCATGGAACCTGTGAGCCAGATGCATTGGCAGGCGATTATCCGGCTAATCTCATTGCATTATAGTATGCCCGTCAACGACCCATGGCTCTCGCTGCTGACGGTTTGTCACTCATGCTGCCATCCGGTAGAACCCTGGGCCACAGGTCGCTAAAGGTGTATTACTCCCAACGCCTACGGCCTTTCGCTCAACGGGACACTACCAGTTCTATCAATGCTTCAAAAATCGCCCATATTCGTCAACGTTTAGCCGATCCTTCACTCGCCCTCGTCCCCGTAGCTGGTGGTCATGGCGCTTTTGGCAGAGGCCAGGAGTTGATGAAGGCTCGAAACGCTGGAGAAGCCAAATGGGCAAGACGACAAGGTCGTTCGTTCAAGGATCAGAGAATCAAGGAAAACATGAAAACCAGAGTTGGCTTCGTTCACAACAACCAGAAGCGTGAGTGTTAGTCTCTATAAGTTCAAGAATTTACGCTAATTCTTGTTCACGTTACTCGTTTAGATTTTCGCGATCCTTTGTGTGAGTACAACGCTCGTAATCTTTCGAATGCTTGTGCTGACGAAGATGACAGTGCAATAAAACAATCAGACAGACATTTTTCGTACTATTGGCTGCGCAACGTAATTTGCTTCGATGTACAGACACAATTATGCATTCGACGTTGATTTCGAGGCATGCTAATCTGATGTCCGGATCAAGGATTATAGAATAATTCAAATGTCCTGCGTCAATACTGAGGTATCACCATTTACCTTGCTCCCCTCCCGGTGACAGCTCCTTTGGTTGCAACTGTTGTGATGGGTCTGACAGTATGTGAATTGACTCTTCTATACCTGAAGTGACATCTGCGGCGGTGAATGCCTGAGTTTGACATTCGCCGTTCCGATTGTCCTGCGTACTCAGAGTCATTAAGTTGTGGCCATCTCTAAGTCCTTGTCCGAGCACAGCTTGGGGATTATGATCCATGATATAGCTCTCATAGCTAGGTGCTCTGTTGAGGAGAGCCGAGGGATCGAGTGAAGCGGCTCTAGTGAAATGTTGTGATACTGGTGCACTACTTAAGGCGCATAAGGATGATAACGAGAAGCACCAAGATATGTGTTTGATGCTTGAAATGCCGTATGAGATTCTGTTATGTTCGTTCGTCCGGAAGGGGGGAGATTTGGGGTCATGGATCTATGTCGCTTGCTGAATAGAGGATTCTCGGACAATGCCCCGAATATCGCAGGATTACTCATCGGCGTCCAATCAGGTCGAACAAGCGGGGATCGACCAGACTGACTGTTTGGCATGACGTGACTAGGATGATCTTCTGCACCGGAGAACGAGGGGGATAACATTGACACCCGCGAAGGACTGAAATGGCCTAAAGCACGATATTAGCAAGGTAACCGCATGGTCCGCAAACGAATGAGCTAACCTGATGAAACCGGTTGACTTTGTCCAAAACTGAGGGCATATGATTGTTCGGGTGGCGCCGACACATGATAGCCTTTGGTTTCTCGCGCAGCCATGGCATCAACTTCAGCCTCTAGAAGTATCGCTATATCGTCCTCTGTACTCTCGGATGCCTCGGTTTTCAGCCGTTCTCCTCTATCAGCCTTTTCGTGTGTTTTAATATGTTGAGTCAGGTTATCACTACGACTGAAGCGCTTCGCACATCTAGTGCACTCATAGGGTCTTTCTTGTGTATGCGTTCTAACATGCCTCTTCAGTTGTTCGAGACGCTTGAACAATCTACCACAAGAGAGAAGAGGACAGCTGAAACCCTTGGAAGGGGGGATCGTCGATCCCGATGTTCCGGGGACTGCTTGGCCAAGTTGATGCTGGGTGACATGAGCTGATGGTTGAAGAGCAATCGGCGCGGCCACGGTAGTCCCACAAGGCCAAGCCTCATGGTGTAGGCTGCTGTGGGGAAGAATATTCGGCAGAGCACTGTAATGGGCGGCGGCATGTTGTCCAATGTTTACCGAGTGATGCGTGTCTGCGGTGCTGATAGGTGCGGATGAGCCTCGCATCTCAGGAAATATGGGTGCCGATGTCATATAGCTTGAGTTAGACAAGGATGCTTCGTCAACGCCGACGGGGAAGGAATATTCGGATCGGTGTACTCTATCGCAATCTGATCCGCTTTCATCATCGCCCGTGTCATAGTTGGACGTGCTTGTTCCACCCCGATGTTGACGAGCTTTCTTATCCCGAGAGGATTTGCGGCGACCCTGCTTGTAGGCCGGACTACCTTTGAGTAAAGAGCGAGAGAAGATGACTGTATTGGCCGTAGTCCACAATAACCATAAGCGTGAGCCTCAGTCTCTTTGGATCTATGGAATCCTCACTAATTGTTGTTAAGGTTTCTCGTCATTCAGATTTCCGCGATCCTCTATGTGAGTGCGATGCTTCTAGTATCGCGATTAATATGCTGACAGCATTTCTAGTACAATGAGCAGTAAAAGGGGACTTGCAACCGTGCCAAGCCTCAGCTCCTGGTCTGTTGAGCTCATGCATCTGTCCTCGCTCCTCGATACACAGCTTATGTCCTTGGTGTCTGCGATCCTGCATATTCAGAATCAAATGCTGTGTAGGCAGTGCATGTGAAAAGATTGTGAATGCATTCTCCAAGCAATTCCTATACAATGGATCTTTCTACTGTGACAGCCACACCATCGTGCAGCTGATTGACATAACCTGTTTTACCAAGTCTGTAGTCAGGCTTCGCCTGTTGTTCTGTCGCGGTAGCAACATCTTCAGGTCGTTCGCCGAAGGATACCGCATCCCCATCAGCCGGCATGATCTTGGAACCGAGAGTGAAATTTTGATCGTCAAATCGGTGCGCGGACCTGATGAAAGCTTGTCAGATGACTACAATTTAATGCAGTAACGCGCAACAGACTCACGTATTTCTCCTAAAGCCTATTCGCTCCAGCAAGCTCATGAACCGGGACGCCAGAGTGAGATATCCACTGATAGCTTCCTCCCCGAACCCGAAGAAGGCGAAGAAGATAATAGAGTAGAGAAATGGCGCGTACACGTTGGCTACAAAGATTGGATAGACCGTTCCGAGAAGCTCCTCGGGGTACTGAGCAAATTGATCGAAATTAAGGTGTACAGCTTTCCAACTTTGGTATGGCAGCAGTGGTGCATCGGAGTTTGGTGTCGAATCGTATATTGTGTATGCGATGAGGATGGCGCTATCTGTCACAGCTAGGGCAACCAAGCGAAGATAACGACTTGTGGAGAGACTGGAGTCCGATGCAGCTAAGATGGTTTGGAATTGAAGCCGTCGAATGAGAAACCATCGGATTGCCAACGCTGCGAGAGACATCAGCACATTGGAATATACAAAGTTACGATCAGCTCACAGGCGAAGACTAATGAAGCCACAGCTATTGAACCAGGTACTACATATCTCATTATGATGCCCGGAACTGAAGTGTAAACGGGAATGATACAACCGATATTCTCGACAATGTCGTACCTGTGCCCTTGAACCACGTAGAACAGGGCCCCTAGAACGCATGGTACAACGATACAAATTGTGAGTTCTTCGATGATCCTTCGTTTTCGGTCTTTCGCGGAGATGATTGATCGACGCGTTGAGGCCACAAATTCGAGACGTCTCATCTGTGCAAGGGAGCAAGCGGGTAGAGCGTAACTGATGAGTAGGAGTACCCGACCACCTAGCTTTGTGTCAGAGTACATAGTTCGAATCACGACTGTCCTATCTCGACGGACTGGATCATGGCAAACTCACTTATATCGCACCAGACGGGACTAAGATCTCGAAAATTGTCTGCCCACATCAAGCTGTTGACGAATGTAACTATATTCGCTAGCAAAAGCCAAAATATGAGGGAAAGGGTGGCTACGTTTCTAGCGCGAAGATGCCAAGGTGATGGAAGAAGGACCAGTAGCATGGCGATGAAACTCCACAATGGGTAGTCAGGATGACGCATGATGTCGAATGGATGATTTTGAAGCAGGAGCAGTGTCTGAAAGTGGTAGTGTTTAGATTGTAGAGAACAAGACAATCGACCGCATGCACTGGCATGGCGAGTATATAAGTCTTTTCATGGCCCATCATATCTGCAGTTTATGTGGTATTGCACTCAGGACAAAAGATTGAACTGCAACTACACATACGAACAATAAGCTTTTTAGCGAACAATAAGACATAATAGAACAATAAGGTATCTTGGCTTGCAAAACGTGGCTGTTGACAACGCGTCTTTTTGTTCCTCTCGAGTACGTAAGCGAATCGCGCCGGACAGTTTCAGTAGTGGTGTATGCGTTTCAGAATGGATTTGAAAACATATGACCTGGTTTCGAGTTCTTCTATCATCGTTTCAATCAGTACCCTAACAATGGCCTTTTCCCAGAAAGATACTGCAGTTTAGTCACCGCATACTAGTCAACACATATAGCGATGTCGATGCTTCCTCTGACAGTGCAGACCGCCAACGAGCCTTGTTCGTCGTCTCTAAATCATGCTTTCATACGAAATCGCTCCGGATCAAGGGGTCTGGAAAGGATTGGATCTGCTATTTAGTGAGCTCAGTCTTCTTTGCGATCGCAACAGCCTAACATATACCAGCTCCAATATCCTGCCTGAGGAGTTGTACCCCTTACCTCCTCCAAACAATTGCTCCCCAAGGCCTCTTAACGATATCGAATCGGTTCGAGTCGATACTTTAAGCCGACTACAATTCGTGAGCCATCGGTCTATCGATATGCTACCAAGTTGAGCTGCTGATCGCCTTACAGTTCCTAGCTACAGCGCCTACTTGCTGGCGTGAGACTGCCATAGACGTAAGTTTGTACTGAACAAGACCTGCTGCTGATCACAGGGTCTTATACTTGGATGCAGTCGATACCGTCTTTGCACAAGTTTCAGCTTCCTAACGGAGAATGCGTCTCCTGTGTCTTGTGGCAAGGCCTATTCCACATTACTGGCACGGATATAGGTGAGTCGAAACTGTATGCCAACACCTTTCTGTCCACGCTGATCAATTGCGCGGACTCGGTCAGTGCGCGCATTGACATTCAGGTTCGAAGCATTCGGACGGCCAGTTCATTCCAACAAAAAGTGGGAAGAAGGCGTTTTCTCGGATCTTCGGAATCTGAAACCGGGGCAAGACGCTGCTCTCGAAGAGCCTAAGTACGAGATACTTGCTTTCGAAATGTGCGCATGCTGATAAGTCGCAGATCTCCGCTGCTGGAATTTCTCTTTCGTAATGGCTGCATCCGTACTCAGAAAAAAGTGAGCGAACGACATACTTGCATGAACGTGGCTGACTTCATGCCTTAGCAAAAAGTATGTCCCGGTTCCCCTCCTTGCGATGACTTGGCTGTTAACGCGTGTCGCTGTGACGAACAGGTGTTTTACTGGTAGGTCTGTCTATATGATTATCGTCTTACATTTACTAACTGGGATGCCAAGGTTCTCTGTCCCGCATGATCGACTTTTCCTCGATGCATTGGAGAGAGATCTGAAGAGGGAGAAAGCTGGACTGGAGCCTACTTCTGTGGTCGTTGGAGAGCCAGCTATCAGTTTCCGGTTGAGTGTTGTCATACCATCGTGTGCCTGGAATTTCCGCTGACCCCCAGCAGATACGATCCTACCAGGACTCTTTTTGAGCAATTTGCCGGCAAAAACCCGGGACTCATGTCACCTGTTTCAGTGCGTACTGTAGGAGAGGAGGAACTCTGCGAATTACGCTCATGAAAATTCATAGCAACCGGTGGACGTCACGCTATTGGATCCTTCCGGTCTTCCGCCCGTGGTAATATCTGATTCAGCTGTAGCATCATTCCAGCTTCCATGCGATCAATTCGATAGAATGTACAGTCAATCGCCGATGCCGTCAGCCTCCAATGACCCGCAAGTGTCCCACCAGCTTCTGCTACCAGGCAGCTCTGTTTATAAGCGCCGACGTGCCTCACGGCGCCGCTGCTTGACCCCCAATGACCCGGAGAGCTCTCGAGCGGAGCAACGTCAGGCTCCTAAGCATACTGGAATCTTGCGTGCATGGACATCATCTCCTACTTTGACATACGCCGCACAAGGATCTCTTGGTGAGCGTTCATGGGCTTATCGCTCATAACTATGAGCATAATACTCGATAGCCCAGCTGACTAGCAGATGACATGCCGTGTAGACGATGCTAATAGACCACCAGCATCTGTGTTACGTACCTATGGCTGTATGTATACCAACTGTGGTAAAGTCTTCAAGCGCCTCGAGCATCTTAAAAGGCACATACGAACCCACACAAATGAAAGGCCGTTCTTGTGTTCGACATGTCTTCGATCATTCACACGTCAGGACAATTTGGTGCAGCATCTCAAAACACATCAACGGACGGGTACGTTGACTCCAGAAGCTTCTGACGCGTCGGGGCATGCCAGCATCATCAGACGACGTAGCCAATTACATCGGTCGCCAGCACCCCTTAACGAAAAAGGCACTCTTGCTCCTCCTCTGGATCAGCCAAGGTGAGTCTCTTGCCTCGAGAAATATCAGCCCCTGTTATGTAATGGGCCTCATCAATAATTCCTGTCTGTTGATCATTTCCACTAGGGCCTTGAATGAAACTCAGGTATATGCTCGCTCACTTACGGCTCCGCCTGGTTGGAGTACCAATCTCAGCAATTCCCCGATTTCAACCCCACTGGATCTGACTTACGCGACAGCCACTTCACAAGATTACGTCTTCGGTCCTGGGGTACCTGTTGTTAGCGCCAATCTGGCAGTCGCTTCGTTTGGAATGACAGGGGTTGACGGGGACTACACGGTTCATGGTGCGCTGCATCCAGCTGGATGTTGACAAGCGCAATTAGTGATTTCGATGATTCCTGTGTCTTGTCATGCGTGTATCCGGGCAGCTCTCTTCGACATGAGACTCAGAGATTCTTTCCATAGCTCTTGACATGTATTCCTGATAAGTATACTGCTACTATGCCCCTCACATTGCATGCAGCAACAGCGACTTGGCTTAATTATCAGCAATTGCAATTGATCAAATCCATCGGACGAGCAAAGTGATACAAGGCTGAAGAGAGAGACTCGCTCTGGATCGGGATTGAACTCCCTTATATACTGGTTATGGGAACAAATGGACTTGAGAATTGTCTTTCCGTCACCTCGCAAGGGCCAAGGGGGAATATGAGTGCGAAGCAGTGCAGTCATAATGTTGCAAGCGGCTGACCAATCGCACCAGCCAAACAAAACGCATTGCTAGCGGAATCTCAGAGCACAAGATGCAGCTGGCGAGTCACTCGCATGTCCAACCGGACAGCCAACAGTCACCTTAATCTCAGGTGCCCTTCCGCTTTCAGAGACAGAGTGCAGCTTTCATGTCCAGATACTATAAATATGCATAACTAATTATTCAAGCTATGCTACTGTAATCCGCCTTCACATCCACTTCTACTAATTTTGATTCGAGAGTGCGTCACGAGCTGTCAGTTTCGAATCAGCCATACAAATACCTAGGAAGGATAATGTAACACCTACTGGGCTTAAGCGATCACGCATTGAGTACCACTACCATTGTGACTTCCAGCGGCTTCCTCATTTCGAGGAGCTTCGGAGGTTTGAGCGGCGAAAGCAGCAACGTTGTTGAAGATAGCAGTGAAAGCGTCCATTGTAATGGTTTAATTTGGTTGTGGTTTGTTTGGGTTGGAGAGGTTTGAAAGGCTTTGGAGTTTGTATTGTTGTGTTTGATTGAAGAAAAGAAAAGAACGTACTGATTCATGAAGGGGTATTTATATATCTTTGTTCATCAATATATTTGTAAGTAATAATTCGATTTATTCAGTATAAAAAATACAATAAAGAATAATAAATTCGGCATCATGTTTTGACTTTTTTTTTGGTGATTTTTATTGTTCTTCTTGCCGAAATTATTGAGAACAATAAAGAAAATATTCAATTTGAAGATGTTTTATTCAGGATAATCATTTTTGTTCACTTTGGAGAACAATAGATAAATATTTTCATTTAACGCGGAATTATAAGTTGAAGAACATGTATATTGTTCTATTGTGATTCTTGCATACATCCCTTAATGTATATGTTTATTGTTCACATACTTTTGTATTGTATGCAAGTTGACATATACAGCGAATTATATTCATAAAATACCATAAGAAGATGAACAATAAAGATGAAATCGAATAAGAACAATAGGCAAAAAAACTGTGGTATAAATGGTCCCTTTGTTCCTGATCGACCCGGTTAATTATATCTTCCGAAACATGAAACTTCATTAAAGTACTCTTTTTGTTCATTTTTTATTGTTCAAAGAATGCATAATGCATATTGTGTGAAGACGGATTGAAAGAACAATGAAGTGTAGATTCATATTATATTTGTAAGCAGACTATGCTTTGTATATGATCCACCCCATTTCTGTTATACACAAAAAGAAGTAATAACACCTCGTTTCATCTCTTGTACCCTTCCCTCTTCATCTTCTCGTTTGTAATTGATCTAGAACGATTTTCTCATGCCAGTAATCTTTTGTTTTTGTATGATCATCGGCCGAATTAAATGTTCACGGCACTATGAAAAGTCTGTCAGCTCGGCCGGTCTATGTAGACGATAGACATAGTTCAAATTTACCGATAAAGTAGGATGTACGCTACTGAATCTTCACCTCCCCCATCCATATTCAATATTTTGTCTCTATAACTATTGTCAGTATACTGTTTGATCTTATAAGAGAACCAAGTGAACTCACGCAGTGACCACGGATACTTTGTCATCTATGCATGGACTAACGTCAATCTCCAAATAACCAATACAAGTTCAGCTGAAATCGTCAACTCACCATCGAATTTAAACCATTCCTCTTCACCTGATGCTTGAGGTACATCACTCTCTTTCCTCGTCCATCCGATATAATGACCTATTCCGATGTTAGCTTTGAACGTGATGCTCTGATATGGCAACGATAAACTTACCGGAATCCGCTGAGGCTCCTTTATGCGTTACCATAGCTATTTGATGATTGTCAGCAACGGACATGCTTACGCGGCCAGGTCATGTAAAGCAGCAAAAGCGGGAGAAACGGATGATGGCCAAATGACTTACCATAAAGTTCATACATCCCGGAAACATTCGTGTCGTCTGCAATTCCCTTCTCCTTGACCAATTCAGCTATCTTCTCCCTTTCATCTCTTCTAATGTCCACCTCTTTTGTAGCATCGTCGCTAGTCGCTTTTCCTGCATTCCTCTTAATAATCTTAGCCCTATCATCCCGTTCTTTGAGTATTTGCTTGACGGCTGAATTTACCGGTTGAAGCTGTGTTCGGACTTCTTCTGTTGCCTGTAAAGCCAACTCAACCGATCAGCATAAGGTGAAAAGGAACGGCTGATAAAAGGCAAATGGGGGTGAAGCTAAGGACTTTTGTTTATGAGCGACTTACCAAGTCGATGGTATCCAATTGTAATGGGAATTTGACTTTTCTCATGATTTTGGCTTTCTTCCTGATTATGCATGTTTGTTAGAGTCGATTCAGATCCTCCTTAGGAATAAACTGGTAGAGACTTACTGGATATCCCTTCGCCAGTAGAACCTTACCATATGAACAACTAAATTTTGAGGTAATCTGGATATACGAGATTCACTAAATTGAATATGTGAAGATCAGCGTCTCATGTGACTTGCTTCAAAGGATACTGGAGATTCGTTACAACAGGCGAGCTGTCCTGAGAGAAATTCCTGAATTCCAGACTCACGATGAATATGCAGCCATTCTACCTAAACTTGGGCTTGTCTTTTCTATCTGCTGATTTAAGCTCTATCACATATAGCTACATCAGCCTCCCGTCGACAAGTCAACAGAATTTAGAAACTCACATCAAGTATACCAGAGACCAAGAAATTGGTATTTATAGATATGTTACATTGCAGTTTCAACTGTCTCTCTTTGCTGGTTGTAGCTGGTTCTTCAGGTGCTTCAACACACTGTAATCTATACCAATTACACATCAGCTCATGACAAGCGTATGTGAAGGGGCTCACTGGCCAATATTATAGACTCACTTCGACGTCAATTCAAGACCCATCATCTTGTCCACAGCGTTCTCATCTCCATTTGATCCACCTAAACTCAATTTCAAAGCTGAAAGAAGTTGCGTCCAAGCTTCATCGGCATCTAGAACAATGATGAACTATTAGTTTGACACTTGCAGGGCAGATAAGGTGGATTATCTCAAAAAAACTTTAAAGATTGGATTGTAGAATTCACCTTGTTGAGAATATCTTCCGGCATTATCAGTCTCAGCAAATTGAGGAGCCAATATTCGAAGATTGCTCAATACGTTGAATGGCGCAACCGCATCAGCAGTTTGGTTCAATCCACTGAACAAGTTCTTGAGGGAATTGGTGACCTTTCCTTCTGGAGAATTAGCGGTTGTGGAGTAGCTAAAATTATACGAGAATTAGCAAGATTCTGGAACGTGAAGGATAGATGAGGAATCCGACATACGAATCTAAGGCTACGCTCAGCTGAGGTATAGTTTTCAATGCTTGTAAAGTTGAATTCAGGTAACATGTCTGACCCAAATTGATCAAGCCTGCTGGATTTCCTTCCTAATGCGCGAAGGGTGCAGACAATCAGCTTCGTCCAAAACATCAAGTATGAGGAGAACATCCAAATATTTGCAGCTGTAGGGGAATGAGGGATGTCATCCTAAGCCAACACTCACAGCTAAAGCGACTTGATCTTGATCCATATCCTCTAAGAAAGTGATTTGTTCCGTCGGTGCAGTTGGTAATGGTCCAGCAGTACCGATAACCTGTTCTCACTTTATCAGTCCTTTGATCTGATAACCTCAATTGAAGGAACATACAGTGATATTTTGATCCTATATAAAGAGTTTTGTTAGCTACATTACATAACTTTCCAAGAGGCATATGTCAGCCTTACAGGTTTCAATCCTAATTTAGAAAGATCCGCATCATCCTACAAATCCAATCGTAAATCAGCTTTCTCAAGTGGAGATTGTCGTGATGTCATGGATATACCTTCAAAATTCCTTTAATCATAACCTTCATTCGGTCTACCGAAATCAAAGATCTAGGTCAACATGATATTTCTAATCGTTCGAGCAACGTCAATATGACTAGCTTACCTGTTGGGACTCCTGTGACTTGGTATATAGCATCTTTAAAGATACTAACGCTCTTAGAAGGATCAACTTCAATGAGATGAGTTTTACCTGAATGTTTGATATTGACTGGTAAAAGATATATCAGTTTCCCTGCCAATTAAAAAGGAGGAGGTCGGAAGAAGTATCGATGGATGCTCACCTTTCATACTGTGTGTTCTAGTAGCTGTCATTGAATATTCTAATACAGAGTGTAGAAATATGAGAAACAACGTTGAAATAAGATGACAGGCAAGTAAGGATTTTCTGGATTGATCTTCGCTGGCGCGTCACTGTGCGGAGTCTCCATCATTTGATTCAAAAATCAATCCTTGAGTCAGGTGGCGTAATTTCTTTCAACAGATATATCAATCGGTGAACGAATGAACAGTACTTTGACGACAGGATCATATACACGTAAGAATGCATATACTACTAGCTATCGAATTATGGACTTGTATACAAATGTTCGCTTGATTCGTAACCTGATTTAGCTATTTATCAAAGCTATTTTAATCATCTCTTCTTTCTCTCTCATCGTCTTTGTCTTTTTCATCATCAAGGGCTCGAGTTTTTTTGACCGGAGATGCAGAGGCAGTACCATTTCTACTCCTATCATCTTTGATATCCCTTCGCGTAGGAGGCGGGGATTCGCTTCGTCTGGAATCTCGGCCGTTTCCATTTGTTGGAGAAGGTGATCTTCTTCTGTCAGCATCACCTTTCCTTGACTTATCGTCGGCTTCATCGTCGTAATCTCTTCCTCTTCTTGGAGGGGGGGAAGGAGATCTCCTTCGAGGTGGAGGAGAAGGGGATCGTCTTCGAGGTGGAGGAGATCTTCGACGATCTCTACTGTCGCTAATTCTGTACCAACTTGTCAGTTGTTGGCTCTGCTATTGCATCCGCAGATGCCAACTCACCCATCATGTCTCCATTGAGTGCTCGGTGGTCTCTTAGCCCATTGTACAGTTATCTTTTTACCATCAATGGATCGACCGTGCCTTTGGGAATTAAACACATCAGCAACGATGAAAATAAGCACATCTCTACCTCGATTAAATCATCATACTCACATATCATAGTAAGCATCCTCAGCATCATCTTCTCGTCTAAATTCCACAAAGGCAAAAGCTAACGAATGATCGTAAGACGTAAGCTATTTGTGCGTCAGGCGATTGGCAATGTTGCTCGTAGACCGCGAAGTTCGCTCAAGTATTTCTCGAC
Organism: Kwoniella pini CBS 10737; assembly: GCF_000512605.2. Classification (NCBI taxonomy): domain Eukaryota; kingdom Fungi; phylum Basidiomycota; class Tremellomycetes; order Tremellales; family Cryptococcaceae; genus Kwoniella; species Kwoniella pini. The sequence continues at coordinate 587,399 of NC_091717.1, read as the reverse complement.
TTCTCCCGGTGGTTTGCAGAACCGGGACCGCCATCGATTAGCAAGAGGATATTCCTTTCGTCAAGGTGATCGATCGGTCGCCAGAGAGAAGTAACAAGAAGAAGACGAAATATCGTTTGTAAGGAGATTTAGTCTCATTGCCAATTCGGATCGATGTCTTTGTAAATTAAAGAATGAGAACCCAGTCACACAAGTACCATCTCTAAAGGCAGCGAAAATGGTTCGGAAGAGAAGGGGTGAGGGACTGATTGGCAGAGAAGCGGGGCGCGATGTACAAGAGGATAATTACTTACGAGATGAAGAAGGGGTTTTTAAAGCTGGAATATCACATCTAATCAATCTCCCATATCTCTCGAATTCATATGCTAAATCTCTAGCTCGGAGATTACCGGCGAAGCCAGAAACGTAAAGGACGCTACGACGAAGGACGCGATATCAGCTTCCATCAGAGTAAATTACGAGGAAGGCGGCATGGATTAGACATACGTTCGGTTCTGCGTGGACATCAGGGTTTGTCAGCAGTTCATCTCAAGCCCGTACAGAAATTAGGTACTGCACAGTTGATTACTCACCATTTTTTGTGGTTTCCAGGCGACCCTCTGTAGTGATAGGTTTACGACAAGGAATAATGATGATGAGAAGATTGTAGAATAACAACATTGCTTCTCCAACTTCAGGAGACATCATCACTTTTATTCAAAGGACATTATCCATGGAAGCGGTTACCTCCGCTGGAAAGGACGATATAAGAACACCGGAGTTATGCGGTATATAGTGATTTGGCACTTGTACAAGTAGTGATGAAATGTGAAACGTGGTTTAGTAAGAAGTGGAGGTTGACCGGTGTTTCAGAATTCCACCTTTAATCGTTAAGGGTGGAAAAAAAAGAAATCATTCACAAGAAATACCAAGCAAAATTCACATTTCATAAGATCACATGCATACATCTCTGACTGACGATTACACCATTTTTGAATATGCATGAGATGATAACGAGAGTGATCAAGATGACAATGACGAGATGAAGCGGGAATGAATACAACGTAAAGATAATTAGGGATAGGTGAGTTCGATTTATACACACAAGCCGCATTAACGCACAGCCTCCGCCTCATACAATCATACAATTATACAACACTAATAAAACAACCTTTGTTCCAATTCAATTCACACTTTACAATTGTTCCATCCAAAATTTCATTCCTTTTTCACTTTATTCTGTCTTTTGTATACGTATTTTCGGGTTTCTTCTTCTTCCTGGATCGAAGATTTCGTTTGTCTGATCAAGATACATTGATACCACATTCTTTCATTATAGTTGCCGATCATCGTCATTGTTCACTGCTTCGATCGCCTTTACATCACAAAATTGTCATCGTATCTGGTAGAAGTCAAGATGTCCGCTGCCGGGCCTTCACAAAGCAGGGGAGGATACAGATTTGAGGGAGTAACGGACTTGTGGTATGTCGCCCGGTGGTCTAGACCATTTGAGAAGTTAAAAATAATTCGCTAATTTGGTCATATGAATAGCACGTTGGGAGCCACTCTAGCAGAAGATACAGTCCTTGCTACACTCCGAGAACGATTCCTCATATCTCAGCCATACACTACTTTATCCCCTTCATCGTTGATATCAGTCAATCCGCACGCATACTTGCCACTCAATGGAGATGCTTCCTTACAAGATTATGTAGCGGAGTATTATAGATCACAAGTTGACGATGAGACTTCTAGGGAAAGGGATCCGGAATCATCAACTAAGAGCAAGAACAGCGGATTAGGACCACACGTCTTTCAGCTGGCATTGGATGCATTATATAATATGAGGAGAACAAGGCAAGACCAGATCGTTGTGCTTAGGTAAGTCGATTTGTTGTCATGACTGTTATGGGATGAAGAAGCTGAACATTGCCGCTTACGATCTGATAGTGGATCGGTAGGGTCTGGTAAAACGGAGATCAGAAGATTAGCTATCAAAGCTATATCCGAAGTCAGTGTAGCTGCCCCAGGGAAGAAAGGATCCAAAGTCGGTAGTCAGGTTGCCAACGCCCAGGTAGGTTTTTTGTACTCTATAGCGCCGTCCATCTGTATCAACCGCTCTTATCTGTGGGAGATTGTGACTAACCTTTCTCTCTCAGTTCATCCTCGAGTCATTCGGTAATGCACATACACTTACAAACGACAACGCCTCCCGTTTCGGCAACTACACTGAGCTCCAATTCAACGATCGAGGTCGGCTAGAAGGGCTGAAGACTATCGAGTATTACTTTGAACGGTCAAGAGTATCACAAACTCCTTCAAGCGGTGAAAGAAATTTTCACGTATTCTACTATCTAGTTAGCGGTGTACATGGTGAAGAGAAATCGTTCTTGAAATTGGAGAATATCAACTCTTACCGATATTTGCAAAGTCGAGTCAGAAGAACAGGGACCGATGATCGATCGAGATTCGAACAGCTCAAACAAGCTTTCAAAACCGTTGGACTATCGAATCGATTAGTTGCTCAGGTCTGTCAACTTCTAGCTACGATCTTACATATCGGTAATCTGCAATTCGAGACTGGCGGGAACCAGCATGAAGGAGCCATTGTGACCAACTTCGAAACCCTTTCAACTGTCGCTGAATTCTTAGGTGTATCTCAAGAAGCTCTTGCAGAATTATTTTCTTTCAAAACGGTTTTGATGAAGAAAGAGGTATACACGACTTTCCTGGATCCCGAACAAGCAGAATCAGTACGGGATGAACTCGCTCGAACACTCTACTCGTTACTCTTCTCTTGGCTAAACGAACATATCAACCAGAAATTATGCAAAGATTCTTTTGGATCTTTCATCGCTCTATTAGACTTACCAGGTATGCAGAATAATCATGGACCAGTAGCTATGTCCAACTCGCTTGATCAATTCTGCTTCAACTTTGCGAATGAAAAGGTCCAAAATTGGGTCTTACATCGAGTTCACGAAAACACGCTGGAAGAAGCTAGTAAAGAGAAACTCACCGCGACAAGGACACCGTATTTCGACAATTCCGAATGCGTAAAGATGTTGTCCGATAGTAAAGGTGGGTTAGTGAATATCATGGATGACCAAGCTAGAAAGAAGAAGAACGAGTCTCAATTCTTAGAAATCATGGCTAAGAGATTCACAGGACATGCCTCCTTTTCCCTTTCAACCCAAAGTAGAAGTGGTAATTCAACTTTCACCATAAATCACTATGATGGACCAGTCACCTATACTACAGAGAATTTCTTAGCAAGAAACGCCAATGAGACTTCTGCCGATATTTTACGTCTTTTGAGAGGTACTACCACCGGTGCTCCGGTAGTGTCAGAACATCAGGGATCAAATAACCCATTCATCAAATCTCTCTTTTCCTCTAAATCAATCGCCACCCAAGCACATCCTAGAAACGACGATGAGATCGTAGCTGTCCAACAACCTGTAAGACCTATGCGAGCTCCATCAACTCGACGAAGGAAAGGTAGACCACTCAAAGCGGTGACGGAGATAGAAGAGGAAGAAGGCGAAGATGATGAAGTTGGAGGAGGTAATGACGGAGGTAATGCCGGAAAATCATTAAATTGTGTAGCGGGTCAACATTGGTCAGCTTTAGATACGTTACTTCAGACTTTTGATCAAGCTCAACCTTGGTTGATCTTTTGTCTGAGGCCAAATGATAGTCAACTGCCCTCACAAGTCGAAATTAGAAGTATGAAATCTCAAATTCGGTCTCTCGGTTTGACCGAGATGGCTCATCGACTGCAAAACTCGTACGAAGTCAGGATGACCCACTTCGAAGCGTGTGATAGGTATGCGGAGGAGTTTGACATCAGGGGTATATTGAAAGGTCCTTCGGATGTGGATAGACTACAAGATCTCAAAAGGGTATTGGGACTTAGCGATAGTCAGATGGTCATTGGGGCGAACAGAGTGAGTCATATCCTATGGAAATCATATATCGTGCCAGCTGATGACGTTTCAAGGTGTTCCTATCACATTCTATCTTCCACCGCTTCGAAGATCGTTTGCGAGCTGAAGAGAGAGATGAACAGCGACATCGACGGGAAGATATGGAGTATCTTGATGACAAAGATCGGAAAGTCGACCCCTTCTCACCGTACAACAATAATCGAGATATCTCCCCTGCTGCGTCTCCTGCTCTAGGGTATTCTGATCCTTATCTGCAGAATGAGTCCAATGTAGAACTTCCCTTAGTGGATCACGCTCAGCCTCTTCGTCAAGACTCGCCAGACGACTTTGATGAAATTAGAGGATTCGCCCCTAGTCAGATCACTAGTCAATTTGGTGACTCCAATTCAAATATAGGTACCGAAACTTATGCACCTTCGAGGAACATGTTCAGGGATTTCGATCATAAAGATGAGAAAGACGTGCTTGATCTTGAGCCTCAGGATGGGGAGATCACGGAAGAATATAAGGAATCGATAGCGAGAAGAAGATGGGTTTGGCTTTGTACCCTCCTAACATTCTGGATTCCTGGTTTCCTTCTCAGCAAGATTGGTGGAATGAAACGTCAAGATATTCGACAAGCTTGGAGAGAAAAGTTAGCTATCAACATAATCATCTGGTTCATCTGTGGTTGTACCGTCTTCGTCATTGCTTTCCTCGGCCCATTGATCTGTCCCACCCAACATGTTTACACTCTAAGTGAATTATCAAGTCATAGTTATAAGAACGACCCCAATAACGCTTTCACTGCTATTAGAGGAGAAGTTTTCGATTTATCACAATTCGCACCGACTCATCTCACGGCTGTATCCGTCGTTCCTACCAAGAGTTTAATGCAATATGGTGGACTAGACTCAACGAGCTTGTTCCCCGTAGAAGTAAGCGCTTTGTGTGATGGATACGGTACCAACACTATTAGTCCTTATGTGACCCTTGATTCTACCAACACCTCCGACGTATTCATGCAATATCACGACTTTCGAGCCTACACCAATGATTCTCGACCAGATTGGTATGCTGAGATGATGATAATGATGAGACATAGATTTAGAGTCGGTTTTATGGGATATACTAAGAAAGATGTCAAGAAAATGGCGAGCTCTGGTCGAGCAGTTGCAATTTACGATAATTTGGTATATGAAATGACTACATATATTCAACAGAACGGAGGTGGTCTGAAAGCGCCCAATGGTGTGTCTTTGACCACTGAAGATCAAGCTTCCAGACAGTTCATGGCGCCTCAAGTGGTCGAATTGTTCACCTACAATGCAGGAAAGGATATTACGGCTCTTCTTGACGGACTTTCCGGAACTGCCGGTCAAGATCTGGTAAACAAACAGAAAGTGTGTTTGAGAAATCTCTTCATAATTGGAAAAGTTGATTCAAGAGATTCACCTCAATGTCAATTCTCTACCTACATCCTCTTGGCCTTATCCATAGTTATGGTTGCAATCATTGGATTCAAATTTTTAGCTGCTTTACATTTCGGTTCTTCAAGAGCGCCTGAGAATCATGATAAATTCGTTATTTGTCAGGTACCATGTTATACCGAAGGAGAAGAATCTCTGCGACGTACTATCGACTCACTAGTCAGATTAAAATATGACGATAAAAGGAAATTACTCATGATTATTTGTGATGGAAATATTAAAGGATACGGAAATGATAAACCCACACCTGCGATAGTATTGGATATCTTAGGGGTTGATCAAAATTCTGATCCTGAACCTCTTTCTTTCCAGTCACTTGGAGAAGGAAGTAAACAACATAATATGGGTAAAGTTTATGCTGGTTTATATGAATGTGCTGGACATGTTGTACCTTACTTGGTGGTTGTTAAAGTTGGTAAACCTACAGAAAGACCTAAACCTGGTAATCGAGGAAAGAGAGATTCTCAAATGATAGTCATGCATTTCCTCAATAAGGTGAGCACGGTTTATTTCCCGTCCCATTCGTTCACATCTGATGAACTCTGCTGATGATGGCCAACGCGGCGATAGGTCCACTTCAATGCACCCATGAATCCGCTTGAATTAGAGATGTATCATCAGATCAAGAATGTTATAGGAGTGAATCCAAGTTTCTATGAATATCTGTTCATGGTCGATGCGGATACAACCGTCGATGAGATGTCTTTGAATAGATTGGTATCAGCGTGAGTAGGGAGCAATCTTATCCATATATTGTATCCGCTAATGCTTGACGCATGGATGTAGGATGATGCATGATAAGAAGATTATCGGTGTTTGTGGGGAAACTTCCATCGCCAATTCCAAGCAATCGATAGTGACTATGATGCAGGTGAGCTGCACAAAGCCCATTGACATATGTACATTGATCGCAAGCTCACTTTGGACTTTCATCAGGTATACGAATACTTCATCTCGCATCATCTGGCAAAAGCGTTCGAATCCCTTTTCGGTTCGATCACATGTCTTCCGGGTTGTTTCTCCATGTACAGACTTCGATCCCCTGATACACATAAACCACTATTCATTTCGAATGGTATCATACAAGATTATTCAGAAAATCGAGTCGATACTTTACACTTGAAGAATTTGTTACATTTAGGAGAAGATCGATATCTAACCACTTTAGTTTTGAAACATTTCAACGACTACAAGACCAAATTTGTTAGAGATGCCTACGCTCAGACTGTCGCTCCTGATCAAGGTAGTGTGTTGCTTTCACAAAGAAGAAGATGGATCAATTCTACAATACATAATTTGGCAGAATTGGTCTTTTTAGATCAACTTTGTGGTTTTTGTTGTTTCTCTATGAGATTCGTGGTTTTCATTGACTTGTTATCTACAATAATCGCACCTGTAACGGTGGCTTATGTGAGTAGTCTTGTTTCCATTTCATACCATTTGAATAGGTTCAGGAGATTATAGATTGCTGATTATTTATTGAAAGATTGTCTATTTGGTTTACCTGATTGTCAAAGAAGGAAAATCAATACCCACACTCAGTATTATCATGTTAGCTGCCATTTATGGATTGCAAGCTTTAATCTTTATATTTAGATTAAGGTGGGATATGGTAGCCTGGATGATCTGTGAGTTGACACTCCTCCGTCTCTTGCTCTTTGAGGTATATATCTTGGTTACTAATGAACGGAGATTATTAGTCTACATTGCTGCTATTCCATATTTCTCATTCTTTCTTCCGTTATACTCGTTCTGGAAGATGGACGATTTCAGTTGGGGATCCACTCGATTGGGTAAGTCCGTCATTGACAATCATGAAAAAAGTTTAACTGTTAATTCTAATTTCTTTTATAGTTGTGGGCGAAAAGGGTAAAAAGATTGTCATTCATGTGAGATGCACTACTATGTAGATTGCTATGGCTGTACTAACAATAATTGCAATAGGACGAAGGTAAATTTGACCCTCGATCGATACCGCTCAAGAGTTGGAATGACTATGAGTGAGTTCAGGCGTTAAATTACGAGAAATTCCGTCAACTGACCGAGTGATGCGTTAGAAACGAATTGTGGGATCAAGAGTCTGTTCACTCCGGCTCGTATATGCCACCAGTGAAAGGTGAATACGATTCTCGCCCAGGCTCAGCATATGGGTACGACAATTACGATTCGAAATCAAGAGTACTCTCACCTTCTGGGTCTTATGGTGATTTACGAGCTCAATCAAGAGGTGGATCAATGTACAATGAGGTCGGAATGGGAGTACCACAATTACCTTACCAGAATAGGGATATAATGGGAAGTCCAATGAATTCCAATAATCATTTACCGCTCGGTGGTGGCGATACTCGATCAATGTATGGGGATAACAGGAGTCTATATGGTCAACCTTTGAATGTTGATCAAAGAAGTATGTATGGAGGATCATTTTATGCAGGACAACCTAATTTCGATAATCAGAGAAATTCAAGTTATTCACTTCATAGTAATATGGGAATACCAACACAAATGATCATGGGAAATAATATAATTGGATTAAATCAAAGAAATTCGTCTTATTCAACTTATAATCCACCTACTGTTCAACAACCACAAAATCAACAACAAAGAATAAATTCAATATATGATGAAAATCAAAATAAACCAATTACAAACTTTTTAGGTGATACAGGTATAAATTCTTCAATAAATCAAAATGATAATGAAAACGATAATGGTTTTGATAATTCTTCTATTGGTTTAACATTAGGTCCACAAGGTATAACTGAAAATCAATTAGAAATTTCTATACGTAAAATTATTGAATTAAATAATAATAATTTAGATAATTTAACTAAAAAAATGGTTAGAAAAAATTTAGAAAATGAATTTAAATGTAATTTAAATTCTAGAAAAGAAAGTATAAATAGAATTATTGAAGTGATTTTAGCTGGTAAGTTTTTTTTTCCTCCTTGACAAGTTAAATATTTTAGTAAAGATGGGATAATTGATTTGATTCTTTAATATTTGTAGAACAATAATGCCTTTACGTCTGATTATAATTTCCCTCGATCGTTTGATGAATATGAAAATTAATGGACAATTTGCAACAAAACTCAATTTACGATTCATGATATAACCATATATATTCTCTCAATTCTTATCATTTTCTCTTCATAATAGTTTCGCTTATATGTTTTTCTTTTCATCAATGCATTGAAATCTTTTGGCATGATTACATAGATTGTCATGGGTATATTATCCAAGTGCAGGGTATTGTATGAAGTCCTCTTTACTTATAACCATCTTTCATTGAATTTGCCTATTAGATTTGATGGTTGACCTGGTGCTTGAATGCTATACAGCTAATGTTGATGGATTTTTCGATATTTCAATAACAACTTGTCAAGGCGGAGCGGTATTTATCCTTTATATGTTCCGGCAATATTTTTTATAATATTCGTCTTCGCTGAGGATATTCTCGAAATAAGTAATGTGAATTCTCATAACTTTACAATTTGCGGAATTGTGAAGACCAATTCAAATCTAATACCTTGATTATAAAACAATTGTATGAAAATTAGGAAAAACTAATTCTTCAACAAGTGTTTTTCTAATTACATCAACAATAAATCTTTCAACTTTTCCAACATTTCTTAAAACATGTACATCTGAATGTCCAATTTCACTTTCAATTTGTAAATTTTTTAAAATTTTCATTCCAATTGGAATTTTTTCATAATCATTATTATTATTATTATTATTATTAAATATACTATTTCTTCTTAAATTTTTTTCTCCTTTAAAATTTAAATCATTTTCAAATTCATTTTCATCTTCTTCATTATTATTATTATTATTATCATTATTAGAAAATTCTTGATTTAATAAAGTTAAATGTAATCTATTTTTTTCATTTGAATAAGCTAAAATAATTTCATTTTTAATTTCAAATCCTGTTATATTAATTTTTAAAGGTAAAGACATGAATAAATTTGAAGGATAATTAACTTGTAAAGAAGTTATAAAAGTTAAATTTAAATTTGATTTAAAATTTAAATTTAAATGTAATTGAATTGAAGGTAAATTCATTTTCGAATTTTTTCTAATTGAAGATTCATTTGATATTTTATTTGAAATTTGTGCAGGAGGTGAAGAAGAAGAAGAATTTGATAAATTTAATTCAATTTCATCTTGATTATGATTTTGTTTAGTATCAATAGTTTCTTCTTGATTATTATTTAATTCTTTTATTAAATTTTGATTCAAATCATTTCTTCCCAAAATAGATTGTGTAGTTTGTCTAGGAAATGAAGCTATTGAATTAGAACGTCTACCTAATCCAGGTGAAAATAATAAAGATGATGAATTATTTTTTAATCCTTCATATATATTAGAATTAGAATTAGAATTAATATTTAAACTAGATGAATTAGGATCAAAATGAAATGGAATATAAGATTTTCCTGAATTTATTGTTGAACCTGATTTTGATCTTTCTCTTTCTGTTATTAGATTATTTGAATTAGAAATTGATTTATGAGATATTCCAGGTTTTTTATATTTAATTGAATTTGAATGTTCATTAGAATCTTTTCCTCTTGATAATAATTGATTTTCATTTTCATTTTCATTTTTATTTTTATTTAAAAAATCTTTATTTATATATTCATAATTTTCTTCATCTAATTCACTTTCTACACCCATTTTTTCGATTCTATGCCTTTCATCTTCTTTAACTTTTTTAATTAATTCTTCTTTTTCTAATTTTTCTTGTAATTCATCACCTTCTTCATCTCCTTGATCAAATACTCTCCAAACATCTCTTATATCTTTAATTTCTAAATCAGGTCCTAAATCACCAAATGAAAATGAAGTTACAGTTATAGGTCCAATAAATGAAGGTCTTTTTGAAGTTTGTAATTGTTCATTAAGTAATATTATTAATGATTCAGATAATTCATTTGTTATTTCTTCATATTCTTCTGTATTTGAATATTGTCCAGATGAATTTCTTGATGTTGACGGTATGGGGTTTGAATTACCGGTTGAAGTTGATGAATCGCAAGGAGTATTAAGAAGAGACCAATTTATATCTACTGACATTTTGTCTTGAAAACACGAGGAGGGCACAATCTGTACTATCGACTATAAAGCATAGTGAGATTGAGGAATATAACAAAGGTCAACGTCAAATGGAACGCAGTGAGATGACGTGAGAGGATAAGATCAATAACATCTGTCGAAATCAGTCGGCCAAGAAAAAGCGGCAGGTACAGATGCTTACGTAATATACACGTCTACTCTTTTAAGCTTAAGATAAGGTCTTCAACTGTTAGAAAATAGTGGTATATTTGTGGTAACATGCCGTGAACTCGAATCACCACGGCGAACTCTCGAGAATCACAAGCACAGTAAAATTTCCTAGATGTTCTAAGATGCACCAGTGTCCGAGATCGTTCTATATGATTGCAAAGTCTTGGGCAGTACGAATGACTATTCCCTTTTACCCATAATGAATTTAACGAATAGCAGTATGTTATTTTCTGGCTAGAAAGCATGATTTCTCGACTTTTTAGCTTAAAGAAGGGTGCGACTGCATGAGGTATCGGTAAGTTCACACTGATATGTGTGTCATTCAACGTAGGTACCAAACGTGAAACATTTGTTTGGGATTCCCACATTCTGTTGTGAACCTACATGTCCTCGCAACCTTTCTGCATTCTCATATATATGCTACTTTCGATTTTTATTTCTACTGTTCTCATTTAAGATATATCCAAGTTCTCAACAGTATATACTATTTTATTGGTTCATTTCGAATCAAAGCAAATACAGTACAATACGAAATAGTCACCTCAATACCGACAAAATGTCTTATAGGTTTACTTCGAGACTTTATGGAAATGCTGTAAGGCGGAGTCAACATCAGGTAACTTCATCTGATCGTCTCACTGATGGTGAATCAGCAAAATCTTGTTCAAACCTCGCTGATACAAGTATTTAGTCCATTCCACTTGCAACCCTCGCACTTGTGGGTACGGTCAGCTTTGTAAGTTTTGCAACCATCGCCCATTTTTGGAATGCTGTTAATTTGGAAAACATGGTACGTGCTTTGTTCATACTATGTGACTACTTTCGCACCGTGTTGACTTCGCTGCAGCGCAAACTCGATGAACTCAGAATGTCATTTAAAGGTGAAGGTCAAGGACAAAGACAGGCATTGGGCTATCGACTCGATGACATTGAACGAAGACAGAATACTATTAATCAAGCCATTCTCAACTTGGAAAAGGTATGTGAGCGGTGTCATGCTAGATCGGACAAAGTGTGATGTTCGTTGTCAATCATAAATTGGTATAATCAAGTAATCTGTTATAACTTCGCTTTGTAATTTGTAATCTAGTGTAAAAGCGCAGTAGTCCCATTAATTCGGTCTCGGTCGTCAATAAACAAAGGTACCATGATTGTCGCGTTTGTATTGAATATGTAGATGACCGAAATATTACTAGTATGTACCCTATATGCACCTTTATAATCAGAAGAAGGCGTGTTTATTCGATTGTGATCAAAGAGGACGTGGTCGTACGAGGTTCGGTTAAGTGTATGCATTATGCTTGGTGATATTTCGGAGAATTACCGTCGGGCAGCGGTCATCCGGCTGATTACGAGTAAAATGTTTGTTGTCGTACCATGATTATGATTAAAATCTTACGATGAGATAATCCTTATCCTTTTGCGTAAACAATCAATTTCATAATCTTGTCAACTCTTCTTTCACGACTCACACATCTATAATCATCATCAGCCCCTTACTCTATATCATTTCAATCTTCACTATCTGAAATTCATAAACTTCGGTCCCATCTTCACTTTCGATCTCGGTCATAACTTCGGGATACGGCCATCTGTCAACGTCATTTTTCTGACTTTTCGCGGCCGCCATTACGAAATCCGGTCCCCGCGCATAAAGTTTAGCTTTTCAAAACATCAAAATAAAGCAAAGTCTTTTTAAGATTCAAAAATAGCTTGGCAACTAAAATACGACATATTCACTTAGACAAACTTCAACCTTGATAAAGATCGTCATACATAACTTGATTGAATGCTAGAAGAAATTATTCCTTGATGGCACTTTGTTAGTTATTTTATTTCAATATCGCCTAACTAGTTTGGATGTTCAAAACGGATCCGTCCACACTCTTATCCACTCCAACGGTCCAAACTCAAATACGCGTCAGGACTGCGGAAATTTGGATAACAACAACACAACACTACTCTGATGAAAGGAACATTATACCTTACCATTCATCCTTTTGTGCCGGACTTCATTGCCTAGCTTCACAAGCAGATCACATCGGATCCACCTAACAACCAGGATTCTGATGATTGGTAGTCGCTGGTTCGACAATCCTTAGTTTCGTATCACTTCAAGAATAGAATCAAGCTTTATCATCATTTATCAAAGGAAAGAAGTCAGACCGAGATGCCGTTCTTTCAGTCCTTTCAAGATTTCAAAGGTCTAACAAGTAGCATCAACCCTCTCAATCTATTTTCATCCGAACAGCCTTCTAGCTCTTCTCCGTCGTCTTCAAACCCAACTCCCATTGCTACGCCTCAATCAGCTTCAGCTGAAGCTGGACCGGGCCCTTCAACTCAAGCAATGCGTCAACCCTCTACACCCTTCAGTGGACCAACATCATTAGGCCGACCTATCGACAATCGTCAAGTTTATTCTGGACCAATCAGACCATCTTTGAAGCCTTCTCCAACATCTTCTTCCCCTAATTCGTCAGATAGTTCAGATAGTAATGAACGACGAAGGGTTTCAAGGACGAACGTTATGATTGCTGATCCGGAAGTAAGTGGAATACAGGGTCAAAGGGAAAGAAAGCGTAGTCCAAGAAAGGGAAGCAACTCCAGACCACCTAGTTCGATTACCGGATCAACTGGTATAAGTGGTGTTGAAGCCGAGCAGAGATTGAGAAAGAAGAAGAGTCCCATGGAAGTGAGTTTGACTAATACTTTCGCTATCCTGTTAAGTTTTGTCTGCACAACTTGACACGTAGCTAATCTAGTATTATCCATTTAGACATACATCATAGTCAAACCCCCTCCGACTTCCGCGAAAAACCCTTTGAACCTACAAATACAACTCGTCGTGCGACCGAATCGTCCCAGACGAGACCGTTCGGTATCTGGTATATCCAGTAGATCAGATTCAACAGCTGGAGAAGGTATTACGGCCTCTCCATCTCTATCACCTGCAGCTCAGACTGTCGATCTACCAACGGAAGAATCAGACGATACATCCGCCAAAGAGATCATGAACTCTCCAGATACCGTACAGTCGACCAAATCCCAACCCAACGACAAAGGTCTGACCGGATCACCCAAATCAAGCTCCATCCACTCCGAGGGTGCGAATGGTGCTGGTGTGAGACGATCATCCTCCATTAGATCTAGCATCTCAACCTCCACTGCTGCAACTGGTAGTAGTGCGGCTTCGGGCAAGAGAATAGAACCCATGTTCAACTTGGCAGTACACAACGTCATGCAGCCTACAGTGGTCACGGATGCTGCTACTGATGTCAAAGTCGCCAAAGTGAGTATTTTCAAACTGGCTCTTTTTGGAGGTTGCCTGCTGATTGTCCCGCTCAAAGTTTCACAAACGTAACCTTGATATCACTGGTGTTGGTGTGCTAGAACCCTCCGAAGTTTGGCTTCCTACCCATCAACCTACCGGTCTTTTCGCTCCACCCACGCGTCAGACAACAGACGGAGAAGTAGCGCCTCGACAGCGACCACTTTCCCTTGTCTCGCTGACGTCGCCCATCTCACCGACTCTGAGCAGATCGGATGATGGAAAGAGCGGGATACGTGGCTCATTAGACCTCAAAAGTTTCAAGATGGAGAATCTTCGCATAGGCCAAAAGGCGGACGGAGAAAGCAGGACTCGTCAATTTTTCGGCAAGGTATTCAAGAAGAAAACATCTTTGGGTGAAATCGGATTGGCACCTAAGAAGACCAGTCCCTCAGCTTCCTTTTCATCATTCGACTACCCTCCTAGATCAGCTACTTCTACTACACACGACTTCGCTGGCGTAGACACTCTTCATCCAAATATGGCTGCTGCAATCCGAAATCAGCCCAGCAACACTACTGATCTTCCATCATCAATTGGTGTCGGTGCACCTACATTTGGTACGGCACCTTTGGTCGTATCACGCAGATCATCAGGAGCGTTGATCACTCCTGATGGCGCTGTTACTGGTCTTACATCTCATGTCAACTTGGACCTTGAAAACACAGCAACTAGAATGGAGAGATGCCAGTCCTTACCCATTATCCCCTCAAATAGACCCGTTGGGTACACTTGGACAGTTAGGAAGTGGGCTAAGAAGAACGAGGAGGGTTGGGCGGCCCACTTGAAGGCTGCTGCTAATGCTGGATTAGAAATCGTAGGCGGAAATGCGGGAAGTGAGGAAGAGGAAGACGAAGTGGTATTTGAATGGGTCAAACTGAGAGTTCCTTCGAATTCCACTGGTGATGAGATCTTGAGGCGGTATTCTACTACAGGAGCAATCTCACAAAGCAAAGCCAGGGCAAGAAGTCAAACTCGAGCATCATCGGTTCCTCCACATATCAGTCAAGGAGCTGAAGGAATAAACATCAATTCACCAAATACATCGAGAACATCTTTGAATTTACAACCTCCAAAAGCCAAAAGGGAAGCTTCACCTTTCCCACCTTCTTCACCTAATTTAAATTCTTCTAATCAAAATTCTCCATTCAGTTCACCTAGATTAGATGGTAGACCTGAACCAATTCGTCGAATTTCAGGTCCAATTGTTATTGGTTCTGGATCAGGATCAGGTAACAATTCTAGAAGATCATCAACTATAATTGATATTGAAGAAACGAATTCAATTTTACGTGGTGGTGGTGTAGAAGGAGGAGGAGGAGGAGAAACTGAAGAAGATTCAGATCCAGAAGATTCTGAAACTCCTTGGACATGTTCAATTTGGATTAAAAAAACAGGTCAAAGACAATTATTAGGTACTTTAACTCCTGCACCACATCATCCAAAAGTTATTGGAATTTTAAAAATTCCACAAGGATTAAATTCAATTTGTTTAACTGATTTTAAACAATCTTCAACAAATTCAAATTCTGGTTTAAGTTTAAAAGAAGGAACAATTATAAAAAAATTAAAAGAAAATATTTCTTTAACTGAAGAAAATTTAAAAGATGTTGTTTGTGTTACTTCTTTATGGCTTGTAGCTAGAGAAGAATTTAATGGATTAGGAAAGAAAAAATCATCAACTGGATTAGTGGGAGGAGTAGGTGTAGGAGGAGGAGGAGGTAGAAGAGGAACTTATCAAGGTTAAATCAAACAATAATCAAATCAATCACAAATCTTGATTTATTTATATTTCACCTTGTTAGATAGAAAATTATAATTTAAAGTCGTTCTTGTTTGTTGTATATGATGTTACTTGCATTATGCAATTGTTTTGAAGATCACTTTAGCTTTTTCAGGTTCACGAGTTCACGAAGTTGGCTGTCTGGATTATGTTATGGATATTTTCAACACGAATCAGACGCTGTTCTGTTCTCCTTCTTCACAGCGTCTGACTTTGACGTGCATTTTGAACGATGTATGTTCAGCTGGTTCAGCTTGTAATTAACGAGGGAATCCATCTTTGGAGTGGCAGAGAGTAGTTAGAGAGAAGGAGTCAGTTCACGACTCGCCCAGCGCGTCTGATTGATGCCAAGTTGCTACATAAAGCCCTTCGCGGCTTCGCTTCGAGGAGTGTTGTCAAAGGTTTGCAAGTGAATCGTGTTATTAGTATTTCAACCAGAGACCTGTGAATGACGAATTATAATTCGATGAAACGCTTCTTATATCATATATTCATACTTCTGGTCAACTATATGCCACAAAGGTGTCTTCCTTATCTATCCAAACTTTGATTCATTCTAAAATGTTTCGAGGTGGAGTAGATTAAGCGACATCTTTGTTTCTGTTGTCACCAGAGACTGAGAAAGCAGAACTATATCAGCATACCGAACACTTTTATATTGTACAAAGCGAGGACGAAGGCGAAGTGAGGCCAGCTCAAGTACTGAAGGAAGGGGAAGTGGCACAATTGTAAAACGTCAACTTACTGGCATCACCGACCTTTTGGGTGGTGGATTTCTCTTCTTGAGGTTGAACAACAGAAGCAGCAGAGTCTAAAGCACCTTTAACGTAGTCGGTAGCTAAAAAATCGGGCGGGCCAAGTCAGCTACTGACTATGTGAAAGGTGCAATTCTATATTTATGACGACTTACCTTGTTCAACGTACGATTTCTCGGAGTCGGGCTTGGCAGCGGCGGTGACTTTGTCAGTGAGGGATTCACGGCCCTGTAGGGAGCGGAGGGTTAGCCATGTCAAAGGAGGTTGAGAAGAGCATTGACGTGTGTGGAGTGTATAGTTGAGGGAAGAGGGAGCGATAGAGAAAGAAAGGAGAAAGCAGAAAGGAAAGGGAGTTGAAAGGAAGGGTATCTTAAGGATTAAGGAATGATGAACTTACTACGTCGGACATTGTAATTGTTGTTTGTTTGTTTGGGTTGGTTTGGTTAAGAGAGTTTGAGTTTGAAATATGTGTTTGATGAAGAAAAGAAAAGAAAGGAAGGACGTGTTTATGAATCAAAAGAGTGGGGGTTTATATACCTTTTTTAACTTAGGTGGCTACTTCCACGTAGTATGTGTGATTTAACTTTGGCCCTACCATACCATAGCTTATCGCGGTAATAAGATTTCAGTGTCGTGATGGATGACGCACTATTGTACAATTCACAATTAAACAAGCCAATTCATAAAGTAAAGTAGATAACCATTTATAAAATGTCGTCATACATCTACCCAAAACTTACTATAAGTAGTAATTTCAGAAGGTTAGTTACCATTGACCAGGTGATTTCATTTTTTAAACAAATACGTCATTCTTAAGGTGATGGATTTCTAATACTCCTCCTATTCTATCCGTTAATCCTTGACTATTGTAAAAGGCCGCCGAGTAAAAAGACTTGGCCGAAATGGAATCAAATAAAACGACGATCAAAGTGAATTGCGTCATTTATACTAATTAGCTTGGTTCCAGTTAATTCCATCAAAGTAAACACTACTTTCGGTTAATCCCAAAAGGCATATAGCTTCAAAATGAAGATCTAGGAGTCCTAATCAAGAGTCGTCATATATTGAAATACCTTCCATTGGGTAATTCGAAATAGTCGGCACAATTCGGCCCATACAACAGATCTATCCAGAATGTTCATGAGTAGAGCAAAGATGAATGGCAAAATCAGTCACCTGGTCTTCACTGTCATGATGCTTAGGCTGTAGCTGTGGCGTACCAAAATGCAAGGTGGTGATCAAGTATTGCCCCGAGCAGATTTCAAAGTAATTCAGATCGTTGTGAGGTCTAATGAATGCATATTTACATTGTATTTAGACCATGATGTCTAAATGCACGTACGACAACTTATAATATGCTAATTTGACAGTTGCCTCATGATTCAAACTTGTCTATCCTGTTTTAACAAATAGATCATATATTCATAATATCGTGATAAGAAAGTAACAAACAAAGTACTCTGCCCTCCAGGTTGAGGCGCTGGAGGATGTATCGCGAAATACGATTAAACCTTCTGCTTCTGATCTGACCGTAAATTAGATTAACTCTTAACGCAAAAGAAAGCCATTCCTTCTCGAGCTTCACTAACAGCTCTTTCTAATTCCCTTTCATCTTCCATCATCCATTTATCTTCCTTTTTCATATCATTCATACCTATTATCTTCGTTAATCTTTCCCAATTTTGTCTTTTCGCTGTAAGTTTCAACATTGGTAAAGGATTCGAATGTCCAGTAACTACTATAAAAGCAGTATTGGAAGGTAGAGATTGATGTAATTTACTCAATCTATCTGAGAATCTTGATAAAGCTGAATCTAGAGTTGATGAGTCAAATTGATCATTTTGTATTCCTCGATCGTTCCCTTTTGAATGAAACGTCAGCATAACTCTACAGTGTATTATAATGTTCGTATGGTTTTGTCATTTGAAAAGAGCTCTTTTCGACGCCATCCGTAAGATGAACTCGAAGAAGCGATGTCAGAGTAGTGCAGAGCACTGAGCAGGAGAAATTCGATGTTTACACTCACAACCTTGAACATTGGCCAATTCCATCATTCGTCCATACACCAGATCATGCCCTTCTACATTCTCAATGATCTTTTCCACCACTTCATCATCGTCGCTACACCTTATCGCTGTTGTAGCTTTTGATCCGTAAGATGAACGTGGATTACCATAATCTATCAACGCAGAGGTTTTTGGTGGTTTGAATCGATTTAGTCGTTCGAATATCGGTTCCATATTCTCCATTGCATTTCCAAAGTCCGGTCCTAAAAGTCATACAATATGTATTAGCTTGGCTGCTCATATAGTAATCGTGACATGTGATAACTTTGTAGCGTTCCATGGCCATCACATGAGTTGTTTTGAGGAAGATAGTACGCCAAGAATATAAAGAGGAACTCACCATATTTAATCTTCATTTTCAACAAATCTACACAAGTCCTTGCATCTTCCTCAGAATCATGGCCTTTCTCACTCGCTTGAATCTCCTTTTTTAACCATCTTTGGGCTAACCATTTCAAACCAGCTTTAAAAGGTGGTCCACGAGGATGTTTATATATTAAAGCGGTGTCAATACACAGTGGATGCTTTATTCTCAATGCTATCAAGTCGCATTCTAAAGAGTGTCCCAGTAAGATGGTATATGGAGTTATTATTGGATTAGGTCCTGATGATAATGCTTCTTGTATCGATTGTAAAGTATGGGTTGCTGGCTTGAGCTTTTCTGCGGTTATACCTGACCACCTACATGACACAGGCATCAGCTAAATTTTTTGTGATGAAAAGCGAACAATAGCTGAGCTCACTGGGTTCTATAATCGATGATCGGTACTGGCGGTACTACAAATTCATCGAAAATGCTTTCACCAGTCGCAAAGTCTATTATCGATACTCTAGCTAACTCTTGCCCGTCTTCTGACAAAACCTACATGAGTGAGATGAGCGAGAACCAACGATTTAAAATGCAAGGAAATTACTTACCATCTCGCAATCCATCGCTAGTACAGGCCATCTGCCATTATGTGGTGGACTTTTGGCTTGAGGAGTTTCAACCCAAGGATCGTCTCTCTTATTTCCCTTCTTATTACTATTCCCATTCATAGCTGTCGTACTTCCTCCTAAACCAACATCAATATGAACGTCACCAGTACCGTCTAATGGACCTCTCAAAGCCGCTGACAGCGATTCAGGTAAAGTCGACAAGTCAAGTCCTGGTATTATAGGTGTATCCGATGGAGAAATGTAAGATGGTAAGGGATAATCATTATCTATCATTTGGTGAGGGGTGAGGAGGTACAAGAATGGTGGGACGTCGGAGGATGTTGCTGCTTCTAATGAGTTCAAAGATATATCAGCAAATGCGGTTCATCTCGCCATAGTGTTCCAATGATTTGATCTAGCGAGATTAGTAAAATGAAGAGACCAACTTACCTGCTAATTGCTTTGCTTCTTCCTGTTTTTGCTTTTTCAAAGCATCCGGTATAGGACTCATTAGAAGAGTGTTTAAAACAGAATGTAGTTTCCTATCATCTCCAGGTGCTTTTGTTGGACAAGCATATGTAAATAATTTAGGTATTATAGGTACTTTTGCCGAACTTGAAGAACTTGGATCACTAGGTTTAGTTAGAAAAGGCATGCAAGATATTGTTGGAATTTGGTCTAATCCTAGATGATTTGGTAATAATCCTGGAACAAATAAAACTACTGTATGTGAAATAAATGATTTATGCTATTATCAATCCTTCTTTAATTAGCTACAATTTCTATTTTACTTATAGAACAAAAGAAGAAAAATTTACATCAATTTGCATCCAAGATGGTTTATTTGCTTCTGATACTATATAAAGAACTAAATCTCGCACATGCTATTTAGATTAATTAGCTAATTCGATAATTTGTATCTCAAGTTCAAGAATGGATGATGAAGGATATATTAGAACTCACTGCTATCCCTATTTTCTTCCCATACCTAAATTCATTGACGTTATATTGAAAAGAAGGTTTCTTTTTGTCTAACTTCTTCTTCTTCCTCTTCTCTTCCCTTGTAGGAACTTTGGTGAATCCTTCTTCATCCGTAGCTCCTTGATCATTTCCATTTCCATTTCCACTCCCGTTCCCGTCGACCTCGGGAATAGGAGTCTTACGCTTTGAAGTCGAGCTTCCAGGATTCAATGGATCTGCTGACATCTTGGTGGATCCAAGAGAGGTTTCGGAATGGGTGGGGATCAGGCGGGAATGGCCAAGAAGTTTACCAAGATGAAGAATGCGATTTTTTGAGTATTTCTTGAAATTTGAACAAAATGATCGGACACCGGTTAACTTTATCTTGGAATTCTTCAAAACATGATCGAATGATGAGCCTGAAATCGTTCAAATAAAGCAGATTTAGTGATCAGGCTCATTGGATTTGTTATTGTCAATGCGAAAGTGGAGGCGAATCACTCTCTTTCAAGTTGACCGAAGAAAGGCATAAGACGTTTGTTATTTCAGGTGAATACTTTGCTTAGGCAACTCAGTCTTAGATATATGATACCAGGACGCGACAATGAGTACAGAGAAAGGTTAGCTGTATTCTCTTCTAATCAGAAGGATATTGAAGCTGACGATGTCGATCAGTCGAATGCCCAATTTGTTCAACTTTGGTCTCTGAATCAGATATCAACCTACATCTGGATTTGCAATGCCGAGGTAAAGCCAATATCGCTGGACCGAGCTCTACACCTAAGCTAAAGTCACAGAACTCTCAAGAAAAGGGTAATGGAACTATAAGCTCGCCACATGCGGAGATCATCAATTTAGTGGAAGATACACCAACAGCGAAACCTGCGTTGAATGCCCGAAGATCATCAGGTAAAAGTACAGGACCAGTGGCCTCGATATTCAATACAAGTACAAAATCAAAACGCAAGAATTTGTCTCAAGATGAAGATCCATTAGAAGATAAGAAGCCTACAGGTGTATTTGGAGAAGAAGGAAGGATGGAGAAGAAGTCTAAGATAAATCCTTTAGTTGCTAATCAGCCGTGAGCGAGATTCTCGATCATATTGCTACTGGTGTCAATGATCAGGCCTAACGAACATTCTGTTGTCGCTCGTAGGCTAGCAGAACGCTCTCGTCCATCTACACTCGCCTCGTACATAGGTCAAACAGATTTGGTCGGGCCAGGATCTTTACTTCGAGCTAGAATAGAAGCTGGGGAAGGCGTTGGGAGTTGCATACTATGGGGACCTCCTGGCTGTGGGAAGACGTAAGCATGAACGACCGAGCTGGAATGAATGAATATTAGTAATTGAATAGCTGATTGGGGTTATCCAGAACTCTAGCTAGGCTGATAGCTAGGACCGCTGATGCGGATTTCAAGGAGCTATCAGCTACGAGGTGAGCTGGTCTGCATTTAGAGTTCCCTCATGCTATCAGCTAAAATTTTCGCACTTAGTTCGGGTGCTTCGGACGTTCGACAAGTCTTTGAGCAAGCGAAGAATTCGCTGAAATTGACTGGAAGGTGAGCCTGGTGGATGCATAGACTTTTAAATTAGCTGAACAAAGATATCTTCCTGTATTAGGCGGACAATATTGATGGTTGACGAGATACATCGGTGAGATTTTTTCACTGGTGCAAGTCTCATATACAATTCGGGAAAATTTGACACTGACCTATCACTCTTGCGAATGTGTACAGCTTCAATAAAGCTCAACAAGATCTGTTCTTACCCTATGTCGAGAATGGCTGGGTCCAGCTTATAGGAGCCACGACTGAAAACCCGTCTTTCAAAGTAAATGGCGCTTTACTAAGTCGATGTCAGTGAGTCAGTTTTGCCTTTGCATCATTCCCTCTTAAAGTGAATGAATTTAAATGCTGACTGTACCCGTCACAGAGTGTTCACCTTATCTCCTCATACACCTGAATCACTACAAGAAATCCTCGCAAACGCTCTATCCTCCTTACCTGAACCACTACCGCATTTACCTCCTGATCTCATACCATTCTTAGCGGATGTGGCCGACGGAGATGCAAGACAAGCTCTGAATGGTTTGGAATTGGCTTTGAAAGTTTGTCAAGCTCCAAGGCAAACTACCTTGTCTGCGAGTAACAGCGATATATCACAAAATGGCGGAACTGGAGTTGAGGGAGAAGAAAGCGGTGATAAGGGCGAACAAAAGCAGAAAGAAAACGAAGAAGAACAGAAAAAAAGGGATGAAGAATTGATGGCTTCAGTACGTAGGGGATTGAGAAAAGGATATGATCGATCAGGAGAAGAAAGGTATGATATGATTTCTGCCATGCATAAGTGTCTTAGAGGTTCAGATGGGAGTGCTGCGATGTATTGGTTGGCTAGGTAAGTTGATTCGTGTTTTCCTCAACGATTAGAGCTGATATTGAGATATGAGACTGTAGGATGATAACAGGAGGAGAAGATCCACTTTACATAGCTAGAAGATTAGTTGTCATGTCAAGCGAAGATGTAGGATTAGCAGATCCTCAAGCATTACCATTGGTAAATCATTCACGTTTATCATCATTATATTACGATATTAATCATGGTGAACTTTAGGCAATGGCGACTTATCAAGCTTGTCAAGTTATTGGATTACCTGAATGTCGAATCAATTTAGCTGTGAGTTGACCCTTTGACAACTCCAACCCCGAGGTAGTGTCTGACTACAAATGACAAATCATAGCATTGCGTAGCTTATTTAGCTGAAGCACCGAAATCAACAAGGTCGTATACAGCTTATAAACGAGTACGTATGATCTTGAGATTTAATCCTAAACTTGAGATTAAGTTTTGTCAAATTTTATGATTTGTACTGATTATTATACATTTTGGAATTTGTAGGCAGAAGCATTATGTCATCAACCTCCTTTACCTGCTGTACCATTACAAATTCGTAACGCACCTACTAAATTAATGAAACAACTAGGATATGGAAAGAAATATTCTTATGATCCAGATTATATACATCCTGTATATAATGTGAGTGAATTGTGATGATTTGCCTCAATTCGCTGCCGAACTCTTTAACCTCAATGATAATGCAAATTGAAAGGACTAATTAGCATTTCGATAATTTCAGGAATATTTACCTCATACACTTGCTAATCATTCTTCAGCATCTCCTTTTCCCGAACAACACATTTTAAAAAATCCTGAATATGAGTTGAAAGATAAAAATTGGGATGAAGATAGATTATCTGAATGGGAATGGAGAATAAATAACAATAAAGAATGGCAAGGTAGGACAATGAGAGAAGATAAGGCATAATAATCTTTTAACAGGCTCTTTCTTTGGTTTCGCTTGGCCTTGGCTGTTCACGTTGTATCTACTAAATAACTATAAGGACTTGTAAATTACGTCAAATGACCGATGCATAACATAATTTTGTGCTTGATGTTTTTTGTTAAATACATGCTCGTCCAAATTAAAATTCGCTGTATGATCATTCTTCTACTTTATTTCAGATTGTCCATGCTCCTTAGTATCACAATGTCGCTTGAAAATCGAATCATACTGAAGATTATTTATAATTTCTAATCAATCTATCTTTGAAACTAGATTAACTAATTTCCCACCCAATTAATAAATTATCAATTAATCTAGTTTTTCCAACCCAAATTGCACCAGCAATAATAAATTCTTTATTTTTCTTTTCTTTAATTTTACCTCTAATAGGTTCAAAAGTATTTTTATCAAAAATTTCAATATAATCTAAATTTAATTCAACTAATTCATTTTCATTTTTATTTTTATTACTTAAAATACGTTCTTTTTCTTTTAATATTATTTTAATTGATTTTGAAATTAAATCTTCTCCTGTTAAATTTTCATTTTCATTTTCAATTTCATTTTCATTTGATTCGTATATTTTTTTAACTGTAGAAAGAGCTTTATATAATATTGGTGCAATTTGTAATTCGGATTTTGATAAATATGAATTTCTTGATGATAATGCTAAACCTTCTGATGATCTTGTTGTTGGTAATATGTGTAAATTTTCGGAAGTGGGGTGAGAAAGAAGTAGATCTTTGACCACTGTGATAAATGAAAAAAAAAGTTTAATATTAGCTAAACACCTTTATGGTGTCATAAATTTTGAAAACTTACATATTTTCAAAAGTAATGCTTGTTGAATATCTTTTTGACCGAAATATGCGTGATCGGGCTAAGCAATAAATCGGTGAATTAGCCATTAGCTTGCGATTGTGAGGCACATATGTGGACAGCTAACAAAAACCACCTACTTCGACGGCATTGAACAATTTCGTACAGACAGTAGCCACTCCTTTGAAAAATTGGGCTGATAGTATAAGGTTATAAAGTCAGGATTATATATTAATCAGTCTTCTTTTGGACTAAGTGAACTCACGCCTTGATGCACCCTCCATGACTTCTGCCCAGCCCCTTACGTCAACTTCAACACCTTTATGACTTCTCAAATCCTGCAATTCTCCCTTTAATGGATATATGACATCAGGTGTAGGCGCAAAAATCACCAAAGGACTACTCTTAATATCATGATTATTCCCATTACTACTGCCGTTACCACTACTAGTAATGGACGGTCTGAATGATTCGTGCTCAGATACACCTAGTCCACGCATTTGTCGAGGTGAAGTGGGAAGGGGTAAAATCGATTGTAGAAGTGTAACGTCTCGTTCAAAATTCCGCGGGTACGATGATAAGTCTTCATGAGGCGCGAACTAAATTGAGATAATTTGTAAGCTATTTTACATTGTATAGCCGCGTTTAGCTTACCTGCATTGGATTCACGAATAAGGTCATGACCGTAAGAGGATGCTTCGATATGGAAGTTCGAACTACAGTATGAATCACATCTGAGCTCAAGCATTGATCAGCGAATAATAGGTCAAAAACAGCTCACCTAAATTCACATGTCCCTCATGCAACGCTCCCATCTACTTACGACTAGATAAGCTTACTTCGTTTTCATCAGCTTATGAGAGATACCTACAGTTGGCACAACTCCCACTTCCAGACCCTTTTCTCTTGCTTCTTGTCTCCATCTTCTCAATTGGCCTAGAGTTCGAATAACAGGTATATGAGGTAGTGGCTTCCCATTTCCATTTGAAGCGTGACGAATGATGATTTTTGATGATTGGGAAAAAGTGGAGGGACCGGCTGATGCGGTTCTCAAGAGTGACAACGCCAACATCTTACTTCTCTTCGCATCTGGCTCAGATACCGGGTATCTTTCGTGGAGATTAATGAGCAGAAGATTGTAGGTAAGTGTCAGGTCCCAATCTGATTCGAGTACGTATCACGGATATGATGGGGAAACCGACTCGAAAATGACTGTTATTGGGGTAAAATTGAGATTATTCATGAAAAACATGAAACGACATCTTGGCGACTTCTGGGGCTCCGCATTGACGCGAGAAGATCGGAGTGGGCCGATGAACTCTATATGGGGGGAATAAATAAAAGCTTCGATATATTTACGAGCTAATTAATGGTTTCGAAGAGATTAATGTGATGGACTAGTCTTAACATCTTGATTTCATAACAATCTGGTACGATACAACAAAAAGAAGAGGGAGTAATCAGGCAAGATGGATTTAGATGATTTGAGTGAGCTGAATCTCAATTCTTCGCTGCTGAAAAATACACGTCAAGCTAATGCTTACGCTTTTCATTTCTAGCTGTGGACAATACCTACCAATTGGGAGGATCCGATGATGAGCGTGAAAGAGCTAAAAATGCCGCTTTAATAGAAGAGTTGGATAGGAAGAAGAAGTTCAGGAAAATGGCTGTACCTACAGATGATAAGAAAGTCAGGGAAAGATTGAGAGCTTACGGTGAACCTATGACCTTATTTGGTGAAGGTGTGAGTTAATCTCCTTTGAGGCGCAGTGATTGCCTCATCACAAAAACATATCACAATCTGGATCACCATGTTTGGTACGAGAAGGCGAAAGTACTTACTCGATTACTTGCTGACTTTGAACGTGTTATTATAGCCCGGAGACAGACGAGATCGTCTGAAATATGTTCAAGAGCAAATTGAACAAGCTCGAGGGGGAGATGGGATGGACGTAGATGAGAGCTCAGATGAAAGTAGTGATGATGAAGATGAGGAGGTGAGTTATTTATTTGTTTCACACTTATAGTGCATATGTAACAAAACAGCTCATACCAAACTAAATTAGGGAGAATTTTATACAGAAGGCTCGGATGATCTATTAGAAGCAAGGAGGAAGTTAGCTGGATATTCTTTGTCGAGGTAAGTCTGCGACAAAACGTGCCTCTCCACTTTTACGAGCTGTGAGGATACCTTGAAGTTGATATGCTATCTTAGAGCACGCACGCGTATAGCGAGGCAACGGGTGGAAGTTGAAACACCATTAGGCAGGATAGTATCTCTGCGGAAGGAAGTTTTTTCGGAATTGAAGGTGAGCATTATTATTGTTGCTTCGGGCGCAGATCTCTCATCACATCCTTCCGGCTCTCGTCGCCCTAGTCTTCCGTCCTCTCTTCAACAAAAAACACCCACTCTCTGATGACTTTCTGTTTGTATTGACGAATTCACCCACAGACATTCAATAACTTGGGATCTCAATTCGGCGACGATCGTCCTTTGTCTACAATTCGTTTTTCTCCCAACTCTCAATACATTCTCACTACATCTTGGACTGGAGATAGTAAAATATGGGATTTACCGAATTTAAATTTAGTATCCACGAAAAAAGGTCATTTAGATAAAATAGGTGGAGCAGCTTGGCATCCTCATGCTACATTACCTGGTGGAATAGGAGAAGATGGTGTGAATTTCGCTACAGGTGGAGGAGAGGGAAGTGTTAAATTATGGTCGTTGTCAGGGTTAGTCATTTTCACATTCTGGATAAATGTCAATCAGCGAGATATGGGATGAAGCTGGTGGGTTAACGTATCTTTTCCTTCGTTAGTGATAAACCAATAGCGACTTTGACAGGACATGAGAATCGTGTGGGACGAGTAGCATTTCATCCATCAGGTTCATATCTTGGATCAGCAGGATTCGATGGTACATGGAGATTATGGGATGTTGAAAAGCAAAAAGAATTATTAATACAAGAAGGACATAGTAAAGAAGTCTACGCATTGGCTTTCCAAGATGATGGAGCGTTGGTTTCATCAGGGTGAGCAGAGATTTTATTCTTCAATCGCAATTATCTGTTGTGAAAGTAGAAGTAATTGACATTTTGGGATATAGTGGATTTGACGCGATAGGTAGAGTATGGGATATAAGGACAGGTAGAACAGCAATGGTATTAGATGGACATATTAAAGAAATCTTAGCTATGGATTTCGCTCCTAACGGGTGAGATTGATTTGACTTGATGATAAACACATTGTTCATACTATATCTGACTGACACTGTTATTTAAGATATCAAATAGCAACTGGTTCAGGTGATGATACAGTTAGAATATGGGATTTAAGAGCACTTAAAACACAATATATAATTCCAGCTCATAAATCATCTGTATCAGACGTTAGATTTTTTAAAAATTCTTCTTCTTCTTCTATTCCTGATAATAATTTAAAAATAAAGAAAAGTGGTGTTATAGATTCAAATTTAATTGAAATTGATCAAGATAAAAATAATGATATTTTACTTGAAAAAGAAAAAGAAGAAAAAGAAGAAAATTCAAATTTAAATAAATCAGGTTTATTTTTAATTACAAGTGGATTTGATTGTAATGTTAGAATTTGGTCTTCAGATGAATGGAATTTAATTAAAAATTTACAAACTGATAGTGGTAAAGTAATGTCAGTTGATATAAGTAATAATTCAAAATTTATTGCTTCTGCAAGTTATAGTAGATCTTTTCATCTTTTTGGAGGTGATAAAAGTTTGTAAAATTTATATCAAATATTTTATGTTATATATATCATGATATATACTTTATGTATGAAAATACGTTTACGAATCAAATTCACTTAAAGATGTCACCTCGTGCAGAACAACAATATTCATGATCAATATACCAAATTACCAAAAATCAAGAAAAATATTCTAAAAAAATAATAGCAATACAGATCCTCCACTAAAATGACCAACAAATTCACTCGCCCACACTTTAAGCTCTCGGAATTTCTTTAATCCTGTTCATGAATTCAGAAACCCTACTTAAATCTATACCTTGTCCATCAGATTCAATTGCAGCTAAGAGTCCATCAAGCATCTGAGAGATCAGATGGAAATATCAGTCTCATTTGATTCCACTTTACATATTTATGACAAACAGTCACTCACTCCATCAACCTTGTCAACAGGCACTTTAGTAGTTAAACTTATCAATTTCTTATATTCGAAAACTTTTCCAAGATTTGTATTTTCTAACTCATTTATCCTTTGATTCAACAGTAAAGTCAATCGATCTTCCCAAAGGTTTATCCTTCGTAATTTTATCAAAGCTCCTTCTTCACCTCTTTCAGGTAAAGCTATCTCATCGAGATTGTTCCCGTCTATGATTGATTGCGTTTCCTTTTTGATTGAGGCTAAGTCTTCAGAAGAAACAGGTTGGAACGAAAGGGGTAATTCGCTTTCACCAATAAGAATTGTCCTACCTGTGCAATCTATTTCTTGACTTGGATTACGTTTTAATGATTCAACTCTTTGGCTTAGTAATTCCAATTCCCCAACCTTGACTTGAGCTTTATGTAATTGTTGTCGCTTATCAGCTAATGCTTTTGTAGCTACTCTGACAGATTGTTCGGTTGCATTCAATTTAGTTTGCTTATTGACCATTTCCGATGAGAACGTCGACGATATAGTCTCGAATATCGCTGCGATATCTGTCAAAGAGAATTATCAGCCAACCAGCGTAAAATCCGATTGTATGGATTGTCGGCGACTCACTCTTCTGGACGTCTCGACTTTTACGCGCTGGTTTAGGTACTTCAGATTTCAAACTCGATACAATTGCTTCGCCTGGAGTCACCTTCAACGACTAGAAAAACAGTATTGCATCAGTTTCTCTTCAAGTCCGATTAATGAGCACCGATCATTCGCTTACCTCGATGTCCAATCCGAAATCAGAGGGTTTCAGCCCTAAATTATTTGCTTTCCCCTTATCCGCTCCTGCATCCAGTAAAAGATTCACGAGTCCCTTATTTCCCACTCGCGCAGCTATATTTATTGCTGTATCTCCATGAATATCTTGAATATCTATCAGGGTTTTCAAGTTGATAGAAGTGTCATGATGTATACCGTCTTGTCCATTTGCTGCTCCGTTTAGATGTTGCTGTTGATGAGACTGCTGATCTCTTGCAACCCATTCGAGCACATTCGCCATATAAGATCTCGCCGATGACGCACGACCTTTGAGTCCAGCTACCATACTGATATGATGGACTATACTCTTATAAGCATGATCTAAGGTTTTTATTGATGGACTCAAGTATTCTAACAGACTGTAGAACTGTCCAGACTCGAATTGATTGGTGGTCAAAATGGATCGTATCAAAGGGGTCTCTCCAGCATAATTTCCCCTGTGAATATCCGCTCCAAGTTCGATGAGTTGTTTCGTTATTGACAATTTGGCCAAAGAACATGCCCAATGTAATGCGGTGTGTCCTCGATTATCGATCACCATATCAATATCACACTCGTTTGGCATATCTTCAGACGACAATCCGAAAACTTGTCTTACGTTGATATCCTCTTCTTCACCGCCGTCCGCGGAAGCAGAGAATAGCGACAATAACCTCGAACGCGTCTTAGATGAAGACGCGTTAGGTCTAGGTCGAATGGGTTTGTTCGATAGACGCATGGACCAAGGTAGGGGTTGTCCATCTCGTAGATCGTCGGACGAATCAGACGCACCATCATCTATATCTTCACCTTCGGCTTCTGCATCTTGCTGAGGAGGTTCATGTTGTTGTTCTTCCATGTCACCGTTGATATACAAGGCATCTTCCGACTTCTGTCTCTTCGCAGGAGGAGGCCCCATATCGGTATCAACTGTGTAGCTAATTGGTTGGTATGAGGGCGTGGGATGGGGAAGACCATACTGATCGATGTACATCTCTGCGCCGCTCGGTGGAAGACCTAAACCATTGATATCTGCTGCAGGGCCTAAGGAGGGGTTATGAAGCCCATCCCCGCTGAGAGAAGGAGTCATGGCCATTGCTATACCCCTTTTGTTGTCATGCCCAGGATACAGATGTGGCTGTGGAGCGGGGTAGTACATCATCTGCTGTTGCCCTGGGTATCCCATAGCTGGATGAGGCTGAATGCCCATCATTTGATTTTGGTCCCCGTTGGAAGGGGCGAATTGAGGTGGGGGAGGTGGCGGTAATTGACCTGCTTGCGCATGAGGATGTGCGTGACCTTGAGGAAAAGGAGAAATAACTCTTCCGTTACCTCGGTTTCCGGACATCAGAGACGGATTGTACCCAGTCATATTTGAAGAAGGGGTCTTTTGTCCGGCGCGATCGGGTGTACCAGTACGAATGACGGGTAAAGCAGCAATAGCAGTTGCGGAAGGTACAAAGTCAAAGACTGGTGCAAGGTATGATGTGACACCATACTGAGCCGCCAGCTCTTGTCCTCGTTCGAAAGGAATCCATGTTCCTTGGTATTTTCCATCTACAGGAATACATTAGCTGGATGTGGCAAGCGAGGAGTCGGAACAACTCACAACCACCTTGTACTTTCTCGTGAATTCCGGGATGTATTTCCTTTTCAAGGATTTTCGTTCGAGCAGATTTATGTATACCAGCTACTTTGAGTATCTGCGTGGCGTTCACCCAGCTATAAGGAGGCAGTTAACGTTCTGTCGATCACGCTCTTGGTTCCTCATAATGATCGTTACTTACGAATCGGATGTTCGTCTCATGACTGAGATTCCTCGAATCATCGCTTCGAAGACGGGTATCTGTCATCAGTAGTATGTCAGCTGAAATTCCTTAGCCAATTGAAACGTTCACAGCTTACACCTGAGTATACACTAGCGTAAACTTTCGCCTGAGCGGTTCCGCCAGTCTGGCTAGAATTCGTTGGACCTTGTCCAGGAGCAGTTCCCATTACATTTCCAAAGACATTTTGATGTTGTTGTTGTAGTTGTTGAGCCGTTGTAAGGTGTTGTCTTTGAGATTCAGAATTGGATGTTGAGGTTGATGCGGGTGGTTGCATACTTGTTTGCTGATGAGCAGGACCAAGACGCGGTTGAGGTGGAGGAGGCTGTTGAGAATGTAAATGAGCAGGTAAAGTATGTAAAGGTGCTGGAGTTTGTTCAATATTTTGTGAAGGTGATAAAGATGGTAACAGGGATGAATGAGATGGAGTAGCTGGAGGCTGACCGTGATTGGAGGAGCTACTATGACATTTTTCGTGAGCTGAGAATTAAGTGAGATGAAATAGGATAAAGGAAATGACATACCTTGAAGCTTCCATAATGATTTATTTGACCTGCGATTCGATCGGATAGGACAGTGATAATGACAAGGTACAAGACAAAACAACTGAAGCAGAATAGCTTGTCAGTCTTACTACCGTATTAATGATCTGATATTTGGTATTGGATGAGAATGGTATGATCAGATTATAAGTATAAGTAATAAGATTGGAATTCATGTTGAAAACGCGGTCGCGTCTAATAGTTATACGCGTACTACTACTACATGGTACAACTAATAATAATAAGTAGGATTCAAGGGTAATAATGTAATCATATTACCCTAATCAAAGAGGCGAGTAATCATGCAAACCTGAGTGTGGCAAAATTTGATCTTATTTGGGTAACTCAAATACATATTAATTTCTACTGCAGATTCTCGAATGGAGGAGGTCCACTTGATAAAAATAATTGAAAATAGTGCTTTAATTGATCACTTATTTCGCATAGATCTTTAATTGACTTATCAGATTTTCAGCCAGTGAAAACACAATCCAAGATGAGTGCCGAGGCTTCTTCTTCAGGAATAAGTAAAAAATCAAAAAAGGATAAAAGTAAAGTCGTTGAAGAAACTACAACTGAAGAATCTAAAGAAATTGATAAAAATAAAAGACATAGAAAAGATAAACGTGAGTTTTGATTATAATTCAAGTATCTCATCTATATATATGAAAAAAATCACCAAATCTGACAAAATTGAATTATTTAGCATGGGATACAGATGATATTAATCATTGGGAAATTCCAAAATTTACTGCACCTTCAGCATTAGAACATAAACCTTTTTTAGAAGAATCTTCATTTGCATTATTATTTCCAAAATATAGAGAACCATATTTAAGATCAATCTGGTCAAATATAACTTCTGAATTAGATAAATTAGGTTTATCATGTGAATTAGATTTAGTTCAAGGTCAAATGACAGTTAAAACTACTAGAAAAACTTGGGATCCTTATATAATTTTAAAAGGTAGAGATTTATTAAAATTATTAGCTAGAGGTGTTAATGCTCCTCAAGTAGGTTTACTTTTGATTATATTTCTCTCTTTATTAACGCAAAGATATGACAAGTATACGAATGGCTTACTTTCTATCTTTCCATTTTAGGCAATTAAAATTCTACAAGATGATATAGCATGTGATATAATTAAAATAGGTGGATTAGTTAGGAATAAAGATAGATTCGTAAAAAGGAGACAAAGATTAGTAGGACCAAATGGAAGTACATTAAAAGTGAGTTCTTTGTTGGAAGATTCAGATTATTCTTTAACTTTCATTATACTAAACTTCTATTCACCTTTTTCTTTTTAGGCAATTGAACTTTTAACAGAATGTTACGTTTTAGTTCAAGGAAATACAGTTTCAGCAATGGGAAGTTTTAAAGGATTAAAAGAAGTTAGAAGAATAATTATAGATTGTATGAATAATATACATCCAATTTATAGAATTAAAGAATTAATGATAAGAAGAGAATTATCAAAAGATCCTAAATTAGCTAATGAAAGTTGGGAT
This sequence comes from Kwoniella pini CBS 10737, assembly GCF_000512605.2. Taxonomy (NCBI): domain Eukaryota; kingdom Fungi; phylum Basidiomycota; class Tremellomycetes; order Tremellales; family Cryptococcaceae; genus Kwoniella; species Kwoniella pini. The sequence continues at coordinate 553,925 of NC_091717.1, read as the reverse complement.
AGATTTTTACCTAGTAAAGTTTTTTTTTGGTTTTTTTGGGTTGTTGTATATTTATTAAGCTAATTCAATTTTTTTTTTCTTTCCGGTAGAATTTCAAAAGAAACATTTATCAACATCTGAAAAAACTGCTAAAAAGAATTTAATTTTAGAAAAACAATTTGAAAATTCATTAATTAATCCAAATTCAATTGATATAAAAACAAATCAAAGAATAAGAACAAATGAAAATGAAGAAGAAATAAAAAAAATAACACCTTTCCCTAATAAAGTTAATAAAAAAGAAAAGAAAATTTATACACCTTTCCCACCTCCACAAAAACCTTCAAAATTAGATTTAGAATTAAAATCTGGTGAATATTTTTTAAAAAATAAAGAAAAAGATTATTTAAATAAAAAAAAAAAATTAGAAAAACAATTTGAAAATTCAAATTTAAAAAAATCAAAAAGAGAAGAAGATTTTATGTTACCAAATGAATTTAAAGAAGAAAATGTTAAAGAAAGAATTAAAAAAAGAAAAAGAATTACTGCTGAAGAACTTATGTAAACTCGATTTATTAAGGTTTATTATCATATATTTTGTTTAGTTATAATTTTTTTGAATTTTTGGATACATCTCTTTAATTACTTAGATTACCTTATTTCATTAAAGTATTCGAATGTTCTCTTTGCATGATTGCATTTGATAATTTACTTGTTACTGTCAAATTTCATTTACATTTTTTTAAATCATCCTAGTATCACTACCGCTTGATTACTTAAATTTGAAAGATTGTACTAGGATATAAAAATACATATTATACCTAATGCATGTTATATATATATATATAAATATATCTCACTTCAATGCCAATGCTAATGCTTAAATAAATAATTCTTAATCCCGTGTATCTCAGTTCAAATGTGATGAAATAATTATACGATACAACAATAAAATAAAAAAAATTCTAACTTTTAAAAATTGATGATGGTAATACAATTTGATTTTATATGATCATTATGAAAATTAAAATTAAATAAATAGGTTTTAAACGAAATATGATGGTGTACCCTAAAAAATATCAATTTATTTTCAACTCGAATCCGAAATCAAATTATATTTACATATCTCCCAAAAAAAAAAAAAAACTTACCATTCTTCTCATAGCAGGATTTTTTAAATCAGTATCATTTTCTCTTGCAGCTCCATAAACTTTAAAATCTGTTTTACCATTTTCATTAATTTGCATTATACTTGCAGAATTACCACATCTATAACAATAATTTGGTGCAGACCAAACTGTTACTAATGAATTATCAAACATATGTTTATAACCTTCTTGTACTAATTGATGAGCACGTGCTATTAATGAAAGTGAATTTATATGATTAAACTGTATTTCCTCAAATTCAATTAGCCAATTAAAAAAAATTACATAAATTAAATATGATTTACCTCTGAAGTTACTTTTCCTCCAAATAACCAACCTGCACCTCTTGGACTAACAGACCAAGAATCAACTTCATCTGGATCTGACCACATCAAATCTATTTTTTTCAAAAAGATATCAGCCAAAGGTCATACTCAAGCAATTTAATTATTCACCACAAAATGCTCCTTCATGAGGAACTTCTTGAGCTCTAGGTATTATCCTTATTTGATCTAACGTTTTTATATCTGGTGATAATCCACCATGAACACATAATATAGAAGAATCAATTATCTATCAAAGAAAAAAAACAATATTAGTTTAAGATTTGGCGAGAATACAGAAATGAGATTAATGACAGCACTATTTTAGGCAGATGTCATTCTCGTCATGGAAAGGAAAGATTATACTCACTGCAGCTAGGTTCAGATGATCGAATAATGTACAACAAGCTTTCCATACAGACGGATTTCCATATTTACCCAGACATTCGTCTGTAAGGATTCGAAAAATGCTGATCAGCAATCATATAACAAGTAATTTCCATAAAAAAACATACCGTAAAATCCGTAGACTTGGGTTATTTGACGAGATTCGTGATTTCCCCGAAGTAATGTTATCTTATCGGGATATCTAGATAAAAGAGTCAGATCGATTTGTCGAAGGATTGCATTTCAAAATTTACAATATAAATAACTTACCGAGCTTTGTAAGCTAATAACAAAGAAAGAGTTTCTAATGAGTAATATCCTCGATCGACAAAGTCGCCCTGAAAACAAATTTATATAATTAGCATATTTTGATAGACTAAGAAATTTGATTGAATTTGGAGTTTTGGTTTCTTGAGTACAATTTGAGAAAGTAATTCATCAATTACTTCCCTAGTTAAACTCATTTCATAATGCTTTTCGGCTTGAAGCCCAAACAGACAAACAAATCTCAACTCACCATAAAAATATAACTCGTTTCAGGAGGTTCACCACCTTGTCTAAAAATTTCTAAAACATCCCAAAATTGACCATGTATATCTCCACAAATAGTTACAGGTGATTGTACTAAATGTACATTACTTTCTTCTAATAATAAATCTCTAACTCTAGAACAAAGTAATTTCATTTGACGTTCAGGTAAATGTTTACATTGTCGTATCTGTGTAGATTATAATTCGATTTTTAAGATGCAATAGAATAGAATAATAACAAAGTAAATTAAGTCGAGATTGGTATTAACATGATTTGGATAGAAGAAGAGAAGAACAGTTATAGATTCATTAGATCGATTTGTGTATCACTTATAAAGGAATTCAATGCTTACATGAGCTATCCATTGATCTGGATCCGATGATAATCCAGACATATTTCCCAGGACTGAATTCTTCCCTTCTTTATGCCAATGTACGAATTTAGCTAAATGGATCTTTTAATTTGATTTTTTTTCTATAATTTAAGCTAATATGATGGTATCTTTGGAATTCAACAATATGCAGAATACTACGCTTGTGAAGAGTTGTAACTTTACAATTCGTTTGTTCTGCTTTTAACAATATTGGGGAAGTGATGGTCGTTTCGTTTGTTCGTATAAGGTCTACTTGTCTCTTGAGTACAATGATATTATTTCATCTTTTTTTCTTTATCTAATATTTCAACATTACTATTATTATTATTACTTGAGCATGCGATCATTTCATCAAACTAAGTTAGTTCGGTGATATCCTCGGATACATTGATAAGCTATCAAAATGAAACATTCAATGACGTGGCAATTTAGTTTTTAAACCGGTAACCTTGATTTATACTTCTTCGTACTTCAAAAGTCTGTGTATGTTGTTGTTCAACCTATCTATTAAGCTGATTCGAGTTAAAATAACAGTTATATATATAACATTCAATCTCTATCTATCTTTTCATTCATTCCCTACAAGACTTCTGGAAGCAGTAGAGATTTATATTCAAGATGATTGACTTAATCCATCGTAAATTATATATAATGTAATATCTTACGAGTTCAAGCTAATTTATGTTATTTTGATAGTCCAAGCTGATAAAGGAGGTAATCCCGATATCATAAGAGAATCTCAAAAGAAAAGAGGAGCAAGTGTAGAATTAGTAGATGAAGTAATTGAATTATTTTCAAATCATAAACAAGGTTAGTATGATGTCTTTTGGCCGATAAATTGTAATTTTCGTTAAATCAGACAACAAGGGAAAGTTTTTGTACTGATATAACTTCTTACTAGCTCAATTTGAAAAAGAACAAGCTCAAAGAAATTTAAATGCATTACAAAAACAAATTGGTCAAATTAAAAAATCAAAAGGAGATGCAACAGAACTTTTATCTAAAAAATCAGAATTAGATAAAAAAATTGCTGATTTAGTTATTAAAGCTAAAGAATTAGAAGAACTTAGAGATAAAAAAGCTGGATTAATTGGTAATATTGTTGATGAGCGAAATGCTGTTTCTATGACTGAGGTGAGTCTTTTTTTTGGTTCTCTATGATGATGTTGTCAATAAAGGATGGAGTGAACGAGTGGTTAGAGAAAATAGACGAAAGTTTAACCAGGTTATCGTTGGACTTTAATATAGATTACCGAGTGTGAATGTTCGATATTGTGATGGTTGACTGACATCATAACGTGCTCAGGACGATAATCCAATCCTTCGAGTATACCATCCCGAACCCAATCACAAAGGAAACTCAGGTACAGGTTTATCTATTGAAGATAAATCAACGGACGTTCTTTCACATCATGAAGTTCTTTATAGATTAGAAGCTTATGATACAGATCGAGGAGTAAAAGTATTTGGTCACAGAGGATTTTACTTGACAAATGATGGAGTTGATTTAAATCAAGCTTTAATTTCTTATGGATTAGACTTCTTAAGGAAAAGACAATATAAGAAAATTCAACCTCCTTTCATGATCAAAAAAGATATTATGGCTGCTACTGCTCAACTTTCAGAATTTGATGAAGCTTTATACAAAGTTACAGGAGATACAGATGATAGATATTTAATTGCAACTTCTGAACAACCTATCTCTGCTATGCACATGGATGAGAATATTCCGCCATCAAGCCTTCCTATTAGGTAAGTCCGCTCGACGAACACTACTGAAAGTTGAGCTAATCAAGTGGGTATTCTCTGTAGATACGCTGGATATTCTACTTGTTTTAGAAAAGAAGCTGGTTCTCACGGTAAAGATACTTGGGGTATATTCCGAGTTCATCAATTTGAGAAAGTTGAACAAGTAAGTTTCTATTCAACGTATTTCGTCAATCCCTCATATATACTGATATATACGATTCTTGCCAGTTCATCATCTGCGAACCTGAAAACTCTCCAGCAGAGCTCGACCGAATGGTTGAGACCTCTCGAGATTTCTATGAATCTCTTGAAATCCCTTATAGAGTAGTCAACATCGTTTCAGGAGCATTGAATAATGCAGCTTCGATAAAATATGATTTAGAAGCTTGGTTCCCCTTCCAAGGTGAATACAAGGAATTGGTCAGTTGTTCAAATTGTACAGATTACCGTGAGTCTTTCTTTTACGTTCTCTTCGCAAATGAAATTATAGTCAATCCGTGTTGGAAAACTATGAGCTAATTACCATTTTGTATATGAAATCAGAATCTAGATCATTGAACGTCAGACTTGGATTTAAGACTAAAGATAGTAAAGTTGGTTTCGTACATATGTTAAATGGTACATTATGTGCAACAGAACGTGCATTATGTTGTATTGTTGAAAATTATCAAACACCAGAGGTGAGTGAATTGGTCCATACTCAAAATTTCCATACTGTCAGTAAACTAATTGACTTACATCAATGTAGGGTTTGAGAATTCCTAAAGTACTTCAACCATATATGCAAGGTAGAGAATTTTTACCATACACTGCTGAATTGCCAAAAGGAACAACCAGTCAAAAGCAAAAAAAGTAATTATATTATGATTGTTTGACTTAGTAACTGTACATACTTAGAAGATCGTTATGCCATACTTTTATGCATTTCCTGATATATATGTATAATAAGAAAGAAAGACGCGTCGACGCGTTGAGAACATTTTATTGTTGTACAAGGCGATTGTATTCGGTATACACCGCTGTAAACATAAAAGAGTTGTAGTAAAAACATTATTTATCCTCCACTCATTACTTCAAGAACAACATTACCTGAAATCATATTTTACTTCAGTATAAAAGTAATGAATCATAAGAACAATCGTATAAGATAGAAATTTCCTGAACTGATATCGAGCTATATATCAATTTCCAACTCATACTCTCATACTTTTCTTACTTAAAATCAATTATGGATTCTCCACTCTTACCTCAATTTCATCAAAGATCAAATTTAGAAGATGTATCATTATTAGAAGATCATTCATTAGATGATTTAAGTATAGATGATTCATATATTCAAAATTCAAATGATAATAATAATCTATTAAATTTCGGTTCAAATTCAAATTCAAATTCAAATTCAACAAATCATTTATTTAATCAAGAAATTTCAAATAATCAACCATTTTCATCTTCATCTTCATCAACATCATCAAATAAACATCAAATTAAAATAAATAATAAAGAAAATAATAAAAATAAAATAAAACCTAGATTTTCATTATTTGCAGCACCAAAATCACCTTCACCTGAAAATGAAAATGATAATAATAACGATGAATTAGAATTAGAAAATGAAAATGAAAATGATGATCAAACTATAATTTCATTAAAATCAAATTTAAATGATAATGAGAATATTGAAAAACAAATTAATAAAATAAATAAAAATGAATTTGATAATAATAATAATAATATTAATAATAAAAATAAAGAAGATAAATTACGTTCAAGTTTATATGAATTAAGAAAAATGAATGAAATTTTTGAAAATGTTTTAGGTTCTTTAGAAGGTGTAAGAGGACATAATGAAGTGAGCTCCTTTTTCTTAAAAAAAAAAACATCCAACTAGGGAAAAAGGGGAAAACCCACTGATTAAAAATTTATTCTTATTTCTTAGCGATTAGCTGAAAGAGTTTCTCAAACTTCTATTTTATTAGATGAATATACAGCTATAATGGGTCAAGCTGAACATACTCAAAGATTATTATTAAATGAAAATTGGAAAGGAAGTACAGATGTAAGTTTTAGGGTCTTTCACCATCAATTTTCCTGATATATATATATATATAATATATATAGGCGAAAAATCCAGAATTTTATTTTTGCTATAAGGGAATCAAATCATCATTAATCCATTTAGATAACATCGCTAATTTCTTTTTTGTTTATTTGCCTTTTTAGGACGCAGAAGCTATAGCAGCAATTGAAATAGCAAAACAACAAGCAATAGAAAAAGCAGAAGAAAATTCAAGACGTGAAGTTGAAAATGCACGTTTATTAGAAGAAGAAAGAGAAAGAAGAATTCTTGCTAAGGAACGTACGGAATCTTTAAAAAGTGGTAGAGGTGGAAGAGGTTTACCTGCTAAGAGTGGAAGAGGTATACCTAGTAATGTGACAAGAGGTTCTGTTAGAGGTAGAGGTGAGTGGTAATAACACTTATCATTCATCTCTATATCTCAATTAATCACCCATAATATCAATAGGTACAGGTATACCTAGACCTTCAGTAGCTCCTTCTAGACCTACACCACCATCTACAACAAGTTCAAGAAGAGGTACTACAACAACAAATTCTTCAACGACAAGAGGAGGTGGTGGGTTAGGTGGACAATATAATCATGTTAAAAGTAGTGGATATGGTCCAAGATCATCATAATTTTAGATTTTAAATTTTAGCAAATCCTCAGCAGAATAATGAGAGAAGTGAAAATGTTTGAAACGAATCATTAAATTTGTACTTTAAATAGAATTTCATTACTTTATAGAAGGTTATTTATTGTTGAAGTTGTCCAATGTATTTAATTTATTAAATTTTTACAATTGATACAACGATTAAAATATACAATTTACAATTTTACAAATTCAAAAACAAAAGAAAAGCAATCACTATAATAGAAATATTTATTGAGAAATACAAACTTCTCTAACTGATTCACCTAATTTACTATTTCTAAATCTTTTTAAACCATTAATTAATTCTTTATCTTGTTCATCTAATTCTTTTTCATTTTTTAATTTTTCTAAAAATAAATTTTCTTCTTCTTCTTCTTCTTCTTCTTTTTCTTCTTGTTGTTGTTGTTGTAAATTATTATTATTATTATTTTCTTCCTTTTCATGATTTTCCTCATTTAAATTAATTTTTAACTTTTTTGAATTATTATTATTAATTTCTTCATTAATAAAAGAAGATTCAGAATTTAATAAACCTAATTTTCTTTTCATTAAATTAACGAAAGCTTCACCAGGTTTATTTTCATTATATAAAGTAAAATTAAACATTTCTCTATTACGTTCTGCAGATCCAGGTAAATGTCCAATTCTTTTTTCTAAACCTTTAATTACAAATTTACCATTTTCATCTATAATTGGTTCACATTTTGGAAATGTCATTCTAGTTAAATTTATAAGTTCATATGGATTTAATAAACGATTTTCTTTTTTTTTAATTGAAGGTATTTGTTCAATATTCGTATTCGTGCCCGAATTCGTATTGGAAGAAGAAGAAGGTAAAAGTGAAGCTAAAGATTGATGTTCATTTACATTTTCATTTTCTATCTGTTGTTGTTGTTGTTGATGTTGTTGATGTTGTTGAAGATGTCGTGGTGATTGATCATTTTCTTGTTGATCATTATTTAATCCTGCATCTTCGAATGCTCTCATGTCCGCATCATGATCTTGCTCTTGCTGAGTACTTTCTTCTACACTTTGATTTTGTACAGAATCAGATTGACCAGCATTTGTAAGTAAAGAGGAAAATCGAGCTGCATATGAAGTGTATAAGTCCGTTTGAGTAAGAGTTGAAGGTGCATTAGGATCATTTTGATGTTGAAAAGAACTCAATAACCTATGATATCAAACATGTCAGCTTAATCCCATCATTCGAAGATACATTGTAAGCTGAGAAACACACCAGCTACCGGCTCGTAGAGGTTCCACTAGACCTTCCATACCTTTCTCCCATTCCTCAGCATCACCCTCATTCCCATTTTCCCCTTCTTGTTCTTTCTCTTTTTCCTTTAATCCCTTCAGAACATATTCACTCTCATCTTTCGCCATCTCGCAACCCGGGAAAGTAGCGCATGCTAATTGTATCAATTCTTGTCCACCCAACAAAGGTGTCGTGATAGAGTAAGGATCGAATCGGTGCTTGTAGGAATTGTAAAGCGATAACTGTGAAACGGAGGATGTTGAAGGGGCTTGACGATATGCGACTTGTAGCCTGAGAATGAACAGAGAAAATCAGATTTTAACGCACCAATCGAATCAGTAAAATCATTTCGGGTTGTGGGAAGAGACAAGAGGTACGATGTTAAGAGGATTAACTTACCATCCACTAGCACGTCCAGGCTCTTCCATGCCTTCTAAATCTTCTAAACCTCTCAACTTATTTCTTCGTTGTCTAAAGTATTCCCGAATTTTATTCCATGGTCTACCAGTTTTCTCTGCTAAAAGTTCCAATTCTTTTTTACCAGGATTAGGATTTTTAGCATAAGCTTCACGAAGAATCACAACTTGTTCATTTTGTGATAATTTCGGTACTACACTTTTAGGTTTATTTGCAAATTGACTAAGAAGATGTTGATGATGAGATGAAGAAGAAGGTGAACCAGAAGAAGTGTGATATCTTTTACCTAAGATACTACTGGAAGAAGCGAAATTTGGTTGTCTTGGATTGTGTTGATGAGGATGATTTCTTAAATGATGTTGATGTGTCTGATTCGCTTGTATACTTGATTCTCCTTCTGTAGGCGAGTTGTTCTGGTTGTTCATCTCTATATCGCCATTTGTATTGCCGTTAGACAATACTTCGACTGAGGTATCATTATTGACTGGGTCATTGACTTTGGCGTTAGCAGCTCGTACTTCAGCAGCAACGGCTGCTTCTATAGCTTGTGCAGCCACCTGATTCAGCTCCGCATGAAGATCAGCATGATCGGCTTCAGTTTCATCTTGAGTGCTGATTTCCTGTGTAGCCGAAGGCTGTTCCACTTCCTTGGTCGGGACATGTTCACTTAGCGTAGCGGGTGTTCTTTCGGGTGAAGGATATTCATCCGCTATATTAGACTAACAAACACCTTGCATGAGCTATATGTTCTTGCTCCTGACGCAACACAAAATACATATGCATATTGAGATGCATCACTTACAGCATCTTCAGGACCTTTAGGTGAAGATATACGCTCATGTTTTTCATTATCCATATTTAATCGAGTGGACGTGTATTGTGGAGGTGTACGGTGAAGGGGGAGAGTGATTAGGAGAATAGATGATAAATCCAAAATAAACAAATGAATAGGGGGTTGTAGGTTGTATAATGAAAAAGATGTTTGATAGAATCATCCCTCATTATTGTATTTGATTATTTTGAAAAGGTATTATTGAACATTTTATCCCATAACCACGTTGTTGTCGTGCCTGATTTGCAAATTACCGTTGGAAAGGTCAAAAGTTGAAAGTTGAGCTTTTGAGCAGATTTATTTATTTACTCATTTAGAACTTTAAGATTGGAAGGTTATATAATTACTACGACTCTACAATCAACTTAAATTGAGGAAGTGATTCAACAATATGGCGACTCTACTTCCACCTCCTAAAAGGCAAAAATCAAATTATGCTAAATCATTGGAAAAGCCAAAAGAACCCGAACCTGAAATAGCTATTCCATCAATCGTAGTTCAATTCAAATCTTCTGAAGATGGTTCGAACCTTGGTCCAGCTATCAATTTACCTGCTGATACAGGACGAGATGCTTTACAGATGCTAGTTAACAAGCTAAGAGGAGAGGTGAGATATTTGAATCCACTATTCTCAAGATAGTATATGACTGATATATCGATTGTTTCAAATAATATCTTAGACTGAAGATCCATTACCATATGCATTTCACCTCTTGCCTAAACTTCCTTCGACATCAACAACTCCTCAATCATCCAGAGTACAGATCAACAATTCTATCCAGCTTGATGCGCTCAAAGTCAGCGGAACTACTTTTTCACCTGAAGATGTTTTTGAATTGTGGTGTGAGCCCCAAGCTGTATTTAGAGTAAGAAGTGTCGGAAGATGTAGTGCAACTCTGACTGGTATGTCAGCTCCTTATATATGGCAAAGATAGGTCTATGAGCCGATAACTAATACTTCCACTAGGTCACTCATCCCCGATATTGTGTTGTGCTCACTCGCCTACTGGCAAATACGCCGCAACAGGTTCTGGAGATGCTACAGCTAGAATATGGGATATGGATACTGAAACGCCCAAGGTAAGTCAGCTTTCCTCGAGCTTCTCCTTTCCGCAAAGCAAGCTGACGAGGGCTCTAATCGATGCACAGTGGACTCTGACTGGACACAAAGGATGGGTATTGTGCGTAGAGTGGGATTCCAGGGAGAAGATCTTAGCTACAGGTGGGCATGATGGTCAAGTGAGTTACAACAAATCGTGCTGCCTCGCCGAATTCAGACTGACCGTAATGGTCACAGGTACGTCTGTGGACACCCGCTACTGGGCAACCTTTTGGACAGCCATTACTCGGTCACACAAAATGGATAACGTCATTATCGTTTGAGCCTTTACATCTGATGAGCTCCAAATCGACTTCACCTAGATTAGCAACGGCTTCGAAAGATGGTACAGTCCGTATATGGAATACGTCTACTCGTACACTTGATTTCGTCTTGACGGGTCATGCAGCAAGTGTGAATGTCGTCAGGTGGGGTGGAGAGAATGTGATTTATACAGGTAGTAGTGATAGAACTGTTAAAGTGTGGAGTGGCGTGGACGTGAGTGTCATACATGGCCCACTAGATCATCACCCAATGATCTGTGCAAAGCTGAGCGGAGATGCTAAATCTTGTGTATTCTAGGGAAAACTCATTAGAACCTTGAATGAGCATGCTCATTGGGTCAACACTATGGCGTTAAGTACGGATTTCATTCTTCGAACAGGTCCTTACGATCATACTGGCAAATTACCAAAAGACGATGAAGAGGGTAAGCCAATTCTAATACCCGTTTGTACTTTTTAAACTGACTTGAAAATCGCATCTAAGCCAAATCAATAGCTTTAGCACGATACAAGCACTTGACATCTACTCATCCCGAAGCACTGATAACGGGATCAGATGATCATACTTTATTTTTATGGCCTGATCAAGCTTCTTCATCATTTTCTTCTACAGCAACCCCAAAGAAACCGTTAGCTAGATTGACTGGGCATCAAAAACAAGTCAATCACGTTGCTTTTTCACCGGATGGTAGGATGATAGCTTCTGCTGGATTTGATAATGCTGTTAAGATATGGGAAGGAAAGACTGGAAAGTGCGTACAAGCCTTTCTGTTTATTATCTCCATTCCACTGCCTTCGAGGGGATCGAGTAAGTAGGGAACTTTGGGCTAATGGTTGTTATTGATATAGATTCATAGCCAGTCTAAGAGGCCATGTGGCTGCTGTATACAGGGTAGCTTGGTCAGCCGATTCTAGGATGTTGGTCAGTGCGAGTAAAGATACCACTTTAAAGGTATGTCAGCGAACAGTTCATCGTTCTGCACTTCCGTTGATGTAGCTCGAACTGATCATATGAACGATTCTTTGAATTTAGTTATGGAATTTGAAAACATACAAGATTCGAATTGATTTACCTGGACATACAGATGAAGTGTATTGTGTAGATTTCGTAGCCGATAAAGTGGTCAGTGGAGGAAGAGATAAAAGTGTTAAGATGTGAGTAGTCGGGATCACCTATCATCCGCAACTTGAGAGCTAATAATCCCCGTAACAGATGGAGAAATTAGAGGCTATCAAGCAGCACATGCGATGCATAATCAGATTGCAACATGCATTTGCATGTATACCGTACATGATGTGTTTAGTGCGAGTTTGGTTGACGTAAGCTCATTTGTACTACTACTTACTTGTTGATTGGTTATGACTATTCCAGTTTGCGCACGGACACCCTTTGCTAATGCCATTCTATCATGATCCATGTGATATGGTCAACCCATCTTTCGCGATTCTTCTGATTTCTTTCCTCTTCATTCATTTTGTTCACTCACTTTCAAAGGTTGCTGATACTCATTCTCCTTATTTGCTGACTGATATTCCAACTGTCAAGATATCTCAAATACTGACTTTTCCTCGTCCACTCGCCCTTATACTATCTCATCTGACAAGCGAATACTGATACTGAAACATTATATAGGATGATAGAAAAGACACCTTTATTCTTTCCTTCCTCTCAAACTTCTATCGTGTCAACTCCTCACAATTCTCAACCGTCAATGCCATTTCCTCCAATCTCACAAAAGAGAGGTCTTCTTCCATTCGCTCCATTGCCTACTGTCACTACTGATCCAGCTCCTTCTAATTCTCTTTCTCATCCCAAGCATATACCAATAACACCATGCCCCAAGATGTATGATTCACTAGACGGACTAATGCATCACCTTCCACAGAGTACGAATTTCTTAATTTCTTCGATTGAAAAGAAGGAGAATGGGACAACATGGTGGATAATCAAGTGTTGGACAGTAAATGATTCTTCATCCGACGAGTTGAAAGAAATTGCTCAAAATGATGATATGACAAAGGATAAACAGAAAGAAAGAAAGGTCGCTAATTACAAGAACATTGATGCTTTCCCAAATATTGAATCAAAGAAAAATGGCGATGACGAAGAAGAAATTGATGAATTAGAAGATAGTGATCAAGATGATAATCCTTACGATCAAGCATTGATTGATGATCAAACTCTAGTAGAATTTAGTAAGGATGTTGATGAGTTGTATCAAGAAGAAATGACAAAGAATACTCAGGATCAATCAATTGTAGCGAAAGAATGTAACCCAGAGGACGAAAAGGTAAAAATTGTCATATTCGAGAAAATCCTATTTGATCCGGTAGGTCATTTCACTTACAATATTGTAAGAGAAGTTCAGGTGTAATTGTGAGCCGGGGTTATTCTGCTCTTCAATCTGATGGCATCCCTAAAATAGTCTCAAATAATCAAATTACCATCTATCGAATCTCTTATTTCGGCCTGGAAAAGTGGTAGAATCAGCATCGAAGCCGAGAAATTCTCAAAAGTGAGTTAGAACCAAACACAAAGGAATCGTAGGAAGATCCCTTTTCATCTACATTCGTGAGACGTTCCTATTGAAAGCTTTTGGGCGATAGTCACAGGTGATAATCGATACAACCGAAGGAAAAGTCATTTTGACCGAGTCCGCAAATGGAAAAAACAGTAATCACAAGGATAACAAACAGTTAATCGATGCAATTCACAAGGTGAGCTGTGTACTTTCTCGTTTGCCAAAGCAGCTCATACCAATTTATGCACAGGTCTTACTGTATCTCCGAGATAATGCTGGACCAGGATCAAGCCCCAGCCAAGTACATGGAAAGCAGAGGTTTGAGCTAAATCCCCTTATTCGTGAGGCTAAAAGAGCGATATTCAACGAGCAAGTGAGTCAGTCCGGTCCTTGAAAACATTCTCTTCTTTAAGGAATACGAATTGATCATACGGAAATCATTATAGCGAAGATTGGAAAAGCTGAAAAGAAAATACGACGAGCTAATCTCTTACAATGTACCTTCTTCTTCTAGCATGGGTAAGTTGGACGAGCGTCAAGAGCGGAATTCGCAAACAGAGCTGACAAGAGGTACGAAGATAACCCATCTGCCTCGGCCAACACACATAAAGCGCCAAATAGGCCCAACAAATCTGGAGCCAAAACTGTAAATAAACCACACCCAGTCGACAAGGCATTCGATTCTCCTGCCGAAAGCCAAGGCAATTCAGCACGGGACAAAAAGGCTGGTCCTCCGCATCGATCCATGAATTCATCACTTTTCAGTCAGACAAGAGCTAAGACCCATGCACGACCTGATCCAAGCTCGAACGATGGTAAAACCACCAAGCGAACTTCCGAAATACATGTTGATCAGTTGGAGAAAAAGTCAGAAGACGAAGACGATGATGACAACGATGGCCAAATTCCAACAAATGGTAGCTTAAAGAAGACTGGTAAGTTCTCGATTCGTTTCGTTACAACGTCTCGAAGTAGACTGTGGTCGGAGCAATGATTTGAGCTGACGTGAGGCTGATACTGTGTCCGATGAATAGAGACTGAGAAGAAGGTACATTTCGGTAATAGCGATTCGGCAGACAGTAAATCCAGCGACCAAGAGTGAAATTGAGATATAATGATGATGGTGTGGAACTGTGTTTTTATATGTATTATGAGATAGAACAGATAAAACCCGTGTTGTAAAAGCGTTCATAATATAATGATGAATTGAGTCAATGATGTATTGAGAAATGGTCGTCAAGGAGACGGGATCCTTTGAGTTCTTCTAAATCATTTTCTTAACAACGTCCAATCCCATCGTACTATAAAATCAGGTGTACAAGTTTCATGCAAATCAACTATTTACAATCTCCTTTTGAATAAAGTGTTATCTTTCATCCTTTCTTTTCTATTTAAGTTCCGTTACGAAAATACAAAGAAACGAAACTTCATAATGACAAAATCAGAATCAATTAAATCTTCATCAATAAAAAATGAAGATGAATTATCAAAATACAATCATAAATTAAAAATTAAAAAAGAAAAAAGATTAAATTCACCTAATGAAGATAATTTAGACCAAGAATCAGAATCAGAATTTGAACAAGTTAAGAAAAAATTGAAAACCAAAACAAACAAGAATCATAAATCAATTGGAAAATCATGGAAATCAGAAGAAGATTGGAAATTATTTCAAATTTTACATCCTAAAATAAATAAACCAGATTGGAATAATATATCTTCTTTAATAGGAAATGAAAGAGATTCAAAAGTGAGTAAAAATTTATTTCCCTTCAAAGAAAAATGTCATCTTCGTCGTTTTTTTTTTTTTTTTTTTTTTTTTTTTTCATTTCCTTTGAATTTATAATATCATATTTTCGCTGACAAAAGTCAATTTAAGCTGATGTGAGATTTATTTTTAATTTTATTTTTCAACTCGTAAGTCTTGTCAAAATAGATATTCTATTATATCTAAACGACTTGAAGGAGCTATTAAATCAATTGGAGGATCTTAAGTAGGGAAAAAGTTAAAGAAAGAAAGATGAATAATCTATTGATATTGTATTAGGAAGTTGATCTATATATTCCCTTATCTCAAGTATAATTACTACAGGCTTTCTGACGAAAAGACGGTATATTGTATAATAATGTGATTATTTTACATATCGATAAGAACTCTGTATATGCATTTCAATTTTTTTATATGCATGGTGTATATATCGGTTATATAATGAGAGTATCATAACTTCAAAAGTTCTTAAATGCGATAATATATGCTATGTAAATAATATACAGATGACTAATGATAAATGCCCAAAATTATTTTGTTGACAAAAACCCCCCTAATCATCTACTATTATTATTATTACCAATTTTAAAAGCATCTTTAGCTAACTTTATAACTCTTCCAACTGAATGACTTCTACTTTCTACTGAAATTGATAAAGGACCATAAGATTCATTATCACTTGAACGAGATTTTAAATTCACACTTGTATTTGATATAGATCGATTATGTTTTTGAACATTATCCTTCAATAAGGAATTAAGAGATACAATTCTTTTTGAATTTTGATATGTTTGACTTTTAATAGTTGATGATCTTGATATCTTTTCACCAAAAGAAGATGATCTAGATGAATTCCGAATTTCTTGTGAATTTAATTCGATTTTACTTGATATTCTATTATTTAATTTGATTGAATTAAATGAATTATTAAAACATAAATCATTATCATCAAAATGAGAATCTTCTTCTTCTAAAAAAGTAAGTAAACTAATTTGATTTAAATCCGGAGTAACTAAATCTTCTTTATTTCTATTTATTCTATCATCATTTCCATCTTCATTATTATAATCAAAATTCAAAGAATCATTAAAACTTGAAGTTGATAAATTACTCATAGGTGATTTAATTACTCCAGGAGCTTCTCTTAAAAAAGTAATTAAATCAATATTTGTATTTGATGTAGGTAAAATATTAGGTACCATTGATAAAGGAGAAGATTCAATTTCTTCCCAAGAAGGTTGAGTAGTTAATTCAATAAATTGTAAAATATCCATTGAACTTCCACTTCCTCCTCTTTGTATAACATTCCTTGAACTAGAACAAGAAGGTATTTGATGATTTTCCAATTCGTAGGAAGTTATATTTGTTGTTTTTGTTTTCATTGTAGATGAAGAACAAGGTATAGAAGGTAAAGATGAACCTCTTCTTGTTATTGGTTTTGAAATTGAAGATGAAATGTTTGTAGAAATACTTGATGATCTACGTATTTGACCTGATAATGTTGAAGCAGATGAACAAGATGAAGAAAGTATCATTGGAGTAGATGGTGAAGAAGGTATAAAAGTAGGTTCAGATACTCTTAAATCATCTAAAGAAGTGGAAAATGGTGCAAGAGAAATTATGGATGGTCGAGAAGGAATTGTTAACGGTGTTGAAGGCATCTTGTTGATTAAATAGTTTGATCTGTCGTTTTGACTTGTAAGATATTTACTTATATGACAAGGAATAAAAGTGTAATTGAATATGTGCACGAATGTATGTCGATGGTACTCGAGTGATCCGAAACTGTGGTACTGAATGAGTTTGTGGAAATTTGAATAGAAGGTAGGTTATAACCGTGATATCATATTGAATGGGAAAAGTATTATCTTTCAATAAGTGGTATATATGTTATCCTTCAGAATGACGCAGCAAGTTTGTATAGAAGGTACTTCTTAAACGATATACGTACGTTTGTACCTGTTAAGAAAACATTTTGCGTGACATCCCGCTGTTCACAAGTCGAACAGTCGATCAGGTACGAACTAGTGAATGATCAACGATCTATCCGATAAAACACTCAAATTGTTGTTACTCTGTTTGTCCAAAAAACAAAAAAAAAAGGTACGTCAGAATCTCCTTGAGTGTGTAACGGAAATACAACGGGAATCTTACTATCTCATCTTTCTACCATTTCAAGCTTGAGATTATCGGAAAGAAACGAAAATAAACAAACCCATTAAATTTACGTCATGTCGATCCTTTTTTTTTCTTTCCGTTATAGGTTCATTTTTTACTGAACCAGGAAACAAACTTTATCATATTCCTTTCAATTCAAAGGTACAAGTTGATTTTTATGTAAAATATCTTTTGAGGAACGTGGATAATAATACTTGAGCGGACAAATACAACATACCATAATATAGAATGTGTTCATAATTGATTTTACGAGATGAAACATGATACCGAACTATATTTTAGAAAAGCTCAAGCCGTTCTCCGGTACCTGAGAAATAATCGGCATTTTAGGTAGAGATATTCCATAAATAGTTTTTTTCTTCTAGTGAATTAGGATAAAAGAGAAAAAGCGGCAAAATCCTAAATTCAAAAGATCTCTTTTGCTTTTTCGTGCCTGTAGATCTTTTTTCTTGTAAGCCCTTTTCATTATTCCGTTCCGAACTTTCTTTTCCTCTTCAGCTGTAGCTTAAGAACTTTCTTCCTCTCAAAGGACATGTTCCAGCTAATAGTAAAAACTAAAGGCACCAATGCCAGCTGATGTCTCGGTCAAACAAAAAGGTACAAATATTGTGTTTACCAAGAAAGGGAAGAAAGATTAAAAAATTGAAGCGGCCAGTCCCGATGAGATCTGCTTTTAACGAAGCAGGAAGAGGGCAAGAAATTCGGAATGTCTGATAAGGACCTTCTTTCATCAAGCGATTCGATCCGCTCCATTGCCTCTATTCAAGCGAAGAACGTATGTTTGAAGCCAGACGTATCGATGGCCCCAAAATACCGACTGAGATCAGTGACTGAGGTACCTATTTTGGCCTATCAAGGAGATGCCATTTGTCGGGAAAGGCACAAACACCGAACAATCGGGTAAATCTACATCACATGAAGTCAGGTCGATAATCTGGCTTCCCGTCCTGTATGAGATATAGTCAGAGCTGTATTGAAGGTAGATTTGTTATCACATCAAGCAGTATTGCAGGAAATACTTTCATGACAGCTTGACTGCAAACAGCCATCTGGTCGACGCAACAAGAAATCGCAGATGTTGATCGGTGATGATTGCGTTCAACGGAAAGAGTTTCAAGCATCCATATGACCCTCGTATATCACAAGCTCATGTTACAACAACATGTTCACTCTCCCATGGGCCATCCCACAATGTGAATTAGGCAAACTCAGTTGAACATCGATCTGAGAAAGAGACGCCACGCGCGCCTAATTGACAGACAAGATTGCCACGTTTTCATGAGGTCAAACAACGCGACTTGCTTTTTTCCTTCCGTCCTTTTGTTTACACACTTATTACCATTCAGGGTAAAATCCCGATATATTTGTACTAATCGAATTAAGATTTAGTTGAAACGAAATAACAAACAATACGATATCACACTAACAGCATATTGATGGATGCTCGTAAGTTGTATAGCACATCTCTTACAATTCGAATGATCTCATAGTAAACACAGACCACAATTAGACAACAACAACGACGCCTACACTTTACAATCTGCGATATAGCTTGATTTGATTCACTCCGGGCGGCATTGCACCAGTCTGATAACATAACGAAGAGCGATTTAGAAGTTACTTACTGAGAAACTCATCCGAATAACATAAAATCTCAATATCAACCTATCACCTAGAAGATTTTACACTAATCCAGCTTATACGTTATTTACAAGCTGAGCGATAGATACAAAGGAAACAGAGGAACCTTACACAAAGCTAGATAAGCTTTTAGATATTCTCATTTTAAACTCAACTAAGACCATTTGGCAGCCCTACAAAAGCTTCAGAAATCGTCGAGATGGCGGATCCAACATATTCGCCTCATCAGATAGGTGAATTATTATTCGAAAAAGAGCCAAAGTATCTTCCCCAACAACAACATATTCCTTTATCCTCATCATCATCGATAAATCAAAGCTATCATTCTAGATTCCGCTACCATGCTCAGCCACAATCTCAAGCCTCAATTCAGCTTTACGATTCTTACTTTCCTCCACAAGCTCAGTCAAGCTCATCATCAAATTACTCGTCATCTAAACAAACAACGCAAACTCAAACGA
The DNA here is from genome assembly GCF_000512605.2 of Kwoniella pini CBS 10737. Taxonomy (NCBI): domain Eukaryota; kingdom Fungi; phylum Basidiomycota; class Tremellomycetes; order Tremellales; family Cryptococcaceae; genus Kwoniella; species Kwoniella pini. Next base: position 534,263 of record NC_091717.1, on the reverse strand, counting down.
ATAATGTTGATGAGATAATTTATCGATATTCCTCAGAATTCGACCGTATCACTCAAGCTCCGGGCACTCCCACTGTAGGGATTTATTCTCAGGATGGACTTTGGGATGAGGATGATTTAGATTTTAATCCAAAACATTCAGGAGGAGCTTCGAGTAGTCGTAAGAGTACTTTAACAGATAAGAAGAACAACAGAAGTGGAACTATTTACACTGCTACACCTGTTGAAGGGAAGAGCTGGACTTGGAGAAGACCCAGTATGTCACAGCTCAACAGTCCTAGTATCGCTGTTGAGACACAGCCACCTATGCCTTTGACGGCTCCTCCGAAAGGATTGGAGAAGAAGAAAAGCAAAGGTCTGCTTAGGGGTAAAGGACGACGAGGGGAATTGTTCGTAAATGTGGCTAGTGATCCAGATGAGTCGGTGAGTCTGAAATTGTTCACTGCGACGACTTGCGGCACTGATCACCTCTTCATAGTTCGAGGCTCCCCCACCTCTGCCTATTCCGGCTACTCCATCATCCTTCATCACCGAATCGACACCCGCATCGTACTCCTCTTCAACATTTTCACCTGTCAATTACCCTTCACCCATCTTGGACACACCATCACTGATCTCCACACCGCCCCTCACCGTAGCAAGCGCAAGTACGAACAAACCGTCCAAAGCTGCCTCGTCTTGGAAAAGGGGTATGCAAAAGATCTTCAAATCCAAGTCATCAATAGCATTACGTGAAGCGGCGCAGAAGGAGGCATCAATGTCTCCACCACCACCAATGCCCAATCCACCTTTACCACCTACGACGAGTCGCCTCGAGAAGCCATTTTCATCTACACCACCTACTGAGATGGATCAAAGAAGGATAAAGGAGAGCATTCCTTTGCACACAGCGGGATACCTTTCAACTCCACCATCAGCAACGACAGATGCCTTTGTCACACCATTATTTCCTAATTTCCCCACCGATCCCTTTGCATCGAGTCTAGATCTTACCTGCAACAATCCAATCCCCTCGCCGACTGTCGAAGCACTGCGTCCATCGTTGAAACATAATTCACCTAGCCTAAGGGACTTGAAGAGTTTCTTACCCAATGCAACAAAGCCGGCGATACTGAAGGCTAAAAGTTTCGCGACTCTGCACCAACGTGAGGATCATCGTTCGACAGTGACCAAAATAAATACACAAAGCCGAGCAAATCATTCTAGCAAATTGTCGAAGCGTATGAGTTCTTTGGTTGGATTAAACGTCTTTGCCTATTCTGCACCTGAACGAGCAGGCTCAAACCTTGTTACTTCGGAATATTTGGAACGACCTCCTACTCAAGCATCACTCGCACCACCAATTGAAAGTCCCCCGCTCTTACCCCCTCAACCATCTTATTTCACAAAGGCATCCAGATCCTCTTCTTTGCCTTCGATCACTACTGATTCATCCTCCTCACCGGAAGAAAGCCCTACTCTGAGCATTCAACCACCGAATGCGCCCCTTCCTCCCATTCCAGGTTCCTCGTCTACCTCGAATCTTACGGCACCTATGCAACGTAGTGGTTCTGGTGCAGTACTTCTACCGAGATCGAGATCGACAAGTATGAGTTTCAAATCACCGCCGACTAGTTCATCTTTCTTCGATTTGTACGAACAGCTTGGAATCTGGCCCAGTGCAGAGAAGGATAAGAAGGAAATACAAGAAGAGCCAGAGGAGATCTCTGACACCGCAGGAATCGAGTGTGAGAAGCTACAGGCTATATCAAACATAACAGCTGCTGAGGAGGAGAAGGAAAATATATCGCCGCCTGTTGAGGTTTTCACAACTGCCGAAGAGGATCTTGAGCATGCCGTTGATATCACAGAGGACATCTCGAAATCTCAAGTTCAACTCAACATGCCTAGATCCAATACGGACAGCTCAATAGCAAGTTGGAATGTCGCTCTCAACTCGTTCCCCGCTGCTCCATGCGGAGACGTGCTTGATTTCGGATTACCTTATGTAGCAGATGAAGAAGGTTTTGAACCAATGGCTTCCGGATCTCAGGAACCACATGATCAATCGGATGCTCTAAGCATTGTAGCTGTAGCTGCTTCCTCAAGAAACAGTTCTCACCAGACTACCGTGGACAATTCGATGTCAACGGACAAGAGAGGCTCGGGATCAACGGTCACTCACGCCACATCTGTGGGAATGAGTCATTTAGCTTCTTCGTCTTCTTCAAAACGTCCAGGTCGTGCAGCAGGAAGTGGAAACTCGTCAAGGGATAATAGTACCCCTGGATCTCGAGATGATGTAACGGACCGCGAGGAGATATTGGAAGACTCGGAAGACGATGATGTCCCATTATCAAAGCTACACCCTGAAGCTGCTGCTGCACAGTTGCAGCGCAGGGAAACCAGAAAGAGGACTCGTCAAGCTCGATTAGACAAACAGGCCAAGGCTGTAGAAAGAAGGAAAAGCGAGAAGACACAAGGGAGAAATCCTGGTGGAGAGCATAGTTGGGATGGAGAAGGTGGAGTTCCTCCTGGTATACTATCGAAAAAATTAGAGCTTGTGATTAGTAGAAGAGCTGAAAACGAAGCCGCTATTGCTATAGCCAGGATCGCAGAAGGATCCGCTGTATCGAATCCAGTACAAGGATTGAAAGCTCATCGGTCCATGAGGGAGAATGTCCCAACACAACTCGATCATGGAGTACGGAGAGCTCAAAGTCAAGGTCATGCTCATGTTTCATTGGTCTCGCCAACTTTCAAAGATACTCCTGCAGTACCGCCAATCCGAACCGCCATCCCGCTTCGACATCCCCAGACCTATGGTCTTTTCAATCCGGAAAGTGCTATCTCGCCCACAAATACTTCTTTCGGTAGGACCCCTTCTGCCAAACACGGCGATTCGAATTCTGTGGTCGCTATGCTTGGGCACAACCATCAAGAACCATCAGCTAGCTATGGCCAAGGCCGTAGTCAAGCATATCCTATGTCACAGCCTATGGCTGTATACGATCGATCAAGGCAAAATTCAGTAGCGACCACCGTGTCATCAAGACTTCCACCTGCTCCCAATGGCACTCGGGCTCCATCAAGACAAGACGATTTACCGATATTGTCAGCTCAGGTGACTCGCAGTAATACAAATGCTACCCAATATTCAATCGCTTCTTCCGCTGTACCAAGAGTCAGAGCACACTCCAATGGGTTATCGCCGATAACGACCCACAAGGAGGATTCAGCCGCTCTACACGTTAGATCGACCACGGAACCTATCCCTTCAACATCCGCATCCAAAAATACCACGGTGCTCCCAATAGCCAACAACGCCTCAGCAGGTCCAGCCCAAAGAGTCCACGCCACTGTACCTGCTTTCATATCTGCGCTAAATGGAAAGAAAATCATGCTTGACTTGACAACTACAACAACGGCTCGTGAAGTACTGGTGAACACTTATCATAAGGGTGATCTTGCAGACGCTAGTGTGGGCAAAAGCTGGGTACTCTGCGAGATATTCGCTGAGATGGGGTGCGGTGAGTTCGAAGACCTGCTTCCCGTTCTGGTTGCTCTATATGGAAAGGCGAATGAAGCTGATTTGTATATGTTGGGTCTGCAGAAAGACAAATCAGAGAGTATGAACCTCTGTTACCCATTGTCAAAGGGTGGGATAGTACCGCAAAATTCAATTGTCTTGTATTCAAGCAAAGTAATAGAGGTATGCCAACCTGGGCGAGGGTGAGTCGATCTTTCCGGAAGTATGGTAAGAAAGATTGAAAAACTGCTGATTATGCTTTGCGATGTATGGCCAGGCTGTACCTACTAATCCACCTATGTTGGGTCAATGGGTCCAGTATGAGACTAAGAAAGGTAAATGGACGAAGAGATGGTTGGAGACCAGAGGCGGTCAAGTGTTTTTAGCGAAGAACGAGAAGGTAAGTGAAAGTCCAGTTCTAGTTGTATTACAAGAAATGCTGATTGATTTCTGGTATTACAGAACAAAGACGAAGTTCACTTCAATTCGTTATTCTTCGACATTTACGCCATTACTCGAGGATATGATTCGCCTAGACCTGCTACATTTATGCTTAAGCGAGGTAAGCGCATATCTCCTATTTCCATTTACATCGAGAGGTAATTTGAATTAAAGTAATGGTTGATATAGTTGAACCCGCATCGAATTTTGAAGATTCACAAGATTACGCTCATATTTTCTCATGCGATGAAGGAATAGCATTTAAATTGATGGCTGCGATATATGATGCAAAAGTGAGTTTCCTAGAATCTCATCAAAACGTTTGTATGTTCTTTTTTTAGCTAATGTTGATATGAATTTTAAGAGTTATTCAATTGCTCAAAGTTATCCTCAAATGATAAATAATCAATTACCTTCACCAAGCTCAAATTCAAATGCGAATCATTCTGGATCAATGAGAAAACATTCAAATATTTCTTCTGTACAAAATGTTATCTCTTCAAAACCTTTAATTAATCTTGAAAATGATGATCAAAATCATAAATCAGGTTTCACAGGTAAAGGATTATTAAAATTGTAATTGTAATGAAATGTTGTTCGAGATTAGAAATAAAGTGCTAAGAACATATAAAGGGATTTAAGGATATGAAAGATTAGATAAGTTTGAACCTTTTTCATTGGACCAATTATTGTATTTTGTATTATATGTGTTTTAACGCTTCAATTGATTATAATGAAATACATATGCTCATTATCAAGAATTCAAGTATTTGTTATTTGACATCTTCACTTTGAAGATTTTCAGATTGATACGATTGATTTATCATTTATGTCCGTTCACATCAATCCATACATTTCGTGTCTATAAAGCCGAATCCGTCTAAAGTATCAAGAAGAAAATTTCCGCAAGTTTCATATTATCCTCTCCTTTTTCCTTGGGTTATAATCTTCCAAATATGAGTCCAATTACGACGTATACCAAAGTTAATCTATCGTAATTAATTTATCAATATTTGCTATATCCTTTTAATGTGATTTTTCGAGGTGTACTTACGGTGGAGTCAAAACTGCATAACTCCATGAAATGGTCTTACTAATTAATCTTTCAAATGCATCGCCTGAAGCAGCTTGTGTAATTTGAGCTAAAGTCAGAGCGGGAGGCTATCAAACATAGGTAATTAAGTATGATATTAGTCAATTGTGATCATATAGTATAATATTTAAGTAATTCTTAAAGTAGATAATACTTGGGAAAGGTTTGAACTCACCGAAGAAACCAATAAGATAGCAGATAAAATGAATACTGGATCTTCAGCCGCTTCGAAAGGATCAAATTTGGCCAAAAGTGCAATTACAGGTAACATTAATAAAGGAACAATTACCATTCGACTTATAACAGCTACGAAAACAGTTTTGTTTTCTCCTGGATATGCTGATGATTTAGATTTGCCAGATGAATGATCATTTTGGAATCTGGATTTGAAGTATCCCAGTAATCCACCGTTGTTTTGTTCCTTCTTAGATGGGATATGTATAGTACCTGATCCTGGTTTGACTTCTGGTGGTGAGTAAAAGAATGCACCCAGTACTACCAATGTTACTGGGACTAATTGTACGCCGCCCGCCGTATCAGTGAAAAGCAGAGCTACCTGAATGGGTGAAAATAAAGTATTACTCACTTGAGCATTGTCCTGCACTTTTGATGGCTTGTTCTAAGGGTTTGATTCTTGCCATCTGAGCTTGAAGAGGAGGTATCATAGCAATAAAAATGGATAGAAGAGCGGCATACATGGGTACAGTCATGAAATCGTTGATGGCTTTCATAATTGTCTTTGACCGATGCTTAGCTTTGTATAGGAGAGATTGGAAAGCTGATTTAGGAGGTTCTGTTTGCCTTCGTCTCAACGATCCAGGAGTAAGGGTTCCCTACATCAGGGTTTCGCGGTGATCAGCTCTTACCTCGAATATGGTACAAGCGAAACCACTCACCCATTCTTCGTCCTCAGGCTCACTCTCACTACTGTCCTCCTCAATCAAAGCGATATGGTGCATCTTGGGCTGCTCAGGTAAACCCCAAAATTCTCTTCCACTTTCTGTTCTGTTCAGTTTCTTTCGATGTCGACTTAAGGATGAACTTCTGCGGGACATCACGCTGTATCCGGCAGTCGAACCCCTTTTCACCATAGGTGGGTGCATAGAATGAGCTGATCCAGCTGTAAAAGGTAAACTAGGTGAATTTGGAGATTGATTCGGGAACTGTCCAGATGGATTCAGTCGCTCATCATGCTCATCACGTGAGATGTCCTCTGCAGAAGTGAAAAACGGATCGGTTTCCCTTGCACCGGGATGAGGTACTAAAGGTTCAGGAGATTGTACAGCATGATCATTGAGTATTGGTTGAAGATGTTGAGGATTGGAGCTATCAATTTCCACCGCTTCGTCATCTGCTTGAGAAAGAAGTTTGACTCCCCAAGACCATCGTAACTGGGTTGTTGTGTAAGCGGTACTCGAGAAGGGTCGATTCACTACTCACCATCATACCGAGTGTAGAGTATAACACCAAGTAAGTCAAAGCTCGACCAAGCATTTGATCTTTGGTATCATGTTCATCCCATTTCAATCCTGGAACCTCAATAACAAGCGACTATGTCCACATTTCGCATCAGTTCTGCATGCAGCTTATGACTCAACTGGAACTGACCTGAATCAAGGCAATAGGCAAGGAATTACTACGGTTGTCTGTCAGCTATATTCAAAGAGGTTGGTGGACCAGCTTACCTGTTTTGGAACATCGCAGCACACATGGCATAAGCACTATATCCACCAAACCAGACATATGATCAGTTATGTGTGTCGGACTGATGACTAGCGGCAATTTCACGCACGTTTGTGACTTTTTCAACTTGAACAATTTGGCTAGAGCCCATGCTACCCCTGCTGATAAGCCGGTCACTACTACGAAGCTATGAGAAAGGATCGTGTCAGCTGGTCGGACGACCCATTCCCTGATATTCTGTAATAAGTGAGATATCTACCCAAGAGGGATGATCCACATTTCCTTCAGCTTAGCAGGAGTTAGAGAGTAAGCTACCTGTCAAATCTGTTTGTCAGTTTTCTGGTCATACATGGTCAGGGGAAATCAGGGGAAAAGCAATGAAACACAAACAACTCACCTTAGAAAACAGCAGAGCAGGGGTGAATAGCGAAACATTGATAACGTTCAATTTTCTCTGAGTAGCCTTATCGGTAACACCAACTCTGGAGAGAGTATATCCAGCTAGACATAGTATGAATACTTGTACAACAGACTGAATTCTAATCGTCAGCTATGGCCGATATCCGTCAAATCCATGCAGCTCACCTCGAATACGGTGACAAGGAGAACTTTGACTGTTCATGAGATAAGCTCCTGCTCTTGGGGTCCTGCCGCATCAATGAATATCACAACTTACTAGGTACAGTATCGTCGAGACCCATGGAGCCGGGTTGTGCTATGATTGGACTTGAAGGTATTGGGAAGTAAGTCAAGTGGGTAGTGAACTATAAGAAGGGTGCTCTTTTCGCTTGTTGTTATCTTTGTTCGCAGTCGGTTTGCCGCTGGCGTGACGTCGAGATTGAATTGATCGTATTACGTAAAACCGAGAGATTGTCCAGGCACGTCAACATGAAGTGGAGGCAGCACGAACAGAAGTCTCAAAATGATACACGCTTGGACCTATATAAGTAGATTTCATCACTCAACAATTCATCTTGATCTCTTTCCTCTACTTCTCACCTTATGAACACCTCAATGGTTGAGCTGGAAATATGGATGAAGGATCCGAAACGAAGATAGAAGGCGTCAAGCAGGATACGCCTGATCTAGGGTTAGAGCTGGTCACGGATGGCTACTATCGTCACAATGATATAGTTTTTAGCTATCTTAGCAAGTTGAGTAAACCTCATGTAAGTCACTAGTGATGATAATGAAGCATTCTATTTATACTCTTGGGTAACTCAGGCAGATGCTATGGGCTCTCTGATACACGGTGAAGCTCTCGTACATCCTAATCATCCACTTCGATCACCGGGAGATGAGGGCATAACTCTATACATTGGTATGTCAGCTTTGTTCAAAGAAATGAACCTGCCACGGAAGCTGACGAGACAGTAGGTATTGATAAGCTAGGAAAGCCAAGATTGTTTTGGAAGATTAAACAACTTCAGTATCTACAGTATTATATTCACGAGATGCGCCTCACTAACCCCTCTTGGATCGAATATCATCGAAAAAGGCAAGAGCTACTTCAAGAGGAAGCCAATGAGACCCGAGTGAACGCGTTGTCAAAACCGTCTGTGGAGGAAGGTAAACATGATTGGGTACCATTGCCTAGCTATGCGATTCGAGGTAGTGACTTGGACTCAGTAGTGAGTCGAATTTAGTCATGGCATCGGGGATTGAGCTGACGATAGGTATGCTCAGATCCCGATCACCTTCGACAGCGCGACAGTCCTCAAGAAGGTAGCCAATCAGATCACAAAAGATGGTAAAGCTGTTGATCGAAATATCAGAAATGGGTACCCGGTCAAACCTTTCCATCCGAATCATTGGGAGGCAAAGAAGGATGATTTTACCCCTGGGCCGGGTTTACGAAAAGGTCCAGAGAAACAGGGAAGGAGTGACTTCGCCAATCAAAACAAAAATGAAGGATCTGAAGCAGCAGGATGGGGTGGGTTTCCCTTGTCCAAGAATTCTGTGCAATTGGATGGCCAAGATATGGAGAAGGGTGAGTCATTTGCCGCACCGTTGGTATAGATACAAAACGCATGAAGGGATACGTTGAAATAAAGCTAAATTGGGAGGATAGGTCTTACCGAGCCGCTCGCTGAAAGTGAATTTCCACAAAATCAGTCTGATCCGAAGCCCACTCTCACGACTCCTGATGTTTCCACCGTTTCGCCCCCTAGCCCCTCATGCACCTCTCCATTTTCTAGTGATCTCGGTGCGTCTTACCACTATCATTGTCAACAAGCTTTCATCACGGCAATTTGCGGTGGCCTGCTCGCTTCCATGCCTGCATCTCAACAACCAACGTCAGATGAAGATGAGGAGAACACAATAATGGATATTCCTCCCAACATCGGACGAAGTCTGTTCATTGCGTTATGTATCACAAAGTGGGAAAAGGATCCAAAAATCGTCACTGAGATTGGTTGGTGCGCCGTTTGGTGGCAGAAAGCTGTCCCTGATGAAGAAGGGTCTAATGGGGCGTCAAGTGGTTATGAGGAAATGAGGGATATGGGCCATTTTGTGTGAGTTTTACTAATCGATAGATCGTGCATTCATTGTCTGACATGTGCGCCAAGTGTCCAAGAGCACTTGATCCAAAAACGTAACAAAGATACTCAACCGGATTACAAAGATGACTACCTTTTCGGCGATTCCTTACCTATCTTGGAAGCAAAGATGGGTGCGGATATAAGACGAAAAATTGATGAACTTTCTGCCAAGGCTGGAAATGGACCTATCTGTGAGTCCCTGCCTGTGTTTCCTATAAGAGAGATGGCTCACGCTGCCAATAGATATCATCACGCATTCTGCGGATGGAGCAGAGGTAGATCTAAAAAGTGTTGGACTGGATATCTCGGACACTACGATAAATCATCAACCCGACGGCTGGGAAGTACCACCTTATATGTGTGCATCAGGTTGCAGCGCTGTGTTCGTTATTGTAGGTCTTTCCGATCAACTTGTTATATCGATGTACTACGGCGTTTGGGGACTGATATGTGCACCTAGAATACGGCCACCCTTTTCGGTTCTATCGAGAACGTCTCACCAATGACAATCGATGGCGTGAGATACGCTGGACGAACGAAACGATCCCTCCAAAACATAGCTCTAACCATGTTTGGTAATGATCCGGATAGAAAGCCGGAAAAATGCGGGAACGCTGGGAATGACGCTGTTGTGAGCTCGGGGTCCACAAAGCTGTAATGAATGTTGAATAGCATCTGACTGTACAACTGCATTAGTACACACTCGCGATATTCATTGAGGGTAAGTCCATAGCATTTCGCTCTGTTACAAGAGGAGCTTGAAATCCTTGCGACTGGCCGCGCTGACCGTTCTTGTGTCCAGTAATGACTGGAGCGACTCTCCCAGAGTTGCGAGGCGACTACGCGAATGGCCAATTTCCAAGATCCAGTACCGTGACTGACGGGCAAGATCAACCAAGCTCCATGAGGTTTGGAAACCCTGAGAGGCCAGCAAGTGATGCACTTCTGGAAAATGACGCCGGCGAAGCAGGACAGGGGGTATGCGATGATGAGGATGACTTCCTCGAGGACGAGATGATCAAGGGTATTTACTATGAGGATGAAGATGGCAATCTGATCGAGATGGACGACTGATCCGGCTTCGGACTGTCTCACGAGGATGCATTCATGAACTATTTGTTTGGCTTTTATCACCGTTTCATCCGAAGTTGTTGTATATATTATTTCAAGATGTTGTATATGAACGAATGAATTTCATGCACTTAGCTCATCGGACTATTAGGTTACTAGAATCTAGTCCGCTCGGGGAACATCCATAACACAATTTATGGTTTTATGCATTTCAATTACAAGTGATACAATCATGCACACTTTCTATAACATACTCTCACCGTTACATACTCACAATCTTCGTGTTTATATCCATATACTGTCTCACGTTCATCCTCTGCTACCATCCTAATTGTCGAAAGTACCGTATGCCACTCCACATCATTCAGTTCTGTAAGTTGTATCGGCCTGTTTGGTTTTTTCGCTGGCTCGGCGTTTGAGTTCCCACAGCTGCTTACCGTCTTTCCACAAAGAGATATTGTCGGCTCCAGACGAGACTTCAATCGTGCCCTGTTGATCATACATAGAAAGGATGGGTAAGCCGAAATCTTTTTGACACTCAGCTGTCACTGTAAGATTGAGGAGACTTACAGTCTTTTCCAATTTGTATAATTGGCGATCACCACGATTCGTAGGGCATGCTCTGGTCAATTCCTCTATAGCATTTTCTAGACTGGTAATGACAGTGCCCTGATCCATCTTCATTGAAATCGTATAGCTATTGCCTTGTGAAGTATTTCCATGGGTCAGATCGTCATGAAAATTTCGACAAAGTAGCTTTTAAATCAGGTGCCTTCTTGAGCCCTTCATTGTCATTGTCACTTTCAAAGTCTGTATTCAGAGGGCCTGCCGAATTCGCATTCTCATTCTGGACCGAAGTGTCAGCAAGGGATGAGTCATGTTCATCTTTTCGTTGTTTGACACCTTCAGCAAGAATGTCTTTCCATTCTGAAGGCTCTCTAGTTTCAATGCTGGTATCAGGTCCAGTAGCCTGGTTCCTATTACCTGTGGACGAATCAGCGAAAGCGCGCCTAGCGGGAAGATGCATCTGAAGTATGTGTCATAATACGCTAGTACAGCGCTAAGGACGTAATAGATAAGGAAGGACGGAGATGCGCGGTTCTAGAACTATTGTATGTTCCGGAAAGTTTGGCACGATACGCGTTTTTGCACCATAGATGGCCACCTTCTGACCTTTGCTGTTCTGCAATGTATATGCAACAATACTGAGTTTCTGATTTGAATGCCCAGCTCAATACACTGCATTGCTTCTGGGCCATTCATTAATTGTGATTGCAGCATTGGATGATGAGCTATTTGATCACTTCTGAAGGTCAAACTAGGCAATCATACAAACCTTAATTTTTCTCCACCAAAAGCTCTGTGGCACTGCTTATCACCGCTTCTGACAGCTGTGCATTGCAGATGCACTTTTAAAAGCTCACCTGAGACTCCTACAGGATGCTGTACATGGTCTAAAGGTTACTGCTGAGTAAAAAGATGAAGCTGTCATCATATAAAACGAAGCCAATAGTGAACTTCCCAGAATGGTATCTATGGTGTAAAAACGCATATCGTGCCAAACTTTTCGGAACATACAATATACATATATATACCGAACACTGTATCTAAGTTACTACTATTTCTCCCTAAGAAATGTATATCTCGTGAACCTCGTCTCGAACTCTACTTAGCAACCTTCGTACTCGCTTTCCGGTCCTGCTCAGGGGATATCGGTGTATCGTCTCGACCGCTTATCACAGTATGTCCAATACGCCCAATGAGGGATGATTCTGCCTTGGCTGCTTACCTGTAGTATCCTTAGGGACAACAGTCCATCCACTTGATGCAGTCGTTTCGTAAATTTGTGGAGGTCCTGGAACGACAGGAGGTGGCGGAAATTGAGAGACTGACAAAGCTGGAGCATGAGAAGGAGGAGCCACAGGTGAAGGAGGGGGGAGAACTGAAGGAGCTGTAGGGAAGTTCGACATGGCTGAATGCTTAGGAGTTATCGACGCCATAGGACGTCTGGAATCCCCTGAGCCACTCAACCCTCCTGTGTCGCCAGGAAAAGTTTGCCTTGGATCTGAGGGAAGTTCTACGGAGTCAATATTGTCGGCTCCTTCATTTGTTTGGTAAAGGGAGATATATCTATTGATCCCCTGTCTGCCTGATCCGGTCTGTTCATCATTTGATTTATTGGGGGAAGTCATGGTCGTATGCTTGGTCGCGATATAGTGGTTATTATCAAAACGATTGATCGATGATTGAACTACGAATGGTTGAGTTGTGTTATTTATTAATGTGGAAAGCCGTCTGTTGTATGTTGGGCAGGAGTGATGAATAGCGAATGTCTGTTGGGAGAAAACATTTTCTAAGTCGGATATCCCCCTTTTTATATATGACAGCTGGTATACAAAAACCAGGTAGGATCGTAGTGGGGCGTCTGGTCTTCCACTAGTCTTACATCGAACATGTGGTCGAGACCTAATATGGCCTTCCCATGTATAGTCTTTTTACGCTTTTTATTGACGCCCAGACTAACAGGGTCTTCGTGCCTCTGAATATACTATAACATCTCTGCATCTTCGACGCAGTCTGGACTCAAAATCCTATAGACTTCTTTCGTATCTGCTTCTTTTCTGTTTCTTCTCATTGCCCATACTGAAAGCATTCGATCAAGCTTGCATTTCAAATGCGTTCGAGATTCAAACACGGCCTTATCTCACAGATTTGCTTCTTGTTACAGCTTCTTGTCAAAGCCTGGATGAGCAGGTCACGAGTGCAATCATTTCATATGCGTAAGTGAGCTAGATCTTTAAAAGGATCATCACCACCGAAGCTAATGACCAAGGACGAGACTGCAACACGCCGGTCATGTCGCACGTCATTCGACTGCTGCTGGGGCGACAAGGGGTCAGTATTGTAAACCAATGTTCCTCATATCGACTTTTCAAATGTAAAGGCCATGTCTCGGTCTAGAGACTCAGACTGTAACATGCGTCCTAGCTACAGTAGAATCTTATCAAAACATTGTAAATTATTTGGGTCAAACAACACCGCTTGTCCCAAACTCAATAAGCCCTATCTGAATGGACGATTCAACGGTCTATTTTTTGAACCTAACATGCATACTGCTTATACTACATTCACGCAATATCTAAAATTTGGAACGGTGCTTGGATAAGAGGGTGGAGATCCTAGGTCCTATTGCGGTCTAAGGGTCATACCAGCTTATTTACCAGTAGACTCATCAGAAACCTTTTCCCATTCATCATCAGGGCTGTCATCACTTTGTCTTTCAAGCGTTTGACCCGGGGTCTGGGGACTAAAAATATATCGGCCAATCTCAGCAGCGGGACCATAGGCTGTAGGTATCGGCTAGAGACCATCAAAGTCATCTTAACATCATCCCGAGAACTGAGTGAGGAAACTCGCGACTTGTCCGTTGGACTCAGGTGCATTAGGTCGTGAGCCAAAGCGATGACGTTGTGCCGTATCAGCCTGAACAGCCGTCTGGCCGTCCAATGGCTTGAAGTATTTGGCTACTAGCTCAGAGGGAGACGTATAGGCGTCAGGTGCAGCCTAGAAACGATCAAGGTTACCTTAGCATCATCACAATGGCATCATGAAAGTGGCATAATAGCAATATGTTGCTCCGGAGACTTACCGAATCCTGGTGGTGCTGGGTGGCATTAGGTCCTGACCCAGAAGAGCTGTTGGTGGGCCAGTGATTATCATCAGGGACGCTCACATCAGGATCGGAATCAGTAGCGTCTGCTAGCTCGGTGGGCTGGGCCGTGGCGCCGGCTGTAGGAGGAGGATTTGCCTCTCTTCCACTTTCGGTGCTGGGAGGGACCCAGTCACTGGTGTGCTGGTTTGTATCAGGGGATCCCGAGTCGCCAAATCCTGTCTCAAAACGGAAGCCGCTGTTGCTGCCACCATAAATCCCTACTCCTCCAGTCTGCAAAGGACCAGAGTTGAGTCAATCAGCTTGTGTCAGACACACATTGAATTTGTTTATAATGCTATTTGGTGATTGACCTAGAATCGGAGAGTAGTCTCACATTGTCACCAAAGTGATTGATTCTACCCCTTCCTCCCTGAGGTAGATCTCCAGCTGAACCAGCAGATGTCCACGACATGTGAGAGTGTTGAGGATTCGAGGAGTTGCCAAGGTACTCATGAGCGGGTCGACTCCATGGAGCCCTGTTTGTTGGAAAATGATTTACGTTGCCATCATTATCGCCGTGGTATTCGCTTCCATTTCCATTTGAGGTCTGCACACCTCGTCGTTGAATATTGCCTTCAACGTTTCGGAGGACTCGGCCGTTTGTGCTAGACATAGTATTAGTTAGTTCTTGACTCTTTATGAGACGTATTCGATTGCGTAGTGAAAATATTTGGGGATTGGATCGGGAATGTGAATTGATGTTAAGAGAAAAGAAAGATGATTGTGAAGGCTAATAACCCTTTATATAGCTTTGACTTATGGCAACGAGGCCTTCTGAATCGACTCGATAGTGTATGTGTCATCGCTTAGCTTTTCAGATAGATAGGGGTTGATCGATAGGTTTAGGTCTTCTACAAGATCCGGAGTCTTCTTCCTACAACGATTTATATGATCCTCCATTATACACTGACTCCACTTGTTTGAATCTTCCCTTCCTGGCCTTCGTGTTACTCGAATTTACTCCATATTTTCTCCTCAGTGCAATAAAGGATAGATATAATAGTGAAATCGACGTCCTGATATAGCGAAGGCTAGACAAGGGCTCGATTTTACGCATTGTCGTAGACGCTCCTAGGCTTTTTTGCCTCTCCAGATTTGTACAACCCAACGTGGAGCGAAACGAAGGTTCAATGATTCTTGGCCAGAGTGGACTACACTCTTAGACCACCTCTTGTGAAACATCGGGTGAGTTCGTTGATTCAAATACAAAGGACTGAAAATCTGTCAAATTCTGCCTATCCCACAAACAAATTTCAGCATATATAGATGCATACAACATGAAGTTTTGTTTCTGTAGTTTCAGTTTCTGAAGTGAGATTGAACACGAATATCCTCGTTTTGATAACAATCGGAGTGCGCAATCTTCTAAGCTTGGTCCACTTCTCGATCTAAGACAGCTTCTATCTCTTGAGCGACATCTCGTCTAGTACTTTCGTTGATCATACCTAGTAATCGGATTTGTGTTAATTCGCGACATCCAAATACGAGTGAAATACCCATATTCCTTGTGTTGTCGAAGACCCAAAGAGGAATAGCGAATCGACTCACCCCTAGCCGTCTCACTTATCTCTTTTATCAAATTTCCTAAATTCGGCGTCTCTTGTGCTCGAGCTTTCTCTGTGAATACAAGTTGAAAGTTAGCTATATACGGCTCGGTTGACCGCAAGCATTGAGGATCGCTTATGAGAGTCCTCATACCATTGTGAAGATATGATT
Organism: Kwoniella pini CBS 10737; assembly: GCF_000512605.2. Lineage (NCBI taxonomy): Eukaryota > Fungi > Basidiomycota > Tremellomycetes > Tremellales > Cryptococcaceae > Kwoniella > Kwoniella pini. The sequence goes on along the minus strand of NC_091717.1, from coordinate 518,497 downwards.
CCAAATTCTCACCTTTAGCTAGGTCTTTCAAATCATCTACCCAGCCATTCTCCTCTAATTGTTCTCGTAGCAGCTTTTGTATCCTGACAAGGAGGATATATTAGCTGCACAGACTAAGCTAGCTCATAGGGTTATAAATTCGGCAAATAGATAGGAAAACCTACCTATCCCAATCACCTGTTTCCATCAATCTCTGCCTAATAGCGTTCAGAGTAGCTTCATCTGTACTTTCAGTTGTTGATACCATCCTCGTTATTCATGTGCGATTGAGAGTGCGGATCGCTATGTATGAGACACTCGTCGAAGGTTTGATTTTGAATGTTGTCAACAACTCATGAAAGAGTAGGTTCAAGCGTTTATTTACGAAAAGTGGAGGTTGATCGACTTGGTCAATCTAATTTCAATGCAGGTATTTCTTCTTCTTCTTTGACTCTCCAGATTATACCTCACATCGCTATATCTGTTATATTAAGGGTCGAGAGCGCTACACTCCTTGGACGATGTCCATTTTTACTCCTTTAGTAGCATATCAAGCACCTCTCACCCTTTTACTAATCATCTTCGGTCCATCCCTTCTACCTCGCCTAATCAACTTCTTTCGACGTAAACCACCTTCGTCAATTCCAAACAAAACTCAAACACCTCGACCATTGTCATTGAAACTTATATTAGGTATACATACAATATGGATGTTGAAACAATTAATTCTTCCGCCTTTTAACTTGTTCTCAAATGTACCTATATCAATATCCAATTCTCAACTTCGATATAATATTATAGGCCCTGAACAACCTAATTTAACACTTCATCCAATGATAGAACTTTTATTAACAAGATTAAAAATTATGGAAAATAGAATTTTATATTTGAAATTTGGTCATAATCCTTTAATTGAATGTGTATGGTGTCAATTCCCTTCAGATTATTTAATTTATAGTCTTCCTCAAATTTTGAGTTGGTATATCCTAGAAGCTTTTTTTATAGGTTCTTTAGGAATGAGTTGGATAAGTGGGATATCAGCATCAAATAGAGCTGAAAGGTGGAGAAGTATTTTTGGTTGGATGTTGGTTGGAGGTGCTATTTTAGAAGGCGGAGTGAAGTGGATTTGGGATTTGAGAGCTGTAGAAGGAGATGCATTGCATGTGAGTAATATTTTATGAGAAAAAATACACTTCATGACTACAGATATTCATAAAAATTTGGACTAATAATGTTCTGTATAGTTGGCTTCGACTATTCATACGATTCGATCAATATCTCTCTTACTCTTTCCTTTAATTTATACATTCCTCCCTATACCCCTAGATCCTATCTCGCCAAATATTCTTATACCGATAATATCAAATACAACTTCCACTTTACGATTGACTTCATTAGCAAGATCAGCTATACAAAGATCAGGTAAATTAAGAGAAATATGGTCTGATATAGGTAAGAGGGATGCAGAAAGAAATGAATTAGCAATGAGGGATGAAGATATAAGGGATCTTGTGAAGGAGCTACAATTGGATCAGAATAGTATGAAGCTTAGTGCGTCTCAATGGATACGAGATGGATGGAATGGGATGATTAGAATTGATTCGAACCCCAGACATGGGTTATGAAATGTATATTTGTAAAACTAAATATGCGGTCATGTATTATTTCGCATATCGCTCAGATGAAATCTCTCATCTTTGGATGTTGCAGTTTGGTGACAGGATATTAGCTTCACTATCTGTAAATATTGGCAGGTAGCAAAGCGGCTCTAATTTTCTACAACGATGAGCGAAATGAGACTGTGATGAGGTGATTAGGAGATTTGCTCTGTGTGTTTCTTGCTTTTTCTTTTGTACTCATGTATCCCACCTGAGCCTTCCACTAGTGAGGCTCGTATGATACGTATGCCCTTGCAGATAGCATTGAATCGGTTTTATCCAATATGCAAATACATTTCCTCCTACATCCAATGTACAGCACAATGATCTATGGATCTTCATAACCGCTTACTGCGCGACGAGGTCGATTTGGTACTAAAAAGGTGAGGCAGAAACATCAGCTGATTTCTTCACTAAGATATCACAGCTGACTGATACCTATTGCGCAGAGAAAAACTCACCTGGGAAAGTAGTTGGGATTCGTTCAGCTTGTTTATATCCAAATGATTTTCTAATTGGTGGAACGGTCAATACCATTATGGGACCTGGAGAGGATGAGCTCAAATGTCAGTATTAGTCTGTCATAGTCAAGCAATTGTTTCTAGTGACATTATGTCGGTTTCAGATGTACTCACCGGCAAATCCCATAGCGAGAGACCAAAAGATGACCGGAGACTCGTGAGCCATACGTTGCTGCGAAGAGTCAGACATCAGCTGTGCTATCTGCAGACAGTAGTGATTAGCTGAGACTCACCGCTTGCCTGTAAATTGTCGCCATTTTTGTCCTGTCTGATATGAATCTTGTGTCCTTGACGATGATATAGTTGTAAATGGAGGTCAATTATATGAATTCGACGAAACAGATTCGAGGGAAATGAATAGACAATTAACGGGATCAAAATGATATGTTACAACTTCTAATTACGTAACTCGAAAAAAGTTGAGAGCAAACTTTCAAATTTCTGAATATGAGATGTCCAGTTGGAATACCGCTGCTACCACTACTGCATTTCTCATGTCTCCCCTTTTATATATTTAACATTTAAGAATTAACAATCCAGATATATATCCCTAAATTGCCTGATATAGTGTATAATCAATATGGCAAAGGGTAAGAATCATGATCGAAAAGCCAATCCAGGCTTCGGAAAACAGAAGCTCAAGTCTGGATCGACTGGTGGGGAATTCAGTCTTAAAAAGGTGAAAGGTGAGTTGAAGGATCTCGAATTCATACCTTCCCATCTGCTTTATGTGCATCACGGCAGTAGCTGTGCATCCCAGAGAGATCATACGCTGATCATTGAATCTCATTCACAGGTGAAAATTTCTACCGAGATGCTAAAGCAGCTTCTCGAGTAAAGATGTTGAATGGTGGAAAAGCTGTCAGAGATAAAGATGGAAAAATTATCGAAGCTGCAGCTTTCCAAAAGACAGAAAAAGATGTCGAACCTGGAAGAGTCAAAGCTGATAGAAGGTGGTTTGGAAATACACGAGTCATCTCTCAAACTGCTCTTGATCATTTCAGAACAGCTTTAAAAGAGCAAAAATCAGATCCATACTCTGTTCTTTTGAGGAGAAACAAATTACCTATGGGTTTATTAGAAGATGAATCTGCAAATGGGGGTAAAGTAAGTTCATCTCACTCTATGATTCTCTCCCTCGTTACTCATGCTGATGAAATCTCGACCGCAGCGACCACATATCGTCGAGACTGAGCCTTTCTCAAATACCTTTGGACCTAAAGCTCAACGTAAGAGACCAAGACTCGATATAGGAAGTTTAGAAGAACTTGGTGAAGCTTCAAACGCTGCTGATGTAGCTGCTGTTGAGGGTGAAGCATCTCGTAAGTATCATTTTATTCGCTTCGTCCGCAATTTAATGGTCAATCGCTCATAGAATTTCTTTAGAAACCGGTACCGCCGATCTTGCAGACATATATCATCCAACAACTTCTACCGCAAGGGAACCGATTTATCAGAAGGGTACCTCGAGGCGTATCTGGGGAGAGTTATACAAAGTACTTGATTCTTCAGATGTTGTCATTCACGTTCTCGATGCTCGAGATCCCCTTGGTACGAGGTGTAAACCTGTCGTGGAGTACTTGAGGAAAGAAAAAGCCCATAAGCATTTGGTATATGTGCTGAATAAGGTCGATCTAGTTCCAACTTGGGTTACTGTGAGTGTTCCTTCCCTTTCTGTGGTTGACCTTGTCGTCGCCTCCCCGCCTCTATTTTTATGTATACATCACTGCCTTACTCCCTTCCATGCTACATCCCACATATTCCACACTCCAGTCAGGGCCATTCGCACTGTCTTTTTCGGAAGACTAATCATACGCGATTGGACCGTTACGAGAGTGGAAGAACGAGCGTCATGCCCCGATTTATACCCCACCTTGGGCACCCGTTTTGGGTTTGCTTATTTACGAGGCCAAAAAGTCGGTTGTCCGTTTTGGACACTGACGAGGGGTCAGGGGAAGACGATGGTTGACACGATTGAGTTGGGGTTTGAATGTGTCTCTTTTGACTGTTTATTCAATTTGAATCCCTTGGTTTGTTGTCAGACATTCTATCAAGCTTTCACCGGTTTACCCTTACCTGTCTATATAACGTTGTCGTTATGATTACGGCTGACGCGGTTGATATTCTGATAGGCTCGATGGGTTAAACATCTCTCATTATCAGCTCCTACAATCGCATTCCACGCCTCCATCAACAACTCTTTCGGTAAGGGTTCTCTCATTCAACTTCTTCGACAATTCTCAGTTCTTCATTCCGATAAGAAACAAATATCAATTGGTTTCATCGGATACCCAAACGTTGGTAAATCCAGTATAATCAACACTCTGAAGAAGAAGAAGGTCTGTACTGTCGCCCCTATACCCGGAGAGACGAAAGTCTGGCAATATATCACTTTGATGAGGAGGATCTATTTGATAGATTGTCCAGGTATTGTACCTGTTTCAGCGAAAGATAGTGATACCGACACGGTACTCAAAGGTGTAGTCAGAGTGGAAAATTTAGCTACTCCTGCTGAACATATTCCTCAACTCCTTGAACGTGTACGTGCAGAGTACATAGAAAGGACATATGGTTTAGAACATAAAGAAGGTGGATGGCATGGTGAATCCGGTGCAACTATATTACTTAGTGCCATAGCGAAAAAGTCGGGTAAATTACTCAAAGGTGGTGAACCAGATCAAGAATCAGCTGCTAAGATGGTATTGAATGACTGGATTAGGGGTAAAATCCCATTCTTCGTACCTCCTCCAGCTAAAGAACAACCTACTGAAGGTACTTCCGAAGAAGTGGTTAATTCAGCACAAGCTCAAGAAGATAAAGAAACACAAGAAATGTTGGAAGAACAAGAAAGGTCACTTGGAAAGATATTAGGTGAAAAACGAGTTAAGGGTGTTGATCAAACCATCAGTAAAATCGTTACTATGCCTAAATTTATTGGTGAAGATGCAAGACGATACAAAGAAGAGGAAGGTAAAGATGTCGACATGGCTGACTTACCTGAAGATGCCGAAGAGGAGGATGAAGAAGAGGATGGAGATGCAGAGGAGGGAGAGGAACTGGCCTGGGATGATATTTTCCCTGGAAATGCTGGACCTTCTAAATTTGCAGACTTACCTGTAGATGAAGAAGACGAGAACAATGATGAGGAGGACGAAGACGAAGACGAGGATGAAGACGAAGAAGATGATGATGAGGAAGAAGATGACGATGATGATGAGGAAGTAGTCATTGATCTTTCGGATCCATCAAGCAAGAAAGCAGGAAAGCGAAAAGGTGAACGACTATTTTGGAATTTTGACTATCAATCGTTTTGCTGACTTTCCGCCTTGTTCCTTAGCTGTCGAATTTGAAGATGAAGAATCTACACCAGCTAAGAAGGAAAAGAGAATGACAACCAACAAAAAGAAAACCGAAAACTTCTATACTCACGCTAATGTCAAAAACAGGAATAGAGAGAAGAAGATTCCTAAGAACCCTCATAAGCGATATAGAGAGGATGAGGAGCCAACAGGAAAAAAACGTCCCAAGAGTAAGAAGTATTAGGTGATTTTGACTGTTTTTTTTGGATATCTGCATATACTCTTTTAATAGACCTGTGTATGTAATATAGTGTATTACCTATCCTACGATATCTGATTTAGATATCAAATACTATCCTATCTTATCTAAACGAGATAATATACTTTGAATATTGCACATTCAAGCTTCTATGAATTGTTCTTTTTTTAACCCTTTTCTTATTTCCCTTTTAAGGTAATTTCGGAAATATACCCGATATTGAATAATCCGCTTGTCAAGGTAATTTGTAATGATTAATTAGGATTTATATTTTGAATATTCGTAATCCAGGGTTTGATTTAGTATCAAAGGGATTTGTAATTACCCTTTTGTTTATGATTTATCCTAATACCCTACTTAATGATAATATAATGACGGATTCGGATTATTCACACCCCCATATCATCAATCATCATTTTACATTCCTTCCTTTTGTATTTTAATCTTATCTCAATCACAAAATAATCTTTAAAGACTTAGTATGATAGTTCGTTGTACCCCCTGGGGTCTTTATTAGATTCATTCAGAAGTATATCCTCGAGATCAATTAGTCTCAAGATTTACGCACTTATCTTATCTTTACTTAAGAAAGTGAAATTACATCATATATCATATCAATAACAAACGAACGTTCGTACTTCACTATATATATTCACATCAACAACAGACAGTGAATTTAGTTATTCGAGCGATATATTCAATCATACAGCCAATATTCATACCCTTATATAAACAACAAAGGTCATTTACTCTCACTTATCGCCTACCCCATATCCCGCTTAAGTAATCCTTTCATCAGCATCTATTGTCAAATTCATCCGTTACCAACACGCATACTTCAACAATCGATAATTGACGAAGTGCAAAGTAGAAACCAAACAAGATGAAGTATTTAGACTACCCAATATTAAATGAACTCTCAGCTTCATTATCTTCAGACGGAGATAGTGATTTGAGAGTACATGCCAGATTCGAAGCGTATTCTGTCAAGCCTGTTGGCAAAGAGAAGAGGGCTTTTAAGGAAAGGGAAGAAGCATACATGTCAGAACAAGAAGGTATGGAAGAGTGAGTCAGAGTCTGAGAGCGATGTAGTCAAGCGCTGCGCTGATTTGAGTCATTCTCTTCGAATTGAAGGATGAGCTTTTCTCCGGAGATGAGGGAAGCGGGTTTGGCTAGTTGTTTTGGAAGATTGGACGAGAAGGAGTCAAGGTGAGAGTCAATTTCTCTATCCCAGAAGATTGCGTATGAGGTTGCTTTTGATCCCCGCATACCCGGATGCCTCATGCAGGCCTGTTCCTCACTGCTTATGTTTTCATTTAATCTCCGTCTTCCTCGCTACCATATCTCCGGCATCCCTCTCATCCATTCTCTCCTCAAGGCTTCTGACCGCAATTCACGGCCAGGCTGACCCTTATCCGTTGACAGGAAAGTTCACTTCTTACTGGTCTCAACACTGAATGCCGCTTTCCCGGATCACGACTTTACCTCACTGCGACCGGATCATTTCACCAGAGAAAGATCTGCAGCTCAAGTCCTGTCACAACTCAACGGTACCCTGCTCGGCTCCTCTGGCCTTGGTACCACTCCGTAGGTATCATAACAACACAGAAGAACCCCTGGACTGACGTTTTCTTGCTTAGCGTCGTCCTCTCTCAATTAGCTTCATACAACCCTTCATCAAATATCAGAAGCTCTCCTAGTCAATCACCAGCAAATTCGTCACCTAATCTTGGCCCAACTGTTCCAAATCACGACTTATATCGAATATTGAATGATGTCTTACCGATGGAAGATGCCGAAGTGTATTCGTGGTTCCCCGAACCGGAGTATGATCCCCATATCGATACTTCCCTTATCCCTTCTGACGACGAGGATGAAGATTTTCTTCCAGCACAAAATGAGGACGACATACAAATGGATATGGACGATGCTGATCCTTCATGGGGAGCAGGAGGTATGGACATGGATGTCGAGCCTCTACAGACTGATAACAGCGCATTATCAGCACCAATGATGCGGCAGAATTCGACTTCTGGTGGAGGCGTTGTCGCGTCTTCTGCCAGAAGAAGTAGCGAGACTGCTATACAAAATGACTGGGATACAGGGCGAGAGAGAAAGGTCGCGGGTCTACTGTGGAGCGCAAATTACTTCTTCTATAGCAAGTGAGTGTCGTCTCTCTGTTTCCAGTTGTGAAGCATTTTGGCCTTGCCTTGACTGATGAACTGCGCAAAAACAGGCGACAAAAACGTGTCCTATTTTTGACTTGTTGGTGCCGAAATCGACCGTTACACCCAGTCAAACATATCGAATCAGCATTCCCAGTACAAATCTCTGCCTCATTCTCCTCCCCAACATCATCTTTCGAGCATCTTGTACCGCTGAATAATGGAGGTACTATAAGATCCAATAGGTACAATCATCATACTCATCATCGTAAACCGAAATCATCTCTACGAACTATATCATCATCAATAAAAGGTGATGCGACTTCCTCAACTATCCCGATCAGAGGAATGGAACGACCTGCGTTACATCAACAACCTGCCACACCTCGTTCGCATAGATTAGCCAGTTCTGCTCCTGGTGCCAGTAGTTTTGGCAATGGTACCAAGAGTCCAATGACTAAAATGATGGCTGGTGGATTCAAACCTCGTCAAACTCCGGCAAGAGTCGCTCTTAATGCTAATTCGAATAAACCTAAAGAGGTGATCGATGTTGATTCTCTACCTGATATCAACAGTAGAACGAGGGAAAGGAGTGGATCAACAACACCTGGCCCAAGTACTGGGTCGACTAGTGCTTTGACAGCTGGTTTGAGAAATAATATACAAGGTATAGGAGGAGATAAAGGTAAAAGAGTGAAAGTTTAGGGAAAAAATATGAGCGGGTCTCGAAATATGAGGAAGGCGGAATTGGAGACGACGGGAGGAGAAGTGAGCCGCAGCTAAAGCATATCATCATATATCATCTTGTCAATTTGTAATATCCCGTTTGTTCTGTTTTTGCGTTTGACTTTAATCAATGTATATATACACTTGTCGTTAGTTTACTTTTTATCGATAGCTTTATTCTGTCTTTTCGAGTCAAATATAAGCCTTTTTGGGCATATTTTAGATACGTCAATTGGAATGACCCCTCATTGAGGAGATAACTTTCATATCGATGTATTTATTTAAATCTGTCCTTTTCTGTTATGCGCTGTTGCACAAGGAGTGGAATTGAATTCATCGATATTCACAAATGGTAGCCGCAAATGGTAAATGGTGTCATTGATACGTTTGGTGCAATTCGGAATACGCGATTTGAGATAGCCGAGATGTCCGCATAATTAATTGCTGACTCATAATGTTGAATCGAATTTATCGAATGATGAACAGTGTAGGATTTTAATTACTTCAAATTGAATACATATAACTCGCATTCGTGTTACTTACGAGTAAGGATTGGATTAAAAATCAAAATTCAACTGGGTATCAAGTTTTCAGGAATTTATTCTTATAGAAATGTCACAACCTTTATATCCTATTCCTCCATTTACAGCTGAAACAGCACATCAGTGAGTAATTAAAATTATATATAATTTTTTAAAAACAGAAAAATTTGATAGATTGATTAATTATTTTGAAATTTGGATTTAGGAAAGTAAAAGCAGCACAAGATAAATGGAGTAAGTAATATATTTATTAAAATATCATTCAATTTAAAAATTAGGATAATATTAAATTCCAATTGATTTTCTTTTTTGATAGATACAAAAAATCCTAAATTAATTTCACCTGCTTATACACCTAATTCAATTTGGAGAAATAGAGATAAATTTTTTAAAGGTACAAATGAAATTGAAATTTTTTTAGAAAATAAATGGAAATTAGAAAAAAATTATAAATTGAGAAAAGAATTATTCGCTTTTAAAGATGATAGAATGTCAGTTATTATTTTAAATGTCATTTTATTCTAGATACTAATTTTCTTTTTGTCTTATAAACAAACAATAGAGCAGTTGAATTTTGGTATGAATATAGTGAAACGGATGATTTAAATTCACAATGGTATAGAACATATGGAATTGAACATTGGGTAAGTAAAAATAATATATTCTTATTATTATATATATATATATATATGACAATAATCCTTTTTTATAGGTATTTGAAAAAGATGGTAGAATGAAATCTCGTCAAATGAGTGGAAATACTATAACAATAAAAAATGAAGAAAGATGGTTCAAAGATGATATTGATGTTAATGTAAGTTTTTATTCATTCTTGTCAATCTATTTGAATTGCTTGCTCATTCATTCTCATCATTTAGGAAGGAGAAGTTCCACGAGGACATATTTCTGAAAAATCATAGATTATGATCTTATTTCAAAATCAAAGCCCGGCTTTTACTTGAATAGAGTGATTTATGCATTGGACAAAATGACCGAGGCTATGGCTTCGGAAACCCGCAATATGATATACCATTTCCTTGTATTTCTACTTATATAGTACAACAGTTGCAAACCAATTACTCGTCAGTCTTCAATTTCTTGACAGCGGGTAATTCACCGTTACCATTAGCGTGTTTGGCATCTAAGATAGATCGTCTGGTGAGAGAAGCTTTGTTGAGCACATCAAGCATGTCGACAGACATTTCCCAATCAACACAGGCTGAACCAAATTGTCAGCTTATCTCTTTTCACGGTTCATAGCTGAGTGTTGACGAGCTGACTTACCATCAGTGATGGATACACCGTATTCCAATTGATCCCTTGGCTTATCTGAGCTTTGTTTACCGCCTTTCAAATTACTCTCGAACCTGATTACATTGCAAAGTCAGCTACTGTTTTCTGTTATCCAAGGTTGTACGCAGAAATGGTCGATGCGCTTTAGTCGCTCATTCTGACGTGACTAGCCATGTCCGACGCATTGTAGGGCTGTATAACACGTGAAATCAATACGGGCACTCCACTCACATGATACCGGTGATACCTTCTTCTCCTGCAGCAATTTGAGCAGCAACGTCAGCCGCTACTTTAGGTTGATTCAAGTGGTTTTTCGATGAGTTTCCGTGCGAACAATCAACCATGATTGATGCAAAGTTATCTGGGGTTTTAGTTCTCATAGTTGTTAAAGCTTTTTGAACATGTTCGGAGCTAGATAAACAATCGGTGGGATCAGCATTTATCGTTAATCCGCCCTTTCCGACTAGCTAACGAAGCGACCAATTATAGTGTTACACCTTTTATACTCACGCGTAATTGGGTCCATGTGTACCACCTCTTAAGATGACATGGCAGTCCGCATTCCCTGAAGTCTTAACTATACTAGCCATACCTTGAGAGTTGATACCCATGAAGTTATGAGGATGAGATGCAGATTGCATAGCGTCGATAGCTACTCCGACTGAACCGTCTGTACCGTTCTTGAAACCTATAGGGAAAGAAGCACCTGACGCGAGTTCTCGATGTAGTTGGGATTCTGTGGTTCGGGCACCGATAGCTCCCCACGTTATCAAGTCCGCAATGAATTGAGGGCTGTGGGTGGTTCGATCAGGGTGGATGATGAAGGATCCAAGTTTGAGAGTAGAAAGAAATCGAATAAATGCAGTGAATGGGGATAGTGTCAGAGATGGAAGTGCGTATCAGTCAGCTTGATGAAAGTTCAAGAAGTGCGATATTTGACCTACCTGATGGTATCAAGCAATTCACAACCAACAGGCATACCCATCTCGTTAATATCACACAACAGTTGTCTAGCAATTCTAAGACCTTTGTTGATAGAGAAAGAGTTGTTGATATCTGGGTCATTTATTAAACCCTTCCATCCTACTGTTGTTCTTGGTTTTTCGCTGAATATCATAATTTGTTAGCCTTTGCCTCTCAAGTACGAATTTCTAGCCTCCATTGAACAAAGCAGTTGATCCCATTGTCTTTGTTACATTACGAAATCCAGCAACCTTTCGCTCGCTTCTCGCATGAATCTCCACATAAATCATTTCAAGCTAAACTCACAAGTAAACTCTCATAACCACTTCCAGTCCGGGCCATCTACCTTCTTGTACACCTTTTCTTAATCTTGAAGCGTATTCTTTGGCTTGATCAACATCATGTATACTACATGGACCAACAATTACCAATAACCTCGATAATGGGTCTGTTCCTTGAACAATTGATGCTGCTGTTCGTCTAGCAGCGGAAATGGTCTTGTTCGCTACAGTAGGTACTGGAAGATCATGTCGAAGTAAAGCAGGAGGGATCAATGGATCGTACTATACGAACAAACAGTTGAGATGAGGGAAGTCAGCCGAGGGGTCGGAGGTAGAGGTATACAAATATAAACAGAAGTTGTAAGAGCTGAACTCACACCTGTGACTTTTCGATCATCTAAAGGTCTATTCCTATCTGGGGAAGGTGTTCCGTGAGACATTGTGATGATTTGATGATCGATTGATGAAATTGGAGATGTTATGCAATGGTTATTCTGTCAAACACGTTACTCAAATATGTCCTATGCTTTCATGATAATGGAATTGTATAAGTGTATTTTTCAATGAACAAATTAAACGTTGTTCATTCCGACTCAGAAAAAATAGTCAGATCAGGCACTACCGCCGGAATATTGCGGGGTAATCAAATGATAATGCCACGTCATTCAAGATACTTATCATCATCATTGGTTCCAGCGGGCTCCTTGACAATGACAGTCAACAATTAAAGATATATGAAATACTGAATAATTGCTTCTACATATACAGCTTTCCCTCTGCTTCGTCACAGGGTCAACATCTCACATACATAGACAAAATGTCCGACGCAGCCTCTCGAGCTGCTGCTAGAAAAGCGAAGATTCTTGCAAGAGGAAATACGGGTTTAGCTAAATTAGCTCAATCCGCAAGGGGAGATGAAGCTCAGGCGTTATATGCTGATGATTGTGAGTATACTTCGTCCAGTACCTTAATTGTCCTTGCAAGAAGAGTCTCCCGTGCTTGTAGCCCCAAATTGTCTCGTATATCGTTTGAGCAGCGCTAAATCGATGGACATTTAGTCAAACCATCTCCTTCATCTACGCCGACAACTGAAGCTCCCCCACCTATACAATCTTCCACGTCAACCTCGACATCTTCTTCCAGAAACACCAACTCAACATGGCCACCTGAACCTAATACTTCCGTACCACAAAACAGGGCAACTCAAAGTCAAGGTAACCCGAATTTGACAGCAGAACAACAAGCAATGTCAGCTCAATTAGAAGCTATGATGTCAATGTTTGGTGGAGGTGGTGGACAAGGTAATTCAAATGGAGAAATGCCAGATATGTCAAAATTATTATCACAAATGATGGGTGGTGGTATAGGTCCAGGTGGATTAGGTGGAGATTCACAAAGATTATTAGGTGATTTAGATGATCCAGCAGGATTAGGAGGATTTCCTATGAATGATAATTTAGGTGGAATTCCACCAAATTTATTCGGAAATGGAAGTGATAATCAAGATATACCATTTCCTTTTCCAAGTATGGGAGGTTTAGGAGGTTTTGGTGTTTCACAAAAAAAAAGTAAAAGTGAAAAATATTTTCCATTAATACATTTTTTATCAATTATTTTATTATCATTATTTACAATATTATGGTGGGAACCTAAAATTAAATCTGAAACAAGTTTAATTAATGCTATTGAAGGTAATTGGTCTTCTAGATGGAGTAGTTTAAATGGTAAATCTTTTGGAAAATTTGGTAATGTTGAAATTGTTGTATGTGTTTTTTTTTCTTTTTTCTCTTTTTTTCTTTTATTAGCGAGTCGATCATGTTTATCTAATAATTGATTTCATTTTAGCCTATATTTTGGGCTTGGACAACTTTAGAATTAATTTTACAAACTAGCAGATTCATGATTTTCAAGGTGAGTTTCTTCATTATGAAAGAATTTTATTTTTGAAATTTGGAATTCTAATTATGATCTTCAATTTATATAGTCCCCTCCACCACCTCATTCTTTAATTTCAAATTTCCTTCCTCTTCTTCCTCCTAAAATCTCTAAACCTATTATAACTGGATCAAGATATTTATCTTTACTTTCACAAACATATAAAGACGGTTGTTTATTAGTTTTCACTTTAGGTATGACAGTTGTGTTATCTCAATTTCTTAACGGTGGTAAATTATTCTAGAATAATTATGTATAATGCATTTTTAGATCAAATTCAAATTCAAACTTCAAGCAAAACATGTTTTTACAGAATTCAAAAATACTAAAATTAAGTTAATGCTTGAATTGATATATCAAGAAAACAATTAATAAACCAAACCCTTGAATATACTAATACTGAATATACTAATACTGAATTGAATTTTACAAATTCAAATTCAAATTCAAACCTTAATTGTCCTTTTATTTAATCTAACAATAATGAATCAATTTCACCTTGGATTTGTTTTTATTTTTATTTTGGTTTTTCTTTTTCTTTTCCTTTTAAATAATTTAAAGAAGGATCAATAATAGCTAATAATTGATGAAATTTATTTAATTCAATTAATTCATTTTCTGATAATTTATTTTTATCATTTATTAACCAAATAATTGGAATTTTAATAATTAATTCAATTGGATAAATTAAACCTTTTAAATTATAATTTAAATTTTCTGTAAAATATTTATTATTATTATCATTATTAATTAATTCTAATTTTTTTGATAAATTAGGTTTTAAATAAGAAGATCTTTCTGTTAATATCATATCATCAATTTTATCAATTTTTATTGGAATTGAACAATTAAATGGTAATCTTGAATATCCTGGTAATAATTCTTTAACTTTATTTAAAATTGATAAATCAGATTGAAGTGATATTCTTCTTCTTTCTTCCATTTTTCCTGAATCACCCGCCGGTGGGGTTGAGGTTTTTTGAATTTTCATTAAATTTGATAATTCATCTAAAGCTTTTCTTGTATTTCCATTCAAATCTTTTCTTCTCTGATCGTGATATCTATATACCGTTAATCCTTCACTAAAAATAATGGTGATAAATCCAATAGCTATACTCAATCCTCCGATTGTCCATTCGTTTCTGCTCAGCAGCACTAATCCGTATAAAAAGGGTTGAAGCGCCAGTGTCCATCCAAATCTCCTAATTGTCCATAAGGAAAGAAGTATACCTGAATATTCACTTGATGTATCGACAAGTACGTAATCTACCATATACCGATTTGCCACAAAAGATAGGTAAAGTAATATCAGAATTGGAATGACCAATAGAGGAAAGATGAACAGCAGTGTGGAAGCGTAAAATACCGCCAAGAGGCAGGGTGTCAACCCAACAGCTGGATTGTAAGAGGAGGCGACAACACTGAGATATGGTCAACGAACACGGTCTACTATATACACCGGAGCAGGAAATGACACGTACGTCGGAATTTCTGCCTTGGCGTGATAGCTTTCTTCCGGCTCTTGAGGTACCTGAGCAGGCGAGGAAATTGAAGAAGATATAATGCAGGCAAGATGAAAGCAAGATTAAGTAGAAGAACAAAGGTAAACCAAGCTGATCATCATGATATGTGAAAAGATCAGCTGTATTACTCTACAAGATGGCAGTGCAGAGATTGGCAGCTTACTAGAGAATATAGCGCCATCACCGACCACTCTAGCCTTTTGTACATTGGTAGTGAAGCCTTGTACAGCGAATTCCAGGGAAGCGACCAATATTGTCCAGATCACCACAACAAGCAGCTACTGATCACCTTGTCAGCTATTTCTCCGGGGCGCAAGAGTTTTCGCAAGCTGACTTACCAATAGGTAAAATACAGCCTTGTACGCTAACGACCTTTGGCGGCTCCGAGAGATATATCTCACGTCTTTCGAAAATTCTACCAAGTTATGAGTTGAATCCCTATATTCAGTCGTTCGCTTGATCAGTCACTCACCGTCGGTAAAATACACAATAGCCACAACGACTAATGTCAGAAAGATTGCTGGGACCAGACCTTCTACCACTCCTGAACCAAGTCCATCGCTCTTTGCTAGAGGCTTCATAAGACCTAGATAATGGTCAAATCCCGGCGCCGTACCAACTGTCAAACCGAGGACAGGTATCACTGAGTTGGTTCGTCAACGGGCAACCCATCATATCGTAGAGATCAGCTAGGAAACCGAATGACTCACAAATTATACCCAATACCATTGCCAGAATTGTGACCTTGGCCCAAAACTGCTTCTCATTCGTCTGATATACCCCATTGTGCCATAGGAAATCTTCTCTTGTAAACCCCTCTATAATCTCAGCATGAGGCAACCACCTAACTCCCTTGCCAACTATCACCCAACCCACAAGATTCGAGTTTGTTGTAGCTATCTCCGCAAACTTTCTTCGTTGTAATTCGTCGATCTCTCTGTTCATTTCCTTAAACGTAGCGCGACATCGCCTTATCGTCGCATAATGGTCTGCCAGACGAGAATGGCTGGCATCACCATTGCGAATGACTGATACTCTATGCGATGACCTTGTAGGTATTTGTGACCTTTCGTTGGGGCTTGTAGGCTTTAGAAGAATTGGATTTACCGACAAGGGATCCTCAGGAGTACTCTCCGGTGTGACTCCAAGAGGAGAAGTCTCTTCAGATTGTGGACTCGGATCAGGAACCCATTCTCCAGCAGGATCCATCTTAATTCTTTGTCCTATATCAAATCTTCCGCCATACATTGCCGAATCTCGATTGATCTCCTTGAATCTTGAGTCGGGTGGTTCGCCTTGCATTTCACCTAGATTTGGAGGCATAGGGACATCAAGGCGTTCGCGCGATTGAGGTTGAGTCGCCGTTGGAATTCTGTAGAATCTCTTGGGAGCAAGGAAATCGTCTGGCGGAGTTTGGCGAGTGGGGGATGAGTTGTGCGCCGATTGATTGGCAGGATCATTCTTTGCAGTAAAGTCAGTGTCGGTGAATGCGTGGTCGTGGTGGCAGGATACTCACCTTATTCCAGTCAAGGGCTTCAAGTATTCCACCACTCGTCGTTCTATGAGTAAGCTGAAAGGAGGAAACGTAACTGGTCTCCGCCACTTCCAACTCCATCAATGCTTCTTCGCGTTCTTTCACCTTATTTCTAAGCTCGGTGGTATCACTGAAAACCTCAAAATCAGTGGCCTAATATTTTACAACTTCAAATCCGCGTGATCGACTCCATATTACTCACGGTATAGCAAACACGCCTACGATTTCGATCTCCTTCTCATTGCCTCCTTTCATTTTCGCCGAGTAGTCTTTCAGCAAATTCCTCACTCCTTCTTCGGTCATTCCTTTCCACCCAGGCGCGTCGTTGGCACGTATGTATACCATTTCCATCTTTTGACAAATCTTATTGTCGAAATCCGTTTTTCGCCGTATCAGTCCAGCATAAGTTCGAGCTATTACGAATAAGCCTCCTCCACAGGCCAATACAGCCAAAATCACCAGTATGATTATCAACCTTATTCTAGCGTTTGATATGGCAGGTGATATTGTTGAAGTGAGCGATCTCGTTTCTAACATTTGCAGTAAGGTATGAGAAGTAGCAGAAGAATCTGGACTTGGGTCAAGAGCGTTGAGTAAAGGCAAAAGTGAGAAATCGGTCAAAGTACCCAATCTACCACGTTGCGAATTGGTTGGGGAAGTTTCACTCAGACATGGTACACCAACTAGCAGGAGAGGCAAGATCGCTGCTAATGCCAGAATGGATAGCATTCCTGCCAATTTAAGCCCCGCAAATAGGACAGACAAGGAACCTGAACCTTCCGTCCAGCTCTGCGAGGGGTGTGAAAATGGAAGGAGAAATGCGAGGATCGTCCATTTTGGCGGCCGAGATCTATAAAACCTCGCATGATGATGAGCCTTCTCGGCATATGGAGAACGGAATGGCGAATGGACTTACTCTGAAGGGATGGCCCAAGTTCGAGGCGCATATATGCCTGGTAGTTTCTTACGAAGTACTGCCCACAATATCCACAGTAGGGTACCAAGAATCACACCTGAACCCAAACCTGCTACTACTCCCCAGCCTTGCCAATCCCAACCTCCAGCACAAGTGTTTATCGAGCTTGGATCAGTAATCGCACTAGCTGGGGAAGTAGTCGTACTTGAGGGTATGATGGACAATGAAGTTGTTGCTGAAACAGTGGCGAGTGGGCTGGAGGTTGATAAGGGTATATTTGTGGTTCTAGTAATGGTTGAAACGAATGTCCTTCCATTCGATATATATGTCGATAATGTTTCCGTAGTGATGATCCGACCGTTTGTGAGACTAGAAGTAGCTGATATTTCTGAAGACAATATCGCTGCGCAAGCAGGAACATTTTGATATATACTTGTAGGAGGTTGAACAGGTCCAGTTGAAGCTGCTTTATCGAATGATGATCTATCAGAAGTGAAAAATGAAGCGGTATACCATTCTGATTCCCATGAGAGAATTTCATCTCCACATAAATAGAAATGTCGTTTATTTTGGTAATTCGATTGCTCTGAAGTTCGAAGTAAAGGTGGTGTGGTTATTATAGGATTGTATATTGACGTAGTTGTCATCTTCGACCAGTCCGTCTTTTCTGTATTTCAATAGTATCTTGTATAATTCGATGAATGAGTGCGTTAAGTCAGATTTTATTTGATTTCTAACGTGCTTGTTTTACGTCGTCAAGCATGTGTGAAATCAATGGTGATGTAA
Organism: Kwoniella pini CBS 10737; assembly: GCF_000512605.2. Classification (NCBI taxonomy): domain Eukaryota; kingdom Fungi; phylum Basidiomycota; class Tremellomycetes; order Tremellales; family Cryptococcaceae; genus Kwoniella; species Kwoniella pini. The sequence goes on along the minus strand of NC_091717.1, from coordinate 500,117 downwards.
ACAAGGAGGCGACGTATGGTCAGTTATGTTTCGATATTCCGCATTACCGCTGTTTGACAGCTTGATTGACCATCTTGAGCAAACACGATGATTCGGCAGCTATGTTAATCACAAAACCAAAATGAACCATGGAATAACGATCGACGAATAGTTACCCAGATGATCAATGATTTGTTAGAGGAAGATTTTGAACAGAATCCAAAAGGGGATCAAGACGAAAGGATGAGATCAAATTTCAAAACACTATAAAACGGCGCACAGATCATACGCAAATGATAGGCACGACCAAACAACGCATTGATCACCATGGATTTGATAATGACAGGATATCATTCTGGTGATGTTAGTAAATTCATAAATCGTAATTAGCTTTCTAATATTCTGGAGTCAGGTCTTCTTCATTCGCTTATTAGCAGAACCAGCTTGAATTGAACGAGTGTTAAGTGGTCAAAGTGAACTCTCTTCGTAAATACTAAGGCATGAAACATCACTACGAAACGCTCGGATCTGTTGAATGTCAGTGGCATCTTATTGTTCGTTCGGTATTCAGGCACATCCATTTACGATTCGATCGTAAATATGTTCCAGACAATTGATGTAGTGCAAACAACCTGTACATGTTACTGAAATGCATGCATGCAATCGATAAAAAGGATATACAAATATGAAATGCTAAAGAAATATGACATCTACAAATACAATCTACGTTATAATTCGAAATTAGCATATACCATCTTATACAAATAATTTGAGAAAAATAACTTACGAAGGATTAAATACTACTGTATTAGGTCTTTCAAGTAATTCCATTGATTTACCAAATTTTTCTTCTAATTCAGTATTTCCAATTGCATGTGCAGCTTGACCCATTTGTCTAATCAATTCTTGTAATCTTCTAAAACATCTTATAATTGATCCTTCAAAAATATCAGTTAACTAAAAAATCAAAATAAAAAAACAATTAATTATTTAATCAGCTTTTATGCGATGCGATAGATTATATAATTTAAATTAAATAATTTACATTACAAATTTCACTAAATTTAGCACCTTTACACCATTGTAAAACTGCATCCATCATTTCAACTTTAAAACTTTGAACATATTCATCTTCTACAATTGGTATACCAGATTCATTTGATATTTTAGCTATACGTCTAGCTGTTTCTTGTAAAACTCTTAATGGTGCTGCAAGTTCTTCTTTCAATCGTACTTTCGCTTCAGACTAATTCAAATCACAGCATACAATTAGCTTCAATCTCACTATAACTATAAATGAATTTTAAAGCAAGAAATATAAACCCACCTTCTCTTGGAAGACAAAACAACTTAATAAAGCCGCACATTGTTCAGGAGTTAATTCACCAAAAGTACCACCAAACATCATTTCAGTCAACATTAACTCATCTCCTGTAGATATTTCACAAGCTACTCTTCCTTTCATCTCTACAACGTCATCTGAAGTGGTAAATCCTAATCTTCTCAATACTCTTTTACGCGATTTCAATTCTTCTAATTGTAAAACATCATGTACCGAATTAATTTTCCTTTTGAGCGATTTAACATTTTCGATGGATTGTTGTTTTTGATCATACAAATCATATATTCTCGGTAAGGAAGAGGAAGAAGTGATAGGAAGCGATGTTAATCTTTGTTCTAATATACCAATTTTCTTGACCAAATCTTTGAATCCTTTATCTTCTATACCCATACTTTTTATAGGATCCAAAAGGGGTGGACCATCTTTCATACGCTTCTTAATTTCATTTACAGCTTTAAATGCTGTGTTTCTTTCCGATTGACCTCTAAGATCTTTGGGTAAATTGATTCGATATTGAGAGATAGCTTGGACTGTAGTAAGGGAGCAAGCTATAACAGCTACTTCACCTTGATCGTTCCCAGAAGGAGGTATCAATGCAGACGAGGATCGGTCTTTAGGATTCGATGATGTTCCAGAAGCGACTCTTGTGAGCACGTCAACGACATATTGTTTTTGAGCAGGATCAGACTCCGTAAAGATCGGTGTTCGGCCCTGCATTACAAAAGATATCAATTAGTACATTCTCCTCGAACTCGATATGTGGTAGGGGACATACCTTGGGATTAACGACCTTGTTATACGCTACGACCACACACCATCCAAAGTCTTTGTCCTCATCTTTTATTTCTACCAATCTACCAGCTTGTAAGAATTTAAGACTGTAAGAAGGATGCGAGATGACAGCCTGGAAATCTTGACCTTTCTCCTTGAGCTGTTGTCGCAAATCGTAATACTCTGATATTTCATCTTCTTTTTCAACTACTATCTCATCTCGAGCAGCTTCCGCCTCTTTCAGTTCTGCGAAGAGTATCACAAGAGACATGAGCTGAGTTCCGAACAATACAATGAATGTGTATCCATTCGACTCACGCTTCTCCAACACAGGCACGCTCATACTATTTTGGAATTGGAAGAAACACCTTTCAAGCATATATTCCGGACTGACCCCTTCAACTCTCATCAAATTGATGATCATATTATAACCCAAGTGGAAAGCTGAATCCAATCTATCCGCTTGGCCTTTTACCATCCCTTTAGCAGCATCGGGTTCAATTTTCTCATCACACATCATGATAACTATTCCCCTAGCATCTAATCCTCTTCGTCCAGCTCGTCCTGACATTTGTATATATTCCTAATCCGCAAATAAATTTGTCAGTCATTATCCCATATTCCCCCTCGAAACGCGAACCATACTCACACCACCACTTAGATTTCTGAAATCTTTACCGTCAAATTTCCTAACACTAGTGAAAACTACAGTTTTCGCCGGCATGTTCAACCCAATAGAAAAAGTCTCAGTAGCAAAAAGAGCTTTAATCAATCCTTCTTGAAACAAAATTTCGATAACTTCTTTCAAAATTGGTAAAAGACCACCATGATGAATTCCTATACCTCTTTTGAGTAATGGTAAGATACCTTCTATTTGTGATAACTTCTTATCATCTTCGGATAAACCACTAATAGCATTTTCGAACACTTGTTGGACCATTGCAGCTTCGTCAGGAGAGTTGAAATCGAATTTCTGCATTTGCATTGCTAAATCTTCACATTCCCTCTTAGAAAAGGCGAATATAATGACCGGATTCAAGTTCCGCCTCATGATCAGTGTAACGATCTTGTAGATGTCCGATTTCTCTCCTAATTATCCCAGAACACACAGTCAGCCCTAATTCCAGGAGCGACTTTGTTTCGCAATAGATAACGACTCACCTTTCATAGCTCCTCCTTTTCTCGTCTTGTTGCCCTTTCTACCTTTTCCGCTATTTGGATCAGCGGAATCCTCTCCTTGTCCAGCTGCAAGGGCAGCCATGGCTTTTTGGAAGTTATCTTCTCTGAAATTACTCCTTTCGTCAACAACCAAATATATACCCTCTGATCCAGCAGGGAAAAGATAATGCTGTAATGGAGTCGGACGGAAATCTGTATAAACTACATGACATGGTTGTTCGTGTGTTTTCGTTATCCATTCTGCAAACTCCATAGAATTGGGAATGGTAGCTGAAAGAAAGACGTATCGAACGGTGTGTGGAAGAAGAATGATAGTTTCTTCCCAGACAACACCTCGCTCTGTGAATCAGTCCCAAAAAGTCTCAGCACATCTTCCTGAGTTAAGCTCAATAAAAGCTTAGCGATAACTCACCTTTATCTCTCATGTAATGGACCTCGTCAAAGACGACCCAAGCTACTTCTCTCATGACTTCTGATCCTCTATACAACATTGATCTTAGAATCTCCGTCGTCATGACCAAGCATGATGCCGTAGGATTTATCGTAACATCTCCAGTCATAAGTCCAACATCGCCAAAAGTTTCTAAGAATTCTCGGTATTTTTGATTCGACAATGCCTGAATTCGCAGACATCAGTTCTTCGTATTATAGGCAGAAATAAGGACAACAAAAACTCACTTTTATTGGAGAGGTATATACTATTCGTTTACCTTCTCTAAGACATGTAGCGATAGCAAATTCAGCTACAACAGTTTTACCTGCTGAAGTGTGTGCTGATACTAAGACAGATTCATTTCTTTCTATACACGATGTAGAGACATATTGAAAAGGGTCTAAGGTGAATTTGTATTCTCGGGCAGGGTTGGCATTTCGTTTGTGCTCGGAAATAGGAACGTATGGGTAATTAGGAGGAACAGCTACTTGATGTCGAACCTATAATGTCATTTAGGTATATCAGCAAAATTTTATACACAGATGGAGGAATGAGACTCACTTGATGGACAAGCTTCATCTTTCCTTCATCTGATGCAGCACCATCAAGACCTTTCGAAGCCTCAATCTCCCTTTCAGCCTCGGTTGAAAACTCATCAGCTTTGACGACAGTTACACCTTCCAAATCTTGTCCCTTCTCAGTTTGGCCCTCTAGTATTTCCATGGCATCAGCTTTGGGATTTGAAGGTCCAGCACCAGAATCTAATAGATCCATAGCATCTCCACCAGCTTGACCAGTTTCATCTTCTTGTATATCTTCTTCGATCTTGGCTGTTTTAACCGGTCGATCGGATATCGTATCAACACTTCTTTCTTTCACACCCCTCTTCTTTTCTTTTTTAGATCGAGGTGTAGATGGTCCAGCAACAGATTTACTATTGCTATTACTTGAAGCCATCTCGTCTGAAGGTCTCCTTGTAAAGTGAAGTGAAGTGAAGATGATACACTATCAACAATCAAGGATGCATAATTATTGAAATACTGTTAGCTGGATAAATAAGTTGTAATATTATGATCACGTGACAAAGTTGAGAAGGATAGTACTAGTGCGGATGTATTCCGTACAGTGAACGGGATTAAAAAGTTGCCACCGTAGAGTAAGATTTCAGCCCTAGATGAATATCAAAAGTGAATATCAGAAAAAAAAAGTTATTCTTCGTCATTCTTCGATAATATAATCGATAATTCACATTAATCAAGTACCGTATTTTATATCGGATCAAGCCATCATCATGTCATTCTTTTCAGGCTTATTTGGTGGATCACCAGAACCAGTTGAAAAAGAAGTATCAGCTTCATCTGAATTATTCAATTCAACAACATTTAGATCAAATGCAATTCCTTCAGATCCATCTTCATCATCTTCTTCTTCCTCTTCATCTTTACCTCAACCACCTTCAAACTTACCCCAAAATCCCGCACCTGTAGCTTCTGCTCCTACAGCATTGGATACATTCGGTACAGCTTTTGATCCTGCTCGATTACATCCTTTAGCTGGTTTAGGGGAAAATTTAGATTTCTTAGCTTTAGATGAAGATAAATTGAACGAAATTGAAGGTTCTGCTTCTGTTTTACCATCTAGAGGTTGGACAGATGATTTGTGTGTTGGAACTGGTACAACATATCTGTCAGGTGAGTATCAGCTATCTTGTACCACATAGAAGCTCTCGATCCAATCAAACAGAATTATCATGGATGGTTTATTGTCAATCAATACCTTATATCGCATCAGGCAACAGGGAGGAATTGACAACTGATTCATGATACCTTCAGGTCTCGTTATCGGTGGAATGTGGGGTGCGAAAGAAGGTTTGAGTCGACCACTGGGTAACAATCCATCTATGAAGTTGAGGATCAATAGTATTTTGAATGGATGTACGAGACGAGGTAGTTTCACAGGTAACTCTTTGGGTGTATTAGGTGAGTCTTCAGTCGTACCGATTCGACGACCGAGTATCTTCTGGTCTTTGTCTCGGGAACGCGGATCACACAATGGAAGAATGCCAAGCAGCAGCTAATTCGATTTTCGGTGTCATAGCAATTTTTTACAATATCGCCAACTCCTCTTTGGACAGTGTTAGGGGTAGACACGACACATATAATGTTTTGGGCGCAGCAGCATTAAGTGGAGCCATTTTCAAGTCAACTGGTCAGTCATATCTCTCCTGATAGATCCGATTTGCAATATTAACTGACCTTACTACATAGCCGGTGTACGACCAGCTTTAGTAGGTGCTAGTATCATGACTGCCGCTGCCGGTGCATGGTCTGCATTCAAGAACACCGTTTAATCGGCTGTAGTAATCATCAAGCATATCATACAATTGTCTCATTCTCATCACATATAAATAGTTTGACCAATATATACCCTCGACGTGATTTTTTCTACAAGGTGGATGCTTCAGGTCAAGCTGGATACGATCTAAAGGATTTGGATTTGTTATTCTTGGAACGATCTTATCCTATATTTCAAGAATTGATAATTAGAATCATGCAAACTCATCTCAATTGATATAAACTGGTATCGTAGTTGAACTTTGATACAGATCATCCTCAAAAGACAAGGGAAACCAAAAAAAAAGGAAAATCCATTTAACCGAATAGTAATCACTGATGTATGGAATAAGCCAAAACTAATGACAGAAATATCCAGGAGAGCATAATATTCCGAATTCATCTAAACTAAATTTGAACATTTCTTAATAATGCTAAACGCTGTTCGATACCATTTCCAACTTCTAAACCAGGTGACATTAAACCAGGTATTATAATTCCTTTATTATTTAAATGATTTGAAAAATTAATATTTTCATTCAGACTTAAAGGTAAAGGTGATGAAGAAGGAGAAGTTATTAAAGCTCTATCACTCCAACTTGCTTTTAAAATATCTTCAACTTGATTTCTAGTTTTTAATTCTTTTTTTTCATTTTTATTTCTTTTATTTGATTTACTTCTTCTTTGAGTAGCTACATTTGGTGAAAGTGTATTTGATAATTTACCGTTACCTGAACCGGAAGATGATGATGATGATAAATTTTTTAAACCTACTGATCTTTTTAAAGGAGATAATCCTGATGATGTATATTTCTTTTCATTCCCATTAAAATTATTTTTATTCTTTTTTGTCGATATAATTGAAATTGAATCAATTGTTTCTAATTTAGATGCTGAAGAAGGTATTCTAGGAAATTTTGAATTAATTTCAATATTCTCATTATTTTGAATAATTTCTTCAGAAGGTATAATTGGTGTATTACTTTGACTTGATGTTAATATAGTAATATTATCATCATCATCTTCATCAAATTCACTATATTCACTAACTATTGAAGGTTCATTTTGTTTATTTTCAGGTAAATTTGAAATTGGATGAAAAAATAAATGAGGTTGCATAGGTGGTGATAAAATATTCATATTTGTAGGTGAAACAGATCTAGGTCTAATCCATTCAGGTACTTCTGGCATTATAGGTTTATTATTATAATTATTATTATTATTATCATTGTTAGAAGTTGATAAAATTGGTAATCTTTTATTAGGTGATTTATTACGTTCTAATTTATTTTTATTTTTATTTTTAGATATTTCACTTATTATAGTTTCTTTAAAATCTTTTTCTTTTTCTTTTTCTTCTTCTTCTTCTTTAATTGGTAAATTATTTAGAGTATTTTCAGATGATTTATTTAAAGAATTAACTAATTTCATAGTTTGTTTTTCTTTAATTTCATTTTGAATTTCAATTTGAATATCTTTTCCACGAGCAGATTTAAAATTATTCCAAGATTCTTTCCATCCCCAACCTTTTTCAGCTGCTGAAATGAATTCACCTGATCTAATTAAACCACTTCTTATTTCATTTTGATCATTTAAATCATTTTGCCAATGAATTTGTAAATTATCATCAATTTTTGAATCCCATATACCACCTTCTTTATCTTCTTCATCATCATAATCATGATTATATTCATATGTTGGAATTTCTTTCCATCCTCCTCCTCTTCTTTTATCAATAGGATTTTCTTCAAATGGATCTTTTCCTTTTTTCATCAATTTTTCAAAATCTTTACTTGCCATTGAATTTCTACTTCTTCTCTTTTTTCTTTTACGATATTTTTGATATCCGAATCCTGCAATTGTTATTAAAATCAATAAAAAAACAGGAACTAAATATCGAATTGATGATGGTTGTTTTGGTGGATCGGAAGGTAAGATTGAGTTCTTTGTTTCTGAAGGTGAAGCACTAGCCGAGGTTGAGGTCGAGGTCGACGATACCATATTCGTGCTTGATTCGGACATAGAATTACTTTGAGTAGATGTTATACTTGAAGAAAGTGTATCAGATGATCGATTTATTGATATACTTGTCGTAGTTGACGCAGATATCGAATTTGTTCCAGTTGATCCAACATCGGAATCAGTACCATCCACACTAGTATCTGAATTATCGTTATCGGTACTACTCGTTTCCGAATTGGTAGACGTATCACTCCCTTTGTCCGCAATATTACCATTTGGACCTAATAATAATGGTGATCCTTGGTTACTAACATTACCTCTTGGTACCACTCTGGCATGTACGTGTATTCCAAACAAAATCATGATTGTTCCCCTTGCAAACGCCATCTTTCTGGGGTTGTCGTATTTTGTTGTCTTGTCAAGTCTAGTTTATCAAATGGGTAATAAGCTAACTCTCCTAGTTCTAGGCTTCGTATCCAAATCTACACCTGCTAAGCCGACACAGATTCTGGTAGTTTCTTGATCTGGATTAGGATGTTGTATACCTATCGTAGGACTAGCTATAAGAGCTGATCTTCTAATCAGTCGTGATGAGGGAGAATGGGAAGGAAATGAATGTGGTGAGAGGGGATGATGTCGCCAAAACGTCGTAGGGCGCACTGGATATTCCCGAAGTTAGCCACATTGCAAATTTATTCTCAGAAACAGCTAAGAGATATACAAGTGCTGACATACGTATAATAGCTTGAGGTTCAATTAGAGGTTGTCTACCTTGTTTTCTCAATCTCGAATTTGGTGGAGTCTTCAATTGTTCAATCGAATGTGAATGGATGTCGCTATTCTTATCTACTCGATTTCTCGGTATTTGGTTTTTAGGTGTTTCCTGGATGTAGATCTGATCTTTACGAGTTAGCTTTTCTGTCACTATAACTTCCTGGGGAGTTTGTGAAACAGCTTTCAATCGTTGTTGCTCTGACGGTTCTTCCCAAGATTTGGATAATGTATCTGTATTTATATTTTGATCTTGAAATAATTCAGATGGTAATTTGATAGAAACAAATTTTGGTGTCAAAGGTGTAAAAGGTAATGGTTCTTCAGCTTCAGATTCGACTGATGATAAAAGAGAATCTATACTTGGCCTCGAAGGAATTTGATGAGAATCGTTAGAATCGTTTCGGTCGTTATTTTCATTATTGTCGTTATGGTGTTGATGGTGATTAATCTTTTCAGTCCATTTTGTAAAATCTGATTGTTTGATATTTTCCCTTAAAGAAAGATCATTAGAAAGTTCTTCATTGAAAATCATAATTTTACTGTTTTCTATAATCATTTCAGATCATTGATCATCAGTCTTCGAACGTAACAAACGGAGGAATAGGGCTTTGATTTGTGTGAGAACAGTCAGTGTATAAGAACGAAACATTAAAAATGGTAAGAAAAATTTCAGATTTAGACATTGACGAAGGCTTATCTAATCTCAGCTTTCGACAAGTGGTCCAAATCAAAATCGGCTGTCACGTTTTCACTATAGCTACTAACTTTGCCACTACAATATCCTTGACTTTTAGGCTTGGGTTGTTCAGCTATCTTGTGCGTGGTAGTCTTTCGTTTCAAACAGAATTTTACAAAAAATGTCTCATACTGGTAAGAGACGGCAAATTATTTGTATAATGTAGCTACAACATCAATCTGCTTCATATCAGCAAACAATTTTCTCGAATAAACAATGGCACTCACTTGAATGTACAAGTATGGTGTGAATGTAATGCTTAGGTAGCTGATTGTTCTTGACCTGACAAGCCATTTGCATCCACTGTACTACTGTCTGAAGGAGGATCTAGCCATTCGTCTTTCTCGATCCATCCCTTACCAAGTGCTCTTATAGGATGACCATCTAGCATCATTCCCAATGGCAAGCCATCTGAATGTCCATGTCCTGACTGCCAACCTGGCACCGGTAAGGATTGAGTGTTCGTTTGATATTTCCATTCCGTGGATTCTAGATGGTGATTTATCAATTTGCGGAAATCCGCAAGTGGAAGATTTGCATCTATCACATCAGACTTATAAGTATATGATCGAGTTTGACAAGAAGCACATCTCCATAAAGAGAGGCTCTCAGATACATGTAAACTACTCACTTTTTCTCTGTTTACTACTTATCGGTAATCCCCAACTAATAGCCTTTCTTTCCGCTTCCGAAATTTCCAATGTTCCAGCTAATTCATCTAAACGTTGAGCAAATCCTTCTGGATCAGCATCAGGATCATATTGTGCTGAACTACCTTCACTAGCTTCGTAGCTATCTTCTTCACCTTCTACCTGATCTCCATTAATAGCATTACTTTCATCATTCTCGTCATTTTCATCTTCATAATTGTCTTGCGATGTTGACGATCCTCCAGGTGGTGAAGCTCCCCCGTTCCATCTATTTGACTGATCGAATGATTCATCCGCATTTGGAAGATGTTGCGGTACGATAGATGAGTTATAGCCTAATCCAATTGGTGGTGGTGGACCGGAAGTTGATTGAGGGGGAGTTTGATAAAGTGCTCTCGGACGCGTTGATGGTCCTGGTAACGAGAATAAAGAATCGCCTTCTTCCATTGAGTCATCCATGGTGTCGAGGCATGCGTAAGTCTTGTGTCTGTAGACACTTGAATACGAGTTACCAATGATGTACAGATAGCTGTCCTTTCGTACATACTATGAGGCAGATCTAAGCATACTCATGAGTAAGGTCTATGAACCTAGTTTATTTGTTTTGACATTCACGTGGTAAGATTTGCGGTGCTCCGCGTGTGATCGCCATCGGTTGCTTTAAGCTAACCTCAAAGCTCAGCCATACACGGCAAAGTACTCGTTATTCTTGTATCAATCTTATTATGCCTTCATCAATTATCGGTGAGGTTGGTACCAGGTCCTGAACTAAAGAATGGACATACAGCAAGCCTCTGACGGAGGTCTATTCCTCTTGGAAAGACAATTAGAAGAATATGACAGGTGAGCACAGGATTACGCATTGCCACCGGTTTAGCTAACCAAAAGATCCAGTCTTGAAACGCTATTGGACGATATTAGTGGATTGACAGGAGTGACCCCAAATAATGTGTTACTGTTCATGGAAGATGGAAGGGAATTGCGAACTGATGTATTGGAAGAAGCTTGGAATACCGCTGGACCAAGTTCCCCTTCAGCTGTAAGCTTCTGTTTTATGCCGTTTTGAGTATAGCTTCAGCTTACAATCAATGGCATATTCCCAGGCGCAAAGATTGAAGCTGTATCTGTTCAACCGAGAGACTTTCTGGTCAGACGCTGAACAATGGGCTACTCAATTTCAGGAAGATGTCATACTTCCACCTCCACTTGATCGTGAGTCGACCTCGATGCGTTTAAGAGCCTTCTGAAGCCGAAGGCCTCATTTGGTTAAGTGAAATGAAGCTTACTCACGTAAATTCTCAGCGAGCCAGTCTAGCTCTCTAGCACATGTCCAACATCCCTTTCTTGTCGCCCATGATCATTTATCACACCTACAATCACTATACCAAGCTCAATCTCGCGCATTAGAAATAGCTTATTCCAACTTATCACACCATTTGCAACCGCTCATCAACGAATTTCAGCGATTTGCCGTGAGGGCAGAAAAGGAATTACAAACTGAGGAAAGCTTGATTAAGGGCGCAAAAGTGGATATGGCATTGCTACCGAAATTGTCTATAAATCCACACTTGTTGCGGAAAAAGAAGGATTCGGAGGGGGATGAGAGAACCAAGACGATAGGTGATTTTGTCAATAAGCGGAAGATGGAACAGGTTCGTGATAGCTGTAGAACTGCACATGGTGAGTCACATGGACGCTGGTTTTGAAGTTGGTAAAGTCTGGCTGATCGCCCCAATGCGCGATAGAGGAACATGTCGAAAGGTATAATCAGCTTGCGGGGCGCGTGGATGAGCTAGCGTTGCAGTCTGATGCGGAAAGCAGCGGCTTCAAAGAACAGTCTGAAATTGTTGGAAGGGAATTCGAGGAAGGTCTAGCTAGATTAGAAGTAGCTATTAGCCAGCTCAGTGAGCTGCTGGGTAGTGGTGCCGAGGACATCGCTCAAGGTATGTAAGCTTAGGGATCCCCAGAGCAAAACACCAGCTGACATGCACGGATAGATTTAGTTGAATTGGATCAAGCAATGAGAGATGACCTTGTGGCTTTGACCGGAGTGAAAGTGGGTACATCAATCTTGTTGCGGCCTTGGACTCCGACTGACCATAATAATCAGAACGAATTCACTCTAGATATCCATTTGCATCTGCACCAGGTCGCCGAGTTCCAATCTCGCATAACAGAGCTTGTCAGCCCAATAGGTGCTCTCGACGCAGATCTTCACGAAAAAGCAGCGTTTCCTCATCTACATCGTTTGCGTCAACTACCCTTTGCTTATGCAACTGTCGTTGCCGAAGTGGTCAGGCGGAAAGAGTATTCTCGATTACTGTTAGAATGGTCTGTCAGATTATCTGAAACTTTGACTCGGTTCACATCTACCGAAAAGACAAGGAGAGAACAGGTACAAGCCGAAATGGTTGCGCAGCTACCCTTTGGTGTAGTCGGTCTTGAGGACAGTGGTCCTCGAGTAGACATCACGGTTGTCACAGGTGCTGAAGGATTGAATGGGGTGAAGTTCGGTCAGGAAGAGATTGAGAGTGAGTCATCCTGTTTTGAGAAGAAATTCAAACAGCTTATAATCTTTTCGCATCAGAATTGGTATTGTGGGCAGCAGGGCTTAAGGACGACCAAGAGGTGCTTGCTGTCCTAGAAGAGAGCGATGAGGAGTATCTCTCTGCGCTGCAGCATAGTATTGAAAGCTTGATAGGGAGAGTCGACTTTGCGAGCGACGACTTGGACCGTATGATACAAAGATCCGGTAAGGCCTTATCACGTATCGATACCGTATTCTGCTGACATCTTCATGTTACGTTTTCATGAGATAGTCCTGTCCAACCGCGACAAAACTCGCTCAGCTAGCAATTCCCGCATGACACTCAACCTGTCCACTCAACTACGGACTGCTAACCAGGAAAAGGCAGAACAGGAGAAACGTATGCACGAGTTGGAGGCAGCTCATCAAGCTGACCTCAGAAATATGGAAGAACAGTATGACAGGCGCTTAGAAGCTTCTCAGAGTCGTCAAGCCGAGCTTCAAGAACAGCTCGTTCGGCTCCGCACGGACCTCAGCGAAGAAATGCTAGCTCGTCAAGCTCTTTCGGCCGAATTGGAAGAAAGGTCGAAAGAACAGGAGGACAAATATCGTGAACAAGAGGATCAATCTGACTTTATCAAGGGACTGCAAGCTGAACTTTACCAAGAGAAAGATCGAGCTACAGACTTAGGTGTCAGACTGCAGGAAGCTTTACTTGATGTTGACGGTTTGAAGAGCGCGGAGCAAACTCTCATAAATCAGCTACAGGAACTGCAAGAAGAGCGCACGAAAAGCCTGCAAAATTTGGGCGATACTCAACTGCATGCTCAAAACCTAGAATCTGAATTAGCTGGAGCAAGAGCTGAGTTGGAGTCTACCACACGACAATTAGCTGAAGCTCAAAATGATCGAGATACAGCCTTGAAGAATCAATCCGCTGAAGCTGAGAGGATGATGCGGGATCATATAGCCGAGACTGATGGTGACCGAGCTGTCCTCGAGCACCATAATCTCACTTTGACGAAGCAGCTCGAGGATAAGAAGGTTGAACTGGAGGACAAGCTTAACGCAGTCAAGAATTCTGCGATACGGCAGGTTGATGGTCTCAAAGCTGAACTCAGTTTTACAAAAGCTCAACTTAGGGAAGTACAACGTAAAGAGACAGTCTTAATGGATGAAATGGCTATGGCTAAGGATACCGCAAGTGCCATTACTCAAGAAAAAGCTTACCAATCCGATGTTGCGAAAGACTCAATTGGACTGGTAACGAAATATCACGAAGTCTGCTTGAGGTTGATGAGTGCTATCAATGCCAGTACGACCATCTCAGGGAACAACGGTAATACTTCGCAATCGCAATTCGTCGGAATTGTAAAATCCATAAACAGATTACAACCTGCAATCAACGATGATCAATTGTCTAACTCGATCACCTCCAACGCAAATAGTAATAAAGATGAATTAAGGGAAAGCGTTTTGATCAGATCGCTTGAAACTGCTCAGAATTTCGACTTGGCACTTTTCTCAGAGGCAGTTAGTAAGACTATTGGACTGGTCAAGAAATGGTCGAAGAGCTGCAGACAATTCAGGGATCTAGCGAAGAATAAAATAACATTTACCAACTTTACCAAGGGTGACCTGGTGAGTAATACACGATCGATATAATCTCCAAGATATAGGCTCACATATCAAACGCTGTCTTAGGCTTTGTTTTTGCCCACACGAAATGCCGCTGCCAGATCGTGGGCTGCTTTCAACGGTAAGCGATGGACCACGAGAATTCGTATTCACCATAATTAACGTTTTTGGTCGTTAGTCGCCGCTCCTCACAATTTCCTCAAGGTCACTGATGTAATGCAGGAACAAATCAAGACTAGGGAATGGATCATAGCCAGGATTATAAAAACCGAAGAGGCCATTGCCAGTGGTGGTGATGTGAGTAGACGTTCTTGCTTGAAGCCAGCCTCCTTTGTTGCTAAATACCATCACAGTCCTTCGAAAACAACCCGTTCGGTTTGGCAGATGGCTTGCGATATTACACACACCACGTAGAAGAGTATAATCCCCACGCAATACGACCATCCAGGCGTTCAACTTCAAATGCTCTCGACAAAGACACCTCAGCATCCCAGATGCTTTCGCCCACTCAGCGTACGCCAGGTCCTACTACGTATCCCCCAGGGCAATCAGAGCCTTCCTCAAACGTGGATATCCTTTCTCCTTCCCAAATACTCAAGAACAGACCTAGATCAAGTAGTGGATATTTCCCTCAGATGAGCAGTGTAACTGAGAAAGAGAAAGAACCGGAAGACGAGAGGAAAGACGACCAGTCGGATACCCCTGAGCCTGAGACTGATCCAATTGTCAACCACGGAGATATCAAACCGATCTCTCCACCCCCAGAAAGTACTGGATCTCCTGCTGAAACGTCAAATACCCCTCCTCTGGTCGCTCATCCCGTAGCCCCCTTGCCCTCATACGAACCTAACCCATCAGAATCATCAACCAAGCTACCTCCACCACCCTCATCTTCCCCGACCGTACCACTTCCTTCCTCATCAGCTCAACCCATTCCACGTAAAACCCACAGCAGATTTCCCAGTAGAGGGGCTACACCGGTCTCACCTCCCCTTAATCGTGGTGAACGCGAAAACCTGAATCCCGGCTCGGGAGTGAGACCAGGTAGTGCCGCATCATCATTTGCCGGAACATCCCTCCCGAAAGGCTTAAATATGCCTCACACCAAATCGACACTAGCGCCAGCAATGGCTACCAATACATCGAGCAATTCGACATCTCCAGCGAAAGATGGTTTTGATGGGCTGCAGAAGATAATTAAACGCAAAGAAAGCTCAACTCAGCTAGGTAAATCGCCTGAATCAAACACGAAGATCTCATCGCCGTTGGGCTTGGGATCAGCTGGGAGTGGCGAAACAAGTCGGAGAGGAAGTAGAACTGCCCTTCCGTCTGAGGATAACAGAAGTATCAGCCCAGCAGATATGGATGATATCCCAAACACTCCTGGCGGTTTTAGCGCATTAGGTATTGGTCCTGCGTATACACCGACCCAAAGTGTGCCTTCAACTGCAAGTAAGTTGATCAGGGGATTTACGATTGGGAGAAAGTCATCTTTGAACAATTCGACTATACAGTCGGATAACCAGGATACCTCCACGAATCAGACTTTAGCTAGGAGGGTATCAATGAAAGGGAAAGATAAGGACAAGGATGGGAAGCCACCTAGTGCGATGGACATGCTCAAGAGGTTTGAAGGAGGTAGCAACTTTTGATAACAAGGTATAAAGGAGAAATCTGTGGCGGAGCACGAAGGCATGTCAAAAGTGCTGAGTCATATTGTGATGTAATACGGCCTGGAGTAGATCTGGGCCTAAGGAGCACAGGGAAGCAGAGGGATCAAAGTGGAGTCGATATTGAAAGGATGTACAACGCTGAAGTATGGTCGCCCCTTTGTAAGTGTGTTTACAGGTCGCCTGAACCTTTGTAGCACGTCATGCATCGGCCCTGCAAGAATATTCGTCGTATAGAGATTTGAATCGTTGTAGGCTGAGACAATGGATTGCTAAAATCTGGGCTTGTCTATGGGGGAGCTGAAACTCGACTCGACACGAAGGAGAATGCACGAGTCATACAAGTCTACATGATATCAGAGCTCCCCATACATCCCCACTGAGAAGGCCATTACGCTATTCGAAGTAGTCCTCAAACGTCATTTTGTTGAAATCATCTACATATTCACCCAATTTCATGATATTTTGCGTCTTCGACTCGCTTAACAAGTTGAAATTTGAAAATGTATATTCTTCTTCTAGTTCCGTCCGAGAGCCTGGATTTCTTATCATTTCCAGTATCAAAGGATGACATGATTCTTTGTGGACTTCTTACTGACATATCATGATATCACTCTATGTGAGAGTGTTTATTCGACTCGAGTCGATATTGAGATTGTTAAGGTATAAATACTGACAATTTTGATCCTACTCAAATCGAATTTTGATCAACATCAAGATCTCATTTTCCAATTTTAAGACAATATTATATCATACATAGCTATTGATATACCTATCTTTCCATCTAAAGCACACCACCACAATTATAAATCGTTTATATATCATGTCTTCTTTTCATGGAGGTAACTCGGCTGGCGGGAGCAGCGGCTCTTCCCCTGTCAATGGCCGCACTTGGCCGTCAAGAGATGGCAGGCCCTTAGATGTCCAGTATGTCTCAAATGGAAGCATTGTTGATAGGGCAACTACTGCACCCAGGGAGAGAGACCAAAGTTACAGGGAGCGCTTTCCTGGTTCAGGACACGTTCTTGGGAAATCGGACACTGGAGATACTGCTAATGCGCTGTGGGGCAGTTCAGAAGGACTCAGTGCTAACGCGGACCCGGAAGAGCCACCTGAACAAGAGAAAGTAAGCATTCTTTTGTTTACAAAGATGCTATTGAATACTGCAAATGCGGGACTGACATGGACTTGTTTCCAGGCAGGTACAGAGGCCGGAAGGTCTGCTCAAGGAAGTTCCGCAAGCGGACGTTCTAACTTCTAGGCTTCTTAGAAGTCTGGCGGTGACGCAAGTGAAAAATCTGTTCATGAGAAATGAGAGGATGAGAATGGGTTTCTTCCGGCTGCCTACATGATTTGAGGGTTATCGTTCCAATACGTCAATCATTTAGTAGTGAACTTATGGTAAATTAGAGTCTCCCGATACAGATCTGCTTTTATGCTACTCGTCATGTATATATTCATCTAATCGTGCCCAGACCTCAGTAATGACTCGAAAGCTTCCAACGACACGAAGTGGCGATATTGGCTATACTGAAGAACCGCTTGCATATTATCATAGCATGTTGTACGCACCTACCTTGTTAAAGAATGATTGAAGCGCTACGTATCACAAAGCGTCATTCCCAGTCATATTGTCAATGACACACCCGACAGCAAAGCAGACTGCGAGTCTCCCTCAGCTATACCAAAAACCAGTCAGCTATACCAAAATTCTATCAACTATACCAAAATCTATTCAGCTATACCAAAAAGGGTAAGCTATACCAAAATAGCATCAGCTATACCAGATTGGGATCAGCTATACCAAATTGAACCAAGCCGAACCAAATTGGCCCAAGCCAAACCAAATCAAACCAAATCGAACCAAGCTATACCAGATTGGATTGAGCTATAACAAATTGGCCCGAGCTATACCAAATCCTACTCAGCTATACCAAATCCTAATCAGCTATACCAAAAAATAGTCAGCTCTACCAGATTTCGGTTGATGTTGCCGCATCCCAATCAGTTTTCGTCATTTTTGCATAACTACAATATGATCTTATCTGATTTGTGAATACTTCAGCTGTCAGATGCATCGATATATTTGTGGTATTCCTCAGAGTATCAGCTAGACTGCATATACGGTAGAAACAAAAAATGGCGAGCTTTGTGGTCCCACACCGTATTATATGTTCCGGAAAGTCTGGCACGAATTTTGCCACAGCACCATTTTCAGCAATTAATGCATGTACATTTCATACAACAATTCATTCCACAGATGCCCTATTGTCATGAGACTTTACATAGATGTTGTTAGAGGTCCTCTCTATTTAGAAATCGAAAAATAATGCTTACTTTGCCTTTTTTGGAGTACCAACCGTGTGTTTCCTCCACAATATCCCTTCTCTCAAACATTGACTTTATACAATTGTTGGGAACATAGTTTGGCATGTTGTCCCATATTGCAGATAGCAGCTTGAAAGCTTCGTCTTCATTAGTAGGACGGTCCTCATGTAGTGCAAACTGTCTTTTGAGCCATGCCCAGCAATGCTCAATTGGGTTAAGGTCAGGGGAGTAATGTTAAGAATACAGTGAGCAGGCTGTGACTAACTGAACCAAAAGGTCGCAATTCGCCGGAACTTATCCAAGTTCCGCGAATTCTGCTCATATAGGCTACATGATAGATCTACGAAAGAAAGTGTTCATACGGAAATTACCTTTAGGAATACAGATGGTACAACGAAAAGACAAATTACATCTGAGAATTCAGTTTACACCGAGATCGATGGTCGAGTGGTTGAGAACAGTAATAAATCGTTCGTTAATGGTGTAAGTCAATACGTCGTATCCGAATTAGCACTTCGCGAATGATTGATAAAAACTAATTAGATCTGCCAATATGCTGTCGTAGGTCGAGCAGTCTCGAAACAATGAAACTCAGCAAAGCAACAGCAAACCAAATGAATGAGGCATAACGAGGGTATGGATTGATTAAATTATAAGAATGCATTAAGCTTTTTAATTCATAATGTATACATGATGACATTATACGGGCAGTTGATGATGTGATAGCTGTGATGATGTGATAGCTGGAATATATATACACCGCCGATGATAGGAATAGAAACTGGTAATGAACGGTAATTTGGTGGGAAATTCTTGTTAATGATGATATGTATCTGAATTATGTCGAGAAGGTAATCCAACCGTTCTTTACGGGTTTCTGAGCCTCTTCAGTTGATTCTCGCTGCATTGGAATGTGATTGATCTCGATGATAGGAGGAGGCACATTCTTGCCTCCTCTATCTATCAGTATACCACTGCTGCTCATGGGTGAGGTAGCGGTAAAAGTACCATCTTCTTCATTGTTGGTATGTTCAGAGTCGAAACTCGTCCAACTAGCATTCGACATCTTCCTATTGGGCTTTGTTTTGGGTGGAGCAGGTGCTTTTCTTCTACCTTTAGGCGGCGTTGTTGGTGAAAAGCCAGCTGATCCAGGCGGAGGGGTCGAATTTTCAGATCGGATTATTTCCTGGGAGGAATTATTAGGGTGTGAATAAGTCGAAGCTGATGATGAGGGTCGATCTCGACCTGGCATTGTCAACGAAGCTGACACGTCATTCAAGGATGACTGTCGGACTGGGTCTCGTGAGGTGTATATTGATGTACTGCCAAGGGATTTTGGCAAAGCGGATGCTATCGAGTCGAGGGAGATAGTAGATGAGGCGGATTCTTGGCGTTGTGCGTTGCGGACGTTTTCAGCACTAGTATGAGAAGTCTTATTCAGTTTGAGGACCTTGCGCGAATTATACTGAAGACACAACTTACCTGTGACTACGTTCCAGTTTTCTGGGCTCGGCTGTACATCTTTCCACCAGTCGGGTAGTAGTAGCATTGACTTCACGAATGTGGTTGTTGGCAATCAAAGAGCTGAGAACAAGCTTGATCTGGGGTCGCTTGTATGGGTCTGAGCGTAATTGGGTGTGATTAAGTAGAGGGTACAGTACTCGGAGGTAGGTATGACGAAGCTAGGAAGACGGGTTCGGGCTCAGCTGACTTGATGTTCAATCGCCTTTACAGCTGCACTCACTGCTTCGCATTCGTCCGGTAAATCTACTAATTCTCGAATGAATACATCCAACAGTACTCTCAGATCGTTGGTGAAGAAGTATTCTTGTGTTCCAGGGGTGGTGAACAGAAGATAGAGGATCTTGAGGATAAGAAGTTGCGCACATAAATCATCTGGTGTGTTTTCTATATTAGGCTCAGTCAGCTTGATATCAAGTAAAAGGCGTATGGGGAAATTCGCTTTGCCCAAATGAATAACGATCATAGGTTATGAATGACTCACCCGCTCGATTAAGCATGAATATCATATTCTCACCGAATGTCTTGGAACTACCTAATCTCCTCATAAGCACCACAAGTACCCTATTATTCTTCTTAGCTTCTTCCGAATGATCATGATGATAAGTAGAAGACATCGTCCCTGATCTTGCCCTAAAATGATTTCGCACATGTGCGCCACCAAAATTATTCATATCTGGAGAGAGAAGGGAACCTGATTTTGGTTGAGAATGAGATTTAAAAGAGTTTGAAATTGCTGATTCAGGTTCATCAAAAACTTTGATATCTGAAGGGGAAGTTATTGATTTTCCATCTCCATTAATTTGCTTTTCTAGTCCAATACCAATGATCCCATTACTTTCTCCTTTACTTGATTGTATAGCTTGATTGGAAGCCGAAGAAGTCTTTGAAGGTAAAGAAGATACCATGAATTGTTCGTTCAATGCCACTATCAATTTGATTACTGCGTAATTTAACCTTTCATCTTGCATATCTCTAGTGGTCTCAACCAGGTCGAATAGGTGATCAATAAACGAATCATCGAATTGTGATAATTCGTCTGGAGTGAGTTTTTGAACACGACAGACTTCGTACATCAGATGAGTGGCTGGTAGTCTCAATCGAGCTTCGATCGGAGGTAGACCCATTTCGAAATGTTGCTATATTGCGATGTTCCGTGTCAGCGCAATGCAGGAGAGGTCTGTGTATCCTGAGTCATAGCGCCGTCTCACCTCGTCGCAATCCAGTCCAACTATTTCTCCTAAAGTAGGCAATAGTTTTCTCCATTTTCTATGTGACCTAAATAAGCTAGGATGTCTATGACCATAATACCAAATCATATGGTACAAAATATACAGATCATGCGGATTTGTATTCTACATCACAGTGATTCGTTAGCTTTGCATGAGCATGGTTTCGCTTATGTAGCTTACCTCTTGAGCATCAGACATGATTATCCCGACCATTCGCTCATAATGAAATGTGAAAAGCTCCGAGTCAAGGATCAGTTCGACTGCATGTTGTATCTCGTTTGCCGATGAGAGGTACTTGTCTACACAGTACAAGCATCAGCCTCGGCAGATCGCTTGATCGTTATGGCATTGCATTCAATTCGATAGATGGTGAGGTAAAGCCATATGGGGTATATAAAGTGGTCTGACTCACCATGATAAGCTGCACAAAAGGTTACGAACATTCGTAGTGTTCCGTCGAGCTGAGCTAGGGTAGGTGATTCGGGTATATCGACTATCAATTCGAGCTCTAAATTATTGGTATGTAGATTAGCACTGTGCCACTGAGATGATATTGTTTTTGGTCGTGTGAGCGTTCCCACGCAGCAATAAAAATCTGGGCGAGGCATAATGTCTAGCCGGTAAGGAGAGGAAGTTTACACTAGGGATCTACTTACCATGCCAGAATTGTTCCGAGCTATGTACACGAACATGTACATCCATACTTCCCCCTACTATCTGTTCTGGCTCTTCGATCACACCATTTGAGCTTGAGGAAGTACGATCTCTTGATCTTCTTCGATATGAATGCCCATCTTTATCTCTGTGCGAATGATGATGATGATGATGGTGACGAAGATATTTATCAGTGAAAGAAGCTTCACGATGAGGCATGTTGAATGATCATCTGATTATACACTACAACAAAGCTGAAGATGAGGGCTTGGCGTGGTTTTGAAATGGCTTTGAGCTTAGATCAATTGTTCCATACTCGACGGCTCAAACTTCCAAGCGGATCCTAGCTGAGCTATCCGGCTGAAATTGTAGATTGGGTAGTAAGATTGAGTCTATGTATGGATATTGAGTATCTCATTCTCACGACAATATGAATATATGGGATATCAGACGAGGATGTGCTCATCAATGCATCATTCACCGGTCCTGACCGGAACGCAGTATTCCTAATCAATTTATTCAAGTCACCCCCACTTAACAAAGACCTTGATCGGTAAACCTCCACAAAGGTGAATCTCGATATTTTGATTGTACTGTTCTTACAGGCAAGCAACATATACTTTATAGTCATAGGTATAATCATCAATCTTACAACATTGGATAGCGAAGAGCAAACAAAGAATCCAGATTCACAACACAACTCAAATCATACTCAAAGCAAACCTCTCAATAGGACACTTAGAAAGCCTGATCCGAATTGAGCGGAATGTCCTCGTCAAGGATAGAAATACTAAATGATGGTGGTGAGTTAGATTTCAACGGAACTATCTTTATGAATCATCGACGTGTTGAATAATGTTTAAAATTTCTCCCTGATTAGGCTTACGACATGACGCAAGGAGACCATACGAACTTCGATCTACATCATTTCAATTGAATACTCATCCAACAGCAGAAGGAAGTTCAACAGTAACTCAAGGATTAACAACTGTACAAGTATCGATATTTGGGCCTAGAGAACCACGTCAAAGGAGTCAAGCAAGTCATGATAAAGCTATAATCAATGTTGAAGTTGGTGTTGTACCTTGGGCTCAAGGTGGAGGAGGTATTAAGAGAGTAAGGGGTGATAAGTGAGTTTAGCTATCGATTGATCCGTTAATAGCGTTATTTCTCCTATTTTTCTGAATTACTATCGTATTGTTGTTGATTCTTCTGTTAGAATGAGCAAGTGAAAAATAAATGCTAATTGATACTCTTGTTAGACGTTTACAAGAAATAGGTGCATCGATAAGACAAACTTTTGAACCTGTAATAATGACTCACTTATATCCTAGAAGTGAAATAACAATAAATGTACAAGTATTATCAGCTGATGGAGGTAAGTCTAAGATTATTAATTATGCTAATATCTATCACTCATCTACCATTTTAATTTTCTTTTTGAAAATTGTGCTAATTGTTAATCATCATTTCTATTAGGAATTTTACCAACTTCAATAAATGCTACAACATTAGCATTAATTTCATCAGGAATTTCAATTTTAGATTATATAACTTCAATTTCAATTGGATTATATTTAAAACAACCTTTATTAGATTTAAGTTTTTTAGAAGAACAAGATTTACCAAATTTAATAATTTCTTGTTTAACAAATTCAAATAAAATTACTTTAGCACAAATGGAAACTAGATTACATATTGATAGATTTGAAGAAATGTTAAATTTAGGTTTAGAAGCTTGTAAAGTTTTAAAAATTGAAATGGAATTAATTGTTAAAGAACAAACTGAAAAAATCGTAGAAAGAATGAATGTTAAATCAATAATTTCTTCAAATGCAAGTGGAATGAATATTGATGAATAAATGATTAAAGTTAATATCAAATATATAATTATTTTTCAAATGTATTGTATGAAATTATGTCGTTAGGTGTATTTTACTTGATAAACATTCTGGTATAATATACATTCTGGAATACCACTTTAACATGAGGATATGGTAATACAACATGAATCGAATAACAATTGATCTTGGTAATCAGTTTACTCGGATACATGAATTATGTAAAATACAAATTTTGAATATAACTCATTGTAGCTACAATAATCAAATCATTACCTTCGATTTAAGAAAAAAGTACCTTCATATCCTACAAAATTCTCAGGTGTATAAGTATCTCTCCATCTACCTACGAATATATCTCCAGCTAACACATATCCACGGTAAATCCATTTACCCCTTGAATCAGGCTATAAGCAAATATAGTAAATAAAAAATAATCAACAATCAATCTTTTCTTAATAATAAAAATAAGATAAACTAACCGCATACTCTTTAACTAAACTAGCCATACCATCCCAACTTCTAACTCTACCTTTTAAAATAAATTTACCCCATGCACTATGTCCAGTTCCACTTAATAACATTTCTAAACCACTTTCTTCTTGATCTTCATCTGAAAGATTTAACATTTCATCTAATTCTTCTAAAGGTACAATTTCATATCCTTTTATAGCTTGAATTTGTTGTTTTATAGTTTGTTTCAAAGTTTCAGCTTCTGCAATTTCACTTGCTAAATTTGCAAACGTATTTGGAGGTTCACTTAATGGAAATCCTGCATTTACTTTTGGTCCATTTAATGGTAATCCTTCTTTATCTTTAATAATTTCTTCTTCTTCTTCTTCTTCTCCTTCTTCCTCTTCCTTGTTTTCTTTTTCCTCATTATCCGTATAATAATCATCATCACTACTTTGATGTGGACTATAAGGTGAATCTGGTTTTTTAACCCAACCAATTTTTCTGACATAAGTTTCTTTCATTCTCCAAACTTGTGCTTGTTCTCCATATGGGCCTTCATATAAAGCTCTAGCATGTCCAGCTAACATCTCTCTAAATGCATCAAAATCAAAAAATGAAAATGTTCCTTCCCAACATCCATCCCAACTTCCTTTCCATTTTGGCGATTTTAACCCTTTGGAAGATAAAGGATCATGACATGCTTTTAATCTTGCAAAATCCAAATCATGTATCTTACTATTTCCAAGTAAATATTGTTGTTGTTTTTCGATTGGTACGGGAGATCCTGGACGAGTAGGTGCACGAGAAGTTGAATTGGAAGGTACAATACCTTCAGTTCCAGGCATGATACCATCCACTAAATCATTTACTCTGACTCCATTTGTTATAGGTGTATGTATTCCATGTTGTTGTTGCTGATGATGATGATAATGACCTGGAGCATGTTGTTGTTGACCTTGAGCGGTATGCATGGTCATGAATGGAGGAGTAACCATATCTAATTCATTATCGCTATCCCCATCAAAATCTTCTCCTGGCTTCCTGTAGAAAAACCTCAATATGGCTGCGTGGGCTAAGAAGGGAGGACAAACGGATAATTGTCGACCGAAATGTTCCACTGTTACCGATCTCGACCGAGGCGTTAGATCAGCTACGAAAGGGTTGGAGCTATCAGAAGGCGGTAACGGTTTTGTTAATGGTAAATCTGGTAATGTCCACGGTGCGAAGTACAGGTGATACTGTTGAGCTGCGAACACGTAAGGTCGGAGAACAAACATCCTCTCTTCTCTTTGTTCGGGGGTTTCATCCGGCGGTCCTACAAATTAACCGATACTTAAGCTCTCCCCGCGTTGCCTCTTACTGGGAAAGCTGAAGAGGAAGATAGGTTAAATTCTGGGACCTACCTGATCCGCCTACTAGCCAGGCTATCCACATAGCCAATGATCTACCAACAGTTTCAGCTGGATATCCGGGTTCGACAGCGGCAGCCAAGAAATGTTGTTCATGGTATAGTTCGAGAAGAGCAGGTAAGTGGACAGTCGCTTGTGGTCCGATCAGATGTACGAGATTCTTTCCATCTAAAATGATCAAAGCAGGTCAACATCAATGTTCATTCAGTACTTACTTTGGAATTTAGAGGCTTTGGATGGGAGGTTGACAAGGCACGATGAGACTTACCATTCTCAATCAACATGAAATATATAGTCCAAAGATCATTATCTTCAATATCACTAACATCTTTAGAATTAATCATCTCTCTTAATCTTAATAAACATCTAATTCTCTTTTTCAACTCTTTTGTTAATTCTTTTGCTTTCAACTTATCATCTTCATTTACTTTTCTTCTCTTTCTAGGTCTTAATTTCTTTACCTTTTTATCATTCGAAATTTGAGATGAATCTCTAAATCTTCTTTCAGGTGCATTAATATCGAATAACAATTTGAATAATTTACCATACAATCTTGAATTTGAATTTGGATTTATAGCTTCATTTATTGTTTTACATGATAGTAGTAAATTTATGGGTGGAATATCTTCAAATTTATTAAATGAATTTGAATTATAAGATGATAAAGATAAATGAAATGATATTTGAGATATAATTTCAGATGGAATTTGATCCAACATCTTATCGGCGGTATTATTATTCGTATCAATGAGTGATAATTAATTCCAACTGATTCTCTAAAGATGCTTATTTTGTCGTGTTATAAGCAGAGAATAGATGTCGATCTCATTTGAATGATACCATAATGCCATAACGTTGGGAAGTGGAGATATTGGAGATGAATTGGAATGGGTTATGGTGGCCCACGTATCTATCCGCTCGGTATAACCGTAATCCCCCGATCAATCACGTGATACACAACTGTCTCCCCCTCTCTCTACCTCCACTTCATGACGACATATCTCTTAGCTTGTGTTGATGACAATTAATGTGGAATGACAACATCCAAGAGCATGTTCTCATTCCAGAACATCATCTATATAGGACATTGAATAACCCATAGAAAGATCCATACACAAAACAACTGTTCAGCTAGCTCCCTTCATACTGAGATACCCAGCGCTGAATCAAGATCGAAGAGATGTCTCTTCCTAAAAGCCTTAGCTTCCTTCGTCAAGGTACAGGCGAACAAGTTCTCGACATGTAAGCGTGTTCCCCCTTAGGTTGAAGATCATCCTTTATATTGATCATAATGCTTCAGCTACCTTGATCCACTTTGCCCATTCTCAGCTAAAATTACAAAATCAATCACTACTAATCTTCTTCCGCTGATTACTAAAGGAGGGAAATATGAAGGTAAATTAAGTTTAGTAACTAGGATTTATCCTCAGCCATTGTAAGTGGACTCAATAATATCCATAAAGATCTACATCTAAACATCATGACATCTTTGTTACAGCCACTACTTTGCTGTCTTCCACACCGAAGCACTTATCATATTCGGTAAACTCTATCATGATTTATTCTGGGAATATCTAACAGCCGTAAGTCAAATCATTTTATCATTTCTTTTGTAAAATTGCCAAGTTGAATGAACTAAACTCTTCATTTCTCAGATATTCGATAGTCAGAATGAATATTTCAATCAATCTTCTTCACAATTAACACCTTCTCAAACTCGTGATAAATTAGTTGAATTAGCTACTGATTTACTTGAACAAAACAAAAAGATAAATGGACCTAAATCGAAAGTGTTTGGGGAAATTAGAGATAAATTGGAAGTTAAATCAAGTCCAAATGGTGGAAATGAAGCTACAGATGATTTCAAATATCTGCGTAAGTAATTTTAGCTCACTATACGAAGGAAAAAATTCTGATCCAAATATGTTGGGGTTTGATAGTTAAAGTTGGTCGTCAAAATGGGATTCAAGTTACAGTAAGTTTCTCTATTCAATTTTGACCACAAACCTAGGCTTTGTTACTCATTTTATTGTGCTCTCTTAAGCCCTCGGCCATTCTTAATGGCCTGAAAGATGATTCTGTAAGCTCTTCATGGGGTAAAGAAGAATGGGAGAAATGGTTATCGTAAGTGTATTATCAATGCCGATTTCTGTGATCTCTTATAGCTCATTATTTGTTTTCTATTTTCACCACTGTGTAGTGAGAAGATTGGTCAGTAACTGTGAAAATTAAAAACGAAAAGAAAAAACTAAGTCCGAGAAGAAAAAAAACATTAGTTTGTTATTATATATCTGAAACTTGTAAATAGTGAATAAATATGCAAAATAATGTAATGTTGGAAATATATGTGAAAGAATCGAATTCATCTTGCCTATAAGAATTGATTACTTTGCTTTCTACTCGATATACGTTCTAGAAATCATCGATACTTCTATTTAAATCTGCTTTCAGATGTTCTTTCATCCCTGGAGGTAAGATTGGTTCTCCTTTATCATCTGTAACGTAACCTATCAAAGCGATGAATTGAATTAGCTTGACTCGAATTTTTCCTTCCCATCAAATGTATCTCTTTTGCACTTCAATTGACTTGATGCTTGCCTGTTTATTGTAACACCCATTCGATGTAAAGGGGAATGTACAACGAAAATTGACTTACGGAAAGGCATTTCAATTGATTCATGTTTATTAAAAGTAATAGTTGGGAGATCCTAAAAGAGGGGTAAAATATTTAAGCTTGAATTTTACATTTTTCAAAATCGTATTTTAATTCAAACTTACAACAAAAGGAATTTTATCAAGTGGTACTATCAAGTATAAATTAATTTCAATTCATTAGCATTATTAATCATTTTTTTTTATTTTTTTTTAATTTAATTCATTAAAACAAAAATAATTGGAAAAATAATAATAAAGTTTTTAAAAAAAAAAAAAAAAAAAACTCACTTTGATCTTCAATAATCAATTTAGTAACACCAACAGCAGTATCAGTTGTCATTTGAATTTCACCTAAATGTCTTGAATTAAAATTAAATTTTCTTAATTCAGAAGTTCTATCTTTTGGTGGATCATCACCTAAAATTCCACCATATAAAAAAATTTCAAATTTTTTAGAATCTTCAATTGATAAAATTTTTTCAGCTTTTGGATCTAATAAACAAACTTTTTCAAAATTTATATTTAATTTTTTAATTAATTCTAAAATTGTTAAATTTGTTGGATTTCCTTTTTCTTCAATTTTTGAAATTGATGATGAAGTAGCAGTCGTTATTGATTTATCTTTAGATAAATGATTTTTTAAAGATGGAATTGAATTTAATGATAATGATGTAAAATGTACACTTGATTCTTTACCAACTAATTTTAACATATGTGAATATCTATATATTAAAAAAATCAATTAGCTTAAATTCGATTTAGAGTAGATCATTTTTATAGATTTACTCACTCCAATTTAACCCATTCAGGTAATGCTTTTGTATTTTCATCATCTTCTTCCATATGTTCAATAACATATTTATATCCTTTAGATTGAGTGACTTGATTGTTTGACATCTTATTGACGATGTTCTTATACTATGTGTAAGGTTGAAATATATTTATAAACAGACAGCTGAAATTTCTTAAATTTCAATTACGAGTGTAAATGACAATTTTATCAACATACGCTGAGTACACATTCAGGGTAAAAGCGGGGTTTACAGGTGATCGAGAATCATGTTCATTTTTATCAATCCACCTCTTAATTCATATCAATTCGGCACCCTTCAAGTACGGGATGCATACGACTATATATGAATTGCTGGTGCAACAAAGCTATCGAATACAGTCAAATGGAAATGCCCCATGACGTAGTACAACTGGAATCCAATCATAAAATACATAAAATATCATTTCTATCCCCTTGCAAGCAATAATGGGCAAATTCTAAAACTTTCATAACTGGACTAAACTATAATGAAAAATAAACAAAGACGCACAGCGTCAATATAGAAATATATAACTTCTTCAACTCTCTTCCAATGTCCATTGAACACAGAACACAACCCTTCCAGAATTCAAATCTGCATTTCATCTAAACCACCCTTGCTCATATACTTTCGCTTAAATCCCTCCATAAGCATCTTCTTCTTCATACACACTAACAGCTCTTCCATGTTGTGTCGTTCCAGTCCACCTTGGAGAATCAGTAATACTTCCAGGAACACTCATTCCTCCTGGACTTGGAGGTGGATAAGCTGGAGAAGGTATTGAAGATGAAAATCCATTAGTAGCTCCTGTTGAACTTGGTGTATATTGAGGTGCTAAACCTGATGTTGCTGGAGCATTTCGATTTAAAGGTAAATCGAATGGGTTTAAAAGAGATTCTCCAGTTGAAAGTGGTGTTGGTACTTCTTTTAAAGGTGAAAGTGGTTGACCATGAACATATGGTTCAGGTGGATTAACAGTTAATTCAGGTAATCTCAAAGGTGTTTCACTAGTTGGATTATTATTATCGATATTTGGATTAGGAGAAGGAGTAGCTGAATAAGGTGTAATTGGTTCATCTATTCCAGCTGTAGTAGCTACTTCAGTATACATTCTCTTTTGTTGTGATTTCTCATCTTCATACATTGCTAAAGGTTGAGATTGTCTTTTAAAGTTGAAATCGCTCATCAATGGGGAAAGAGGTGCGAATGTTGGTAAAGGGATATGATGTGGTGTGAGAGATGAAGACGAAGCGGTCGCTACGGGTGGAGGAGCAGCAAGGGGTGGTGTAGGTACCGTATCGTGAACAATAAGTGATTCAGTTGGTGACATTACTCTAGGACGATTTTGACCTGGAGTCATAGATACCCTACTTCTACCTTCTTGACCGCTAGAAGCGATTCCAATTTGACTGACTGGAGTTCTAGGTTGATCCGCTGTGTATGCTAAGCCAGGTGTGAGAGGTTCATCTGCGAAATCTTCAGCAAGAGCAAATTCAGCGGCAGTCGATGGGGCGGCGGGTCTACCCATGGGTACTGGGCTAGGCATAGGCATTGGCATAGACATTGGCGCTTGAGCGTAAGGATGAGAATTAGGTCCGACGAGTTGGCGAGGATCCGCTTGTGGCGATACGTCATAGTAAGGTGAATATTGATCTTCGTATCCTCCGGCGTGACCGTATGAGATGGGAGTTGCTCCTGCTTGGGTGTTGTAAGGTCTTCCTTGAACGTCATATCCGTATGTAGGTGAAACAGCGTACGAATTGGCAATTGCCATCGTTGCGCCGCCTGCACCGTAACCAGCATGATTACCACCTCGTTCGTACATTTCTGAGTCTGGTCGTCCAAGTGATCCGTCGAATGCGTTCTCACGAGCCATTGCTAATGCCCGCCTTGATCCAATCACTGGCGCTGCTGCTCCACCGTAAATGTCATCATTGTCGGAGTATTTCTCGTTGGGAGGTGGGAAAGGTGTAATATCATCATCTATCTTTGACCATGATGATTTGGATGAAAATGATCTTGCAGTGTATTTTCGCTGAAGGAGATGAAAAAACCACGAGAATCAGTAAATGTAGGATATGGCATGTGACGTGTGACGTGTGACTGAGACATTCCACTGGACTTACGTATAACCACCCGATTAAGGAACCGACCACCACTATACCTACGATAGCTCCTAAAACCGTTCCTACCACAGCACCAGTCGACATACTATGCATAAAAAGTCAGCGCAATCTTATGGCATTGGGAATTGGGACGGATGCTCACCCAGCTGAAGATGAGGTTGACTTGGCGGCAGTGAGGGTAGATGATGGTAATGCTGAGCTGGTACTTGTACTTGTAGAAGTTAGTGCTCTAACTGTAGAAGAAGTAGTAGTAGTGGAAGTGTGAGTAGTAGAAGGCGTGGTAGAGGTAGTCGATGTTTTGGTACTTGTCGTTGAGGGTGTTGTGGAGGTTGAAGTAGAGGTAGGGGTGGTTGAGGGAGCTGCGGAAGACGTTGAGGTCGATGAGGGAGCTATCGAAGGTGTAGCCGATGACTACAATGAACAGCCGTCAGTAATTTCGTTATTGAAACGATCACGCTGACACTTACAGAAGCGGCAAGTGTACTCTTCGCAGAGCTTGATAGAGCCAAAGTGGCTTTGGCAGAATTAGCAGCTGAGCTCCTAGTAGCTGTCACCAAAACTGTACGGGTCGTGCCCAATGTAGCAGCTTGAGCGGCTTGCCTTTGAGTACTAGTCAATTGTACAGCTTGACCAACTGTACGTGTTACCTATGGATACACAGATTCAATCAGCTTTCCTATTAGGTGCGCATTCGAGATTCGGATGGACTCACAGCACTTGAGGGAGCGGTCACATGTCCATACTCTCCTGCTGCTTTCTTCGCCAACAATATCCCGCTATCGTTGGGCGATCTGACATCTACATTGACATGAGGTCCAGCAGCAAATGCTCTTGATCTAGATCTTCTTAGTAGATGGGCAAGGTGAGATGCATCCATGGTGTCTGTTTTTCTTCTCGTTGGTGACGAGTGAATTCCTAGTCTAGTGATTCCCGATGAAAGTAATATGTGAGAAGATGGTCTGGGTCTATAATTGTGGGGTTAATGACTCGAGCCAGTCGAATTATAGTGGTCGTTGTTATCGTTAATCTCTGAAGGAGTGTGTGTCTTAACTGAGTTGGGCGTGAAAGGCGTTATTGATGGTGGTAATATGGATGATTGAAGAAGCAGAAAGAAGGACTAGAGTTAACAATAGAAGATTGTTGGTGGTAATTGATCGTTGATTTGGAAGAAGGGTCGTGCGTAAAAGTGTTTTCAATATCCTGTCTTTCCTCTTCAACGTTTTGACCAATCTATATATTCTATCCTTGTACCTCGTTGCAAAATGGTGTATCTGGGGTGGATGTGTTTCGGATAATGCGATCCAAGCTGAACCAGAAGGAATGTGTAGGCGACGCAGGTGTTAGAAGTGTACCAACCAGTGGAATATCTCAAAGACCTCTCAAAAGTCAAAATGCAAATACTAATTCGATAATGGATAATCATCAACAAGAACAATAAATAAATCATTAAAATAGTCTAAAACACTCTTCAACCCTGTAAGTAAATAACACTAAGAGCTTTACCTTTTCTCTCCCTCATGTTCCAAGATACTCGTAAGCAAGGACAGCTCTTTCTAGACCGCGTCCTTGTAAAATTGAGGTTTGGATTGTTGTCCACCTTTTGTCTAGGCACATTTGGTAAAAAACCGTCACGTCCTGGGGTATTAATTTACTTTTTACTTTTATTCAGGGTAATGGGCAACTCTCGGCAAAGGGTGATCAAAGCGCGTTTCAGATTGACTAACTTTTTCTTATTCACATATAACGATTACGTATGCATCAAGAATTAGAATAATGCTAACCGGAGTTAGGCGGCTACTCCTCTCACAGATTAGGATAAAATGTAATAAAATCTTGAATGAGAAATTGATTGAGCCGATTGTATGCGTGGGTGAATCTGAGAATATGTGTAGCAAATCAATTTAATCTGATTATTTGATATCGCATGGTCACAGTCGATTCGGCCTTGACATTCGGTCCAAAGCGCCTTTTTACTACATAGTCGATCGATAACATTTGTAATATTTCTCTCCACTCATTCTCAACAAGTTCATCGACAATAACTTTATCGTCTTAGCCAATCGCTCGATTTATATTCGTCTTCACATACACCTCAAGCTGGCTTGGTAACTCAAGATGAACCCTATACGCCCACTTATACATGCGTCGAGACTTCGATCTATATCGTCCGCCTCCACCTCTTCTTTCTCTCGGATTTCAAGGAGGACACTAGTAACACCTACCGATCCAGTACGAGCAACAGTATCAAATGTCACTCCTAAACATGTTCGAGAAGATCCAGGAGAATTAGACGGTGGAGACGTAGTGGCAAATGACATCGAAGGTGGAAAAGGTAAGCTATTTTACCATATCCATTCTTTGTGTGGCGAGAAAGAAGAAGGCTAATACTGGGTTTTGGGAACTCTAGAAATGTTTGGATTCAAGCTAAATCCTGTAGAGACTAAAACAGGAGGTCATGCAAAATCCACTGGTCGACCAATTTATCTAGATATGCAAGCTACTACACCTATGGATCCAAGAGTATTAGATAAAATGTTACCTCTTTTTACAGAGCAATATGGAAATCCGCATTCTAGGACACATGCTTATGGTTGGGAAGCTGAAGCTGCTGTTGATGAAGCTCGTCAACATGTTGCCAATCTCGTCGGAGCACAAGAAAAAGATATTGTATTTACCAGTGGAGCAACAGAGAGTAATAATATGATTATCAAAGGTATTGCTAAGTTCCACCAAGGGAAAAGAAGGCATATTATCACTACTCAAACCGTGAGCTCGCTGCGTCCTGGCTTTCAGTCAGATAACAGAGCTAACAAAGCTTGTTGCGCTCTCATAGGAGCACAAATGTGTTCTTGACTCATGCCGATGGCTCTCCACACAAGGCTTTGAGATCACTTATCTCCCTGTCCTTCCTAACGGTTTAATATCCCTCAACGACCTCAAAGAAGCTCTTCGACCAGATACATCTTTGATCTCAATAATGGCAGTCAACAACGAGATTGGAGTAATTCAACCACTGAAGGAGATCTCAGATACGCTCAAAGCATATGCGAAAGAGAACGGATGTCAAAAAGCATTTTTCCATACAGATGCTGCGCAAGCAATCGGAAAGATCGAAATTGACGTTGAGAAAATGGGTATCGACGCTATGTCGATCTCTGGACATAAACTTTATGGACCTAAAGGTATTGGAGCTGCTTATGTCAGAAGAAGACCTAGAGTACGATTAGAACCTCTTATACATGGTGGTGGACAAGAAAGAGGTTTGAGATCAGGTACCGTTCCTGCTCCATTGGTTGTAGGTCTTGGTGAAGCTTGTAGATTGGCTACTCAAGAGATGGCAAATGATCATGCCCGGGTGAAGGAGTTGTCTGATCGATTGATCAATGGAATAACGAGTCAAGTGGACCATATTGTTAGAAATGGTGATCCATCTGGATACCCTGGATGTGTCAACTTATCTTTCGCTTATGTTGAAGGTGAATCGTTATTGATGGCTCTGAAGGTGAGTTGAGTCCTTCCAAATAATTTTCTTCGCATCCTCTTGTCTTCACCACTCTCCCATTCTTAAATTCCTTTCATTGTCCCATCAACCCATAGCTGCGTAATCACGAAATGCTGATGCTTTTCGTCATCTAGGACATTGCTCTTTCATCCGGATCAGCTTGTACTTCAGCTTCTCTTGAACCCTCATACGTATTACGAGCATTAGGAGCAGCAGAAGATATGGCTCACTCATCATTACGATTCGGTATTGGACGATTCACAACTGAAGCAGAAATCGACTTAGTCATTGATCGAATAGTCAGCGTTGTCAATCGATTAAGAGAGATGAGTCCATTATGGGAAATGGTACAAGAAGGTATAGACATCAGCAAGATCGAATGGTCTCAGTGAGTTCTTGTTTGGCAGTTGCGATATTTCAATTTATCTATGACTGACTTGCCGCCTTTAGACATTAAACATAGAACATTCACTCATGAATCAACCGTGAGAAAAAAAAAATCCGCGCCAGGTTGGGATGGAGATCATGTAGTTTTCGCTATCACCGGCTTTTTACAGGAGTCTTCGGCTATTCTCATTCTGATTATGTATTATACTATATTCACATTTGATGCACCTTATCACGTCAGCTTTGTCCGATGCATAGCGCCCAATCTACTTCTGACATTGCCTCCAATCGAAAACGTTGAATAAGATGGAAACTTATCAGCTCGAAATCAACCACAGAGATTCAAGCATAATTATGTCGTCGAGGATTCTAGGTCTCCCAAAACCTCGGCTCAGGTTGTCTATGTGCGTTCTGACCATTGAAAACACTGTGATAAGGCTTTATCGTCCAATACTGATCAAAGCCTCTGGACTTAGTGAACATATTCCAAATTGACGTTAGATGAAAAATGCAATGCATGTTGGACTAATAATATGGAAAGTGAATCTCTTCTTGAATACAGAAATAAATAGGCATCGCTTTTCTCGAATTGATAATTCAGATACGCGTACAATTGTACTTAGCCTGTTGAACAGGAAGTTTAGTAATTCAGTCACGGTTTGTGGATTCAAGGAGCTCCACTTACCTATATAAAAGTGTTCAGCCTAATTACCGCCACCCTCGGAGGACTTAGTGTCTTCCTTTGAACCCTGGGAGGACTCAGTTTCTTTGTTTGAAACTTGGGACCACTGAGTGTCTTTGTTAGTGTTTGTTGAGGACGAAGTGGCTCCCTGGGAGCTGGGAGGAGCGAAAAATGGAGGATTTTCTGTGCTCAGGAACAACATAGTGCCGATTTGCAATTCCTCCATCGCGATGGTTCCGTCGACGTACTTTGAGGGATTCGCATCTGAGGGAGGACCATTAGGTGGGTTATTAGACATAGTAATTCGAATTTAATCTGTAAGTAAGATCAAGTATAAGTTAAAGTTTATTATTGATTATTGTAAGATGAGAAAAATATATGGATTTAATAGCTTGAAACACCTGTATTTATGCCATGATTGATGACCTCTCTAGCATGCTACGAGAATAGGTATGACAAAGGTCTATTTCGACTCGAATAATATTACAAAGGTTCATTTCGACTCGAAAGAGGCGTCTTCGAACAACCTCAAAAGAGGTGACGAAAGAAAGGATGATCTATTTCGACTCGAATAATATGACAAAGGTTCATTTCGACTCGAAAAAGGCGTCTTCGAACAACCTCAAAAGAAGTGACAGAAGAAAGGATGATTTACTATGGACCTTATCAAGCCAGCTTCGTTCTGATGGCTAGCTTTCAATCCGCCCTTGATATTACGTCCATTTGATGAAAGTTGGATAAGGTTGAAGGTTTTTCTTGACTGGAGTCGATATTGGATACTAATGCCAATGATCATTTCGTCGGAATTTTCCTGTATCTACATTACTACTATTTCCGCCTAAGAAATGTATATCTCGTGAACCTCGTCTCGAACTCTACTTAGCAACTATCGTATTCGCTTTCGGTCCTGCTCAGAGGCATATCGTATCATCGTCTCGACCTATCATCACAACTACGATGAGCTGATGTATTGCAATACTGATTGAGACCTCCGGAATTTGTGGATCATCCTTTCTCGCAAGGTCGATTACGAAAAGCAATGCATGTTAGACTAATAATATGGAAAATGAATCGCTTTGCCCAAACAAAGATAAATAGGCCTCGCGTTTCTCAAACCAATGACTCAAACACGAGAGAGTTCATAGCTAGCCTGTTGAACAGAAATTCAGCAATTCGTTCCCCAATTGTAAATTCAAGGCGGTTCACTAACCTGTAGAGATTCGTTTAGGCTAATTACCGCCACCCTGGGAGGACCCAGTGTCTTTGTTTGAACCCTGGGAGGACTGAGTGGCTTCAATTAGCTCTAATCGTTGGAATTCTAACATTTCGTCTGTACTGTCGGTCGGTCTTGAAGCCCATCGTAGAACGCCAAGTCGCTGGTTCAAGATAGTACTATCGTTTGCTCGGATCTCCACTTCATTTAAAGCAGTCTCCGGGCTGGGTAAGGCCTCTGTAGCTTCATCGGAATTATGTGAATTGCTGTCTTTGGTTACTGTATCAGACATGATGCTACGAGTCTCTAATAAGTAAGTATAATTGAGTGAAAGTCAAAATTGCTTATCGATTATTGTGAAATAAGGAAAATGAGTGAATTCAATAGCTTGAATTACTTGTATTTATACCATGATGGTCAACTTTTTTATTCGCTACGAGAATAGGATGACAAAGATCAAACTTGACTTGAGTGGCATGTCTTCGAATAGCTTCAAAAGTAGTGATGAAAGAAAGGAAGATTTACGATCCATTCAAATCGTTTCTCCTTTCATTTCCGCTCCACCATTTTACCGCGAAGGCCGATTTGATCGGTTTCGTTTCGTCAAGTTAGTTCGATAAACGTAATGGCTTTGGGCCTTCTTCAATACTGCTTGGTCAAGAATGTTTGCAAAATACCAAATTGTCTGAACAAATCACTGGTCTATGCGCGCGAGTGTTGTGTTCCATACTGCTGACATTTGCCACTGATCGTTAGATGGCATATGTATCATCGCCACTCATATGGAGCACCTCTTACGTCATGCATATGGATCATACTACTCAGATGATATATCCTCCTACTGCTTAATCAACCTCTATGGCATGTTCTATAAAAGCATCCCGTATCACTAGGAAGGATTAGTGGATGAAGTGTCTCTAGTCCAGAGGTTGACGTTGACGAATTCTCTGCCACCCATATGATGTCTTCCGCTGGGCTGTCCACTAGCAGCAGAGGAAGTCTGCTTTGATTGATTGGTATTGTCACCAGTAGTAACGGAATTAGGCTTATTGCTAGATCGCGATTCCTTAGTTTTCTTCTCGCTCCATACGGTCTGCAAAGCAGGCTAAGTCAGAAATAGGCAGGATCCAGGAATATTAATCTGCTGCTACTCACCCCGTTGATGTGTTTATCGTCGTTTTTAGCAGGAGGTGGGTTCCACTGTTCTTCATCAGGCATCTTGTAGGCAAATCAATAAGTCTGAACTATAATGGCAATGAATAAAGTTGTATAGTAAAATTGTTTAGTCTCTTGGATTAGTCTTCAAAATGAGTGAATTCATCTTGAAAATTCGTTTTTCAATAGCCTTTTTATATGTCGTTGATACTATGTCTTCGTTTGGACAACAATTTATCACAGTCCATCAATCAAAGGATCCATGCCGACTATATTTTGAAAGCCTTCCAATCTTTTGTCTTATTGTCTTCTTGTAATACTTTGTTGACTCGAATTTGTAGCGAAAAGTCTTCGATTTGCGAAAATACCAATCGGTCATTGGTGTCCTCAAAAATGAAGTCTGCCTACACATATTTGTGACTCACTGGTATGAGTATTGGGACGTGCATTTTCTATTTGCCACTAATGGCCAGAATATTAGTTCAAGTGGCAATTACCTTTGTGTACATCATCGTCAATCATCATAATGTCATCTCAAGTCATACATACGTAATATATCAACTCAACCTACTTATCCTCGTGCTCCGTAATGACTTATTACAAAATAATCGGTCAAAACATACAGTATATAACTTGGGACAATGATGAGCTCAGGCATCTCCTTGTCTAGAGTGATTGACCTTAACCCGATCGGGGTCATCCTCGGAATCTTCTTTAGGGGAGACGTCCCCATCAGCCTCTACCCTTTCTCCCACGGTAGAGACGACAGAGAAAGACTGGCTTAATTTATCAGAACTATTGTTGGATTCAGCCATAGCCTTCACCTCATTTTGCACGACAGGGGAAGTCTCGCTTGATTTATAAGAACCGTTAACAAATCCAGCAGTGGCGTCAGAACCGTTATCCGATCCAGCAGTAGCCTCAGTGCCGGTGTCTTTGACGCTGAATGTATCGCTCGACTCCCTACTGATTCCCGAATCGGGAGGGGTAGGAGGATCCCTCGTGTAATTTCTCTGTAAAGCAGACTAAAGTCAGAAATACACGTAATCCAGCAACCTCGATCTGCTGATACTCACACCGTTGTGTTGTCGCTCGTCGGCACTCGCCACAATACCACGGAAGATTCTTCTATCAGACATGTTGCAAGAGATTTAGGGTATTTGTAATTTAAAGCTGGGAAATGAGCAGCTTGATTTAGCAATTGTGGTGATTCTTGTGAAAACTGTCAAGCTTAATATGGGATTTATCGAGGAATCCATACTTCAGGGGTCTTTTTAAACCTGATCAGCTCTGATCTTTATTTTTTCAACGATCTGTCGCTTGTAAAGCAACATTCTGTCTATCAAAGGATTTTGACTTCGAATATCTGCCAATCCTTTTTCTCGATATAGTCACAGCATATGACGTGGATACTGACTGAAAGTCTCGTCAACTCTTTGTCTGGACGCAGTGATACTTGATGACGTGCAGAAGACATTTTTACTCCTTTGTTGAGTACATAGGATATCTGCTTTGTTGTCGAAGAGAAAATACGAATCGAGTCAGTATTTCGACAAGTGGTGCGCCTTCTTCTGAGCGATATTCTTCTCTTTTGATAGATGATGGGCTTAGGGCGTCATGCTGTGCGATGCAAGTAGATGTCTGAATCTAGACTTTGGATATGGTCTTTATATGGTAAATTCGTGAAATGTAAGATGCACCATGTGTATGTCTGAAAGCTTTCATCGAATTGTAGCCTCCATTAATAAGGATCTCCGTGGTAAATCCGAAAGTTCGCTTGTAAAAGTTAAATTCTGAACTCTGGAGGGATCTTGCGACTGTCGTTGTGCATTGGAGGCTTGTATCCTCAAGTTCACAAAGTCGCCACAAAGCCTGACGCTAGTGGTCTTTATCCTGACATGAAGATTATTGCAGGCGGGGTATGCCCGAGGATCGTGACTCCGGAGACCTAAAACTTCACCCATAGATAATTGAAATATCAAGATTTCGGTCATACTTTATCAGCATAAGGTGTCGGTATGACTTTGAACCATTTGATTGACCGTCAATCCATCTAAAGCTTATCCTAGCGTCAGTGCCTAATTTACTGGAATGAAGCCGGGCCGGTAATCAATCAGGAGCTCCACCTTAAAACCTCCACTTTTCACCTCCAACTCGAATTGAAATACTCTTAAAATAGATCTTTCAGCGTTAGGTCAATTGCTTGGTATCATGTGATTCTTTTCGAAATGAAGTTTGAGCGGCCCGGGATTATTTGGGCAGAATCTTTCGGAATTTTTGCTGCTGATTCTGGTACATATAAGGACTGATCAGGATGAAGGTCGGTCATCACTTGAAGATTGACTTATATCTACCGGAATTCATTATACACCATGTTGAGATATACTGCTCTTTTCACCTCTATATTGGCAGGGGCCATTGTATCTGCTCAACAGATTTGTGTGTGAGCTCAGCTTCTATCTGTGACCTGGTAATGCTACTGATGTCGGTATGCAGCGTCCCATTCGGAGGCTATGGGGTAAATGACGTCGATGGGCTCACAGCTCTTCTGCCCAATTGCTCATCTGACGCTACTATAGTATTTCAGGATGGAGTCAAGTACAATATCTCGTAAGTATTCATTCTTGGTTTCTTCGAAGTCTTGGTAAGCCCGCTAATCTTCGACTCTGGTATAGTACACCCGTAGATTTCGGTACTTTGAACAACGTTGAAATCCAAGTTTTGGGTAATTTGGAATTACCTAAATCCATCCCTTGTGAGTTTGCCTCAGGAATCACCTCTACGATGTGCTAACTCCGTTCGGCACACATAAGATGTCCAACAACTTGTTAACGCTACCGCCGGAGGCAGATTATACTGGTTTACTATGAAGGGGAACAATATAACTTTATCTGGTAATCCTGATCAGAGTTCGGAGTATGGCTGGGTAGACTCATATGGTATACAGTGGTGGCAAGAAGCTCAATATACTCAACCTCTTGGTGGATTAGTGAGTTCTTATCTCTTATTCTACGAGGTATTATTGGTAAAAACACCTCGCTCATGCTTCATACCTCAGGCAAACAGACCACATGGGTGGAGTATCGCAGCCAATAGCTCAACTATTAGGAATGTGAAATTGCGAAAACCTATTGCATGGAGTTTCTCCTTGAATGGAAACGATATGCATGTCTGTGAGTCATGTGTGCTGAACATATGATTATAAGGCCTATCACTCATTGTAGCTCTCTGATGACTAGATGGCAATAAGATTGACGCAGCTTATGATCTCAACGTAAGCTTGATAGTCCACCAGTATTTTCAAATAAAAAGCTGACTTAGTTGCATAATTCAATAGAACCCTGGAGTATTCCCTTTCAACACTGATGGATACGACATTCACGGTGACAATGTACTCTTTGAGAACAATTGGGTATTTAACGGTGATGATTGCGTTGCTGGTGAGGTTGTGAAGGATGCGCTTCGCTAAGATATCTTGCTCACCAAGCAACTTCTATTTGTAGTCAATGCGGGAAATAACATCACAATCAGAAATATGGTCTGTGAAGGTGGTCATGGAGCCTCATTATCTGCAACAACCGGAGTTGACAACGTTGTATTCGACAACATCACCTCAATCAATTCATTATATGCTAGTATGTGTTTCCCCGCAATTGAGGTAATAACTGTCATCACGGATGCCTGACACTACAGCTTTGCTCAGCTCGATTCAAGTCCAGCTTGAACTCTGTTGGAAACATCTCGAACGTGAGTCAAATATTCCAGCCCTCTGCATCGGTACTCACCGTCTGGTATTGGAATGATAGGTGACTTGGCAAAATATTCATGTACATAATGCTACTTTCCCAATTTTCGCCACGGGAGTATATTATGATCAAGTAAGTACCTCGATCCTAAAATTTTTAATAACCAAGTTGACTCACCTATTATTGTTACGGTAGAATACCAATAGAGGTCGAACTCCAGGAGTTTATCCTGCTAATTCTACTGCTACACACATCAAGAATTTCTCCTGGATAAACGTTACAGGAACAATTAGCGATGTATAGTAAGTTTTTGGAACAAAGACCCCTGATGAGTTTCGTTAATTTGGCACATGCAGCACGGGAGATGGTAGTTGTACAACTGATCCATGTTGTGAGTATTTATTTCGTGTCTCAAGATTTCCGTTCAAGAAGCTGATCATGATCTAACGAAGGGTACTATGTCGCCAATGCCACCAACACCGCTGGTATAACTCTTCAACTGCTGAATGGTACTGCCACTAATATACAAATACACAACGTTAATCTCAAACCAATCGATGGAAAGGGTGTCTCCAACGTAGTTTGCGATCCCAGTAGTTTCACAGATGGGACCGGCAATCTTGGATTTGAGTGTGTCAACGGGCCATACGTGTCCACTTAGAGATGGAGGTAGACAGCTTTGGTAGATGTCAAAATGTGAATAGGAAAAGGCGAATGCCAATAAATACAGTATAATTATCTTCGAGTCTATGAAATGTATACATGGGTGCATGCATGGAAACGAAGATCTTCCGCGATACATGATACCATTTGAACCATTGGTGTTCAGTTATATAGTCTATTCGTTCGCTAGTTAGGACCGAAACATTCCAAAATCTCGATAAACCAGATAGGATGAATCTAGGCTTGAATCAGAAGCGCAATTAGTGCAGGGCTTGGACGCAAAGGAAGACAATCCGCAGGAAGGAACGACATGCCTAGTCTGCAGTGAAAAAGTCTATTACAGACATAGCAGTGGGATAGGCAAAAGGGAGGGCCACGAGCAGTCAGCCAATGCCTGTCTTGACTGTCGATACAGACTGGCGAACTCACAGATCAAGATTGACCGATGTCACACTTTGCCAGTCTAATCGGCTATAACCGGATGACTTTCTACCCAAAACTTGTGGTGTACACCTTTCGCACCATCCGCTTTCATTTCAAAGACCCTGTCCGTATCCATCATAGAATAATTATTCCACATCGCTGAATCGCCGAAACCTCCCTCCATGACGACACTTCGTGCGGCCTTCCTAGCGCTACCGAATGACTCGTAAATCCCTGTAACTCTGTTCTCCCGTTTTCGAGGATAGATATGTTCTTCCATAACAAGGTGTACTTCCCTTCCTTCCAACAGGTCTGTCTCGTGGTGTCTACCGGATATATCACTTGATCTGGACTGATCAACATGGTTCATCGATTTTCTTGCTGTCGCTTTTGGCTTAACTTGTGGTGTTGACTTATTGATAGACATGGCAGGGGAATTAACGGAAGGTTTACTCTCTTTTTGTGTATTAGCCGTCTGCTTTTTGGCTGTTTGTACGGCTTTGCCCTTGCTTCCGATAGCTAGCTCTTTAGGACTAGCTGTCGAGGTGGTCTTTGATTGTTTATTGCTTGTCAATGTCGAAGCAGATTTACTTGAAGGTGGTGGTTTCTCTTTAATTGTCCAAAGTCTCATATCTTCTTCATCAAGTTCCGCTTTAATTTCAAAATGTCCCGCTTTCTCATCGTCCTTTTCTACCCAATATCGATCTCTATCGATCTCTTCTTCAAAATACCTTTCTACATATGATTTGGCTTCTTTATAATTCGAACAAGTTTCAAGTATATCAGTCATAGTGTGATTTCCGCCTTGAGGATGCCATAATGAAATGGGTTTTATCCGTTCTTGGTATACCTTATAGATGGCTTTTGGCGGCATTATTCTTGAGTCGCATCCAATTCGACAGATTGATAGAGGTGATATTACTGGATGATACTCAAATATTCAAGTACGAGGATGATTCATGAGTTGAAGCTGAATCTTACACGGTTCGCTCCAACATGTAAAATACTCTTGTACACGTCAACCAAGGTCAAAAGCGTAGTTCAGGAACTGATTGTACCTGGTCCACTGGTCCAATGATTTCCCTTTTGAACTTGCCATCGTTTCGTATCACTTCAACAAGTAGAGCTTCAATCAGCGACGAGGTATCAGGTATCGGGTCGAGTGAAATTTTCGAAGATTCAGTCATCATGAAGTTGCCAAAGTCTCAGCTTGAAGCGAAAACATCAATATCTCGTTAAATCTGTTGAACCGGTCGAATTAGCCGGACTGAAATTATCGAATGACTTGATAATGAGTGATCGGTTGATTGGGCCGCTCGCGTCCGGACTTGAATTATCCCATGACGAGAACATCCCATAAATAGATTTCATGCAACAACATCTCATATACACAAAAGCTCGGTAGATTACATATTGATTTCATCCACACCCATGTGTTGAACAGCTAAATCCTACATCGCTATCATCATTCTATCTCGAGAATAGGTTAAACGCGATGGCACCTTGGACTCCCACTTTACTTCAACATGTCAATTTACCGGTACCCAAAGGAACATTACATTTGGCTCAAGAATTTTATGGTAGTGTGATTGGTTTTGAGAATGATACTGTACCTCAATTACAGAAAGATATCTTGTTATGGTATGTTAGCTGAACAGTGACTCTGCATGAAATTTACGCTGAGAAGACTATAGGTTTAGGATAGGTGATGGACCGCAACAAGTGAGTTTTGAATTAACGATCTTTTCCTTTCCTCTTACGGGATATCTTGCTGATATCATGGAAAATTATTTGCTTACGGTGTATACTTTTTTAGATTCACGTAGCCTTCGAGAACCTTTCCCCTGATGCTGAAATTCTTTCATCCCGTCATCCATGTTTTCAACTCCCTTCTCAAGAAGCCCTTTTACAATTGCAGCAAAAGATATATGAACATAAAGAAAGCGGTGCCAAATCAGCTGCTCGATCGTGTGATCAGCCAGGAG
Organism: Kwoniella pini CBS 10737; assembly: GCF_000512605.2. Taxonomy (NCBI): domain Eukaryota; kingdom Fungi; phylum Basidiomycota; class Tremellomycetes; order Tremellales; family Cryptococcaceae; genus Kwoniella; species Kwoniella pini. Next base: position 455,333 of record NC_091717.1, on the reverse strand, counting down.
GAGAGAATTCAGGAAGCAAAGGAGTCGAGTACCCTACCAGATTCTTTGCTACGGATTTCGCAGGAAACAGACTGGAGTTTAGCGCTCCCAAGGCGTAATAGGATATCGGTCAGGAATGATTTTGCACGTGTATGTAAAGAGTATATCATCTGCACAAGCTCTCAAACACCCTGCTTGTATCCTCGACACACTAATTGGCCTTTCAATTGACCAAATCTTATCCAATGATCTGTTCAGAGCGCCATCAGATTTAGGAAGTAATGTTCGGACGTTAAAGCACCCTGCTTGAGAGTGTTTCATACATAGATGTAGGGGGCACCAGTCGTTCAATACCCAGCACTTTCTTTACATAGGGTGTTTTAAGATGATATTACATGTCAAAGCTGAGCTCTATATATGCCGAACCCGAAGCTTGAAAGTCTCCTATGTGTATTATATACAGCACCACTATCGGCTATGTATGGCTTTTTTCTCGAACGGGGTGCATGTCCAGGGGGTGGAGAGAGAACATAGCACCGTTTGCCGCGTTTCTCATGATGCCAGATTACCTCGTACTCCTCTGAAACCTGTGCGACTGTGACAAAGTGAAAAGTGTTTTCGTTTTTCATATTAACCATCAAAAGACAAAAAGACAAATTCAAGATTAGGGTAAAATTTCAATGATGCACAATGCCTCTTCAAAACAGGATGGAAAAGTCTGAAACTCCAAAATCCTCTATCTCAAGCTCATCAGAATCTTCGGATCCCGAATCCGAAACTGAAGGAGAAGATGGTAAAGTCCAAGTATATACAGTAATGCTTGAAACTACAGATCCTGGATTAAGTTATAGTAATCCACCAACAATCGCAGAGAATCAAGGAGTTTATTTTACTTGGAAAGAAGCTAAAAATGCTGCAAAATCAGAAATAGAAAATTTAGGATTTCATATTGATGAAGTTTTAGATGATTTACAAGATAATGATTATGTTGATGATGATGCGAAAATATTTGATATCAAACTTGAAGGTTCGGAAGGGGAACAATTTAATGTTCATATCACCAATAGTCTAGCTTCGAAATCTGCGCCTAGGAAGAATGTAACTCCAACCAAGAAACAAACGAAACGTTCTGTAGAAGAGAATTCTGAACTGACTGTGAGTATTCTTCAGGAGTATTGGCTATTTAGACCTCAGCTAAATCTGTATCATCCACTATGGTGAGATAATTAGGTTCCGAAATCTTTCGAACCGGACAACAAGAAAAGGAAGGTTCCTGAAAAATATGAAGTCTCTCATGATCAGACTCCTGCATCCGAATCATCCAGTTCCGGCGCAAACGATAAGGAAGGATGGACTTTGGTGTACATACTTTTGAAAAATATTGAATGGGATGGTACCAAACATACCGAAGTAGAGGGATTATATTGGACTTACGACGAGGCGAAAGATGCTGCATTAATTGAATTAGAAAATGTGGGATATGATAAGGAACAAGATTTCAATTTCGATGATAATATCGTGGATGAGGAAGTAGAGGAATTTAGCGTAAGGGCAAAAGGTGCAGAAGAACGATTTCACTTGCGTATCGATACCAACGTTATAAGAACTCCAACGTTTCGGATACTTAAAAGTAATGAAACAAGGATAATTGGAGTAGGATCAGCTGTGAGTCTTTAATTCTTGTTTGTCAATTGATTTTTACTGGAGTGAGAAGCTTATATTGACAGGCTGACCGTGTTGTGCTGGAATGAAGGTGTGATTTATTGGTGGAGCAACAGCCCTGTCTCTGTTGTAGGCCGGGCCTGCTATGCATAGGCAATCCCAAGGACACCTCGTGCTAGATTGAAGGTGTACAGGGCGTGTTATATCCCACACTTGTAGAGCATGTTCATCGTTTCATTACCTACGCAATACTTGCGGGGAAGATGACGTCGTAGTTACCGGTTAATTTAGTCTCCCGTGCGATCAGTCGCGTCGTTGTCAGTTAAAAATCACATGAAATCCCATCAAACCGCTATTTCGTCCTATATTCTGATATTGTTCATGAATCAGTTTGCTATCAAAATCTATTTATAAGAAGCCTCGATACCCTGCAAATGACCACAAACCCACTTTATCTAGTATTTCGGGATGAAATTGATTATCATCATGACCCAAGCGGTGGTATGCGGCTTTCAGAAATAAGAGGTAGTTATTGGTCTTATGAAGCAGCTAAAGCTGCTGCGAAGCAGGACTTGTTAAATGACTGGAAACGAAACTTTTTTGATGTGTATGAGGAAGTGGAAGAAGGTGAAGAAACAGGATTATTTCAAGTCAATGTCGAATGTCCAGAAGGTGAAATCATGACTGTGTATGTCAAAAAAGTGGATGTTCCCCTTCTACCGTCATCCTCAAGTGAAGCCTCCACACCAGATGTATCGAAAGGTAAGGGAAAAGCCGCTATCGATAGCAACAGATATACTCCTAGTGCAAAATTGACTTCTACCTCAACGATGTTACCTGAGAAAATTCAGCAAGCTAAAGTCTATCATGTGATTCGTCGCGAGATTCATTGGCATCTTGATCCTTCTGGCAAGACTCAAGGTACGAGGGTGCGAAGTACGTGTTGGACTTACGAAGAAGCTGTGAATATGGCGAAGAGAGACTTGACCGACGATTTCAGAAGGGAAACTTTTGTCGAATATGAAGAAATGGAAAAAGGAGATACCGGTCACTTCGAAATTAACGCAAGATGCAATCTGGGAAATGAGTATCGGACATATATAGAAGAAGGGAAAATGGTTGTTCCACCACCTGGACACCTGTTCTCGATCCCTCCTATCAATTCGATACAGAATGCGACACCCGTCTCACAGACTCCTCAATCTACGGCTTCCATCCGTTCCGACACAATAACTGATTCCTCCCATCAGCAGGTCAGAAACTCTGCTCCAGTATCCCAAAGTACCTCGCATCGTTATCCACTTCCTCCGCACACCCGACAAGTACATCTTCCAAACGAGGCATATGTGATTTTTAGAACGGATCACGTTCATCCAGATGATCATGATGGAAACACGAGCCTGGCCACTGATGAGGCGTACATATCAGTTGCAGATGCTAATCAGCGAGCATCCTGGGAGTTAGATGAGATAGAAGGTAGAGAGGACTCAGATGATGAAGAATGGGAGAGTCCGCACGAAAGGGGTGAAGGACACCATGGTAACTGTTTATTCGGACATATTAGATTATACTGGGACGAACTAGATCAAGTAGACGTAACGGTCAAAAAGGTGAAATTATCATGGCCCGTAATGAACGACTATCTCATTCTGCTCAGGATGCAGCAGCAAGAGACGAATCCGGTTGCAACGCAGGTTCCTCGAAACGAAGATTCTGAAGAAAGAGGAGAGAAAAGGAGGAAAATTAATGCTGGACAAGCAGAGGTAGTGGATCTTACAGGAGTGGATTGAGCAGGAAACAGTATAATACCTGTCCGAATATCGTTGATGATGTATTATCATTTTATATATGATCTACATCTTATCTGAATCCTTCCTGCCTAGCAGATATGTATTCCGCTTTACCGCTAACAAGAGAGGAGTCTGGTGAGATGATAATATCGGTTGCCCGTTTTTCGAATCTTCAACATTCAAAGGACACCTCCACCTCGTTTCATGCCAATTACTATGATTAGAAATCAATCGTAATCACGGGGTTGTATGAACCTGAATTCAGGGTTATTAGATTGTTAGGTAGAAACGTAATCGAGTGAACGAGTGCCTATATATGAGTCATTTATTATGCTATATCACTATGATAACACGGCTTGTGCGTTTTTCTAGTTAATCTAATTTCGATAAATTTGCATTTTGTATTCCACCTTCGAATTCTTATTAACACTCACCAACTCTTCACAAAATCAGATACTGAGCATTCTTGCAACTTTAAATTCTCATCACTAATTTGTACAGTCGTCGATCATCGAGATTGATTCACCTGTCAATCCATTTTTTACTTTAACGAATATTAACGAAATATCATGCGATCAAGACGACCTCCTCCATTACCAAAGAGCTTATTCGCTCCTCAAGGTCAGTTGAGCCCAAGTGAGTCCTTTATCACAGATTGCAGAAAGCCCCGATTTAGCGCAAACGCTGATTTACTAACGCTGCTTCATTTAGATTCTGCTCCTCTCCCACCTTCGCCTTCCACCATCCACCCAGACTACATCATAGATTCGCATTCGTTCATCAAGAAGATTGAACCTACTCCTGACCCCATATATGATGGACTTGATCCTTCTTTCCCTCGTCCGCCTGTCAAGAGCGCTGTACAAGTGAAAATGGACGTATCGGCCGAACCTGCTCAAGCTGTACTGTGAGTCCGAGAATATTCAAATATCGCAGCCCCTTCTAGCCCATAGATCGTCTACGGATCTTGCAGAAGGTCAGAACGTAAAGGCTGCTATGACATATTTCCATGAAGAGGTCCTTTATGTCTTCTATCCTTTCCTATCTCCATGGCAGCGTCATACCCGTCACCTTTTGTACCTGTCTTTGATTCAGATGTTCGAACCATGTTTCTGTTGTCGTCATCTCCACAATTCCCAGTGGAATGTATGTGGCAAAAAAGGTCCAAGCTGATTAACGCGTATGTTGATTGAATAGCGGTGTCAAACCCTTCTCTATTCATCCTACAGTCCTCAACTTGACTCTCGTCACCCCACCAAGTATAACTAATATAGCTAAAGGTGCAGTGGACATTATTGTACCATCTACTTTTCCTCTGTCGGAGAAAGAATGGGACTTACTGGATGAAGCCGTTGACGCCTTGGATGGGTGTTGGGGGAACCATGAAGTTGCGGGCAATAAACCTGTAACAGGAGAGAATGGTAAAGAGCCTGGAAAGGTGGTGATCTGTGAGTTTATGCCGGTCATAAGGCTTTTCTCAGAATCGCGAAAGCGAATTTGTCGAAGTACTTGAATTTCTGACCATGTTGTTCAATAGCCGGTATCCTCCCTCCACCTTTGACCCAGACTTCTACTCCTCTGTTCAGATCAGACTCCTACAATCTTCACCTAGCTCGTCTGGCCAATCTCTCGTTACATGCCAACGTATATTTGAAAGCTCTACCTCCTGTCGTTGATACTATTCAAGGGAAAGAGGTCGACGGTAAATGGTGGGAAGATAGGCAAGAGCTTGAAAGGGTTCTGAGGATGTACAGTAAGCTGATCTTCTAATTATCGACTTCCGACTCTCGAACTCTTCATAGGAGATATCCCCGCGAGGAAGACGATGTGCATTGTCATGATCCAAGCATTGACTTTTCGCGTCCACAGTCTCTCCTGCTATCGAAGCTTTCGGTACTCATCGAATTATTTTCGGATCGACTCCTGCCTTACCTATACCTGAATTATCGAGAGTGACACCAATCCCGGGAGAATTGGAACAACCGATTTCCAATGGAGAATGGTATTCAGTCTTGAGGAGGATAGTTACCCAACTGGGTGAAGGCAAAGAAGAAGTTACAGGAGTCATGGGTGGTAATGCTGCTAAAGTTTATCGATTGGCTTAAAAAAACCGATCTGTCTCAGAACGTTGGTCGTATCATCTAATGTGTATCATAATTCATGGTCTGGTGCTTTGAAGAACTGAAAACTGTATAATACGGATCATGGCATACCAACATTTCATAACATAAGGTCTGGCAGGTCATATTGCTGCAATGTCAGATATTGAGAAAGTAGTTCAATGCATATCTAAGCAAACATGCTCGCAATGGCCATTTTGTGCGACGGCGAGATTTGCCTATGACACTGTGCATTTAAGAATTTGTTTGCGGCAAGTCAGCTTATATCGAAATCGTCATAAACAATGTGCAGCCATCCGGAAGTCACGGTTTAATAGATACATTAACTGCTCTTCACCATTCACTATAAGACTATAAAACGATACTAAAAGATACATAAATAGTTATTATAAAACAGTACTAACCTATCCAGCAACAATAGCACCACCGTTAACATGGATAGATTGACCTGAAATGAAACTGGCATCTTGAGAAGCCAAGAAGACGTATGCAGGACCAAGTTCAGAAGGTTGACCAATTCTACCAATTGGTGCGGGAGAATTGTGCCATTCTTTCATTTGATCTTTATCCATTGCTGCTGGTTGTAAAGGAGTCCATACAGGTCCAGGACAAACGGCATTGACTCTATAATATTTCATTTCATTTAGCAATTGTCCACCATGACGGGTTTGTGTTTGATTGATAAACTCACCTGATACCCTTTGAGAGCAATTGGTTGGAAAGACATCTGACCATTGCGACTTGGGCACCTTTGGTCATAGAGTAATCTACCAACATTGGTGGACCAGCGTATGCGACTACGATTCAAGAGTCAGTATAACGTACCTCATGAAAGCGTACTGCAGAATAAGGCTTACCTTGAGAAGCAGTGACGATGATGGATCCACCTTTAGGAATATGAGGAACTGCAGCTCGAGTAAGGAAGCTGGGTATTTGGGGTCCATTTGTCAATATACGCCTTGCTTGGATGTATCCCTTATAGGGTAATTTACTCACAAAGTACCGTAAATGTTGGTCTTGATTGTTCGATCAAATTGCTCAGTTGTGATATCAGTGATATCTGGGATAGAGTACTAACGTAAGGAAACAATGTCAGATAAAATTACACAGGGTTAGTGGGAAAAGGGAGTACGGAACATACCATAACACTAGCGTTGTTAACCAAAACATCGATTCTTCCCCAAGCTTGAACGACACTTTCAATCACTCTGTTACAGCCTTGTTCATCCCTAATATCTTGTGGGAAAAGTAAACATTGTCCACCAGCAGCAACAATAAGTTGTTTTGATTTTTCGGCGTCGACTTGTTCTTCGGGGAGGTAAACAAGGGCAACCTATCATCGGACGTACCAGTTTGTAAATACAATATCGGGATTTTATACTTTGAAAAAGACTTACATCTGCACCTTCCATTGCGAACATTACAGCAGCAGCTCTTCCAATACCAGAATCACCACCTGTAACAATAGTTTTTTTACCTAAAAGCTATTACGATTAAAAATTCATCAAAATCAGCTATCATCAAGTGAAAGTGTAAAAAACACAACTTACCTTTTTAGCAGCTTTGTAGGTTGTGAAATCATCTTCTCCTTCTTGTACAGTAGCTGGATCAGGTTTTTTAACCATATCATCTTGGATACCAACTGCTCTATCTACTTGAGATTCAATTGGGAATTCTCCAGGTTTAGCAAATTCACCAGAACCTGATTTTTCACCACCGGGCTAAAGCAAAGAAATGAAAAATAAGTCAGCAAGAAGTACAATTGATATTTCAACGGCGACGATTCATGGTTGATGTAATCATAAAGATCCGACTACGATGAGATGGAAACGCCAAGTTGATCGAATATAATCGAATATGATATTATGACGATTGACAAAAAAAGTTACTCACAGCAGCAGGAGTAGCTCCTTCAGCTGTACCAGAAGCTTTATCAATAACTTGTTTAATAGCGTCCATTTTGTTTAATGTATAAAGTAGATGGAGAAAAGAGGAAAGAGGAAGTGATAAACTAAACAAAATTGAGGATCTTAAATGCTTTATTAAACGGATGACCGATGAGGTTCGTTCATATTCTGATCAAAAAGAAATCATATACCGTATGACGTCGATATCACATTTTTTTACCCTCTAAACCTCCATTAAATCTATGTCACATGAACTCCAATCATAGGTTTTACTGGAACATCTTACGGTATTTCACTTTTATTTTCTAAGAGATACGACTGCTATCGAACCGAGATTATAAACATTTGATATACTTTGATTCACGACGTCATACCCTCCACCCAAAATCATTGCGTGCCTGGTGACATGCTGGAATCGTCAAGCCGTTATCTTCTTGACAGTTAACGTAAATCTCCTTGCAAAACTCCACCCGATTTGCAAGCTTACCACAACTTCATATCCTTGTTATCCAAGGTCAGTAAGTGAGGTACAACCCGACAGATCAACGCCATGCAGTTTCATATTGAAATAATGTTTTGCATCAAACATCCCGAATAACCTATAACCTATATAACTTTCAAAAAAAATGTTCGAGTTGAAATCAAATTTGGGGAGCCAGTAAAGGTGGCTCAGCCATGTTCACAATATAAATTAGAAATAATAATTGAATAATCTTCTATAATAATATAGAAAGATTGTGTTATGTGTGGGTTTGGTAAGAAGTATTCAGGTGATCGTTTCATAAGATTTTAAATGTCCTAAATTTCATTACTCATCTCATTCCTCTTATCCGTTAACTAGAATCGCAATTGTCCATCATTCTCATATATCATCTACTCATGTAATGTACCGTAATCTCTAAATTCTAGTGAATTCGCTTGTAGCGTAGGATTAGAGATCAAAGCCTTGGATACAGGTTTTCCAACTGCACTTCTTCTTTTAGCAACTTGATTTTGACCTTGTCCGTGACTTCCACCAGAACCATGACTACTATTCAAGGTAGTTGGTGACGTAGGATTTCCGTAATTGTACCCGCTGTTCGAAGTTCCAAGGTATGATCTAGTAGTCACATCCTCAAAGGGGTTTTGCGATATTCTTTGTCTACCTTGTTGGGCATGGGGGTTTTGGAACCATGAAGTACCAAAAACAGAAGGTCCATAATTTGGATTTGTAGGTGATCTCGAATTACCACTTTCTGTATAATTTGACGGCCCTGTACCGTAACTTTCCCTTGTATCTCTTTCTAGTCTTTGTTGTTCCCTCATTGAACGATCATTTTCGAATGGAGAGGCGTAGAAAGAACTGGGTCTATCATCCACTTCACTAGCAGCAATTGAAGGTGCCATAGACACTCTCCTAGACTGATTCCAATTTGATTGAGCATAAACTTCAGACATTGGTCGATGATCGCCGAACATTGACATATGTTCCGATAATCTCTTGTGAACAGCATTGTCGTTTGACTTTTTCACCCTTTTGTAGATCCAGTAGACTAATCCTATCCATAAAATTCCGCCTAAAGCTACACAAACACCAATGATGATATTTCGCTTTCGGTTGCCATCTGATGATCCACTGCTTGTTGTCGAAGAAGTAGGAGCGGTTTCAGAAGAAGCGGCCAGAGGGAAAGCAGTGTTGATCTGAGCTGCTAAAGCGCCTTCGATGCCGGTCTGGTTGTACAATGGCGAAGAAGAGGTCTTGATATACGCATTGAGGGTATCGAAGTATTTTGTGGGTATATAAGACATGTACTGGGTAAGAAGAGAAGTCTTGTCTCCGTCCCAGGAGGCAGGCTGATATACTTGAAGACCGTAAGTTTGCACCTCAGAGTCATCTATTTCGAGAGCACTGCTGATCAAGGTAGGGAACGTGTTGAAGAGCTGAGATGTAGCATCGGACGAGTTGACAACAAACCACCAAGGGTAATAGTCTGCTGAAAGTAAGATAGCAATGAGGGTCTTGTCCTGGATTGGATCATCATCTGTACCTGAACCAGCTTTGGCGTTATTCGCGACTGAATTTGCAGGGACAATTAAAGTTGGCATACTGCTAGGAATGGTGGCGACCGAGGGGGTGCTGGTGGTGATAGTGGTCTTGGTGCCAGTAGCAGTGGTTGGCGTTTCTGATGTTGATTCGCTAGTCCATAAATCAGTAGAAGATGCTTGGGTATTACCAATTAGCCATGTTTGAGTGGGTGTATACGCATCGTCTGTTGAGCTAGTAGAATTATAAGTGTAGGTGGAAGATGCAGTAATCGAAGCGGAATCCCATCCATCAGACGTGGCCGTGGGTTCAAATGTGGAAATATCTGTACCATTCATAGCTGGAGTTGACGTGGCGGAGACGAAACTACTAACAGCGTCCGAAGGAATAGCGGATCCAACATCGGGAATTGAGGTCACATTGGCTGTCGAAGAGGTATCGTCTGATGGTCGTGCAGAGGCTGCAGCTGATGGGCTTGCCGATGTGATTGGTTCTGGAGCAGAGGTGGTAATTGATGAGTCGATACTAGATGGATCAGAAGAAGGACCGTTTGAGTATACGTTGGACTGGACTGGACTCTCAGACGCGACTGCGGAAGATGAGATCTCCAGCGTTGATGTCCCCTGTTCAGTAGTAGTAGAAGGCGCGAGAGTCGGCTCAGCCATTGAGGACTCGATAGCAGTGGATGGAGAAGACATATTCGACGTGACTTGAGCTGGCTCTTCGGTTGTACTGGTGACCGGTATGAACGGTGTTTCAGTGGTACTGGAAACCGTCAAGACAGCATCCGTGGAGGATGGTGCTACATCAGTGGTCGCTGGAACTGAATCCGACGTGGAAGCATTGGGTACAGCTGAAGTTGCTGGCACGTCTGATGCGCTGAGGGTGTCGCTTGGAGAGGTGCCAACGGAAGATGAAGGAGGTTCTGAGGTACTCGGTGAGACTTCTCCTACAGTTGTTGCACTTGATGCATCAGCTGAGGTTGCGGTACCGGGATCACTTGTACTGGGCGAAGGTTCCTGAGGAGCAACCTGCGACGACATCGTTCCTCCGCTTGTAGGTTGGGTGTCATCAGTCGTGGTGATGGTGGGCACGACTTCGGCGACTGGCGAGCTTGTGCTAGCTGCAGTGGAAGCATCATTGACAGTGGTTGTGCCAGCGACAGATGCTGCGAGAACAATACAAGACAAGTCAGTCTTTTTGCTTGATATGGCAGAGCAATGACTTACCATCAGCGCTTGAAGACACTCCTTCTACAGGCGTATCCGTTGTGGCAGGGGCTGTAGTGGAATCTATCGACGATGCCGTTGCAGTAGAAGATGCTGACGAAGTTGAAGTTGCAGTGTTAGCTATTGAGGTTGCGAGAAATATGTTAGCTGAGAAGAGCTTGCTTGAGGGAATATCGGAAAACAAATTGTTTGTAATTGAAGTAGAAGGTATGAAGGTTAAAGACGAATTTGAGAAATAAGACGAAACGGTGCTGGTTCCGAAAGAAGAAGAAGAATTGTCCACAGTGGACGTAACCGTCTGAGAGATAGAAGAAGTGGTCCGAGATGTCGACCACGAGGTCTCTGATGAAGTGTTGTAGGTAGCTGAAACTTGGGAATCAGATTGAGCTGTGCTTGCCGATCCGATGGTCGGCTCCTCCGATTTCACTGCCTCTGTAGAAGACATCGCCTGAGTTTCTGACGCAGTGGACGAGTCGTAAATCAGATTTGGTTCTGCAGTCGTCGCCGTATTATTCCACGAGGTAAGGGATGTAAGAGGTTCTGTCGACGGCATTTGCGAGGTGTTTGACCAGGTCGAAGTACTTGCGATGTCAGAGGTGTTGGAGGTTGTTACCCAGCCATTGTCACTGGTCGATGACGCCTGGGTGAACTCTGATGACATGCTTGACGTTGAGTCTACGGACGAAGAAGCTGGTATTTCTGTCAATGGTAAGGTGTCTGAAGTTACTGTCGAAGTGTCGTTGGCCGGGAACTTCGCTTCCGTATACCAGCTTGAGGATGATATATCTCCTGAGACAGGGTATGTCGATGAAGAAGTATCAGACCATGCTGAAGCGATCGGCGATTCCGTCCAAGACCCGGACGATGTCGCTGTTGAACTAAGAGAGTCGCTCGCAACTGCTGAGGTCGATGTCGAAGAGGGCCCTTCTGTCCCGACTGAAAGGTCTGCTGAGGGTAACGAGTCTTGTCGTTTGACTACGATCTCATGGTGATTATTGCGGGAGTGATAAGGATGTTGAGGTAGAGCTCGTGCACTTGCGAATATTATAGGAGACTTAAAAAGGAAATACCAGGATTTGAAATGAATAGGATAAAAAGAAGAACAAAAAATCGAATGCAGAGCGGAAAAAATTTGAAGTCTAGAATTAAATGTTGCAAATTGAAGCGAAAACAAAAAATGGTTTGAAGAAGGTTCAAGGAGAAAGAAATTGAACATTGACTTGATATTGGACTTACATATGACAGTATTCTCTACAGCGTCGATAGTTGTTGTAACTTCTTGTGATGTCGTAGTTGCAGCTGATGAGGACGTTGATGTCTCGGGCGTTTGACTTGTAGACGTTGAAGTGGCTTCTGTTGTCGAGGTAAAGGTCGATGTAGATTCTGCCGAAGAGGTGGTTAGTGCTAAAGTGGATTTGATGGAGTTTGAAGGTGACGATTCGGCCGAAGATGAAGCAGCAGCATCGGAAGTACTTGGAGCAGCACTTGAATTGATAGTAGTTGTGGGTGTCAAAGATGAAGTTGACGTTGAGCTAGGTATAAGATCAAGTAAACCATCCAAACCTAGTTCAGCTAAAATGAAATTTCTCATCAGCTTCACAATTATACTGTTTGCATCCCATCTTTTTTGACGGAATTACTCACCTGCTAAATCCAAACCCAATTGCTTTTTGATCCTCTCCCTGCTCAACTCGACATTCAAATCATATTCACCCTCGACCCATCTTTGTCGTTTAGTATGATTTGACCTTCGTTCTAGCCTAGAGGAATGTTCGTTTGCTATTGCCATTTGACTAATTGCGAGAAGTACAATCAGACATATTGGTCCCAATGAAGAGAACAATCCTCTTTTAGATGGTATTCGGCGGTGAGTCATTTTCCTGTCGGATGACCTTAGCCCGTAGGCTCTTCCTTTGCTATCTACACAGGTTGGTATCTTATTTGCTTGATCACTTTGGTCTAAAGAGCGTGGAGGCTGTAGGACGACATCGAAAGCGGTTTTCTTCGATGATGACAGTTTGTCTGATATGTTCCTTAATTCAAGGGCGAGAATGAGCAAGATAGATGGAATGTTGGACCGACCAGCGGAATAGTTTTGCGATGATGATTTGGGCGTTTGCTGTTTGTTTGGCTAGGAGATGCAGATGAAAAGAAGTTCCGCGTAGGAAAGTCAAAGGATATGAATTTGTTGTTTTATTCGATACTAGTGTTTTGTGGAAATGAGTGTTGACAAGTTGAATATCTGAAGTGATCTAGATTGGAAAGTATTTACGATAAACGGTATTGAGCATTTAGAGATGACGGAGCAGGGGAATAGGGGTAGAAGATGTTGGAGATGAGCGGTTGTTGGGTTGAATAACACAAGGTGATTCGAGATGTATGAAGAGAGGTGAATGTGGCGTAGAAAAGGAGTCGAACCATGCAAATATATGTACAAAAAGCACGGATCGTCAGCAAAGGATACTTACAGGCTATGAATGTTACAACAATGTATCAAGCTGACAAGAGCATAGGCCGAGACTTCGGGACATTGGAAGAGAATCTGAAAGACAAGTGGTCAAAGCGTCATGATGAAACAGGTACATCACATATCACAATGTCCTTATTGTATTTCGATCACAACCAAAGATCCCATCTATTCCCGAAGTTACATCCACACAATCATGATGCTGTAGTACATTGCGAGACTCACCTTGATCCTTTTTTAATCAACTCATAAATACAAGTACTCCTTCTTCTTCAACGATGAAAAACAGTGTTTAGTGTTTGTTGACTTTTCTTTGTTTCGACGAATAAGAGGAGACGCGTGGAAAGTATTCAGGAAGTTCAATCGATCAACGTTTGTTTTCCTTTTATCACTATCAGTTATCTCTCCTTGGATGTTGTTGGTGTTGAGTGAGCGTGATGATATTTGAATATGATGTCTGTCTGTCTAATGATGAAGTTATAGGAATGTCATGTATAGCTATAGCAAGTATTAATGAAGATCTTCTAAATGGTCCAAACGTAGTTAGAGGTTTTCAAAGGAAGTAGGCTTGTTGTGCTACAGTGCATTTAGCTTAGAAACGCAGGGAAATCAAGAAAAATGAAACCCTGAAACGAAAAAAGAACCTCCTTGGAACAAAGATGTGACAAAAGTCACACGCGCTCAACCCGTAATAAAACTTACGAGTATTGCTTCAAAGGTTAAAAATCAATCCACGTTCCTGTTACCTTACCTAAGAAGTTCGAGACTTTCATTTGGGTTGTTTATTCGCTGCGTAATAAATTCAATTAGAAATGTATTCTCGATCAAGTAAGTATTCATACCGAAGAAGGAACGAGGGTGATCATTATTGAATACTTATGGATGAACATATTCGATAAATGATGATTATGGTACAAACCTCGTCCATGGTTTCGGAAATTCCCGTGACGCGTTGTCATCGTTGGCGTCGCCGTACCACAATCTATTCTTGAGCTGCATAAAACTTATGATGCTAAATATGCAAGTCTTAGGATTGGGAATCATCCTCACGATCAAGTAATAAGGATGAAACTCGCACCTTACATAAGGCATTTTGATTGGAATGACAAATCTTTGTGACTATATTAATTGTACTTAGGAATGTTTATACGAAAAATAAAGAAGCGTGCGTGTACCGAGGGAAATCTTGAGTCTAGCTTATAAGTCTTCATACTAAAAAAGCTTTACTTCTCATATCCAACCACATATATGAAATTCACTCTTCACAACCGGGTGGTAAGGATGAAATCGACAACTTCTATTTCCTTCCCGTCAGGTAAACCAAAGTCGCTGTGTCTTTCTGAGAAGTCTCGTGGATTATCTCGGAATTCGGCATTAGTACAAGCTTAAGGTATACTGTCAATACAAGATTTGAATGAATGCTTTTCTGTTCGTCGATTCGAATTCGTTTCTCGATATACCAATCGAGTACTGTCAGATTGTCTTCGGACTTACAGATCTGTTGCATCGGCGTACCTCCCCTTGTCCATCTGGAGGTTTGAGATTCTATTAGCCAATTACGCTAAGGAGCATCTTGAAGTGGGACTTTTCCATATTGACTCAATTTGACATTTATGAAAAATCAATAAGTCTCCTTTTGTTATATATTTGAAATTCACGATTTTCCAATATGACGAGATGATTTAACTTCAGCTAATTCTTCGAACTCGATTGTGGTTGTTGACGATCTGAGAGTATTTTTCGAACACATGACGCACGACGGTGATTGCTTGTTCAAGATACCTTGTCAAGAATGAAGTGGCCAAAGTGCCAACTCAAGGAATTGTATCAGCCATAGTCTTCAGAGGTGATTTAATATCATTTGTGTTTTTCAGTCCACCTCAGTAAGCATTCCAACCACCCGGCTTATACATCACTACTGACCCTAATCAACTTGTATATACAAGTCTGAGATCCTGAGCATCATATCTGTACGCGGCAAATTTGGGCGTCAAGCTCAGAAGGAACGAGGCCCGAGGTCGTATAGAGTAAGACACTGCTCATTGTGAAAAAAACGAAATCATTGACAATATACTTAGGATTGTATAAGTGTTGATAAGATGCTCTAGGAAGAGGTGAGCTGTTGAATAGGATTTTTGGGGAAACTCATTCAGATTATAATTCTATATATATCCTCAATAGTAGATGGATTGCAGGAATGAAATTTCTGATTTGAACTATGTAATGACAATCTTTCCACGGTTTAGAAGGAAGTCCTACACTGCACTGTCAAGGATTCCGCTATCCTCTGCACACGCAAATGGTAGATTCAACTAGCCAATGATAACGAAATGACAAAAATTGCATTCAACATATTCGATATCAACACAAATCGTCGTGTGATTCTACTTGTACTCGTTATTGATTATAGGACAAGTATCTTTCGATTTAATCAACTGAATTGACGGAATAAGAAGTAAAAGAATTTATTATTTCAGTATCGTTTATAAGGAATATGCATGAATGTGAAGTTCTGTAAATAACGAAGAGATAACTTTCTACATATGACATATCGCTTAGTTTTGAGGAGCTTCTTTGAAAGAGATAGCTTGTTCTTCACCCATAGCGGCGATGATGGTGACCATAAGATCTTTACCGGCTTCGAAGTCGGCAGAGATTTGTTGACCGAGCTCAGAGTCTGGGACTTTGACATCATCCTTGGAGTTTCCATCACCGTCCATCAAGTTGAGGAATTCCTAAAAGTCATGGGAAATGTCAGCAAATAATTTTTAGCGAAAATTACGACACGATAAGGAGAGAATCAGTCGAAGATGTGTAGGTTAGCGTTTGGCTATGGAGGTGGGAATGCAAAGGAGGGAAGAAGCGGTTCCACTCAGGGGACTAAATCAAAGCTAAAATCACCACTTACATCTTGGATATCAAGAAGTTGGTATTCTTGTCTTCTAACGTTGGGGACATCCATGTTGTGGGTTGAAGGAGAGATATCTTCGAGTTTCTTACCGGTGAAGATCTATTCAAACAATAAAGGAGTCAGCTTTAATTACTCAAGTTTCTATTGGTCCGAGTTATGCGGGAGACAATATGCTCACATCGGTAGCGACAAGGTGGACTTTGGCGTGACCGTGTTTACCAGTTTTAGAGGTAGACATATCAATGATTTTACAAGGTCTTCCCTTGATGACAACGTGACCGTTCTTTCTGAGAGCGGAACATTGCATACTGAAAAGGATTACTAGCTGTCAGCGGATTCTATGCAGTTCGACAGCTAGTGATGATATACGTACGGGAAGGTAAGGGAAGCACCGGCACCGGTAGCCTCGAAGGTTTCGTGGTGTTCTTCCTCAGCCATTTCTGGAAAAAGATTATCGTACGTCAGCATAAATGTCCATCAATTCAAATCATCTTCGACTCCACAGCTCCATTCGTCCTTTCCGGTTTTATCTACCTTAAGGTTCCTTCTCTCTTTCTGAAACAAGGATCTACTCGGACGTGAAAGACCTTGACACTCACTGATTATTTGCTTGGTTTTAAGAGAATGTGTAAGAGAAGAGGAAAGAAACGGGTGTGTTTTTTTTTTAAGTAAAAAAGAATAATAAATAATTTTAAAAAGAGGAAAAGCACGAGTTGTACACGATTAATTCAAAATTGTCATTGGTGATAGTGGTGAGTATTGATTTTGTATGGTGAGTGTTCATCGTATGGTGTGTGTGTTGCCCCCTATCATTTCTACCCTAATTCCAAAAAAATCCCAAAATTAAACGGCAATTATCGGAAGTATTGGATTAGTCCCGTTGTGGCATATTTTCAAACCATCTTAAACCTTCGCGTCGTGTGATTATGTCAATTAGATATGTTCTCAAAGTTGTCTGTTTACACATTGGTTCGCCTTCTTATAACGACTTATCATGATTAATTACTCAGTATTAGTCATGCAAAGATCAACATAACAATAGTAGTGTCTCAGGCGAGGAACAAGGCAATATGTCAGCTCCATCTCCCGATGCAGTCTTGCATTTAGCAGCATTACATACTTTGGCTCAAGCTGGATTCGCCTCCACTTCAAGAGCAGCTTCCGTAACTCTTTCAACGGTACTGTCGAAATACCTTAAGTTGGTAGCTACAACATGTGTTGAAAGAGCATCACTAGCCGGAAGGGGTAAAGTAGCTGCTATAGATGTTGTGGATGCTTTAGATGATCTAGGAGTCAATGTGGATGAATTGATAGATTGGTCATGTGATCAGAGTGGAGATTATTTTGATCAGAGCTCATTAGGAAGCCTACAAGGTAAGTTGTCTTGTCAAACGAAATCATACGCGGGCTTATTTATCCGAATTTAGACTACCTGCAAGAAGGTTTAGGTGTGGAAGATGCAATCGCGTCGATGAAGTTCGTACCGGAGGAGGAATTAGACCAAGATGACTCCAACTTTCAAGAAGATGGCGATGAGGAGATGAAAGATGATGATGAAGAGGAGAGAATGATCACTGATCAACCTCAAGAAGAAGATACTGTTGTGAAAGAGGAATTAGAAAACGAAGAAGACGAGGTCAAACCATCCCTATATCGACATCAATCGCCCGATTTTTCATGGTTACCGCCTTTACCAAATACGTCTAGCATCAATGTAATTCCCTCAGACCAGATGCCTGAGAGTACCAGTGAGGCCGATCAACCTTCTTCCGATTCAACAACAATACCTGCTCCTACACAATCGATTGCAGATCGTTATCGACGACCGATAGCCTACGCTTCATCCCAACTTTCCCAAGCTCATCCATTCCATGATCCACCTCGTCCCTTAGCTCTTCCAATTTTGCCGGATGCTCCAACATCATTACCAAATCTAATTTCCACTTACTCAGCAATAGCTTCTGATCCGTCAATTGCATTGCGTCAAACCGACTTGCGAAGACAAGCTACAGAAATCCTTCGACAGTCAATTGCAACCGTCGATTCTTATTCACCTAACCCTACATTAAGTAGTACAATACCTCCGGTTAGAGCAAGTTCAATCGTTCCATCGCACTCAGATGACATTTTACCACAAAAATTACTTCCAGTCAATCCTAATGTAAATTCAGGTTTGATTAGCTCATTAGTGAATCAAATCAACTCACCAAATTTACCTCATACTTTAAGGGAAAGATTAACTTCATTACGTCCACCAGTAGTACAAATAAAAAATGATCAACCTGTATTTTATAATAATCCTATTAGAGGTCCAGATGAAATTGCACTTCAAAAGTTTAAATCAATCAATAAGAATTCACATAGCATGGAAGAAGGAGAAGGAGAAAATGAATCAAACAAAGTTTGGTTAAAACAAACTTGGGATAGTGGAAATAGAGGTATAGATAAATGGGATAAACCAAATTTACCAAGAGGTAAAAAAGTTATAATCCAAAAAGAAGGTGAAAAGAAACCACGTATGAATATTGAAGATATTAAAAGAATAGAAGAAAAAGAAAGGAAACAATTAGAAGATGAAAATATTGTTAATAATAATAATAACAACAATAACAATCAAAAAGTTAAAGTGAATCTTAGGTTACCCAATTTTAATGGTAATGGTAATTTAAATGGAGATTTATCCTATGAAAATGATAATATCAGTAATATGAAAGGAAGTATTAGTCCAAACCAAATGACAAGTACTGTTCCGCTCACACCTGCAACAGGAGTTGGATCAGGATTAAAGATAAAATTGGGAAATAATCAAAAATTATCAATTTCACCTAGTTCAGTTCCACCATCACTGGAATATCCAGCTTCAGTCAATCCTTACTGATATCTTGAGGTTTGGAGGTCTATTTGGAATTCAGCGTAATACAGTGAGACATTACCGATTCTCTCATGTAACTTGTATTAACGATAACAATAATTATAAGTTATCCTTCGTTATCATGTATGTATAAATATCATAATTTCCCCTTATACATGCACTTTACCTATCTACATTTCATTCACACTTTTGTTTCTCTTGATTAAAGAGCGATCAATACGTGATTAACCAAAAAGAGAAGGAAAGGGATATAAATATTGTGTGTGATTCTGGTAAACTCAACAAAAACACAAAAGTTAGGTAGATTAAAGTAATTTCGTGTTACGTTTGGTATAATTCTTCTTTTGAGATATTCACATCTCCAGCACACGACAAACTACATACATGCTATATTCTAAACATCATTTCACATATATGAATCTGCCAAAAATAACCCTTTATTGGGTTTGAGTACCATTTTGAGCACCATCTTGACCTTGAGCTAAAATGACCAACGGAAATTAGCCAAAGACTCGACTTAGAGACTTCCGAAATATTGAAATAAACACTCACTGTAATAGTTTCCCCACCCACCCGCTTGATAATAAGCAGCAGCAGCCGCGGGGTCCCATTGACCTTGAGCAGCTTGTTGTGATTGTTGAGCTTCTTGTCCTGGGACAGGTGGAGCTACTTGACCGTGAGCATGAGCAGGAGGATGTCCTTGAGGTTGACCGGGTTGTCCTGGCACACCTGTTTGTCCATAGTTGTATCCTCCGTAGTAGTTGTATTGGTTTGGGTAACCCATTTGTTGATGTTGCTTAGAGGTCAAAACACGATCAGCTCAGTCCTTATAAAGACCCACTAGAAAGTTGATGTAGGTATATACAATGAATAAACAGATAGATGTTAAACTCACCATAGGGTAAGCAGGCGCTTGATGAGCTCCTCCAGGAGCACCACCTTCTGAACCTTTATCTTTGCCCCAAGAACATTTAATAGGTCTTCCGTGAACCAATTGATTTTGTAAATGTGTGATGGCGAGTGCAGCATTTTGATGAGTATCAAGTTTGACAAATGCGAATCCTCTATCAGCTTGCATTCTAATTTCAACGATATAACCGTAACCTTGGAAAAGGGGGATAAGGTCGGCTTGAGTGGTGTATGGGATAAGGTTTCCTACGTAGACTGTAGTGTTATATTCTGGGGTTTGCTGAGCGACCGAATCAAATTGTAAAGCTGTTGAACCGAAGTTGGCTGGTGCAGGCGATCCACCTCCCATACCTCCTCCAAATCCAGGCGCAGGTGAGCCCATACCACCTGGTCCTCTTTGCGTAGTTGTACCAGTTTGGGTTTTTTGGTTTGCCCAATTTACTCTGATAGCTCTTGAACCAAGCCATTCTCCATTCATAGTAGCAATAGCTTGTTCAGCATCTGCTTTCTCTCTGCGATTCAAGGACATTTGTATCAGCGTACATGCAGTCTTAAGTTTGGAATAATAAGAAACCCACCTGAAAGATAAGAAACCGTATCCTCTGGATTTACCAGAATTCATATCCCACATAACTCTTGCTTCACTCATACTTCCAAAAGCACCAAAAGCTTTTCCTAAAACATCATCATTTACTTCAGGTGATAAATCACCAACGAAAACATGAAAATGATGTTGAGTATCTTCTTTATTTTGATTTCCTTGATGTGCCCAATTTACTCTAACTTCTGCATCAAAAATCTTTCTACCATTTAAAGTTTGTAAAGCTTGTTCAGCAGATCTCATATCTGAATATTCTACAAATCCATAATTCATTCCACCATGTTGAAAATTTTTATCTTGAATGATTTTTGCTTGAACAACAGGTCCAGCTACTGCAAAAATTTCAGTTAAAATATAATCTGTTACTCTTGCTGAAAGGTTTCCAACGTAAAGGTGAGGTTTTTTTGGTGCTTCAGCATTTTGACCTGGAATTATACCATATGGTTGAGGTTGTTGAGATAAAACTCCAGCAGGTTGAGGTTGTCCAATATATTGATCCATTTTTGATATATATATGTTTATTGAGAGGTAGAGAGATGATTTCAATCAGACAACAGATAGATAAATTAATAAAATGAGAATGAAAAAGTATCAGACCCGATGCCCGGAATATACGAGAGAGACAGAGAGAGAAGAGAAGAAAGAGAGAACAGAGAGAGACAGAGAGAGAAAAGAGATATCAACTGGTACTTTTCAGTTAGCGATTTGAGGTGAGGAAGAAGGTTTAAGATGTATCAGAATATAAAGGAGATGTGATGTTCCAAGTAACGCATTCAACACGACGCCAAGATGAGTGCCACCTTCGACGGAAATAGCGGCGAAAGAGGCTATGGTGGGATGAATGGTTGTGACGCGCTCGTATTGTTGCCACGTCCAATTCATAGGCAACTGTCACTCTTGTAGGATGTTTCGTACGACTTGAGGCTCATCAAGAACAGTTAAGAATAGGCTAGCTCAAGCTCAAGGTTCACTGAAGCAGGTACAATGGTGAGTCACAACGAATGCGGATGTCAACATATGGGATGTCGCTGACAACAATCGCAGGTCGTTCTCGCTGCGTCAATCTGTACCAGGAGTGGTAAACGTGAGCTCCTATATTGACTATTTTGGCATCCAGATTCCATACTGATCATATCGTGTAGCCCTCCTGTCAAGGCAATTCCGACCTATGCCTAGATCAAGAGTCGACGGACTATTAGCTGCTTTCCCAAAACTCATTCCCGTCAACTCCCAACACACAACAGTCGAGACTAACGATGTTAGATTCGTCTACCAACCTTTTGAGGAGCTTTATGTTTTGTTAATCACAAATAAAGGTAGTAATATTCTACAAGTGAGTCAGATGTGTGGATTGAATAGCCTGCAATGACTAGCTGATAGTTCGGCCAAACAAGGACATCAAAACCCTCTCCCTTCTCGTTCGACTTATTTCATCCCTTACTCCAGCTATGTCAGAACCAGCAATCTTACATCATGCATTCGACTTACTTTGCGCTTTTGACGAGGTAGTTTCGTTGGGATACAAGGAGAATGTATCATTGAACCAAGTTAGAAACGTATTAGAAGGAGAATCACACGAAGAAAAGATACAAGAGATTATAGCGAGAAACAAAGAAGCAGAAGCTAAAGAAGAACTTAAAAGAAGAGCTAAACAACTTGAAATGCAAAGGAGAGAACAACAACGTTTGGCTCAAGCTACAGGAGGTGCTTCAAGATCTGGTTATGGAGGTGGAAGTGGTGGAATGGCAGGTGGATATTCAAATGTACCAAGATATGAAGCTCCTCAAACTGAATATCGAACTCCAACACCATCAGCAAATCAATCCCAAAGTCAACCATCGAAACCTAAATTCACAGGATCAGGTATGAAATTAGGTAAAAAGGGCGGTAAACAATCGGATTTGATTAATGCTGCGATTGGTGGAGAACCGGATGTGGAAGAGGATATCAGTTATCCTCAACCTGAACCGGAACCTGAAGTACCTGCTGAGACGGAAGTCTCAGCTGACGTCTTGGAAAAGGTTGAGCAGGATAGGTGAGTCTATACTGTCTCTGGGTATGATCTAATCAAGCTGATCTCTGTGACCCCCGTAGCATTCACGTTACGATCAAAGAGCAACTATCTTTAACCCTTCTCCGAGATGGTGGATTAGAATCGTTCGAGTTGAAAGGTGACCTAGACTTGAGAATCACCGACGCAGCTCAATCGAAGATTAGATTGACTCTTGCACCTAAAGATGCGTACTCGGAATTACAATTCAAGCAACATCCCAATGTTGCCAAGTTCAGCGGTAGTGAGAAGATTATCGGACTCAAAGATCCAAGTAGGAATTTCCCCGTTGGACAAGGTTTGGGTGTGCTTAGATGGAGAATGACTGGTAAAGATGAGAGTCATGTGCCTTTGAATGGTGAGTCGGTTCATCACCCTAGCATAATTTCTCGATTGACGCGGCATCTAGTCACCGTCTGGCCACAACCAAGAGGAGACGGTACATCGGATGTAGCTGTGGAATACGAGCTCGAGGCTCAACATCTTACATTACGAAACGTCGTCATCTCTATTCCCGTTCCGTGAGTGCCTCCCAGCAATTTTTGTACCATCTAGATAACTGACGATTGGGATCGCGCATTCACAGATCCGGCGCTTTACCCTCCGTGACGGGAGAAGCAGACTGGCGACTCTCAGGCAACTCCTTTGTCTGGACAATAGACACTATCGATTCGGAGAACTCAAACGGATCGCTAGAGTTCAGGTGTCAAGGAGATGCAGACGCTTTCTTCCCCGTTCAAGTTGGATTTGCAGCTTCAGGTTCTTTGGCCGATGTAGAAGTGAGTGAAGTTTCGACGGAATAGGTCGATGCCTGCAACGCTAACTGCAATTCTTCACAGGTCGCCAAAGCGGTATTGATAGAAGATGGATCAGAGCAAACATTCTCTCAAGAGAGGATATTGACCGTTGACAAGTACGAGATTGTGTAGGAGATATAGGGACAGACGGAATCAAAACAGAATTGTGATTATTTGACGATTTTCAAGTTGAGCTTTTTGTATATGCATACTATATGATCATAGCCTCGTGTGAACACTTTGATCTGTTCGGAGAGTATATGATGAAATTACAACCAATTATAAGAATCCTCTACAGTAATGTATGCCACAATTATATTAAATCTTTAATCATAATCCAATCAACCCTTTTAAATTTATCATCACCTTCATTATGTACTTCTTTAATTTTTTTAAATCCCATCTTTTCATAAAATCGTATTCCTCTATAATTTGTAGATAAAACATCTAATTCCATAGTTGTATATTTTAAATTTTTACAAATCTTTAATATTTCTTCAAATAAAATTAAAGCAAGACCTGATCCTTGAGAAGAAGGTAAAAGATAAAATCTAGATAAATGAACTTGTTTATTTAAATTCTTTTTAAATGAAATTTCATCATTATCATCATTATTAGGATGTAAAATTTGAATCATTCCTTGTAATTTTTCAGGTTCATTTTCTAATTCAGCAACTAAAAAAGTCCATTTATCATTTTCTAATACTTTTTTTAAATTATTAGGATTAAGTGTAGTTTTAAAATAATTATTAAAGAATTCTTCTGTTACTCCTTCTACATTTCGAAATGCTTGATAAAATGATTCTTTTAATAAAATTGATAAAGCTTTTGAATCGGATGAAACACCTGGTCTTATGGTATAGCTCATTGTTGAAACTGTATTATCGCTCATACGTTTGACCGATACATGATACAAAGTTGATTTGTATATAGTGCTCATTTATATACAGCAATTAATTATGAGATTTCGTATTAATCTCATTTCGGTCAACATTTCAGGTCCGATATGACCCACATGGTATGTATTTCGCGTCATTAATTATCGGTCTTCTATCATACTATCTATCCGTAATCATGGTCTTAAAAATTGGGGCTTTATGACAATAAGTGTCTATCCTACAAAATACATGGTCATACAAGGAGGCTACCATCCTCATTCTGATTTCTTGTTCCAATTCCAACATTATAACAATTTCTCACCATGTCGACAAATGCGGATGAATGCCGCAAGGGGTCACAAAAAGAGCCTTTCCTCTAGCAGAGAACCTGCGCGGGGGTTCGAACCCCGGACCCTTCCATATATCTCATAGGAATGGAAAGCGCTACCACTACGCCACGCCGGCAATAATCTAAAAATTGGTTCTTTGAAACGAATATAAGTCTTGTGACCGCCCTCAACCATGTTGGCGTAATCTCACAACAGAAGTTGCTCCTCGTATAGACTGTACATAAGGCCCATTCAACTGATTTGTGGATCTCCAATAGCGCGAATAGTGGGGTAGTATCAAAGCTTGTCAAATCATTAGCATGGTGTCAAGAAGCGCGATTCTCACACCTGAAGTCTCATTGACAGCGATGGAAAGAAACGATGTGATTATGTTTCTCGATAACCCCTGGACCGGGATCCAAGCGTGGGTGAAGCTTGATCTCCATCGGATTGAAGATACATATGGGTTATCCTAATCGTTTAGATCATCAGTGAAGTCATACCAGCTGGTGAGAGAGCCCAAGAGAAACTGGAATGGCAATGGAACTAATCCCGGCAGGATCCGAACGCAGCTGATCGAATCTACTGGGTCGATGAATTGCATATCAAGCGTTTATATCATCTCCTCCAAACCCAAATCATCTTCCATCTCCCCTAGACCTAACGTAGCTAAAATCTGTTGAACCTCTTTTCCAGCTCTTACCCTTCTTTCATCTTCGTCGGTCACACCAGCTAATTCTGCTCTGACACTTTGTAAATGAAGCAAAAGCGGTGTAGGATCCAATGATAATGTTGGATCTTCTAGATTCGGATTTCTTGAACTGACCGAAGGACCATCTTGAAACTCGGCAAAATCATCGAAATCATCTTCGAATTTTTCTTTATTTTCTATTTCTTCATTCTTTTGTATTGTCCTTGTTGATTTTGGTGGTAAATCAGATAAAATAGGATCAAACTTCATATCATCTTCATCTTGCCAATCTCCTTCCTGTATATTCGACAATTGACCAGCGTCATTCTCGTTCGTGTCAATGTAGGTTTCTACGTTCGGTGGCCTTGGTGGCTCAGAATCTAGCGCTGTTTCACCTATATTATCAGGATCAATAGCGTTGACATCGTCTTGTATACTTTGATAATCATCTAGATCCCCACCCTCTTCATCTGAATCTAACCATTCCTCCAATCTAGTATATTCATCTTGCGAAGGTCCTAAACCACTAAAACCAAAATCATCATCTAACTTATTCAACCTATCTATATCTCCATAATCCGCCTTGAAAATCTCCGCTCGTAATTCATCTAACCCTGGAAAACTTGATCCGGACGGGCCAATAGGTGGATTTATGTTAATTGAAGCTTGAAAGGTTTCAGGAAAGGCGTGTGTTCTGGGAGATGAAGAGGTTGAGGAGCTAGGTGAAATGGTTGTAGGGATTTGGGAAGTACTGGCCACATTTAGGGGTTTGCGTGCCATATTTGGCCATATGTGGGTTTGGAGGGTTTGGCGAATTACTTCGAGTGGTTCCATCGCTAAAAGATGGGTCAGCGATATTTTGAATCTCGAGTGTCAGTAAGTGTGGCGATAAGGTCAATGGCAGGGAAAGATCGAGAGGCCAGGCTGAGAAGCGCAGAAGAGGTGAGAAGATACAAAAGAAGTACTTACGCCTCTCGTCGTCGTCCTCTGTCAGGTGATTCACCTCATCAATAAATTCCATGCCTATCTCCTCAGATATCTCTTCCATTTGCAGGGCGTCTCCTGTTTCCTCTGACACACCTTCATCCCCTTCCTGGTATTCGGTATCCATAGTAAGACTTGGTACAGTGCGTATTGCCAAAGCTATGTCCCTTGGCGTCGAAAGAAGCTTGATCAAAGTAGGCGGTGATGACACCGGTGTCTAGGAAGAGATCAGAATAATGAAATACAGATCGATGAGTTGCGGTAGATATTGGCTCACCTTCTCGAATGTATATATTATGACATCTACATCTCTCCATGTAGGTATCAAAAATTCGTCGGAAGATTTATCCAGAGGTATAGCTTGTATAGTCACGTTTGCAGTGTAGTATTTATTATCGATCTTCCAAGTGATATCTTCTGCAGTATCATCAATTACGCTGTTCGTCAGACCTATAGGGGTGAGAGCATCAGCATGATCGCCCGGAGATAGAGCTTATCAGCTTCTCACTAAGCCAACTTACGAGATAAGAATGACGAAGGATTCACTGTTGCAGGATGAAGGAGTAGAATCGTATTCTCGTGACTCGAGATCATCTTGGTGATGCAACCGTGTTGCAATTTACTTTTTTCTCGGGCAGATATGGACGGAGAGGAGCTGATCTCTGCCTGGATGGTGTGTATGTATCCAACACCAAGAAATGATGAGCAAACAGTAAGTGAAATCGCAGCGAAGAAGTGAGAAATCAGTAACGAACACGCACGAACCTCCTCCACTTTTGATTCTTGACCGTAAACATTCCGTAATCCATTGACAATGATTCAGATTCAACCTTCTTCTTCCCTTTTATCTCTTAACCGCCTTTAGAACACCATCACAACCGCATACACACTCTAATATGTCAACTTTGACCTCGCTGCCATCTTCATCAAGCTCGAGATATATCTCACCTGATGTCCCTTCGACGTACTTACGACAAGTCATAGTTGATCTATTATTGAAAAGGGGATTTGAAGGTGCGGAAGCTGGAGCTCTAGCAGAGATTGAAAGATTACTCGAACACCGTGAGTCAGTCATTCTGATTACAGCAGGCTTTCATGGGAATTCAAGGATAATTATGCTGATTTTAAGACAATAGATATCACCAATTTATTTGAAGATTCAGTCGAATATGCTCATTTGACAGGTCGACAAGAAGTCAACGTTATTGATCTTGTATCTGCTCAAGAGGGGAGTGGATGGGGAGTTAAAAGGCTGAAAAGAGAATCGAAGAGAAAGAGAGGAAAAGGTAAATGAACTTATATATCGGCACATCCGATTGGACAGTTTACTAAATCGACATATTCTCTATCAGCTCCTCAGATCCAATACGATCAAATATCTTCTCCTCCTTCTCCGGACTTGCCGAACTTGTTATTATTCGACGACGATCCACAAGAAACTGCGACCGAAAGTGAAGATCGTAAACCTGATCTCAATTCAATGTCTGGAAGAAAGCGAAATGAGAAAGGTATCAAACCGATATATTCTCAAGATTGGTTCCCTTCTTTACCTGGAAAATGGACTTTATTAGATACTTCGAAAGTAGACGTGAGTTTTCATGCGTTAGCTAGGATTTTGCGCGACATTTTCTCCTAGCTGACCTCTGAATTTGATTAGTCAAATAATCATCAACCTAAAGAAGAAGTTATACACGATCAACCTCCAAGTCAAATTACTACTGCTCTGTTAGATTTCATTAAATTGACAGCTACTGAACGTGGTGATATACCGCCTGAATTGGGTGTAGTCAATTATAGCAGAGTACAAAATGCAGGTGAGGATGCGAATATGGATAAGAAGGGTATAGTAAGTGGGAAAGGTATGAAGAGGAAATGGGGCGTGAAAGGAGTCTCTACAAGGTCTTAGCGGTTTCTTATCCACTTTGAGATTGTCGGGTATTCCAATACATATCTATAATATACAGGTTCATGTGAGTCAATATATTACAACATACAATAATCATCAAATGTACAACTTGATTGTGCATCTCGCCTTGCCAACCGTGTCGACCAATCGCCAGTGAATAGTCAAGTCAATCCTCATCGTCACTGCTACTTCCAGCAAATTCATCTTCAACGACCTTCCTTCTGTACCGTGATTGAACAGATCAATACTGTCTTTTTTATGCAATCATGCGGACCAGATGCCAACTTACCTTTTCTGATTAGGTTGTAATTGACTTGCACCAGGTAAAGGTCTTACTTTTTGAGGTGATTGTTGTACTGTACATAAGACATCAGCTATTTTTGTTCTCTTTCGAAAATCGAATTGTCTAAAAGCTGAACCTCACCTTTCTTTCTATTCACATCTGACGCTGTGGCTCTTACTACGGTAGCTTTCAAACTTGAGAGTTTCGAATTTAGAGTCGCGATTTCAGACTATGGTGAATGAACGGTATAAGCTATTAGATACGACTTCGTCAAAGTATAATCGATCATCTTACGTCTTTTTGAGATAATTGTAATTTTAATTCTCTGATATCTGCTATCATGATTCAATGTTTAATTATAGACATGAGTTTGGAAACAGCGAAAACTTGTTCTCACCTTCGGAATTACCGTTGACTTTTGGTTGAGGTCGATTCAACAGCTTCATAATTAAGGGATCAGCTGCATTCCTCTTCTTGCGGTAGAATGAGGTATACGTGGGTGTGAAACAGGCAAGCTCACTTGATATGTCGCATTTAATAAACCCATCACATTGTTTACTATTTCTACAGACTTCAAACTTATAATTTTCGGTTCAGGTTTAATTAAGAAATGTACCTAAAATCGTATATTTTAGTAAAACTTCCTTTTCTTTTTAAAGCAAAATTACTGGAAATCCAATATATTTCTTAACTGGCCTGTATGTAAACTCACATGAATTTGATTGATATTCGATATTGATACTTGTGTTTTTGTTCCACAATCAACATGTAATAAACCTTCTTTTATAGCTTGCGCAATATCTTCTTCTTTGGCTCCAATCTGGATAAGGAAAGCAATTATAAGCTTGAACTTCATATACTTAAACTGGTGCAAGATGGAAACCTACGGGATTAAGTTTGATTGATTCATGATTAGACCAAGTTATCGAGTTATCATATAATTGAGTAAATAAGGATATTTTCCATTCATCTTTAATCACATTTGAAACGAGTAGAAACTGGATAGGTGGAGATAGTAAAGTAGCGTGTATGATTTGACATATTCCATCAAGTGGAGAATTAATTTTCGTCATTATCTAATTTATATGATCATTGCTATTGCTATTCATATGTATAATAGATGATTATAATTTGGATTGGTGATTATGAATTCTTGATTGATCATGGTTGACATCATCTTTGTGATTAACCTCCACTCAAAAACAATCCACCAAAAAACAAACAAACAAATACAGACACAGGGTAATAGATTGTATTCAATTTACATTCAAAATATCATTGAACATTACAGTTTCGTAATGTTTCGTAATGATCAGCCGTCTTGTGACCCTGAATCGCCTCGTAATTGTAATTGCATTAAAACTAGTTTACTTATTTTATTCCTTGCAACATGTTTTATACGGTTCGTGACATGATGTAGTCGTGACCAAAAAGACTGAGTATACTTATGTCATCTCACAAGAAACATATGCATAGGTTATACCAGAGTACTGTATAAAATACATGATGCTAAATGGAATGTCCTGTATCCTATATAACACTCAAACCCTCATGCCGCTTTAGAATCTTACTGGGTTTAGGAGTAAGATCCTTCCAATCCTCCTGTTTAATGGTTTCACAACTCATCTCACTAGTCCTACTTCCTATTCTTCTCAAATTCAGATCTAACTCCTTCTCAGAGACAGATTCAGACCACAACGCAGATGAATTGAGGTTTTTAATCGAGATTTCGACATCAGAGTTATGATTTAATTGATTAGATTTAGGAGGAGTAGAAGGTGAATATTCAAAAGAATTTGAACTTGTTGGTGAAGGTGATAATTCATATTCTATTAAATCTATTTCTTCTTGATTTGTCATAATCACTTTCATCGGAGAAATCAATCTTGAAGGAGTAGAAGAACATGGATTATCAATAGCATGATTAAATGCTTCTAGGGGTATATCGGGAGATAAACAAGTTACAGGTGGAGAGGGACCAAGTGGAAATCTCCAACTACCTAATGTCGGTATAGGTAAACGAAGGTTTGGTCGAGGTTTACGAGTGGTAAGAGGTCTAGAGGGGGTCTAAATTGAAAAACAGAACTTAATAAGTATAACGTCAATTAATCTGGAAATGCTATAGTGGAAATATGCTCACCTCTGCCATAAGCAGACTTTCCACTATATCTTCCTCGCCTACTACTTTCTCTCCCATTACTCTAGCTCTATAAGTCGTCCGACCACTTCTACCGCCTAAGCTTTTACTTCGACTTAAAACCATATCGACCTCGAATTCACTCTTCATCCTTCTTTTATGCATCTTCTCTGGACCATCAACCAGTAGAGCAGAGCTTGGGAGATGATCGAATTCACCCACAGATTGATTCGTCGTGAGGGTGAAAGACTCAAGTACTCTTCTTTTACCATTCGCAGCATTAGATATAGTCTCGTTTAAAGCTTTTACCGCACTATCGTCCTTTTTCTCTATATCGGGATAAGCAGGAGGCGTAGTGCATGATATTGAAGATAAACCCCATGAAAGGGAAGCGGACATAATTCCAGCTATCGAGCCTAAACTTCTTCCTTTGACATGGTGTCCACGTCTCTCGTCTTTCGTTGAGCCTCTGCTAGAGGAGTGATTTGCGACATTGAAATCAGATCCGCCTTCACTTTCTCCTTCTTGTGCTTGACTACCCATATCTTCGAAAGGAGGGAAATAAGACACGCAATCGGTAGAAGGTAATCTTGAAGGTGAGATAGTACCTGATATCGAAGGTCTTCGTTTTGATTTAATTGATCTAATGGATGATGATCGTGATAAGCCAGTACCGTTAGGAATAGTATTTTCATCTTGTATAATACGGGATCTAGCGGTAGACCTGCTTGCATGACACGGTTGGAAGGAAGAGCTCCTTGTCAAAGTACTAGAACTTATTTTCGATGGTCCAGCTTGACAAGTTGGATAATAAGTGTCTGTAAGGCGATGTATAGAGTGAGGAGGTAAAGATGAAATTGATTTGGATTTATTGTTATGCGTATGTGTATGAGAGGGAAATGGTGATGTTGATCTTGATTTTGTGTATGAGCTGGATAGTGGTGAACCAGGTCGGGAAAGGGGTGATGTAGGTCTATATGACATGATGAAGGATGAAGATGGTGAACTTGCTAAGGAGGTCATGGTGTGTTATTTTGCTGTGTAATCAATCGTGGACTGATATGCTATCGTTCGACAATTTGCTTCTGTGATGATTGTTGATTATTAATGATTTTAACCAGTATTGTATATTACTGATGGATATCTAAATATACCTGTTGCTATCGCTGCTTCCTGACGCCTGATTCACCGTATCAAAGGCATCTTCGTATTAACTAAATAAGAGATCTATTTGAAGTCTGGACCCTTGACTTATCGTCCAAGAGGCTGACAATGATTGATCGATGATACAATTATGAATTCTGCTGTATTTGATTTCGATAACAAATGTATCAGAGGTGATTGTAGCTTTTCCTGTCCAGTTGCGATTACAATTTTCGATGAATTATTGACGATTGATTCTATACTGATAGCGACGTGACGTCAGAGATATCCTAAGAGGTCTGAGCGTCTTGAACCATTTTTATAAGCAGGTGTCCGGAACGAGATAATATAATGATATATATATACATGGATTTTGATCATAGCAATAAGATTGATATGAATGATGTTGAGTTATGATTGAAGATACATCGTGAAAACAAATATGAGGTGACTTATTTATTTTATTTATCATTTACGACGATTGATACCAGAGATATCGATTGCGCTATTACCGAAATTATGCAATGGAATTAATACATTTGCAACCTGAACTAACGCTCTGGACCTTGGACTCAATTTTGATGATCCAGTCATCTATACAAATGTAGGGTTTGAAAGCATTCCTTACGAAGAGTTGGAATTGCATGGTTGAAGGTGATCACAGCCACCTCCTATTTACCCTTTCTAAACGACAAGCATATTCATACAGAGAATCCCTAGTGTACAAAATTATCGAAGATGGATGCTTATATTTGTGAATCCCCGAAAAGTAATCAGGAATTCCTTATGCTTCAGGTCCGAAAAAAAATCGGGGGTCATAGATTTATCACTTTGGATGGGTATCGAGGCTTACTACGAAAGCTAATCAATCTGAATTCATGCTGCACGTGGATCACTATCACATCATTTCATAATCATATCGCGAATTCCGCACCATGCTTGTGCAGCTAATCCATCATCATGCAAAACCACTTGAAAGGCGTTTGGCAGGGTGTTCGTTGGGTCAAAATCTGATCAAAATGGACGATTGATGATCGCATTCACACCCCCAATGGAGGGTGGGTCTCTTTAGACTGTACAAGCAGATATCAAATCCGCTAAAAGGCGGATTAGATTGTTGATGCCCTTTTTTGTACTGTGGAGTCATGATCTTATGTAGGACATATCTCCATGACGATGAGGATAATACATCACAAGGACCAAGCAACAACACCAACAAAAGAAACAAGTCGCGTCAAGTGATATATGAAAGTCTAGGCTTGATATTCCAGAACCAAGCGGTAGTTTAATTGATCCCTTAAGACCACATGGTATGATTATCCGAAATTTTCCATATATCTTTACGTGGCATATTGTCTTATTTTACGCTGATCTGATAAGGGGAGCATCAAAAGTGATATCGTCATGATATTTTTGATTCTATTCTTATGGTAGTATGTGAGCCGGATTTCCGGCTGATCGACCGGGCCATTTATGAAGGAATGGAATTTCTCATCCGCTGTGTAAAAATATCACCAACATCATATATATCAATTTGTCAACAAGGCTCATTTTGCTTCCAACTGCAAGGTCGCTCATCTCCAAAACGACAAGTGGTCCGACTTACCGTCATCATTTCAACTACAATTTTCACCAGAACAGTTTCGTTAGCACGTAGAAAGATGCCTACTCCAACTGTGGATCTGTTGAAATCCAAATACAATACTGCGGATGCTCCCGATATCAAAGTATCAAATCCTGCTGTAAGTGCAGCTTATTTGTAACTCAAATGGGCACCGGAAACTTCGTGCGCCTCTGCTCTGGCCAAAAGTTTGAATATTCTTATACTGACTAACCTTTATATCCCAGTTCGTCCCTCCCACTCAACCACTCACACCAGGTAAACAACTTCCAACTTCCGTTCCTCTACCAGTATTGCCCGCTGTAGAGGCAGCCAAAAGATTAGCAGCTTTCGCAGCCGTAGACCGACACATTGCTCTTCAACATAAAGTGAGTTTCTGATCTGCCGCTCATTTCAGTTTTTAAAGTGTGGATATGAACAGCTCACATTATCTCCCACGATTTCATCAGGTCATCGGTATTGGATCCGGATCAACTGTCCCTTATGTCGTAGACCGAATTTTAGCTCAAGGTTTCGATGCTAACAAGGATAGGGTATTCTTGCCTACCGGTGAGTCCGCGTTCTCTCAGCACAAAATGTCTACATGGCAACCGGGTGATGGCGAAGTGGGCGACATTTGTGGTTTATAGACAATATGTTGGGATTCCTTTGAATCAGCTCTAGAGCAGCATAGAATGATGCTTGGAGGAGAGAAACTGACCGGGAGCTGATCGGCCGAATACGATGATTCGCAGGTTTCCAATCCAAAGAACTCATCATCAAGGCTGGGCTCACCCTCGGGGATGTAGATCAATACGCAAAGATAGACGTAACTATCGATGGGGCTGACGAGTGAGTGGTGTTATCACCGTGGAGTAATGTATCATATTGACATTCATTTCACTGCAGAGTGGACAATGAGCTCAATTCGATCAAAGGTGGTGGCGCATGTCAACTTCGTGAGAAAGTATTGGCGGAAGCTGCGGATACTTGGGTGATTGTAGCGGATTACCGAAAGAATTCTGAAATCTTGGGTACGACTGTGAGTGACCCTATATAATACGGTTGATTCTTCCTTCATGTCGCCGTCACCATCCGTGCTGCTCTGTTCTTCCCAATTGACCCGTGCCAAGCTTCTGACTGACCATTCACGTTGCAGTGGACTCAGGGTATACCAATAGAAGTAGCCCCCTTTGCATACGCTAAAGTCCTTACCAACCTCTCTCATATGGGTTCTCCATCAACTTTACCGAATGGTAAACCTGGATTGAGCTTGAGGATGGGAAAGATGAAGGCCGGTCCAGTCGTTTCGGATAATGGTAACTTCATAATCGATGCGCCTTTCCCTGTGGAAATGATGAAAGATCCTATCGGTGTAAGTCATCGTCTCTATTCTACCACTTCCTCGCTCTGTTGTTTTACATCTTATGAGCTGAAGTATCACCGAAACATTGGCTGATTTACCCTTTTTGATACCATGTTATAGCTCTTACATAGAATCAAAATGTTGACCGGTGTTGTTGAAGTTGGATTGTTCTGTAATATGGCTGAAGCAGCTTACTTTGGTAACGAGGTGAGGACCCCTCTCAACTCCATCAATGGTGTTCAACTCACTTAACATTTGCTATCTCGCAGGACGGTACCGTGTCTGCCCGATTGAAGGATGGTTCAATGGAGAAGATTAGCTCTGTCCCTGATATACCTGAATTGAAGGCTCAAGTGTAATCAACTTAGGTCAAGACATCAATTCGTCAAGTATCTCCGGGAGTGCATTCTCACTACATAAATAGCGGAAGGCGTCAATTGGGAAAGAAGAAAGAGATAAAGCAAATACGACAAGGGAAACCAAAAATAAGATGTACATTATACAGGATTATATACACATGGACATACAAAGAATGTCAATACAATTTACCCTTTCTCTCATCTAAAACGAATTGTCGCTCAAACAAACTCCTTGTTTCATGCTGACGAATACAACAAAGTTAGCATCCATGAACTGAGTCACTAATGAAACGTCATTATACTAATTCACCTTGTTTGATAAACGCGTTTGAATCTTCATCTTCTGCGAGACCAAATTCAGTTTGAATAACAGCTTGAATTCCATCATTTGAATTATCAACTGGACAAACAGCACTTAAAAATTTATCTTTTTTATCAAGTGAAATTTCTACCATCATCTCTAGAGATCCAACTAGAATTTCTCAAAAGATCAGAAAAATAGTTTTTCTCCTCTCTCAAAATAAAGATGCCTTAAATTCGAGATTGATTTTCAATTTCATTAGGTTCTCCTAAGCTTATATAATGTCCAATGTCATTTGTACTATTAGCTGTTTAAAGTGAAATGTTTGGTTTCATTCGAAATCAAATCCCAATTGTTACAGGCGAAATACTACCTTCATAAATATTATTAAAAAACCATTTTTGTCCACCTTGATCACAATTTTATGTACCTAAATAAACTCTTAGACACAACATATCATTCGAAGCATCTACAACCTCTCTTAAACATGAATCCCAATTTGATTTCAATTTTGGTTTTGATTTAGATGATTTTGTCATATCATCATTACCTTCAGTTTACCTTACCGAGATTTCGGGGGCGGTTGTTGAAGCTGTATTTAGAGTTGTTAAGCCTAGAGTTGATGCGAGTAAGATAGTATTGATTGATGGAAGCATGATCGCGTGTTTGATTGACTAGTAATTTGGCTTAGAGCAAGAAAATAGTGAGTATGTAAGATGAAATATACATTATTGATTGAGAAGGATAAGTCAAAAAGCCTCATAGAACAAATGTGTTTACTGAAAATATACTCAGGGAGAAATGTGCAATCAACTCGATGAGTCTAGTCTTCCATCTACTATCCTTTATCTACTCAAGGAATCTTACAAGAGATGATGATCAATGTCGTTATATGTCTTCAAAGATTAGGCAAAGAGTATGACTCATAGACTCCTTGCGTTGACAAAGCTCAAAAGACTGTGATTCCTGGCCAAGATGATGTAGTAAGAATGCAATGGGTCAGTCGGAGCAGATTCGCTCGGAATATGAAGGATATAAGTTTACCCAAAATTGTCTTCGACTTATCAACGGCTCTTGACAATTGCATCCTTGCGCACTATACCCCAATCATTCCATGCAACGGAGGGTGGGTCAAAGAGTTCATGGCCTGGAGACCTATTGAAAAGACAAAACTTTTCCCTCTTCAGAACTCTTCCTAGCCAATTCGATGATTCTCAAAACACTCAGAACTTCTTCCCTCTTCACCGCTAACTTGCCTCTGTCTCCGCTATTGATCGTATCGTATAGGTTTTTGTATAAACCGATATAATCTCCGCTCACAGCTTGGACCCTGTATACGATCATCATGGTCAGCACAATAGATGCACCGTGTGAATAAGATACAGCCAAAGCTCGATTTCTTCCATAGTCAGAGAGGACTACTCACGTTTCCTCCGTGAAGTCTGAACCGTCTTTCTCCTCTTTCGCAATATAAGCAGTTCCCCATCCTTCTTCAGGCTCAATGTCAAATCCTTCATGATCCGCAGGACTAGTATATTTCTTTAAAGCAGGATGAGAAGTTGGTAAAGTATATTTAACATAAGAACCTTTTGAACCTTTTATCAAAAATCGTAATTGATGAGGTAAAGGAGATAAGATAGATGCTTTTAGGGTAACAGTTTTCAGTGATTTAGATGGAGGAGTAGGTGGATAATATAAATTGACTACAAACTAATAAACCAATGATTTAGAATTATCAATAAACGTTATTCAATAATTGAATTTACTCACATTTTCATCCAATCCTATACCTCTTGAATCCCATACTTTCCCACTAATTTCATCTGGTTGACCAAATAAAACGATAGCTTGATCAATTAAATGACTACCTAAATTATAGATTGAATTATTTGATTCTCCTGGTGTTTCTTTCCAATTTTCTCCGGCTTTATATGTAGAAGGAAGTGGTCGATAACGATCAAAAGAAGAAGTCATCTCGAGCACATCTCCAAGCTGTATGTATTAGTAGTTTGAAGTGGAATTAGCCAACATATCATTATCGATTATTACGAAATTTATCTGATAGAAATTGAAACGAGTTACAGATAGTATGGATACTTGATGGTGAAGAAACAATTCAACTTACCTTGTTGGAATCTAACAATTTCTTCAATGTCAAAAAATCACTGTCCCATCTTCTATTCTGATAAACACCAATGATCAAACCGTTCCTCTCTGCTATATCATATAGTTCTGAAGCTTCTTGGTAAGTGGGACAAACAGGTTTCTCAATAAGGACTAGAAGATATACAGACCGTCAGCCTACTTCTCGAAAGGTTAACAAAACAAGCATAAGCCCAGCTCACCATGTTTCCCAGCTACTAGTAGTGATTTTGCATATTCATAATGCGTGTTATTAGGTGTACTAATCACTACTAATTCAACTTCTTCATCATTCACAACTTCTTCTAAACTTCTCACAACTTTCACTTTGTCCAACTTTCCAGCTTTGATAAGTGGATCAAGTCTACCTTTAGGTGATCTCTCGTAGATTGAATGAAGCTTGAATTGATCAGGTAAGAGAGATACAGAAGGTTCATGGAATACCGATAATGACATTCCTGTACCTAATATTGAAGTCTTGATAGGACCACCTGCTTTGCGGGATCTAATGGAAGTCATCGTTTAACAATCACTGCTCGATATGACCTTTTGCTATGTCAGTAATCTCCGCTGCACGAGACTGTACTTGTAAAGGCTAGAAAGTCAAGGGAAATTAGATGAACTTGACATGGTGTAGTGCTATTTATGGACGATTTTAGCAAGAGAGAGCAGCATGTAGTCCAGCGAAGTGGAGGTTACCCGGTCCGTCGCGGACCGACCCTGATCACCTATCGATCATCAAAATGATTAGGCGAACGGATTTTCGAGGTTTTGCACATACAATGCATGGTGTTGGATAACTACAATGCAGCCGACGACTCCGCCTCTGATCCGTACTATGCAATGTTGGCGTGAACGAACGGCAAAGAGGGCCATCCAAACTAGCCTTGAGTCATGTCTCTAACGCCTCGTTCGCTGCGCGATCGAAATGCATCAGCTCGTACCCATACCAACACATCTGCAAAAGGAGTAAAGGAAAGGATAATTTCCTCACCTGAAGCTCAACATTCCACCTTCCTGCATCAGCTCGACAACTTTCTCAGCTTCAGCAACCTTCATTTTACCCAACACCTTGTTCACTTCATCTAATTTCTCGGTTTTCAAAGCATTCTTCAGATTGTCGGGGAAAGCTTGGAAAATATCCCATTTACGTTGTAAGAAAGCTTTGACTTGTTCTATATCCATCTCCTCTGTACCTTCGCCTTCTAGTCGTAAGTCGACTGGAGGCGGTCCATCTGGAAGGTTGAAACCGATCTCAACGGAAGGGTCTTCAGCTACAAGTTGAATCTGTTCTCTCTCCCCAGCAGCTTCTTCCTCTGCTATCATCTCAACTGTTCGTGTGGCGATTCGAGTATAAGTTTGATTGAAATCTTGCATAAACATTTCAATCGATTTGGGATTTCGCGAGATCATCCTAAGCGATTAATTTCTGTCAGCGAACATCCTTCAACCGGAATCTCCGGTCGTGACCGGGCAAGAAAAGGTCGGATAGAGGTAAACGATCTACTCACTTCTGGAAGAATAGCCCTACACCATCTCTGCCCAGCTGCCTACAATAGTTTACCAATAAGCTTTGATGTACGCATCGTTGAGCCAATCCTTTATCTCCTCTTCGTTCAGCATCAAAAGCTTCGGCCAGTAATGAGTCGTGAGTGGCTTCTGTCAAAACAGAGGAGTCTTTCTGAATGAAAGCAAATGACTTCTCAAACGCGCCCAAAGGTATATTGGCAAATGCTTTGGCTGAAGGTGTAAGAGGACCGAATGATTCGTCTTCGTCAGTTTCGACGGAAGTCGTAGATGGGGACTGACGTGAGGTCTCGTTAGTTGGAACAGTCCAGAAGCGCAATTGCACATACTCACCTCTACACCTTTTGGATTCAATACCTCGATAGTCTCCGTTGTCTCCTTTTTCTTCGGTATCTTGGGCTTATCATCCAGCGGACTTGGTTGAGCTTTATTCACACTACTTTGACTCCATCCATCATGTATACCTTCACTTGTAATCTTCTTACTTTGTTCTTTCTCCTCTTTCTCGATTTCCGCTTTTACAGCTAAATCCCTTTTATTCAGTTCCTTGATATGCCAATCCAACCTTTCCTCTAAGGCAATTTCAAGTCCTTTTTGCTTTGATTCAGATAAATTCATTTCATTTGACCAGTCCGGTTGACCTGATGATTCACTGATAAACCCTCCATTCTTATCTAAGACTTTACCATCTTTAGCAATTTGAGAACCATCCACTATCCATGCTGATTCTCGGTAAACATCCTGAAGTAATTGCGAAATCATCATATCGTACGTAGGTTGATTAGGTGATCCGGTATTTGGCTTTTCATCTGAAGGAGCTTCCTTGATGCGACGTTGAACTGATCTATAGTGATTCAAGCCTTTCTCCGAAACTCCCTTCTTGATAGTTTCTATTCTTGGTCGCAGCACCGAGTTGAGCTCTAATTCGGATTTCAATTTGGCTATTTGTAATTTACGAGCTTCTCTCTTCTCATGTATATCTCGCTGTTTCCATCTGGGAAAGGGATGATTAATAGTGAAGTCAATTGGCCTGACAGTAGCGTCAAAAACACACGCTCACCGGATCATACTCTTCTTATCTACATTTGGGTGCTCCTCGATATCCGAGTCGTCGGATAACTTATGGCGTTCATCAGCATTCTATAATTACCTAGCTCTAAGCCCAGCTCACCTCAAGGTTGTCCCACTTGGAGTAATCCAGAGGCATTTTGGTCTTTGGTAGTTGTGCCGGAAGTGTGAAGCAGTGTTGATTCGGAAAAACGTATCTACCTTTGTGTATACATATATATGTGTAGGGGCAAACGAAAGAGCGAGAACTCACTCGCACAGACTTTGTTGAACGCGACCTCCACTTCCGCTCAGCACGTGTTGCGAGTGGCGGCCATTGGGTTCACATTGATTTGCCACATTGTCTCTAGGCCGTCTACAACGCCTCATGCAGAAAACCTCATCTCCTCAAGCGTGGATCAAATCGTGCAAGAAGTGAAAGGTGGATTAAGGCTCAAATCCAAAGTGATCGTACACTCTAAAACAGCTTATGATTTGACACTCATCGCGAATTTCCTGCGATTGCTTCTGTAGTTTAGTGGTTATAATTTTGCACTTGTACGCTTCGGACAAGGCTTGAACCTCGGTTTATATAGCACATGCAAGGGTCATGAGTTCAAATCTCATCGGAAGCATCTTTTTGACTCCCCCTCAATGCCTCTGTGCATCGCTCCTGTTCTGAACCGTCTTTTAACGAGAATGAAAAGGGCTCGAAAGCAAATGTGGCGTTTTTGGAGCTCCAAAATACGACATGTGCGAGAATTGAGGTTGGCGGTCAGCGCCGCCCCAACGCCGGCAAAAACTTCCGAATAACCGCACTTAAGGAGCAATGGCGATTTCGAGGTATTCGTCAAAGGAGACGTTGCTATCCCACGATCTTGTCTCACTTATTACCTGGAATCGAGCGAGGTATCCGCCTTATTCGCTTAGACTG
Organism: Kwoniella pini CBS 10737; assembly: GCF_000512605.2. Taxonomy (NCBI): domain Eukaryota; kingdom Fungi; phylum Basidiomycota; class Tremellomycetes; order Tremellales; family Cryptococcaceae; genus Kwoniella; species Kwoniella pini. The sequence continues at coordinate 414,389 of NC_091717.1, read as the reverse complement.
TTGTGGGGGTTTCACATCAGACTGTAGAAAGGTTCATTCGACTAGCTTAAGGGCCGAATGTGAAGTATTGACGTTAGCAATGCAAGACAACAAGCTGGTCACTAGTACCTTTGTTTACCTTTGTATCTCGATGCAGGGTAGGGTAGTCACGACTTCGTTGCGAACTTAGACTGGCGAGTTTTGTGTATGTTCTGTGCATGTTCGCCCAACAGACGCGAATCGATCATCGTCAGAAAATGTCATGCCCAAAATTTGGTAATGACCGATTGCCTATCAATTTATATTGAACCTTAAAAGCAAATTGCAATTTGCCGGATACGAAGCGAAGACATTTTTCAACACATGATTGTCTGTATTGACATCTCGAAGGACGGAATTCCGTCAACCAAAAGTCTGTCAACAACATCATCTGCTTTGTCATGACCCTCGATTTGCGAAATGTCACTGAATGATGGGGGTCGATCGGTCCGTGAACATTTTCAGGCATGGTTTTGACTCAGAACTTTGGACCTGGTGGTCACCCGTGGGGTAGTTCTGGACAAATTGGTTCTGATTATACTGCGTAAAATTCGTCATCAGAAATTTTGTTACGGATTCACAAGGTTTAGGTTTATTACGGCTGTTGGACACTAATTGCTATTGGGAGTTAAAATACCCTGCGAAGTTCATGCTCCGTTCGGCTGGTAAAGGAAAATTCAGACATGTGCTTGTACCTTAGATGATCGACTACTCTAGTTGATTCCCTTGAATTCGTCCTGCCATGTGCACACACATGTTTTTAAGCATTTACCTTGAGACATAGTTCAATTTGTACGGCATGGCGTGCGAATTTCAGGCACTATCAGGTGGTAATGCGGATCTGATAGGAGTTTTTCCTTAAAGCGTGGAAAACTTTTATGCCAAGCAAATAAGAATGTTTAATGTGCTGTTGGATGAACCTTGACATCATCCCCAGTTGCTCGAGTCGACAGTCTATCTCATGAGAATGCTAGATCAGGAATGCATATATGACGAGATTGTCGTCAAGATCGAATAGTTTCCTCGTCAGATCGGCGGTTTTCGTTGGAGGAATCTACAATAGGTCACTCTTTCAGGCATAATCATGAGAGGTCGCTCCTACATTGACCGCATGGTGCACTGGTGTCCATAGTGTCTGCTACCGATTGCATACCTCGCTGTTCAGCTCGCGCAGAGTCTGGCAGGTGCGCACCTGCTCCAGCAAAAGGCCTGGAATTGAAATCAATATCGAAGGATGAAATAAACATGATTGACTTGGCGTGCGGAAGCGAAAGAGGAAATCTTGATCGGCGTTCCGTTCAATAAACTTCTAAGCTTATAGAAAGACATGGCTGATCGCACACTAGTACACTATTATACAAAATCAATAACGTCATGTGAAGCTTTCTTGCGCCACAACTTAAGTGATGATTATCTTCTTATCGACAACGATAAAAAAGGTTGTCCTCTTTCCAAGAGTAATATCCTCGTATTTGACTCTTCCGTTTGGGGAAATCCCTCAGGACTGTATGGAAAAAAATCGTGCTTCGGATCTTAGCGGAAAGTCTTAAAACTCAATTAATCCTATATACGTGATGTTTCACACGGAGATGAAATGAATTGAACATTAGTGAAACAGACAAACCAAAGTTTGGATCAACCGGTGCGCTAGAATCCCTCCCACTGTTGTGTTGGCTTTGCCGTAGTATGGCTAGTACAGGTACGAGAGGGCCGAGTCGAGATGGCTCTAAGGCTCCTCCGGCTGTCTGACCAGATATCTGGGAGACTCAGTATATTGAATCTGGAGTTTAAGCTTTGCGAATGGACCTTATCTTAGTCAGTGGCTGTTTGTCTTACAACAGAAGGTTGTTGTTGTGGGCTATTGTAACGATTGGGGGGAGTCCAGGCGACAACCGATGAGATAAGGGTTCATCCATTCAGCTATGTCTCGCAGCAACGTCAACATACGACCCAGTTTACCGTAACCAAAAAGAAATGTTTAGGTTGGGATGTGACCATTCAGTCGACAAATAAATAGGTCATGAGCAGAAACTACTCTTACTCTCTCCTGTCTCTAAGAATCTTTTTGCCTTCTCATATTCCCATTCATTCTTTACAAGGCCACTCACTGTAGCGTTTTTCTTTTGGGTTTTCTTCTCCTTTTGTAAATCTCTTATTTCACTTCTACATCTTGCTCGAGCGAAGCATACATCCAACATAATGATGCCCCGAATCTTTCTACTTCTCTCACCTCTTCTTTTCGCAGCTGTAGCGCAAGCAGCCACATTCGTGGGATGTGTATTGGCCGCAGAGGTCGCTCTTACAGGTACCAACGGGGCTAGAGTAACAAATCAGGCAGCTTGCGATGTAGGTGATTCTCAACTCTTGTCGGTGCCACTTCAAATGACTTTAGAGATACCCATGTAGACCCGATGTACTAATGGTGGATATCAATACTCCTACTACATCGCCTCGGCAATCACCCCTACCACTAATTGTTACTGTGATCAATTGGGCTCTTACGTCGGAGCCTCATCTTACGTCGTTGGAAGTTCCGCTTCAGCTTGTGTAGGAATCACCGGTGCTCTTCAAGCTGTCGTAAGTCCAATTTTCATTTGATTGATAACATTCCATCAACGTTAACCATTATACTATGGACGACAGGCGACCGATCTCAGTACCACTTTTAACTTCAACGGCTGTACAGGAACTCTTGTCGGAGTCACTGTGAATCTGGTAGATGGTACCATCCTTGGAGGTGCTGTAGTGAATGGACCACAGGAGTGTTTCTCCCGATGTAGGGGTAATCTAAACGCATTCGTCATTCCCCTTGTACCTGGTGCGACATCACTTGTTCCTACTTATGGGTGTGTATGCGATCCATCCGGACCAGTCACTACCGGCGCATGTGGTTTTGGTCAATTCTACGGCTTCTCTCATTCGGCCAGTGCCAGTCAGAACGCCCAATCCAGGAAGAGACAACAATTACTCTTGAAAGCTTCACAAGACAGGATTGGTCGAACTTTTTGCCCTGGTAGTATGAAAGCTTGTGTTATTCCAGGTTCCGAGAGTTCTTGGGAGGTGAGTACGATATCAATGGTCATGATCAGGACTTTGACGCTTATAATGTATTTTGCTCTTGGTGTAGTGTATCGACCCTCAAACTGAACTTGGTGAGTTGTATCGGTAGTCGTCAATAGAGCAGAACAAGCTAACCCACACTTTTCTGCTCAGAATCTTGCGGAGGTTGCGCTTATGGTGAATACACAAGCAGCGGAGCCGTCAACACCACTCTTACCGGAACTGAGTGAGTGTACCTGCTTTTAAAACAGCTTTCAGTGAACAACAGATACTTACAGACTTTGCTCACGTAGCTGCACTCAATCCCCCGGGGTTTCGTTAGGGGGCGCTACCTGTACCAACGGCCGATGTGAAGTATTGGGATGTCAGCGACAGTGGAAATTAGTGGATGGCGGATGTGTTAAGAGAAAGGCAGCCAGAAGGGCCATAGATAGGTCGCTCTGATAAAATGAGGAGCCGACGACAGTGAGGGAAGTAGCAAGCGTGTGATTCGACATATTAAAGGACATTCAACATAATTTTTTTCGAATTCGGGACAATCTTGACTGATCGGTTTCATCCAGCATTCTTTTTTCGATATCGCTCAATAAGAGTGTATGTAGCTTTCGTTATTTGGGTATAGATAGATATTATAGCGATAAAGCATGAATTATCAAATTAAATAGACCTTCTGAGCGTTATTACCTCCCACCACATCTTGATATCACCTCTAAGACTCCAAATGGGGTATTTGAAAGTTGCCGGTTTGTTTTTCTCGATGAAGAAATGACTTATCCAAGCGAAAGCATATGCTCCAACTACACCGCCCAACAACCATCTACCAGCACCTTCGATTTCTAAGAATTGAGTATCATATGACCATTTAGCTAAATACACGTCTAACCCTAATGAAACGAGGAATCCTTTATTATGGAGAGCGTGTATACCGTGTGAAGCTGGTAATGATTTAGCTGCTGATGCCAGAAGATTAGGAACTAGGGATAAAGTTGATCGAGCGAATGAAGCTAGTGCGATAGAAGTCCCAACGAGGTGAAGCCTTCGCGTTAGGGGTTTAGAGTGTTCTCCGAGGTAGAATGGGTAAAAGGATTGAAAAGACTGGAAACCACCTGGAGGTGCAGATACCGGTTCGTAGGTGGGATTTGCAAGAGATGATTTGGATGTCGACATTGTATTATGTTGGGTCTATTGAAGGTGTTTGTATCAAAAGACTGCGATATGAGACACCGAAACTTATCCAGGAATGCAAATTGCTTAGCTGTATGATCATTGCTGAAGGAAATCAGAATGAAACAACTTCAAGCTCATTGGAGCGTAATCTCACATTAAGCGTAACTTGCTTGCAAACGATGACATCATTTCGCTCGACCGCGTCCATTTCAGCTCAGCCACGTCTTGTAGACAACTTCGCAAGACGTCTCGAAATGGAACTTACACGGCACCGGTCGACTACATATATCGCAAGGTCTGACTTGACGTATCGAATTGGATCAGCAAATCTCTCGAGACGAGCTTGGCTAGCATTGTCCTAATGATCCGATCTCCCAGCTTTAAGGAGATTATCAATCACCCTCTTCTTCCATTTCGTTGGTCTGGGAGGATAACTCGTAGACAAGATGACACGTGTCGGTCCAGGTTAAAAACACAACGTACACCAAGACAGTCTCCCCGGGAGATCTCACACTTCACTAAATTACCAATTCACTTCACGAGAAATGAACATTCACAGTTTGTTTCTCGATTTCGTTGATTATGCGCAACGCAAGGTTTCTATTCAAATTGTGTTGATCACTACTGTATAGAAAGCGTAAACTGAAAAGATATGACTTGTTCATGGGTTGATCGATCCGATACTACTCATTTTATGGTAACGGACTTCCCATCTGATACACTGATATCAATCCGATACACAAGAGCTGAAGTTAGACAAAAATGAACGTTACAACACCGTATATTCTGCTCAAATTGTTACTATTCGGCAACTTGGGTTGAAGATTCTCCGAGATCGCGCCCATTGCTGCTCGTTATGGCTGCTGGCGGGTTGAACCCCGTCACCTTTATGGTTTCCCCTTGCCCTCAGCCACATAAAAGCTAATAAGGTTATGCAGCCATAAATCCGAATCCCAATTACCTTGGCTATATCATTTGGCGATGCACAAGCGGCTTCGGACTTACAGTTGTTTGTGATTCAGTATCTTAAAAAGTTTAAGTAGCTCAAACCTCAACATGTAACATCGCGGCCATAAGATCACTTTGATACCTAGTCCAGAATTTGAGGAACGACTGGGCGGAATGTAGATTGTTTACATCTATTGATAATCCGTGCAATCACCATAGCTTACTCAAAAAGAGATGTCGTCTTTCCACAATGCAGAACACGATCAGTATCAGGACTATAGATATATCTTTTTTTGCCATCAGCTTCCCCTTCTTTCAGTATTCTTGTGCCTTTGTAGCCCTACTCTTACGATATTGGTCGCTTTTCACATTTGAACTTCGAGAATATACCTAGAACTTGGAAGTTTCCCATTTGTAGTCTACGGCGATCACTCTGCGACCTCCTCTCGACATGTTACCCAGAATGATGTTCGTTTTAACAACGCTCACACTGCTGAGTTTGACCCAGGCCGCCACGTTCGTCGGATGTGTCTTGTCGTTAACAGTGTCCTTGACTGCTCAGAATGGTGCTCGTGTGAGCAACCAGAACGCTTGTAATGTGAGTACGATCTCAATAACCTTCTTAAAGGCTGGAATTGATACACTTGATGACATAGACCCGATGTATAGCGACTAAATTCCAATATTCCTACTTCACAGCCAATACATTACTTGGCACGATCAACTGTTATTGCGATAACGTCGGTACATACGTAGCATCTTCATCATATCTAGTAGGAAGCTCATCGGACCCTTCTTCATGTTTGGACACGTCACAAGCTACGGTATGTCAGGCATTTCACGTCGTTGAAAAAGTTCATCGGTTGATTTATTGTTTTAGGCGACCGATTTACGTACGACTTTCAACTTCGAGGGATGTTCAGATACCCTCACAGGGGTGACCATAGATGTTGCTCAAGGTACGATCTTGGGTGGAGCGATAGTACAAGATCCCCATGCTTGTTTTCAAAGATGTGCAGGTAATGGAAATGCCTATTTCATACCTATCGCACCTTCAATCACAGCACTTTTACCTACCTATGGATGCGTATGTGATTACAGTGGAAGTGGAACAGCTGGGACATGCGGAATATTAGAATTCTACAGATATACTCATTCAGCTACAGCCAGTCAAAATGCCCAAGCTAGAAAACGTGAGGTTGAAAGTTTGGCTGTGAAGGAAAGCGGCAAGTCGTTTTGTCCGAAGCAGATGATTTCTTGCAGGGTACCTGGAGTAGAGGATTCTTGGGAATGTGTAGATCCCCAAGCTGATCTAGGTAAGCGTCATCCCTCTAATCACATCCGATGTGGTGGACTAACTGACTCTGATGGTGGAAATAGAGTCTTGCGGTGGATGTACGTCTGGCGAGTATAAGGATTCGGGATTTATCAATTTCACTGCCACAGGTCAAGAGTTAGTTACGAAGAATTATATTTTTTTTGAGCCATGTGCCGCTGGGCTGATGTCATGTGTTGATCCATAGCTGTACAGACATGCCTGGAGTACTGATGGGCGGATCAACATGTACCAACGGTGACTGTGTCGCATTTGCATGTAAGCGAAAATGGACGTTGAGAGACGGAAGATGTGTGAGAGGAAGATCGTGAGGACGACTTGAACGACTACAGGATTCGTCTATCGTTCAAATAGACTAATTGGGACTCTCATCTTGTGTACTGTAACAAAGAATCCTGTTGTATTTGTCTTTTCTCCTGTGCCTTAGGCAATTATTTATGCCTTTTCAGACCTGAATTATGATTTCAGCCAAATATCTGTATCAGGCCGTTTCTCTTCGCGATCACGGACCATTAAATCAAATACGTGTATCCTGATTCGATGTATTGTAGAGTGATAGATCACAACAGACAAAGCTTCTGCCATGATACTCTGATGAATATAAGTTGAAACAAATTTCATTTCCCAAAGCGGCCAGTAATCTTTTACAGTATAGAACCGTATGAATTGGTTTCAAATGCGTCATTCTGGAATTGACCAAGGGGTATATCATAATATTATAAACAGCCAGGCACAGCATTCAGATTGAAGCCAAGAAATCATTCTGCATGAATGAAATGGACACCACCGATAGAGTTTTCTAGTCCACAAATGGACGGTCCATAACCAGGTGTTTTATTGACAAATATCGTAAGCTGGAAGATGGATATGTATATATATTTGAAGATGCACGGCGACACTCTGATCGAGTTCTATCATTATTCATACAGTAAGACGCGTAACCAACTTCACCCACACTCATTTGGCTCTCCCAGCTTTACCCACACTCATTTGACTTATCAGCGTCATCATATCCTAAAACCGTCCTCCCTGTCACCCTCTCGTCATATAGAAATCCCGTATCATCAAGGACAACCTACCTCTTTCAATCAGCACCACTAGTCGGCACCACTAAGATGTACTCTACTGTTCTAGCTATCCTCCTCGCCCCTCTCTTCGTCAATGCCGCCACCTTCACCGGCTGTATGTCAAGTGAGGTCCCTGCCAGATCTAAAACCGGATCACATGCTGTAATCTTGGAAGGCACAGATTGCATTGTGAGTCCAGATCCTGACTGAGAACTGGTCAAGGAGGGATAGCTAAATGTCTTTTGAACTGTTAGGACCAATGTACCGCCTCAGGATTTGATTATTCTTATTCATATTTCGATGAAACCGATTCGCTACATTATTGCCACTGTGATTCAACTACCGCTTTAGAACACCAGAAAGATTTCCTTCGACCAGCTTATCAAGGCGAACGATGCTACGAAGGTGATGCAACGATATATCACTTGTCCACAGATCTTACATTCACTCATTGTGCTCACACTCTTAACAGTAATTCTGAAGAAACTATTATTGGGTGGATAGTCGATACTCCAGCAAAATGTTTTGAACATTGTGCTTCGACTGGTGCTTACCTTCTTCCACCTCCAGTTGGAATCGAGAATGGAGATTATGAGTGTTTCTGCCAGCAACCTGAAATTCAGGAGGAAGGAGTTAGCTCTTTTTGCGATTCAGCGACATACAGACGATTCGACCCATTTGTCAAATCTAACAGGCTAGTGTTTCAAAAAGCCGGAAACGAAATCAAGCTTCAAAAACACCTTTCATCGTAAATAGAGCCCAAACAGGGATGACCAGCGATAGACATCTAGCTAGACTGGAATACATATATACATATACAGTATAGATTGTATCAACGGACAATATTACATAGCATATATCAATGGACAATGAGTCTTTATACACATACACACCTTTTGGGTAAATTAGTTAATTTCGGCATGCATTTTACCAAAAAATGCCACATTCCGATATGCTGTGCGCTACGTCATCCGCGGAGACACGCCATACACGCTCACTGTATATTCATACATAACAAGGTGTTCTTTCTTTATGTACAACTGCACTTGTTCATCATACAAGCATCATGTCAATCTCATTCGCAGAGCAAGATTTACAGCCGACTTATCAAGCGCTCATCAACGGGACTGCTGATTATGATTGGGCCATCTTCAATCAAACGGGAAATGAGCTGAAGGTGCAAGCTACGGGAAATGGGTTGGATGAGCTGGAGGAAGAGTTCAGCGATGGAAGGTGAGCTATCAGGCCGTTGAGCTCCACAGGCCAAAGCTTATAATTACTCTAGGATCCAATATGCTTTCGCTCGAGTGAAAGACCCACAAGTGAGCTGCTTCCTGGTTGGCACCTGAAAGCGAGCTAATCGCTTGAATTGACAGAGCTCCTTGCCCAAATTCGTTCTCATCTCTTGGCTAGGTGACGGGGTACCAGAGAACAGGAAAGGTCTGTACAGTGAGTGTTGCTCCCCTCATCACTTTGCGAACATTTTTACAAGCTGATCTACTGTATGTCAGACATACAAAGTCCACAAGTTCAAGATAAATTCTTGCGCGGTGCTCATCTTGTGATACAAGCACGTTCCGAGGTGAGCTGTTTCCACTCGACTGTAGGTTGAATCCGGCTCATGCGAATATGTGTAGATCGATGTGACCCCTGCTCACATCCACAAACGTATCCAAGAGTCCTCAGGATCCAAGTATTCGTCTTCCGCTTCAGGTCCTGCAACTAAAGCCGCTGCTCCCAAGGCTGCACCCAGCTATAGACCAAGTCAAGGATTAGGTGGATCTCAAGGAAAGGTGAGCTCGTGCAACGCGATATACAGCTGAAACTGTAGCCTACTACCGTATCCACACCAACGTCGACTTTCAGCAGGCCCACACCAGGTCCTCCAGCAGCAGTCACCAAACCGCCTCCTGCACCAGCTAGACAACCGGCTCCACCTTCTCCACCTCCGCCTGCTCCAGCCATTGCACCTCCCCCAGCTGTACGGACTGAAGCTAGACCGACCGCTACAGCGATCATGTCAGCGTCTACTCCAGCGTCTTCTGAAGCCTCAAAGCCATCATACGAAGACCGAATTGCACCTGTTGGAACGGCTTATGAACCTGTCAAACTTTCTGCTCCTGGTAAATTAAGCAATAGGTGGAACCCAGGTGCTCAACAAGAGTCTGCCGAGGAGACTACATCTACTGGGCCGAGCTTAAAAGATAGGATGGCCGCGTTCTCCGGTGGCGGCAATGCTGCACCTACGCCTGCTGCCCCGCGACCTAGTGGACAGAAGTTGACCTGGTCTGAAAGACAAGCTGAAGCCAAAAGACAAAGGGAAGAGGAGTATAAGGCGAGTGCTGCTGCTGGTACGGGTGAGTGATCTGTACCCTTTGGATCCGGAAGTGTGCCGACCGTCACCTTAGCTGTCACTGGTAGCAAGTCATCCGCACCTTCATGGAAACCTCCAACTGCAGCAGCTGCTCCAGCTGCTCCTGCTCGTGCACCTGCTGCACCTGCACCATCTTCGCCTCCTGCACCCCAATCTGCACCTCCGCCCCCACCGGCCACTAGCCGACCTGTCCCAGTCGCTCCGGGAGGAATACCAGCTGCAGTCTCTAGGTCAATCCCACCTCGACCAGCGTCACCTGATTCTGATGAGGAAAAGGAAGACGAGGATGATTGGGGAGCACCACCACCTCCACCTCCAGCTGCTCCATTCAGACCAGAGCCAGTAGTCGAGGACGGTCCAGCAGAAGAAGCAGTCGCTCCACCACCTCCACCCCCGCCCCCTCCACCTCCTCCAGCTCAATCTGCTGATCCTGTGAGTTGTCTGTTTCTTTTGCAAGACTTTTGTTTGCTGACCGTTATACGGTTTATAGCAAGTTGAAGAACTGCAGAGACTCAAGCAAGATCTTACGCTTGAAGAAGCACCCCCATCAGGTCCTCCACCCGTCCCTCAAGACTCCAGACCAAAGACAGAAAGTGCTCCTCCTGCTATTGCAGGCTTACGAGCGAAAGTCTTATTTGAGTATGAAGCAGCTGAAGACGGTGAGATATCGTTGAGAGAAGATGAAATCGTCACTCAGATAGAACAACTTGATGAGGGTATGTCACCTTGTTCTTTGGGATCAATACCAGACAGCTGACTCAAATCATACATGATACAGGATGGTGGTCCGGGACCAATCCGGCTGGTCAAGCCGGTCTCTTCCCTGCCAATTATTGTGAAATCATTGAGGAAGAACAACAAGCTGCCCCTCCCGCTCCACCACCACCTCCAGCACCCCCAGCACCCCCAGCGCCCCCAGCGCCTTCTGCCCCAGCATTCGAAGCTGCTGCCGCTCCTCCACCACCTCCGCCTCCTCCTCCTCCTCCCCCTCCTCCCCCTGCAGCAGCTCCCGCTCCTGCTCCAGTCTCAGAAGTAGACGAGGAACATATGGTTGCGGCTTACGAGTGAGTGACGTCCTTGTCATGCCTTCTTGTCTCCAGAACTTGCGCGCTAATACTCATCCTGAATGAATAGTTACGAAGCTGCTGAAGATAACGAGATTTCTTTCAAAGAGGGAGATAAGATCACTAATATCGACAAAGTCGATCCTGATTGGTGGCAAGGTGTATGTAACGGTACAGAAGGTTTATTCCCTGGTAAGTCAGCGTAATTGGTCGTCTGAACGAGGTGCAACCCAATGCTAATATACTCGTCGAACGTAGCTGCTTATGTGGTTCACCCGAGTGAATATCCTTCAGAATAAGATATAAGTAGAAGTGTAAAAAGAAACGAGAAGGAAGGAGTTGTACTATAAACAAGAAGATACTTCTGAGTTTTTCTGTCGGAAGAGTCTTTCGTTGAAACCATCAAAAAATGAATAAATCTGATTATGCTAGCTGTATATTTCAACACATTACAAAAACAATAATGCAATATTGCATGCTACTTGTTTCCTATTTACTTTAACTTTGTGACTTCGAAACGAAAGTCAATGAAGGAATTACAAAATTAAAAATCTTGTTAATAATGCAATTCCAACTTTGTTTCAAGATCTAACACCTCACACTAATGATGATGCGTATGATGTTGATGTTGATGTTGATGAGAATGAGGTAAATGAGGTAATTGATGTTGACTATTTGGTGAAAACAAATTTTGATGTTGATGTTGTTGATGACCAAATGGTATTACGGGAGGAGGTTGAGGTGCACCTTGTAAAGAAGTATTTTGATTATTATTATTATTACTTCCTAATGAGAAATTACCAAAAGAAGGTTGTCGATTTGCTCCTGGTGTTTGATTGATAAATCCAGGTGGAGGTGGACCATTTATTGAAGAAGAAGTTGAATTTGATGATGGTTGTTGTTGTCTTTCACCTATAGTTGGCATTTGGCCCCATGATCCACCTCCTATGATAGATTCATTGGTATTAGTTGATCCAGCAGTCGGAGCTGAAGTACCCCAGATTGAAGGTGAGGAAGACCATCGACCACTTCCTGGAGCAGCAGCAACAGGAACATCCCATCCTCCATTCGATAAATTCCTCCTTTGTTGAGGTTGAACAATTTCATCATCTCCTCCTAACGCTGCAGAACCGAATACTTGTTCAGGCTGAGCAGGCGAAGAGCTTCTCAATGCGCTTGATCCAGATATACCAGATACGCTCTGATGGGGTAAACTACTCTGAGGTTGTTCTAGGAATGTACCGCTGTTTGAAGGTCGTCCAATGGGGCCGGGCGCACCGATCGTACCGATAGCTCCTATAGGTGAAGGTCTTGAGAAATCGTCCAGAGCTGATGATCCAGATACCGATAGACCTGATCCAATTGAACCTATCTCACCTGACACATGTCTAGAAGAAGGCAATGGGGTGGTGCCTATTGGCGCTGTTGATGGGGTAGCAGTGGAGAAAGGCTCATCAACCGATGGGATCCTAGTAGGCGGTTTGACAGGTGGGAAACCCATTCCAATCGGTGCTGTGCGGATGTTATGTTCGAACGGCGGCGAAGGTTCCGGTGCAAAGCCTCTAGCAGGTGGATTGGGCGAAATCGAAGGTCCAGGACCGTTGGTCTGTGGAGGTGAGAAAGCTGGAGATTGCGTCGAGAAACCTGGTGCACCTCTGAATCCAGCTGAATACGTTTGCGGCACCGGCATTCGTTGAAAGGATGGTACAGGTACGCCGACAGGAGGGATGGGTTGAGGATAATATGGCTGAGGCGTCTTTTGCGATCGTCCACCGACCGAAGAGGATCCAGCTGAAGGAGCAGAAGGGGGACGAGGAGCTTTGATCGGAGACGGTTGAGTGACAGGAGGTGTGGTCTGAGGTGTGTTTCCATTTCGAGGTGACTTGATAGAGTGCATACTGATAGGAAGAGAAGGCGTAGGTGCTGAAGCGATGGCAGATTGAGCAGCGGCCGCCCGTTTTTCAGCGGCGGCTCGTTCTTTATCGGCTTTTGCACGTTCTCGCTGTGCCGCAAGTGCTTTAGCTTGCTCAGCAGCGACGGCTTCCTTTTCTTTCCTCTCGATTTCATCCCTCTTAGCCTTCTCAGCACGGTCATGTTCGAGTTTCGCCAGTCGATCCTTTTCAGCTTTATCCTTAGCTTCTTTGGCGATTCTATCCTTTTCAGCTTTCTCAGCTTTCTCTTTGGCCAATCGTTCTTTCTCCGCTTTCTCTTTGGCGAATCGTTCTTCCCTATCTCGTTTCTCTTTTTCTTTTGCCTCCTTCTCACGTGCTTCACGTTCTTTCTTAGCCTTTTCATCACGTTCACGCTTCTTCTTAGCAGCTTCTTCTTCACGCTCTTTCTCCTCTTGTTGGCGTTTCTTCCTTTCAGCAGCTTGACGTTGAGCTTCTTCCTGAGCAGCTTTCTTGACTGCTTCACGTCGATTTCGCTCTTCCTCTTGTCTTCGCTGTCTTTCTCGCTCTTGTTCTTCTGCTCTTGCTTTAGCCGCTCGTTGTTCTTCAGCAATCGCAGCGTCACGAGCAGCCTTTTCCTCGTCTGCTTTTTGCTTTTGCATTCTAGTAGTGAGGAATACATTGATCAGCTCGACTCTGTAACGCGGCGACATAGACAACTCACTTCTTTTTGTCCTTCTTCTTCTGAGACTCCTTAGCTTTCTTCTCTTCCCTTGCACGTTTAGAGTCCTCCTCTTCTTCGAGTTCACGAAGTAATTGCTCCTCACGTTGCTTGGCGACTTTCTCACGATATGCTTGAAGCACTCGTTGTTCGAACATACGAGCAGCAAAAATTTGGAACATACGTTTGCCCTCTTCCATACGTTCGGCATCGGTCAGAGGCTCGCTGAACAGTACGTATTCTCGTCAGTCTATCATGTTCATCAAATGGTAGCGAGAAAGCTCACTCTTTCGATTCATCATCCTCATCGTCAGTCTCTTCTTGCATATCCCTTATATTTTGATCTTCTCTAACGGATCGTCGGATAGCAAGCTGTTCCATCATTTCCAAGAATTTGGACCCGTCGTTCTTCAACATGTCATCGGCAATTGTGAGTATACCTCCTGGTGCAAAGTCGGTAATTTGGAAGGTCGCGAGAAGGAAGAGAAAAGAGAACCGGTGAAAGCTCAGCGTAAGCCCTACATCATAGAGAAATAAACTGTATTTGTAGCTCACCTTTTATAGTTGCTAAGCTTGATCCGAAACTCAGGAAATCATCACCACCATCGGCCTGTTGTCGAGGAACGGGTGGTTTGGAATTCGGAGCAGGCGGACGTTGTTGATTATTCCTTGTAGGAGGGGGCGGTGGGTGTTGATGATTATGATGTTGATGATCATCCAAATCATCACCCACATCTGCTTCATCCGAGCCTAGCTCTTCGTCGTCCAATTCATCTTCATCTCCGTAATCATCCTCATCATCATATTCTTCACTATCCTCTCCATCTAAATCATCGTGATCATGGTCACCCATAGGGTCCGGCGCGCGATGGTCATAGCGGGTAATGACACCTGTTGAGTCTACTTCCACACTTCCAGGGAAAGGTCCAGCACCATTGGGAGGAGGTTTGATACCGTTCGCCGCTGCACGTTGTTCAGCAGCATACGATCGAAGCTCGTCATAGTATTGTTCGTACAGTTGATCGAGCTCCATCTCGATGTTGACCTTTTTCCGTCCACATACCGCACAACCACAAGAATGACGATGTTGCTCCTTCATCTTGCGTAACACAGCATCTTTCTCAATTCTCAGCAAGTCTCGACGCTCAGCCTCCGATAAGCCTAACCAGAACAGACGTATATTTTCTCGATCTTCTGCAGAGGATTGAGTCCATATCTTTGCCGGAGGCGCAGGCGCAGCAGGAGCTTTGCCCTTCGCTGTAGGTTTCGAGCTCGCGGAAGGATGTGAATGATTGTGACCCGAATGACTGTTGTGGGCTGGAGCGGCGCTTGCAGGAGCCTTTCCAGCTGCTCGAGCTGACCTGGCTGGAGGATTAGATGAAGGAGCATTGTTATTGCTCATCGGCTGTTTACCCGCTGCACGTGACGAAGGAGGTGGATGAGCGGGAGCAGGAGTAACAGGAGGTGGTGGAGGATTGAGAGCAGGTTGTTGATGATGTGGTTGTTGTTGTTGATGTTGTTGCATTTGTGGTTGAGGGGGTACAGGCTGCCGCGGAGGCGGTTGCTGTTGAGGTCTCATCGTCGTGGGAGGAGGAATTGGTGCTGCAGGGGTTTCCGATAGCTTTGAAGCAGCATTCTTCTTCTTTTTCTTTTTGTTCTTCTTTTTAGGTGCATCACCATTAGGAGCATGATAATCAGGCTCATCCACTTCGTAATCCTCCTCATCCTCGTATTCCTCATCTCTAGCATCTGGATGTCGTCGGAAACCCAATTCTTCCCCTATGCTAGGTTGATTGAATTGCCTTTGATTCCCACTCATTCCATTGACTCCCGTCACGCCGGACATCAAGTTGGATCCTATCCCTTGACCTAAACCCATACCTTGACTAGCAGCTTGGACTATCTGTTGAGCCATCTGATACATTGTTCTTTGACTCGAATTGTTACCCGGCGTATTCTGACTAATGGTTCCGGTGAAAGGAACTGCATCTCGAATGAATTGTCGAATATGCGGTGGAAGGGAAGACCAATAAGCATCATCTGCTCCAAATTCTGGATCTGCCATTCTCTTATACAGCTCGTTCGCAGCTGATATCAAATCGTCGTGAGTGATATTGAATGGTGCTGACAATCCAGCTAAGGCACCTCCGTTCTGTAAGGACAAGTTATAATCTATCGAATATGATCCAGCGAAATTATTCTGATGAGTATGATGATTTCCTACGTTTAAAGGGACATCAACTTCGTCGTCGTAATATCCGTTATTATCGTATTGAACATCAACAGGATAAGATCCCGGTGGAGCTGAAAAATTGAATAAACTTGGATCTAATGAATCTGGTGCTGAAGGTGGTAAAGGAGGTGCAACTGATGGAGGTTGATTTGTTGATATTGGTATTTCGCCGCTAAAGCTTCGAATACCTTCGACGGTTTGTCCTCCTACTACTGAAGCTGATCTTGCAGCTTTCTTTGCCCGTTTCTTAGCTGCCGACTTGGAAAGTCCCGTCGGAGGTACAGATTGTGGATTGGATGACATAGGGAGTGGGACTAGAAGGAAACAAAGAGGATAAGCATAAAATTTCATCCCAAAAGGAATGCTGTTTGACAAGCTCATGATCAATGTCCTCTGCATCTTCTACGAGAAATGTGCCCTCTATCTTGGAATCCATATTTGCTAGTCAGAACATAACTCACCTCAGGAGCGGCCCAGAGTCTTCCAATCGACCTCTTAGAATTTCGAGATCCAATGTACGCTTAGTTGTCGAAGTAAAAAGACGAATTTGGCTAAATCAAATCTTGGTCGAAAAAAAGACAAACAAGTCGACCAAGATGCGGGTAATCTGCTTGACAATAGGTTTGCTCCGTAAGTTGAGATTTATAAGATGAACAAATGTGAAAGGTAAGATTGTAAGGATGTTGAATTGTCATAAGATGATCATCTCCCTATGTAAAGTGTTCAAGGAGGAGGCAAATACAACCAACTAACTAGCGTGGCGCTTGTACGGTGAAGTAGAGAAAACGCCGCCATTTACCGACCAATGAGTGATTGTGGCATTCTTATTCGAGCCAGACCTCCACTTAATATGTTCACTTTCGTCCACTTCAAGAGAGATTTATTTGTTTACTTCTCATCTTAATTCGATATATACAACAACGAATAATGCGGGCAACACGAAGCAAGCTACAGTCTATAGCTAGTTCGATCAGACCGAGACTAAGCGATAATCAGCCTACTCCATATTCGTGGATCAACGATGCTATTCCAGGCTCCTCATCTGGTAAGTCACTTCTCACTTTATAGAATACACAGGTAAGCTGATTTAGTCTTATAGGCAAACTAGCTGGCAAGACAATAGCCATCAAGGAAAATATATCGTATCATGCTTCACCGACATCCTGCTCCTCTGCTCTGCTCAGAGGTGAGCTGAGTCTACGAATCCCAAGTACGATGGCGAAGCTGACAAACAAATATAGATTACAATCCCCCATATACCGCGACATGCGTTCAATCACTGCTTGCAGAAGGTGCTCATATAATAGGTCAGACAAAGATGGATGAATTTGGAATGGGGTAAGCTTCTTGTGGATTGAAGAGATGCAGAAGCACACGGCTTATATTCTTGCAGCTCACAGACCACTCACCTACCACCTCACTACACTCCCGTACACAATCCAGCCTCTCCACGACCTAGCGAGCCACCGCGATCAGCAGGTGGTAGTTCGGGTGGATCGGCAGCAGCTGTAGCTGAAGGAAGCTGCTGGGCGTGAGTCGGCTTGACGAAGAGTCTTCGAATCTTGCATGGATAGCTGATCCGACTTTGCGATAGGGCATTGGGAACGGATACGGGTGGATCAGTAAGATTACCTGCTAGTTATTGTGGAGTTGTAGGATTGAAACCCTCCTATGGAATGATATCAAGGTTAGTTTACTCATCGTATGACCCCGTCATTGACACAGCTGACTTTGACTTTTAGACGAGGCGTTGTGGCTTATGCCGATTCACTGGATTGTGTGGGTGTACTAGGTAGAGACGTACAGACTGTAGAAGATGTATTCGGCAAGTACAATATGAATGGCATGTACTGCGATGTGTTAACTGATTGTAAATCTTTAGATGTCGTGTCCAAGCCTGACAAAGGAGATATGACCTGCATTTCATCCAGTCACCGCACCAATGCTTCACGAATCCTGGAGGAACACCTACCGAAGAAAGGAATAGAAGGTCTACGTATAGGATTACCTAAAGAGATCACACAACGCACAGCTCCATCATTGCTGAATTACTTGAAGAAGGAAGGAGCTATAATTCAAGAAATTTCTTTACCTAGTATACGGCGTGCTTTACCTGCTTATTACGTTTTAGCTTCTGCAGAAGCATCTTCCAATCTCGCTAGATTCGGTGGCGGATGGTATGGGTCCAAAAACGATCAAGCCAGTGAAGGGACGACTGAGAGTGGCTTGGAAAAAAGGAAAAGAATTAGAACTGAAGGATTCGGTAAAGAAGTTAAAAAAAGATTATTAGCTGGAACTTGGGCTTTATCAGCTGAGTAAGCTTGCCTTGTCCCATACCACAGAAAAATAATTCGAATAATGCGAGGCTGATGATAATAATATTGAATGATTTTAGTGAATTCAATAATACGTACCTTAAAGCATTACAACTTCGTCATTTACTTCGTAAAGAATATCAATCTTTATTCAGAATACCTCATCCACTCTTCTTGAATGAAGAAAAAAATAATTCAAATGAAGGATTGGATATCATTCTACATCCTACTTCTATTCGAACTGCACCTCGACTTCAATGTTACGACGCAAATTCACAAAATGGAATAAAAGAATACGATCAAGATTTATTAACTGTTCCAGCTAGTTTAGCTGGATTACCATCTATTAGTGTTCCATATGAAAAAGGATCTGATGGATGGCCTTTGGGAATCAGTTTAACTAGTCAATGGGGTATGGAAGGTTTGATTTTCAAATTAGGCAAAGTAATAGAAGACTGGTCTAGAAATCGATAAATATATCGTATATTGAATTCAAAAGTCAGTACTCATAGAATGCGTGCATCAATCACCATCGGATATTATTATATATGCATTGTACTATTATATGATGAATCGAAATCATTGTAATTTCCTATTTTCTAATTTTTCACCTAATTTACTTCGTATTTCATCTAAAATTTTCCTACAAGCAATCTTTGATAATTCCAATGCGTCAGAAAACTAAAAGAACATCAAAGTATCAGCAAACTTCCGATCTAACTCGGACAAAGAAGATTACCAGCAAAAAAAAGGAGCAAAAGTAAAAACGTATAAATGAAGTCCAAATGAATTATTAAAAAAACCAAAACTTACTATTTCTTTTGTAAATTTTCCTTCACTTTCAACCCAAACCAATTCCATTTCTACTTGATCATTATTATTATCATCTTCTTCTCCTTCTATATCCATTTTATTTTTTAAATCTTGTTTAGAAATTGATTTTTTAACATTAACTTTAATATTTTTACCAAAAGACCAAGCGAATCCAAATCTACTTGAAGATTGATTTTCTTCTTGAATTGTAGGATCAATTATTAAACCTTTATTTATTAAATATGATATACTTATAGAAATAGGTAAATTTATCATTTTAATTGAACTATTATCTAAACATGCTAATGTAATTGAATTTATTGATGTAGAACGTATTGAAAATGGATAACTTGTATTAGGTGATTTATCATCTTCAAATTTTATTTTATTTCCAAATTGTGGCCATACATTTTTTTCGTTATTATCTGGTTCAATATCTATATATATATCTGGATTGTAATTTGAAGATGTAGATGAATTTAAAGTTGTAGAAGATGATGATAGTGATTGTACTATCAATTGAATTAAGGATCTAGGATATGAAGATAAAGACAGAACAGTTGGAAAGATTGATTCGAGAGTGGTTACTAGAGCTCTTGACGGTGTAGCTGATCAATCAATTGATATCAATTTCAATTGAAATTGATGAAAAGATGAGAGAAAACAAAACTCACCACCTACACCTTCTAATGGTCTATGAGAAATTTCTAAAGTAGCTCGAGTAGGTAATTCCTTATTTAATCGAACCTCAAGTGGTCCAGAACAACTCGCCAATGCAGCAGTTGATCCTATACGACAGTGTATTGAACAAAAATTAACTCTTCGATCTGTTATTTAATTTACTGTATATTTTGATTCTTATTCTGATTCGATGCACTCAGACTAATGAGTCAGAAATACACTCACCAAATCCGAATCTACCTGATCCATCGGCCCTATCTAATTCCCCAATCTCAATTTGTAATGGTCTATATTGATCATACCTTCTTCCATCATATCTTCTACTCGGTCCTGCATTTGACATTGTGAAAGAAAAGATTATCCTGTTTGTTTGGATACTATATGATACTTCATGAAGAGTCAATCAATGATATATACTGCTTCACTATCAATCTAGAAACACAAGCCAGAAATCAGAAATCTCAATGTAAGTTTACATCAAATTTAAATAATGTTCCCATATAAGATAGACTGACCTCTCGGAGACTCCGCAATTTTATTTGTTATACGTCATCTCGCAGATCAAATGTTGTTGCAATTCAAACCCAGTAGCTATAAATAAATGACAAGGGGCTATATACAACAGTATAATGTTGTCATGGAGCATACATTGACGAACTCATTCAAGTTCCAAGTCATTGTGAATAGTTTTCAGCTCTGTATATTAATCTGCCCATTGCTCCTTTAATCCAGAATCATCTGTCATCTCATTCAACAAACCATATAAAAACCCCCAATGTCGAACGCAGGAACAACCAATATTTTACCTGAAGAATATGGTAAACCATTAGAAGATTCATTAGATCATCTGGTTAGTAACTCTCGAGGTAAATTAGGAGGAGATAAAGATGTTCTTGCTCGTAAGTCGTTATTTATTTACCATACATTAGTTTGAAATTAAAGAAAATTGGCTGATATTCATTCACCAAAAAGCAAGCGAAGAAAGAAAACAAGGAGATGCTGTACATTCTCATGGAGAAAAATCAAGAGGATGGTTAACTAAATTCTTCCCTTCTGAAGAAACTTTAGATAAGGTATTTATATCCATTTATGTAGGGTGGATTGATATGCTAATGATAATGATCTAATATTGGAATAGCTCTTCAATATGGAACATATGGGTAATTTTGTAATTGATCGTTCAACTGGTAAAAAGATCTTCGAAACTATGCCTATATGTAAGCAGAAATTTCGACTCAATCAGGCCGTTAGATTTAGCTGAATGCCAATTTTAGATGTAAGAGTAGGAATGCATTTACTTTTCGTATCTGGCGTAAGTCATTTTGCGTACTATTGGAAATGTGACAAATATTCAATTCAGCGAAATTCTATAGTGTAGTTACATGTCAAATTCATCAGTTGAAAAATTATTGGAAAATCAGTCCATTAAACGTGAGCATCCGTACGCTTGCCACATCAAAAGAAATGCTGTTGTTGACGATAATTAAATTCGGATAGAGGGGAAAATTTACGATGAAACTGGGCCTGAGGTTAAAGAACATATTGAACAATTTATCAAGACTTACGATCTACCTTTGAATGAATTACTCGTTCAAGATCTCAATCAATACCCTGTAAGTGATCGCATGTCTTAAGACCGTACTGGAATTGTACAAGTGATTTGAGCTAAACATTCTTTCTGTGAATTAGACATTCAACTCGTTTTTTTCAAGAAGATTGGTTGCTACTGCTCGACCAATCACATCTCCCAACGATCCGAGTATAATCACTAGTCCAGCTGATTGTCGAATGACGGTATTCAATAGTATTGATCAAGCTAAGCAATTTTGGTGAATCATGAAAACATTATCCTTGATCTTGGTTGTATTGGAAAGACTGACATCTATCATTTTGCTTAATATAGGATCAAAGGCAAACAATTTACGATACCTAATCTTTTAACAGGTGGGGATGATACCGAGACTAGATTTAAGGATATTCAAGAAGATTTAACTTCCGCTATATCTATCGCTCGATTAGCTCCTCAAGATTATCATAGATTCCATTCGCCTGTTGAAGGTGTGATAGGGGATATCAAGGATATCCATGGTGAGTTGCAGGAGTCGACATAAAATCGACTGTTCTTTGCTCACCAACAGTGCATTTTCAGGTGAACTATATAGTCAGTATTAATCATCCTTAATATCCTATAAATATGCTAACGATTCGTGTGACAGCCGTTAATCCACAAGCGATCAACGAAGGTGAGTAGACGGGCTACTAGGAATAGCTGATTGTGTGCATTCGACTAATTAATTGATCTAGATCTCAACGTGTTTACCCTGAACAAACGTTCGGTCATGCTTATCCATGCGAATTTCGGTCCAGGCAAAGAAAGCGTACCTATAGCATTTGTAGCGATTGGAGGTGAGGTTTTTGGAATTTACTAAGATTCTGCTTTTTGGTGCAATAAGTGCTGATTTGTATTGATGGTTATATAGCAATGTTAGTGGGTTCTATAGGATGGTCAAAGAAACCTGGAGATAAAGTATTGAAAGGAGAAGAATTAGGTTGGTTCCAATATGGTGGAAGTACAACCATAACTGTTTTCCCATCCAAATCCGGTGTAATGTTTGATAATGATTTGATCAATAATTCGGAACATGGTATGGAAGCTTTAGTGAGAGTTGGTATGGAGATTGGGAAGGTGAATGTAAAAGTTTGACATGTTGATTGAGAGATGATGGTGCAGATATATATTTCATGCAGGTTGTTTAATAGAATATACAATACAACATGTTGATATACATAGAAGAGAGTAATGAGTCTGTTAAAAATTTTAATCAGCTTCGACTAAGATCGTACTTCAATGAAAAATGAATCGAACTCACATATATGACTGATAATAACAAAAGGGAATTATGCCTTTCCTTTTCCTTTACTTCCATCTTTACCCGCACCACTATTTCAATTTCAATTATGATTAGTATGATAGATCATAATCCTAAAATAAGAAGGGGATAATGAAAACTTACGCTTCTAAATCACCTATATTTCTCATTATTGTTAATTTACCTGCAGAAGCAGCATTAACCATTTGTTTTTCAATATTATTATTAATTGTACTTGATAATTTCTATATAACGAGGAATTGAAAGATAGTCAGCAATGATATTATCAGATTGAAATGTTCAATAATTTATTGGGAAGTTAAATTGATATGATTTGAACATAAAGAATATAATATCAAATCATGAATTGAACGTTGAAAGAACCATAATATCATGATCATTTGATATTATTTAATCCGAGATTATATATATATCAAATTATTTCCAAAGCGAATCTCAAGTATAATCAAAGACCAATATTTATTATCTTCGACTTCACTCACTTTTTTTTGACTCCTTTCTGCTATTCTAGCTTTATCTTTTGGTGCAATATCCCTTCTACCTGGTTTTGTTTTTCCACTATTTTTTTTTGAAGATCCTACTGATTTTCCTTTTGTTTTTATATTTTTTGAACTTCCTTGTGCCATTGTGAGTAATTTTTATTATTCTTACTTGTAATTTAGATTGATAAATTTAAATACAAGAGTTATAAATAATTCACGAGCATTATCATAAATATCTTTTCACAGAATCTTCAAAACCACGTGTCTACATAATCTAAATTAAATTAATGCAAATTTATTTCTCCTATATTTACGGAAAATTAAACCATTATAAACGAGAATTCAAGTTAGTAAGAGTAACGGTGTTATCCGCTAATATATGGTAGATCTGTATGTTATCGTGATTTTTTGTTGATTAGAAAAACTTTCTTCATCTACTCATTTCAATTTATATTCTTCAAATCATTTTCAATTATTTTTACATATATTTATTCAAATAGATCAAGAAGAAATTATTGAAAATGTCAGACGTAACTTATCTTAAGAATTTATTAGGTGTACATCCAAATTTTCCAAAAAAGGTGAGTAAAGTAATCTCCAAATAAATGAATAAATAAATAAAAAAAGCACGTTTTTTATTCAAAAATACCTGATAAAAACAATAATAATAATAATAATAATAATAATAATTCTTTTTTTAGGGAGTAACTTTTTTAGATATTTTTCCAATTTTAAGAAATCCAATTGCATTTGAAACTTTAATAACTCATTTAATTCATCATATTTTAACAAATAATGAAATTAAACCAGATGTAATTGTTGGATTAGATGCAAGAGGTTTTTTATTAGGTCCAATAATTTCAATGAGATTAGGTTGTTCTTTTGTACCTATTAGAAAAGGTGGTAAATTACCTGGATTAGTTGAAGTTGTAAAATATGAAAAAGAATATGGTATAGATGAATTTGAAATTCAATCTGATGCTATTAAACCAGGTCAAAATGTTATTGTAATTGAGTGAGTTTTTTTTTTTTAAAAAAAAAATGAATAATTTGTTATTTCCACATTAAATTATTAATTTTGATAATATAAATTAACTAATCATCTTATACTTTTTTTTTTTAGCGACCTCATCGCAACTGGTGGTTCAGCTCATGCTGCAGGTGAATTAATTAAAAAATCAGGTGGAAAAACTCTTGAATATGTATTTATAGTTGGTTTACCATTTTTAAAAGGACATGAAAAATTAGATGCTAAATCTTATTGGATTGTTGAAGCTGAGGATTAATTAGGTTAAGGTTGAATATTATTTCATTAAAGGCGTATAGAAGAATTTGAGAATTATTACTCATGCTCAATACCTTATACGCTTTATCGTTATTTTGTTTATTATAGATTTGTTAGATTCAATTAGATATAATAATATTCTGGAATGCAATTTACTATATACATGAATTATTAAATTGGTATTGTTAATATCGACATATGCGAGTAATTGTTTGATTATAATACAATGAATCATAGTTTCTAATATATACAACTTGAGTGATTGATTTGCTTGAACAATGATTATCATGATTGAGAAATTTTTATGCTTGAGTCTGATTTTATGAAATGTGCCATTCGAACCGTACCATGACAATACTTCCATAAAGGGGTTCCGACCTTTCCATGTCTTCCAAGGCGAAGATTTGGCGTAAACGATAATTGCTTGACCCACTACATTCCCGCCAAGGTATAATGCGTAGGCCAAAGATGTAAATTACTATTAAAATTTTCTTTAGGCGCTACCCTTTGATCGGTAGTTAACGAGGATTGTTGTTGATGAATTCCAACTTGTCGAGCTATATTGATCGAATGATCAGTAAGATTCATTGACATTCATCTGCTCGTTTACTCACAAAATCTATTATTCCTATCCTGAGCTCGATTTTCCCCCTCACCCTCTCCTTCAATCACTACTGCACTCGCAGTCCATTCTTCATCTGTACTAAGCATATCTCCAATACTACTTGAAACTTCTTCAGTTGAATCATCATCACTAAGTATTAAAGATCTCATAACGCCTTCCATTCCACTTTCTATATCTGCCATTGAAATTCCTTGAGTAGGTGTAATAGCATTTGACGGATTAACTTCTAAACCAATTTCAACATCTAAATTTAACCTATTTCCCCTGGAATTACCAATAATTTGACTTAATCTTCTTCTTTCCCTTCTTCTTCTTTGTCCATTTGTAATTGATGGTCCAATTACACCTCCATCTAAATTGTGATTAGGTAAAAGATCTAAATTCTCTAAGTCATTTCTACTTTGTTCAATAAGTTCATTAGCAACTTGTCTATCTTGTCTAATTCTTGTTCTTTCTGCAGTTGTCCTTCTTTGTGGAAATATAAATCTAGGTAAACTTTGTCTAGTTGGTGGATCAGTAGTTAAATCAATTACAAATACAGTATGAGCTTCTCCCCCCTCTTCATCATCATCATCTTCTTCTTCTTCTTCATCATTATCGTTGATATTGTTTGAATTTCTATTGATTCGATTCAAAGCTGAATTGTAATCATCTGTTCTTCTTCTTCTTGTTTGATCAACTGGAATACCATTTGAATTTCGATTATTTGTCCATTCATTTAATTCTAAATCTCGATTTTCCCTCTCACGATCTTGTTGAATCAATCTTACAGTTTCTTCCATTGGTGATTCTCTTTGTCTAATTCCCGGTGCAGGCGGATCAGGAGATTGTAAAAATTGTCTTAGAAAAGGCCATGTTCTTAATACGTCATTTTCGTCCCATTCTGTCGAATTATTATTTGTATTCGATCTTCTCGGACGCGTTGATGCGTTAGCATTTTCCCCCATTGAAGCTACAACTCTTCTGCCTCTAAAAGTCAACGCACTATCACTATCTCGTTCCCTGGGATTCGCATGATCACTTCTTCGCCTAGATACGGGGGGTGGAAGGGTTGGAAGAGGATTCGAAATTCCCTCCACTATACTTCGAGCCATATCCATCAAATTGGTATTACTTAGCCTTGGTCGGGTAGGTTGATTCAATGAATCGAATGTAGGAGTGATCTGGCGATCGGCATGAGCATTAGGAGAGGGTATTGCAGCGGGTGCAAAAGCATTATCAAGTGCAAGACCAAGAGGATCATCATTTACTGGTTGTTCATCTGGGCGTTCGGACAAATCCTGATTTGGTATATCTGAGCAAGTTTCTTCTAGAGATGGTCGAATAGTAGAAGCCGGTGAAACAGGATTTGACCTGACTATTTGCGGGGCAGGTTGTCTACCAACTTGTAAGATATTAGTAGGTGGTAAACCCCTTCTTCGACTTCTTGTACTCGGTATAATACCTCTCGAAGCTTGTGATGATCGATTCCTAGACATAGGCGCGGAGTGTATGATATCCGGAGTCCTAGGTATCGCTGGTAAGGCCGAACGAGTTGTTCGGGAATTTACACGACCAGTTTCTATTCTTGCTGCATCTTGTGCTATTCTGAGTCTATCCACTAATCCACTTTGATACTCCCTTGTTTCCCTAGCTCTATTCAATACCCCTCTTAACAGATCTCCTCCTCCTCCGGCAGATGCTCCACTCGCAGAAAGGTCATTGGCTTCAGTAGCTCTGCTACGCAGTTCTCGAGCAGTCTCACTTAATCTTCTTATTCGATTTTCTATATTTTCAGCTCTACTAATCCATAACGCATTGGAAGCTGGATCCGGATTACGGGCTTGCAAAGGTGTCGAAATTGAAGCTCTATCTAATAATGTACTAATCTCTTCAGTTGTTATTATTCTTGAAAGATCCATAATTGCGTTTTCCGCAGTTGGTGTTCTAGGCGTTGGTGAATTCGACGTAATGGGAAGGGTTGAAGGATTTGGACGATTCTCAAATGCATTTACTATATCTCTTGCTCTTTGTCTTGATCTAGTTGGATCTCTAACCTAAATGTTATTCTAATTTGAGCTTTCAATAAGATATGAGAATATGAATGGAATGACATACATTTCTTTGATTTGTAATTTCATTTCTCTGTGTTGATACTTCTCCTTCTAATGCTCTTTCTAATACTCCAGCTTGATCTCTTAATCTTTCAACTGCATTACCTAATTCTTCTACTCTTGAGCTCAGTGAATCTCTTAATTCTTCAAGTGATCTAAGAAGAGCTCTTGTATTTTCTTGAGCTGTAGCGTTGGATCTGACAACGTTAGACTCTGTATTAGTATTATTGGTATTGTTTTCTTCGTTGGAATTATTTAAATGAGGTGGCGATTCTCTTGGATTTGTAGAAGGAGGCATTATCGACCAAATGTTTTAATGTAAAATTCTTTTATGATCCACGACTCTTCAGAAGATAGGTTTTGATGTGTGTTTGTTGGGAATGCAACGACAGCGGCGACAATCAGAACAAAAGTCGCCGTACGACTCCTCAAACGCAAAAGATCTTTTGAGCTTTTCTTCCCGTATTGGTCCTTTGTTTTGTCCACAAATTCAATATGTCATATATGTCAATCTGACACCCACCCTTCCGTACTGGGCCGACAATTTGGTTATGATATTATGGAAAATGTATGATTACGATTATACCTTGATGTACTAATATCCTTAATTATCCACAATTATCAAAGCAAGAAGCACTATGCATGGTACGGCGGAGAATTCCGCTTAGATTATCCGGCTCACTTAACGGGATAATTACTCAGTAAACGTCATATCAGAACAGATCAACTCTGAATAATGTTGATACTAGATTTATGTTAAACGTCTTGATCTAATCTGTTATACGAGTCTTCAGGTCCTGCTCTGAACGAACGAAAAAGATAGACAGAATGATAGGCTCCTCTCCGACGTTGACATGGCTTAACGTTTTAATAGGATTTTTATTCATTCTTTTCGATTCATTACTTTCCTTAATTTTGGGTTTGGGAATAGGAGGATCATTAATAGTTGCCGCTGCAAGATGTATATTACAACTTAGTATAATGGGTTTAATACTTGATAAAGTATTTGCAAGTAACAATATATGGGGCGTATTTGGAATTGCTGGTAAGGATTTTAAATGTAAAAAACAAATAATAACTATTGTTGATTTTCTATTATTTTTATGGTAGTTCTATTAAACTTTTTAGGAGCTTTCGAAGCGACATATAATAAATCAAAAAGAAGATTTAACAATATGGTAAGTTTCCATTCTTTTTTTTTAACAAGAATCCCGTATCTTTTCATAAAAAATATTGGCTGAATTATATTATTGGCCCTATCAAGTTCCCACTAATTTTAGCTTCGATGTTAAGTGCAACCGTACCCATTTCTATATTAGGAACTAGATTTGCAATGGCACAAAATCCATTTTGGCAACCTGATCAATATGGTTAGCTTAATTTCCTTTTCATTTCATGGAATTTTTTCATGATTTATTCAAGAAAGAAAATTTGAAGAATTTCTCATGATAAGCTGATAATATAATGAAAATTTAGTTCCAGTATTAGGTATGATTCTTGGAAATGCAATTTCAGCTATTGGAATAGCATTAAATTCTGTTCATAAAGAATTTTCAGAAAATAAAGATAAAATTGAAACTTATTTAGCTTTTGGTGCAAGTAGATTTGAAGCTTGTAAACCTGTTGGAAAGGAAGCTTTAAAATTAGCTTTATTACCTACAGTTAATCAAATGAGGTAAGTTTAAATCGTAAATCAATCAATCTTTTAAATGATACTGAATTTTGTTTTTTCATATAGTGTTATTGGTCTTATTTCTATACCTGGTGATTTCATTCTGTAAATTGAGCACATTGAGCATATACTAAAGAAAGTGAAATAGGTATGATGACTGGTGCGATTGTTGGCGGTAAAAGTGTAGAACAAGCAGCAAAATTGCAGAGTGAGCTTTTACGAACCCTCTTAAATTGTCAGTTAACTAATTAAAGGTTGCCTATCTAAGTGATCATTATGTTCAGTAAGTTTGGAACGACCACTTCGGACAAACTTCATATGCTTATATGTTAACATGATTTGTAGTGATTTCCGCTTCATCCGCTCTTAGCGTTTTACTTGCTCTTTGCTTCTCCTTAACAACACTAGTCGATTCAAGATGCCGTATTAGACCAGATCGATTAGATAGTCGTAAGCCAATCTTTTACAGATATAGAGATGCAGCTGGTGAAAAGATATGGAAAGGTATAAAGAGTTTGAAGTTTTGGGGTAGGAAGGAAAGGGGTAGTGAGGAAGAGAGAAGGGGTTTATTGGAGAATCATCGTGATTAGACATATAAATCTCACAAATCAATTATTGACACGTGGCCAAACAAGTTTTAAGAACACAGCTTATAGAGTATAGCAATGGGTAAATGCCTAGATATATACAACATGCATGGAAATGCGGAGAGCCTTTTTGATCAACGATCACTTGAATGAGTTTTACGCCTTCTAGGTGGATATAAAACTCTTCCTACTAGATCTATAGGTAAATCAACAACTTCAGAACTTGCCTGTTCATCTATCATCTTCCAATAATATGGTTCTTCAACTTGTGAATCTGAAACCTCATTCACAGGTTGTCCAGAAGGTATACCTGAGTAAGAATCTATCAAAAATATCGCACGTCAATCAGTCAATTTCCGCTTAGATGAAAGAAGAAAGGATTGATTTACCTGTTATACAATCAATTGAATCCCAATTTGGTGTTCTATAAATAGTTAAAGCTGCGTAACTCCAATAAGTTAAAAGGAAAACCATAATTATCCAACAAGGTATGATTATAGCCCATTGTCTAAACAACCCAAATTCGTTAAGAATATTCATATTTAAGCGTAATTTTTTTTTTCATAAAAAAGGGGGAAAACTGACTTACCTATCAGGTAACCAATTTAACCATTTTATATCTTTTGGTGAAAATGACCAAATTATGTATAATCCAAATAATAAATATGTACCTAATATAGCAATACTTGAATATACATCTACAGCATTAGGTAAATCCGATTGAGGTTTTTCTGAATTTTCAAGAAATGTTGAAGATGAAATAGGAGGCCAAGGTGATATTGGACTTAAAGGAGAAATTGGGTCTATAGTTGGTGAAGGAGTTGATGAACGTTGTGGAGTTATAGGAGTAGATGTCATATTAGTCTGATCATTGTTGATTTCCTCTCCTCTCAAGAGTTCTCAGATTGCAAACTGCATAAAATGATAGATTAGATCAAAAGTAGTGTATTAATTAGCTTTAAAGTAAGTGATCGACGGCCTATGACAAAGCGGAGGTGACCGCTTTCGGGTTTAGTTATTGTTGTTCGCCAAGTATTATATGAATTGAACATGACACAGACCATGTCAAAATAAGGAATAGCGTTGATGTTATTCTAGAACAATTATTCTTGAGTATTGATATATTGGTAACAATCCAAGACTTGAGGTGATGTGTCTGGTCGGAACGCTGAGCGACTAAGTCAATGTCAATAGATTTGATGACGTATCACAATGAAATCACCTTCTTTATCATCTTCATCACGTTCTCCCAACCCACCTTTATCAGCAAGAGCACCTTCACCTAATCTTCCTAATCGTCCTTCAACATCATCAAATAGATCTTTTAAACGTTCAGAAGCAGATTTCGAAGCTGCTTTATTGGATCCTAAATCAACAATATTTTTATCCGCAAGTCCAAATAATTCACCTATAATTGAAAATGATGAAGTAAAATCGAAGAATTTAAAATCTTCTCCATTTTTAGGTATAGCGGTAGATTCAAATGCTCCTTTACCAATTGAAAAACACTCTTTTGAAGAAGATTTGAATAATTTGAAATATGATGATGAAAGTGGAAAAAAAGGATTAGGTATTTTAATGGAATCACCTTTAACACCAGATAAAAATGGATCAATAGGAATTATACCTCCAACACCATCTACAATTGGAAATAAAAATGGAAGACATAATAGAAGATCAAGTCAAATGACTACTGATAGTGGATATCAAAGTAGTAATTATAGTGATACGACAAATGGGACTCCAGGAAGAAGAAAAGTTAGTCAATCATTAGGTATAGATGGTGAGTTATATATCAAATTCCTTTCGGCAAGGCAGTCCGTTTTTCTTGTCCTTTGGTCTTAGATCTCATACGAGTGTATACACGACGAGAAAGGAGCGCTGATTCAATTCCCTTCTGCCCATTTCTTTCTTTAAACCTTGCATGAAAATCCGTGTATACCCCTTGCCTCATTGTATACCGATAAATCTCTGTGCTGCGTTCTTGAACTATCCTACAGCCGAATTGGGGGAGAAAACAATATCAAAATCTCATCAAATGCCTCCCAAAAGAAGATCAATATTTCGATCACCGGGAACTGCATCTTCGCCTGACCTTGCTACCTTAGTCAGAAAAGCAAAAGAGGCTAAATCCAGCCCGCAGCCCCCAATGGCAAATACAAGCAGAAATGATGCTGCCCAGAAGCAATATCAAGACCCACCTGCTTCAGCGGGACCTTCAACGACTACGATACCCATCAATTCAGGAAGACCAGGTACATCAGGCTCGATAAGGTATTCGAGTAATGACAATACTGGATCGCCAAATCACAGTCATGCCGAATCGTCTGCTACTGCAAGCGCGAGGAACAGGGAAAGGTCCAGAACGAATTCTAGAGTAGATGATGAGCACTTGGAGAGATATGGTAATATGCTCGGAGGGAACCAAATGGCGTCAATAGCTGAAGGGTCGGGGACGATAGGTAGTAGTGCAAGGAGTCGGCAGCAATCTGACGAAGGTTTCAAGGTGCGCCGTGTCTCTGTACATCATCGTGATCGACACTAACTGCTAAGTCCGTAGAGTATGAGAACTAAAGCTAGAGGGGTCTTTGGGAAAATGTTTGGCTCTTCAAAGGACCATCATTTGGTGAGTATCCAATTATGATTGCTCTCGTGATGGAGATCGGCTGACCTTGGAATAGCCTCCGATTACACCTCCATCGGCGACTTCATCTCGGTTCCCTGTCCAGAGCAGCTCACAGCCGCCAGTCCCACCAGTGCCTTCAGCCTACGCTTCTAATCGTCGCAAAGCACCTAGCCCTCCGGACGAATCAGTGGAAGTATTCAGGACCAATGACCATATGCGGTCCCAATCGACCCGTAGCGTTTCCGCATCGACTATCCCCGCTCGACAAGGTAGTCCCCACGCCGGATATGATGGGAGGACATCGGTCACTCCGACCGATCGAAGAGTTTCAGGTTACAGTGATCTCAGCGTCGACAAACCTTTACCGGCGGTCGTTGAACCGGAGAACGCACCACAACGCACGCCGAGCAATACCTTAAGAGTATCAGGCCATACTCGACAACCAGCCAGCACAGCCGAAGAAGATAGTCCACATTCCATGGAGTCTCCACTCAAACCGTCCGCTTCACCCGGTACTAGAGCGGTTCATACCTTCAAATCTGATATGGCGGGAATGCTAGAAGATATCGGTCAGACTGATCCTGCTAAAGAACTAGGTTTACCGCCTGATAGTATGCGCCGAGAGAGGAACAGGACAACATCGAACGAGACAGCTCGCCACGAAACATCACGAAGTAGGTACCCATCGGAATTAGGCACATCGCCATCAATGAGAGATCACAGTCATCATCATAAAACACATTTATCACCAGTACCAAATCAACGTACTTCTTCTTTGCCCTTCAGTTCTCCTCAGCTGGACCAGCCAATCCCCAAACGAACCACCTCTTCACCATCTCCCAACCCATCTCTGAATGGCGATTCAGCGTCAGGCCTACTGCCTAACCAAGCTGTCGTATCGAGAGCATCTAGTAAGTCATCAGGCAAGAAGTCAGATCATCAAGGATCACCATCACATCCGACGGTACCTTCGCCTAACAGATCACCATCCCTTTCTAGAGGTATTAAGAAACCTTTCGATGAATTAGCCTCAGTAACCGGGTCAGGGTCGCAACAAGGGTCCCCCTTGATGCCATCTTCGGTCAGATTAGTATCATCACCCAACGAACAAGAACAGGGAAAATTAGCTGCAGCTTTACCATTAGATCTCTTGCAAACTAGCGGATTGGAAAAGATGTCATCTTTCCGCAACATGTCTCCTTGGGGTAAACAACCCACTAGGATGATGAGTGCCCCGAATGCACATGACAATCCCCATCTAGGTTTGAATAGGGACGACCAAGTTGAAGTAGTAGATACTCCATCCGAAACTCCTAAAACGGCTCATGAAGAGGATGAAGAGGAGAAAGGAAGGAGATTAGCTTGTGAATTCCTTGAAGACGACTTCACCAACGTATCTGGCGAAAAGGTTGCTGAGTTTCTGGGTGGACCGTAAGTGAACTACCGTTATGTTTCATACAAGGAGGCTCACCGATCGAATCTTGTAGCCGTCCGATCAATTCAATCGCTCTGAAGTACTATATGCAGTACTTCGATATGAAAGGGCAAACTTTGGTGGACTCGTTCAGGTAAGACGACTTTTCATTCAGCTGAACCGAACGGTCGTGGCTGACACCGACACTCAGGGATCTATGCCAGAAGCTTCACCTCAAAGCTGAATCACAAGAGATCGACCGAATCATCGAAGCATTTTCAGCGAGGTACTTTGACTGTAACCCTTCAACTGTATACGGCACTCCCGGAGTGGTACATACAGTCACAGCGGCGATGCTGATGCTCAACACTGATCTACACATTGCCGAATTGAATAAACATATGTCAAGAACTGATTTCGTAAGAAATGCTATGAGGGCGATTCAAGAAAGTATGCCATCCGCTGAGCGAGAGAGGGATGGGGATTCAACTCCAGACCTCACAAGAGGTGATAGTAGTAGTATGAAAGCTGGATTTGGATCAAATGGCTCAATGGCACCTTCTTTCGTTAGTGTACGTGCTAAGCCTTCGATAACCGCCAACGCACCTCCAACACAAAGGAGTGCTTCTGCACCAGTCGTGACAATTCAGCATCAACATGGACCCATTCGGACGGAAAGTACAAGCTCGATAGGAACGAATGGCATTGCTGATGGAAAACGAGGAGGAAGTTCGACTACTGTTAGTTCATTCACTTATAACAAAGCTTGGGAAATGGAAGCAGAAAACGCTCTTAGAGAAATTTTTGCAAGTGTAAAAGCGGAAAGAATATTGTTACCCATATCTGGAACAGGTCAAGGAACAACGCAAAGTAGTAGACAGTCCATGATTTCAATTTCAAGTAATGGACCTTTTGATCGTGCTAGGAATGTACGAAGTCCTTCTGATAGAGTGAATGCTCTCAAACGAGGAAGTATAAGGGGAGTACAAGGTTTATTGAATAACCCTTATGGATCTCAATGGAGCGCTTCGGATGGAAGGTTATCGCCCACTCCGAGTTACGCCACGTCAATTAATGAGGTGAGTCGGTTTATTCATTAGGCTTTTTATCAACATGGGCGTGAACTAACGAGATTCTTCCTGCAGGGCCTGGGGTCTTTTGCACCTACTTTGGGTTTCGCATCGAACTTATCGCACACAGTCATTCGCGAACATGATGACGAAGTACGCAGTATGGACTCGAATACCAGTGTGGATACAGCAGAAGATATGGACGATGATGAACTTGCTTTACTTGGTGCACCGTGGGCAAAAGAAGGTTTATTATCAAGAAAATTGTATTGGGAATCAATAAACAAAAGAGCGAAAAAGAATGATTGGAAACAATTCTTTGTGGTCATTTCGAAAGGAGAGCTTTACATGTTTACATTTGGTGAGAAAGGATCGGGAAACATGGGATTCACTATGGGTGGAAGTGTTGGGGGAGGTAATTGGCTTGTAAGTGATTTCTGCTCTTGACCAGATAATTTTAGAATTGTACTGCACGAACATATCTGACTGAAAGTATGTCGACTAATATTTTTTCACATAGGAAAACGCCAACGCCAATGGTCAAATATCGTTAATGCATACGATGTCAGTGGCATTACCAAAACCAGGCTACAATGCAAATAGACCATATTGCTTTTCACTTGCTATTCCTACAGGAGAAACTTCATTTTTTCAAGCTGGTACCGAAGATTTAGTTCAAGAATGGGTTTCAACATGTAATTATTGGGCAGCTAGAAAATCTAGACAGCCATTAAAAGGTGGTGTATCAAATATGGAATATGGTTGGAATAGAGTTATAATTGATTCCAATGGAAATGATGAGAATGAAGATGATAAAATTAGTTTAAGATCTAATAAATCTAATTTATCAAGATTAAATATAAATTCTAGTACTGGAGGAACGTATGGAAGAAAATCAATTATAATGAATGGAAATGATAAGATTTTTATTAATGATTGGAAATCTCCTCCACCTGCTACAATGCCTTCTCCATTAGATGAAGAAAATCAACTTGAAGCTTTACAAAATTATATTAAAGATTTAGTTGAAGAATTGGAAAATCATAAAGCTATTGAAGAACCTATGAACAAACTTGTAAGTTGGTGGCAAATGGGATTTCATCCTATGATGATGATGATGATGATGATGCTGATGATGATTGGTTAATTGAATTGATATTTACAGTATACACCTGGATCTAAAAACTTTTTAAAAGCAAAAGAAAATTGGAAATCTAAATCACATTATATTCATACTGAAATTTTTAAATATGAAACTTATGTTGAAGCTTTAAGAAATGCAATTTCATTAAGAGTTAAAAAACAAGGTGAAAAGAAATTAGAAAAATCTTTAGCAAGAAGTATGACTTCTTTACATCGTCAAATCTCAAATAATCAGAATGGTAAGGAAGAAGAGGAAGAAGAATTCTAATGATTATTGAAATGAAATAAAACTCTATGTAGAGTTACAGGATAAATGACGAAAACGGAGTCATTATTGTGTAAGGTACCATCAGATGATGGTCATTTTGTGTAGTATATAATGGTTTGTACATTAGTTTTGTGTGCTTAACAAAAATGGAATAATGAAATACGCCCACATCGTATAAATCTCTCAAAGATCTGGGAAGTGAAGTCTGCTCCGATTTCGCTGCTACTTGATTATACAGATCTTGACAGCTCGACGACTCAGCCTGCGGTACCGTAGATGTAGAAGATGGAGATTATGGCACATTGATGAGTGTTGAGCTACAAGCCAGTTTTGCACATCGTGCGAAAGGTAAAACTGGGCCATAGCTTATGATGGCAAAACAGCGCTCCATCGTTATGACCAGCTTAAGTGAAGTCTTTCAATTTTGAGTAGGATCAGTGACGATTGTATGCATCATAAATTCGAGCTAAGATGCGTCGGCGTGAGCTTCATGTGGCACTATATTTGAGCTGAAAGCTGATCAAGTAGACTCTTCGTATTATCTCGAACAGCTTCGACTACCTAGTCGTGACATTGTCTACCAAGACCTGAGAGCAAGGCGGCTGTGTGTTGACGCCATGTTCTGCAAAAAGGAAAGAGGCGCTTAAATAAGGTTAAATTTCATGGGGAAATGATCTCTAGGACATATGTCCAAAACGCGATCTACGGAGATTTGACGTCCATCGTAGGTCGTAGGAATCCAAAAAATGAAGATAGGAATACTTCTTCTAGTAGTTCGTTGCATGCTGAAGCAAAGCAACGAAGCTCAATTGCCCAAGATTATAATAGTAGGTGAACGGAAAGGCTGATCTTGGGCAAAAAATGTGGAGGAATGCCGTAATACCTTGTTTTGTCGTGTGGGTTTTAAAGGGTTGGTTTCCCGCATGATTCTCGGATTAATCACAGTTAGTTATGATCAGCTTCCGAGAAGCTTTTAACTACCGAGAGTTCTGATATTTTCCATTATATCAAGTGAAACCTGAAAAGAATACTAGGTGGACATCCGTCTGTGGCTTAATATGATTCTTCTCTTCTAGGTATCTTGAGGAGTCAACGCCGGAGAGGCGCACGAAAGAGTCGGAGCTGCCGGACAGAATATTTGGTACGGGAAGGCGCAAGTTTTTGGCGTTCTATCATATCTGAACATCTCACTGCTCTCGAATAGCCATGCATGCGTAAGATCTTGAAACGATCAATCCAAAGAGGACTGCGATAATTTCGGATCGGATAACGGTCACGATTACAGAACGTTCCTTTAGGAACTGATCTACTGACTGCCTGATGAAATTTACGGATCTTTTAGTCTAAGGGGGATATAATTTAGTTTACCATAGTATCGTTCCTCCAGGGACGGAAATATGGAGTGGGAACTTAATAAGCTTTGTTTCCCTCTTTATTGCTCTTTGAGTCCTGCTCACACGGTATAAAGATT
Organism: Kwoniella pini CBS 10737; assembly: GCF_000512605.2. NCBI lineage: Eukaryota > Fungi > Basidiomycota > Tremellomycetes > Tremellales > Cryptococcaceae > Kwoniella > Kwoniella pini. The sequence continues at coordinate 377,076 of NC_091717.1, read as the reverse complement.
GATAGATACCCCGCAGTAGTGTACAAAATGTGATTCCGAGATTGACATGAGAGACTGGGGTCTTCATTTAAAGTGCTTACGACGAAACTTCTCCACAAGTTAGTGCAGGCTTTTCGATCGATGTCACCCCGAAGACTGGACATAGTTCGGATTAGTCTGATTACCTGATCTCGGCGTCTGACGTATCACAACCAGGACAAAGCTCAAAAGTTTGAACACAGCCCGCAGAACCCATATTTGCATTTCATGGAAAGATAGATGATTTGTATTTGACGGAAAGGTGATTTGTATTTTTGCATGCAGAATTGAAATAAGTGATTTGGTTATTTGTAGAAATGCGGAAGGGTATTTGTAGGAATTGAACAGCATGGCATAAACTTATGCAAGCTACGTGAACATATAACAGCATAAGTGAATCTGAATCTGCATGCGACAGCCCTCTTTGTCTCGGACCAAGATGTGAAATTCCCCGAAGAAGGAAAAGCCGGCTCTTTCACCCTTTTTCCATAGAAATTCTCGTAATTAACCCTACGCCTACTTGAAACCCGAAGTACTAAAGCACTTATGACGATCGTATTACGGAAATATTCTCTCATTTTAGTCTATTTTAACACGATGATGACTCCCTGCTTGTGTCCTGGAAAAACCCCCGAAATTGGTAAGGTAGGGTCAACGACGTTCTTTCTTCGAGTCAAAACACCCGAAACCATCTAACACTTACTTCTCAGCATAACGGTATATATAACATAAACAAGAATAAAACGCTATGTTTCGCGGATTACGGCAATAACAACAAAACTGCGGATTTTACAGTTTTAACATTCCTTATTGTACCTCCCTTTTTTCCCTATTACGACTGAGCCTAAATATTCATGACTTAAGATGTGATCTGATCACAATTTACCTCACTACTTATGAGATATAACCGAGAAAGCGAAAAAAGCCAAAGAAAGACGTAATAATAAGATTTATCGTCATTTTTTCCTTGTTATAAACGAGACAAACTGAAACGTAGGGTGATGATAGTCTTACAGAGTACGTCTGTTCTACTGTTTTATACTAAAAGACCTAACATGCTTCCGAGGTGTCGGATCAATATCACAATTTGGTAATGATTCCCATTCTGAGACAATCACTATTTTTTGCGAGAAAAATTATCCGTAAAAGACGTGAGAAAGACTACTTGCTGTATTTGTAAGATTTTGTCAAAAAATGATCTCATATGGGTTTTTTTGCATTGCTTTGTACGGATGACCGAACATAAGTCACCGCTCATAGTATGCATTCGATCACATAAGTGATAAACCAAAGAACAAAAGCGAATTGTAACGACATGAATGCATTTGTTCTCTTCTTTTTTAATCTCATCAGAATAATATCGTTTTACACAGCAACTATTTAATATTCATCATTGACTGAGACATCACCAGCACCATTACTATCATCAACAGTTCCATAGTACAGACCAGTCTGACAGATTAGGCTGACGATATATACAAGGAGAGGAAATTAAGTGAGTCTCCTCTTCCTTAATCAGGGTTCGGCGTCCGGCTCGGTATCGCGTGCCTCAAGTAGTTCAAGAGCTTTCATTCTGTAATTGTGTCCTCTATCCAACTATCAGCCCTCTCTTGGCTTAGTTGATCCCATCTTCAATCCTCTTCTTCAAACGATGTGTATGCATCGTCGCTCATTTACATCTTCAAGCAATATCGGTCAAATGATCATTTGCGTAGATGAGAAATAACGGGAAAGAGCGTCGAATCCTTTTCACGGCTTTGTCCGCTCATTCTTCAGTGGTTATGACGATATTACTTGATGGGAAATTATTTCAACTTTCTCATTCTTGGTTACTCATGGTTTAAAGGTTAAAACTTGTTTTTCCACACTTCTCGTTCCTCTTTCCTACTTTCGGCCATATTCTCATAGACCGTGACTCACACTTTGACATCTTTACCCCACATCGCGTATTAGCTCTCAACCATGATCATAACCACTTTATACACTTCCTCATTCATACCATGCGGAAGTTTCACTTTTTTCTTCTTCATGCAGGGTCGTTGACAAATCAGCTCAAATACAGCAAGAGGACTGTGCTTGATTGGGTTGTTCCGTCTTCACCCTATTGTTATCACACAGTTTGAATTTTTGCTCCAACCTCACACAACTGATACAATCAGGACTCTTTAACTATGCAACAAGTGTATTCATATTTCTGGCTTGGTTTGTGTGGCTGGAAGATGCGCCTGTTCTTATCATTCAAGCCCGCTCACGCATCGCCAAGCTAGCCATAATCCTTGTACTTTATTGATCAAACTTTCGAGCAATGTGTATGCTTATGACATGTTCTCTTCTTGTGAAATTGTGATAGCGATCCAAACGCTGATACTTAAATTTATCGTTTCAGAAGAAGTCAACTCAACCTGATTTAGTCCATCGTCACACATCAAGAACTATCAATCACCTTATCACGTTGGTAATTAGAATCAAGCTCAAGCTCAGTCGTTCAAAACCGCAAACCGAACTAACTTCATATACCACCTGAAATCCCGATTCAAAGATTTCCATAGAGCTCGATTGCGATCAGGGGATATCAGCGGGACTTAAGGGTTACATAGTAAGTCTGCTTTCGGTGTATTGGCTTATCGAAGTATCTCAAGCGGATATGTGACTATGTCTCGGAATCGGGTTTTAAAATTTATAGACTGGAGGTCAATTCTGGTTTCATCGAAGTGACTTTTCGTTACTGGTTCAGGTTCTACTGAATAGGATGAGATACCGGTGTCCCATCGGGTATTATCTCATTCAGTCAATCCAGTTTATTCCTTCACCATCAAATGGACCACTCGTCGTTTGATTAGTGAACATAGTTTCATCCTGTAACATTTTCAGTCCAATTTACAATTTATGTCCTTTGGAGGGAAATGCGGTAATCCGTGGCGCAATATACATCATGCTATTGCGTTGTGTGAAACCACAGAACCGGGCTAAAAAAGTTCAACTTGTTTTTACGCCCAAGCCAACTTTGTTTATCCCTTGCCTATTGATCCCTATCCATCCACACATGATACTGAATATGTTATCATCACCACCAAATCTTGCATAATTACGATTTCCGCTTGAATCGGTTCCTACCGGATGCCGATTTAACCTCTCTCCTACGTTGTTTGACCGGGATTGAATTTTCAATTGGGCATGATAATGAATGTGTGATCAATCATTATTTGTGGACGTGTTTACAAACTAGTCCAAGCAGGGCTGACGGTCAAAGCGAGTGGAATAGAAAGGACAAATTCGACTCTTAGATAAATTTGCTGATGATACATTTTATTCATAATTGTTCGCGCAGTCTTCGATATCCTGCCTACCTTTCGCACGACACTCGGACGAAATCAACAAAATCTGGACAATCAACTCGAACCTGCGTTATAGTTGCTTAGGTCGAGGTCATTGGAAGTCGATCGCCCCACTTTGCGCTTTCTAAGTAATAGCGTGAATCATACCTCGTGAGTATCTGTTTATTTTGGACTTGAAACGCTCCTTTGTCGCTCTTTGTCTTGCTCCCCTCCTTTGGACTCGATCGCTCTACCTGGATCTTGGGGGTTTAAGCCATGGTGGATCTTCCGAGTATTCTCCTGCGATTGCGGTCAATAGGGAAACAAGCTCAAAACGATAAAACAACCGATCATTGATCGGAATTAAGTCTTTTGTCCGATTAATTAGGACGAGGAACGTGAATGATTTTGATGTTAAAAGAGGTGGCGAAGGTACTGTGTGACCTCATTCCTGCCACGCCCGGATCATGTCCCGCCGTGTGGTCCACAAAATCATACAGAGACGAACAGGGGGAAAAGGGTACTCGAGACGATCAACATCTATTTCAGCCCCTTTCTCCATCACTCGGACTCAAATGTATTTCTTCGCCTGGTTTTCGACCGGCACAGAAGGGTCCGAATACCGATAATGCTTCGGTTTTTTCGCCTCTGCGTCTGTTTCAGTATTAAAGCACGATCAATAAAGTGAACTCTTACTTTATGATGGTGATGAGGCTACCTCCCTTTTTCATCATCAAATCCCTTTTGCGGTCTACCTTGCTCAATGAGCCATCGCTGTGATACGTCTAAAGGATTGCATATTCGCTGACACTTGCATTTTGCATGCTTCTTTCTTGCCACCACCTTCACCTACATCATCAAGTATTAAACTGGAATATCGCTAGACAAACCCTTCCTTTCTCATCTCCTATATATACTACGCTTGACCGGTATCTAAAAGACCCAAGGCTCGCTTACTCTCCTTAGTTGCCCCCGTCCTTGCTTTGTTTGTGAGTACAAGTTTCACCCTCATACTTTTCTTCTTGACATGTTCGAATCTACTTACACAACGAAGTATCAGTCGTCATTATCATGGATCAGAATCACGCACCCCCTTCTCCTTTACAGCAACATCGACATTCGTCCTCCCGTCATGCCAATCAAGGTTCAGCTTCTACACAAAGCTCCTCATCAATTGATAATAAGTTGAAAAACCCAGTTGGATTAGGTAGACAGGGAACTACGACCACATGTGCCAGTCCTACTTCCGCTCAGACCAATCTGACACAGTGGTCTGGGGCGCAAGAACCTTCTTCTTCGGCTACTTCTTTGCCCCAGACAACAACCTCGATGTCATGGTCTCAGGAATCTGAAGAAGCCGCAGTAGAAAGGTGGCGGGCGCAAAATCAATCCACATCATCTACTTTGACAACATCAACTTCATCTTGGGAACACAACACAAATACACAGCCTTTAGCATCTTCCAGTCGATGTCCCTCACCTCATCATATTTCCATCGAATTATCTGACACGACAATACAATCACACTCACCTCGTCCATATCCTACAGACGCACCTTCTTCGTCTCTTCTAACCTCTGAACCACTCAATCGTACTGCATCAGCTAATGCCTCTCCAACAATGCATACTCCCGAACCCTCTCCTCCTCGTCGTAAACGCCACCGAGCCTGTTCCCTTCCAACCGCCACGCCAATTTTCAAGAGAAGAAAGTCTCGACACGATACCCCTACTCCATCTGAAATATGGCAAAGAACATATGAAACCGGTCGAACATCCCCGACGAAGATACAAAGGCAAAAAGCGGCAGCGGCTGAACTAGGTAGAGTACTAAGAAGTAATCGCCAAATCAAAGCAGTAGCAACGACTCAAGAACAGCATTGTGTAGTCGCTTGTCGCCAACCAGCTATAAATGTTAGCTCTTTACGCACGCTGGATGCAACGGAGATACTGAAAAATCCACAACTCCGACATGACTTGTTGTTCGATAGTCTAGCCTTCAGGCCTGTTAATTTACCTTACGAAGTACCTTCAAAACCTGGCTATGCGGAGATTGTAACCGGTGGCAAGACTCCTGTGGTTGATCCCAGGGCATCAAGTTTCGTAGCCGACATGTACTGGGACAGTATAGCTGAGGAACTTTCGACTGGTTGTAGATGTGTACGTTGGAGCATGCCCAAAAATCAAACCAAATTGGTTGGTAGAATGGTCGAAAAACTTGAAAGAATACCCCAATGTCTATGTGGAAGATGGCGAAGGGATTTGACCGAGAACGAATGGTGGTCTCGTGCCGCTGTGTGGCCATCCAGATTACCTGAACTGATCAGAAGTGAGTCAAACACCACTGAGCCGCTTTGTACACTATACTGATAGGGGGTTTGTAGCTCTGCGAGAGATTCTGGTTTCGCTCATGGGATCAACTACACCTTGCCCCAATCATTTCGCTCACTCTTTCTCGAAGGAAGCCCTCGAGGCTCATGAAGCCGTTTGTCCAACTGTCACTCATGCTTTAGTCCCCGAGCTGTATGCCGCCCTCGATCCCGAATTTCTTACTATCCAAGCGAGACGAGGAGTCTTCGATCTTCATCTTTTCGAGAAACTTGGTGAGGCTATGAAAGTACACTGCGCACCCGTCAGGGATGAGGTGGTCGACGATATGGTACGAACTGCCTTGTCCGGAGATGTCGCTAAAGGGCTACGAAAATGCTTCGACTGTGCTGAAGTCATGAAGCTCGTGAGTTCACACGACCACATTGTATTTATTACTTAAGCTGACGTTGCTCTCCAGGATATCGCCAATCATCAAGTTCACGCTCTTCGACCGTACCTCTGGGACAACGCAAATCAACATGAGTACAGCGCCTTCCAATCGATCCTCGCTCACAACTCAACCACTCCTGAAAACTCAATCACAAGGCAGTGGATCAATTCTGCTTCGCGAAAAGTCCTCTTTGCTGCCGAACCCAGAATTCGACCACACCTGATCGGCAAGTGCGACTGCAAAAACAACAAGGAGCTGGTTATCCGTTCTTTAGCGACTGGATTTATTGAACTCGTTTTTGAGCAGTGGGACAGCGAGAAGAGTATTTGGCCACCCACCGTTACTAAACGAGTTATAGGATCGAACGGTATTCCAGTCTTGGATAGTATTCACAAATCTTCGATCAAAATTCCAGAATCGTTCAAGATGGATACTAGACGAATTAGAGATTTCCATTCTGAAGTAATTGACATTGCTATCTCCCATATGGTCTTATTAGCATTCCGTGATTTATTCAATCAACATAATGGAAAAGTTTCACCAGAAGTTTTACAGTCTGTTTTGAAAAAAGCTAGATCAGATATAGAATGGACTACAGATCAACTTTCAACAATTTCCAAAAAATCTGAAGAGTCTATAACAACCACTGAAGAACAAAAATTAAAATCCGATTTAGCTTTCATATTAGCTTTAAGGATCGTTAGACCTAATTCTGGATTAACCGATGAGATAAACAATTTACCAAATCAAGAAGAAATGAAAATCGTTTCTAAAATTGCATCTACTTTAACAACATATTTAAATGTTAATTTAACTCAAGATTCCAATTTATTGAAAGGGAATATGAAAAGATTGAAAATTTTCTTAATTGAAAAAATTTCAAATATATTATTAAGTTATAGATTAAATCCAACTTCAACTTTTTATGATCAAAAAGTTGATAAATGTTTAAAGAGATCTTATGAATTATCACCATCATCATCATCATCAAATAATAAAGATATTGAAATGTTTGATCAACAACAACAAGAAAAATTAGAAAATAAAACAAATTCTTCTTCGTCTTCTTCTAGAGAAATAAGAGAAAAATATGAAATTTTTTTAATTAAATCAAAAAATTCTGAAAATGAATTTATTAAATTAAATGGAATGGAAGGTATAATTGAACCTATTAAAGAATTATCAAATAGAATGATTAAAATTATTGCTTTTAATTTAAGTGTTTTTGGTGAAATTTATGCTGGACAAGGTATGATTATTGGATCTGGATAGAAGAAATCAATAATATCAAAATGAACAATTTTGATTTTCATTCAAAAAAATTAAATCGGCATCTGTATTTGGTGTTACATTAGTAATTAATCCATTTGGTCAGATTTTTTGTATACCTATTTATTTACCCTGTATATAATATTATACCATTTTTGTAGATCACAAATGAACATACGGATTTCTGTACTTCTTTCACCTTCATAATTGTATATACACTATGCATACCTGTGTCAAAGGCTTTCATATTCTCATATGGGTTATTTAGATACAAGGAGAAGAATGCAAAATTTATGTGCATTTTAATGATCGACCTCATGCAATCATTCTCAATTTGAATGCTTAAGGTCAAGGCTTATCACAATGTATATAAGCCTAATATGGCATTCATGGTATCTACCAGTATTTTTCGTAGGTCGAAGGAATCAAAAAGCGGGTTACATTTACATAAAGGTCATTAAAGGTCGAAAACGTTAAAATAAAAAATGCAGAATCCAGCGAATGCAATGGCAACACCAACACCAACACCAATTTTCTGCCAGAAGTTAAGGTGTCTAAGTAGGTCTAGGTTGACACTGCGGTAGCTTGTTGAGCTTTTGCAGAAGATTCTTTAAGTGCCAAAAGTTGTTTGGATCTGAATGATTCGTAGTGGATCTGAGCGGTAGTTTCGATAAGATCCTGCAAGTGAGTTCTTAAATGCATTTTTGATATTAGTAATATGACCTACGTACTTGACCTGAGAGAACCAAGAGGCGTGGTGATTCATGACTGTGGGGAAAATGGTAACTAACCTAGTAAGGAAATTCCTCAAGTAGATGAACTCGCAGTGTCTCTCATCTTCTACATTGATCACTCCCCATCTGTTCTTTCGACCCCTGACGGGTTTCCCGTCGATGATCACTGATCGCTCGGAGCCGACAACAGCGAAAGGTAGCATTTCCTAATACATCAAAAGGATCAATTACTTTCATCTATGATATCGAAACTTGATGATTACTGAGTGGGGTCTAGAAATCCGCAAGATTTGACCTAAGCAGCTATATAGGAATTGCACATACCTTGATCCTGTCATTTAGTTGTAATTCTTCTTCGTCCAACTCATCAGCATCAAATGGGAAAAGTCGTATTTGGTTGTATTGAAGTTCTGCCATTACCTGACATACCTTGTCAGCTGTCATTCCATCAGTCCTGCAAAACACAGCTAACCCTTTGCTTGAAGATAGCTCTTTCTTCCAAAGTCAGAGAATCGGATTTAGCAATGACCGGAACTACGTTGACTACTTCCGCTAACTTCCTCAAGACAGCAATATCAATCTATGAGGGTTCTGAAATCAGCATTGTTTCCGTGGGCACATACCTAAGGTAGGCGGGTATAGCCATAGGAAAATTTGGAAGAGACGTACAGGTTTCAAAGTATGTCCGGTTGGGTTGATGAAGAATAGACAACAATGGATTCTAGTATCTGGGATATGTCTATCTCGCATAGCTGTTAATTCCTTTCGCAAGTAAGCTGAATGTTGATCTTTAATCTGCATCGGGTTTTTAGTTCATCAGCTTGTATCTACTAAAGGAGTGTCAAGAAGCTGAACCACAGAAACACGCACGTATTTAACGATTGGATCCCAGCATCCTTCGTTATTTACATTATCACCGTAACCAGGTGTATCGATGATATTGAGCTTTAGCCTTACTCCATTCTCAACGATGACTGTCGCCCATTTCAATCGTCAGCTGATTTTGAGGGTATCTCGCACGTCAATTATATGAAAGACAGACATACCATGGGACAAAGCGTGTATCTCGGTGGTTTGTCTAGGTTGTATATCAGGTTCAATCCTCCCCTTTGAATCGATAAGATGAGATGCAAAGAGAGTGTTGATTAATGTCGATTTTCCCAGTCCAGTTTGTCCTATCATAAGCCATGTCAGCAAAGGAGGGATCCGAGCGAAGAAACAATTTGATTCACCAACTACCATGACATTGAACTGGAAACCTCTCTTTAGCAGCTTATGCTCAATCTGGCGGGTGATAGCTACGTGCAATATATGATATTCGATTAGCGATGGCGTGAGTCACTGAATAGGTGAGAGATGTCTCGTCTCAGAGGCGATTTGACTTACAGTCAAAACCGACATAAGAAGCAGCCGATATCTCCTCAGGTTGAGAGGACACCATGGAGGTAGCCATTGTGATTGTATGGAAGGGTGAGCTAGTACCGGGTGGAAGGAAAGCTAGACGCTATGGCGTCAGGAGTTGGTGAGTGTGGAATGATAGAGAGGATACAACAAGGATGAAGGTGTGAAGTGACTATTGAATAGGAATGTAGTTATACAAAGGTAGAGATTATCAGCACAGACGCTCGAACTGTTCAACGTTGAAGTGAAACACCAAACCACGCGACAGACAAGGGAGGGGCACCATATATATGAATAACGAGATAAAATTGGGATAAATAAAGAAAAAAACAAGCTGAATAAATTGCAATGACCATATGTGTTCCACGTTGATGAGTGGCGATATCCGCGTCATCTGATGGTTGATTTTCAGACACAAACAAACAAAATCAAATATATGAAACCAAAACATCTTCTCTCCCTGGAGTATACATACTACACTGATTGTCTCGACTTCCATCTTGCAAACTCGGCGTCACATATCGAGCAACACTCATCCATTCACCACCTAAGACCTCGACAAATTGAGGCAAGATGGCAGCACCACCACAAGATGTATACCTTGCTGAAGGGTTCGACCCAAACACATTAAGAGTGAGCTGGATTTTGCTTTGATTTGCGCATGAATGGATGCTGATTGGATCTGAATAAATCAAAGGTCCCGCAACTCCGGTAAGATCAAATCGTATACGCATACACCGCTTTGTCACTGATACTCTCCTCAGATCAATATTGCTTGAACACGGACATGGGATAACCTCAACAGCCAAAAAAGCAGAGTTAGTAGAAGCCTTTGAACGATATGTTCTGCCTCAAGCATCGGTAAGCTTGTCCTCCCACTATGTTTGGTTTAGTATACCGGTAGCTTACTGCTTCTGATGCTATTCTATAGGCATTACGGACCAAGGCAGGCAAGGTCAAGCCATCAGGAAAAGGGATTATCACAGTTTCAGAGAATGGAGACGAAGCTCCAGCTGTACCAGCCAAAAGACCAAGAGCGAGGTCTAGAAAAACAACAACGCAAGAGCCTGAGGTAGAAATAGTAGTAACTGAAGAGATCGTAGAAATCGAACCTCCTGCTAAGAAACCCAGAGCAAGTAGGGCTAGGAAGTCGGTATCAATTGAACCAGAAAAGAAAGCTACTAAGGGCAGGGCGAGAAAGTCTGCAGCAGATGTAGCAGGCAAAATCGAAGAAGTGGATGCTGGAGTCGAAGCTGAAGTTGAGGACGAAGATACACCTGTAAGTCGATTCGCATTTAGATGCTCGATATATTTTCCCGATTGTTGATGACACATATAGGCACCATCCTCGACTAGAGGAACAAGAGGGCGTGCTTCACTTGCACCTTCAACACCCTCCCTGATTACTCCAGCAAGTGACAGACGACGATCCGCCATCGGATCATCGTCTTCTGCCACCACTGAACTTCGCACACCATCAGTCGGTCCTGAGATTGTCAAGCCTCCTAGAAGTGCACGAAAAAGTGAACCAGTAAAGCCGCTCGATCATTTGGCCGAAGAAAGTGAAAAAGAAGAATCACCAAAAAAGCCTATCAAACCTAAAACACCTAGAAAGTCAGCTGTAGCTGAGGAATCCGGCTTTTCCGATTTCAATCCCTTTCAAAGTGGTAGTGAAGCTGCCGCTGACGCCGAAAGAAGGCGTAGGAGAAAGGTAAGCTGTCTCCAATACAAATACCCTGGCCCAGCTGACAATAATACCAATCCTAGTCGTCGCTGGGGCTTGAAGGTATGAGGAAGCCGACACAGCCTCGATTTTCCGAACCAGCTCCCTCGGCCTCTACGCCGACTACACCGGGCCTGAGGAGAGTTGGTCCGAGTCGAGAACACCTGCGAACACCTCCTTCGGACGTCAAAGCAGCTATGAAGCGTGAACTCGACGCTGCTGTAGAATACAATCAAGCGGTAGAGGAGAAGTTGAACCAAATCACTACCAGGGATTCAGAAGAGCCTCCTCGCGTCACAGTTGAGTCTCATGTCGTACCAGTTGAAACGAACTCGTTGGTCAGAAGAGTGGAGAGTCAGATTGCCCAGGTCCCCGCACCGAGAACCACGATCCCTCTCTCTGTATTATTCCTCTTACTGTTGTCATTACTGGCGAATTTAAAGAATCAATCATCTTCTCTCGGTTACTGCGATTCAGCGTCAAACACCAACGACGTGATATTGTATCGACAAAGCGCTTATGAAAATGCACAAGCTTGCATAGCACGAAAAGCATCATTGGAACTAGATGATCACGAAGCGGCAAAAGCTGTCCAATGTGATGTGTCGGATCTTCCTCTGGTACCCTTCCTACCTCGTCCGACTGGATGTACGCCTTGTCCGCCTCATGCGGAATGCACAGACGGACACATTGTTTCGTGTATACCGGAATACATTCTCTCACCGCACCCCTTAGGATTCTTGGGATCGGTAGTGGATGGATTGCCCGGAATCGGACCTCGAGCATTCCCCCCTAGTTGTAAGCCAGATACGGCAAAGAAGAGAATGATAGGTGGTTTAGCGAAAGAAATGGAGAAAGAACTGAGCAAAGGAAGAGGATTGTTGGTGTGCAACGGATTAGGCAAAGATGATGGTAAAAAGGGTGAAGGTGAGAGATACGGCGTTGAAGAGAATGCATTGAGGGAAAGATTCTTAGCTAGAAGAGACGTAAGTCTTTTGTCAAATCCTCTTGCCCAAGTGAGATATGAGTTAGCTGAGACAAGATGTAAACAGCCGAAATTTAGTAAAGAACAATTTGACGAGATTTTCGAGTCGGCGCTGAAGGATCTGGTGGAACATGATGATGTTATTGAGTCGATTGATATCCAGTGAGTTGACCCAGAATGATTATGGCAGGCGACCTTGAGCGAGATGACAGGTCCATCCGCTCTCCCCAAGGACCTTTGGACAATCACCTAACTCATATAAGAGTTCCAAACTGATCAATCGTCCTATCGCAGTGGCAAGTCGTGGTATGCTTCGTCAAGGACTGATTTGACTCTCGGATGCCGTGCCAAATTGGAAGCAAAAGATCTGTTAGATAGATGGAAATCCCAGATCGGTGGTTAGTAGTGATGACTTCGCACACGAATGACGACGAGTGCCACTAGCTGACTCCAACATAATCTCATAGGGACTGCCGCTGTCATTACGATCATAATGGCTTTACAATCTGAAGTGAAAAAGCGAAGAGCGGAGAAATACCGAGCGGAAGAATTAGCCCAAGTCGCTTTGAAAAGATTGCAAGATCAGGTATGTCCGCTAGCGATGAAAACATGACTGTATGCGATTGAGCTCATACTTGTGATAGGAACAATCGCATTATGTTGACCCATCTTTGACACCTAACCCATTCATTCCTCCGGATCAATTGCGTGATTTGGTGATGCCTCCTAAAGGTTCGACAGCTTCGCGATCTCGATTGTGGGCAAAGGTACAAGATCTAGTGGAACATAACGCGAATATAGCTGTAAGAGAACGAGAAGTTAAAGGAGAGTTGTGGAAAACTTGGGAATGGACTGGGACAGGGGCTGTAGGTGAAAGACACGTCACGTGGGAGCAATGATTTAGACGTTGGTTGATATATATCTTGTACTTTTGGTCTGTGATTCTTGGGATTTTTACTTTCACTAGTCTTGAGGGAGATGAGTGTCATGCAGTTGTTTTCTCTCAAACGATCAAATGGTCAACTTGAAACGAATTACGATTGGGAAATGGTAAGAAGAAATGAAATAGAATTAATGTATAAATGGACGACCTCCACTTTCGAGTAATTGATCGTTAAACCTGACGCAACTTCACCCTACTCCTGTCAACAATGAATCCATCATTCCCGCTTTCTTCTCTTCTCTGCTCTTGATTCGGATATATACTTGATAGATACTTTGCAAGTATCTTTAGCGAACCATCAAGACGTCATCTACACTACTTGCGATTATTCTTTTCGTGTCCGCTCTCGTTTATCTACTCGTTAAGCGGGGAAATACCAACAAACAAGAAGAAGGGACAGCAGATAAGATGGTTAGTCTACCTTCGGTATCATATGAGAATCAGATGGAAGAGTAGCTGATCGTATTTTCTTGACATGCTCTATCTGTTTCTTTTGTATCCACGCTTCTGTTCGGGTCTATGTTGGTCTACACGGAAATAGCCTTTACCAGGATCAAGTTCTCGAGAGAAGGGAGTCATAGCTGATTTCAGATCAATCACTGGAGCTAAGTGAGTTGACCGTATATTGAAATTCATTAAATTTTTGGGCATGACGAGATCCGTGATTTGTTCGGTATGAAAATCTCGAGGGGTTTTTCATTTGATATGGTATTGGCATTTGGCATGGATAGTCGAAAGATCAACGAACTAATGAGCCGTCTTGCAAAACGTAGTGAAAAAGACGCAACTAAATTTGTCAAGAAATACAAAAACTTAGAAGCTGTGAGTTTTTCTTGTCTTCACTGTGTTTTTCAATGCAAATAAATGATTAAATCTGTGAATGTTGACTTCCCTTTTTGATCTGGATCAATAGGCCCTTGATAATTATTATAACGATCCTGCTTCTATTAATGCAGGAACATCAACATCTAATAAAGCACAAGAAAAGAAATTAGCTCAAATATGGGAAGAACATAAAGGTGAATTCATGTAATGAATATACCATACAGATAAAGGGATACTAACTAGTTATACTACGTAAAAATAGATTCATCAGATCCTAAGTTGATAAAGATTGATGGTACGATGGCGCTATGTGAAGAATTAGGTATAGATCCTGAAAGTGTAAGTTTCGCTAATTACATTAATTATTTTAGAACTCTCCATTAACCAACAAAAGATTGGTTGACTGATTGTTTTTGTTGACATCCTGACAGGACTCTGTTCTATTCTGCTTAGCAACTGATTTAGGATCAAAAGTTACTGGAGAATGGGAGAAAGAACCTTTTGTTAGTGGTATAGCATCTTATCCCGGAAAGTAAGTCGATCATTTCTTGTCGTCTCTTTTAAAAAGTGATTTGTTTTTACCTGTTACTGATTCTCCAAGCTGTTAAAATAGTATCGATTCTCTAGCTTCACTTAAATCTTACCTACCTACACTTCGTAAAAAACTTAATACAGATCCAGCATATTTCAAAAAAGTTTATATGCACGTTTTTACTTTAGCAAAAGGACAAGATTTCGGTGCAAGAACATTACAACTTGAAATGGGTTAGTGTTTTTTTCTTCTTTTTTCTCCTTGTCTTGTCTAATTTTTCGAAAAACAAAAAGAAAATGACTTTTGACATTTTTTTTTTTCAATTAATTTTTAGCTATAGGATTATGGACAATGTTTATACCTCCTGCACTTTCTTCTTGTCCTTCATCACTTTGTAAAATAACAAATAATTCAATTCAACAACAACAACAACAACCTGAATTTACTAAAAATGAATTTGATCTTTGGATTGAATTTATTAATAAAAAAGGTAAATCAATAAGTAAAGATACTTGGAGTCTTTTAATTGATTTTATTAAAAGTATTGATAAAGATTTTAAAGAATATGATGATGAAGGTGAATTTTTAATTCTCGTTAATTCTCATATTCTTCGATAATTTGATTTTTTTGGGATATACTGATGTGTTTGTTTTTTTTTAAAAAAAAAAAATTAGGTGCATGGCCTTCAACAATTGATGATTTTGTAGATTTTGTACGTACTAAACGAAATATCAAATAAAGTGATATTCACTTGCAAAAGTATACATCTCGATTTAGTAGAATCAATTGATCGAATCCAAGATTGATCGATTAAATACTAATTTCCATTTATATTTGATCTATTCTATGTATTTTAATTATTTTCCAATCTATTTCTTCTTTTTACATCTTATTTAGATTCAAAGAAGTACATAATACATACACATGATTCATGACATATTGTATGATAGTCCGGAATAACTTAAATATTCTTAAAGTCATAAAACAATTGTAAGGCAGCTATGAATGAATGCGCGGTACCATAATTTGTCAGTACACAGAATCGTATCATTGAGCTTTCAACATTTGGCATTTGGCATTCGGCATTCACATGATTTTCAAGATTACAAAATATGATTGACTTTCCCTTTAGTTGAGACTGGTCGCATCATTTACTTTTTAATCGCTTTGCAGCTTCTCCTAAAGCATCCATAGCATCTTTCGCACTATTATCATTTCTCTCATCAAATTCACCAGATACTAATTCCCACCCAGTATTAGTTGACATCATGCTCATACTTCCGCGTCGACTAGATCCAGTATTGATCGTAGATTGAAAATCAGAGCTTCCATCCACTTGATGATGTATTGATTCTCCGACATCTTTGGTTGAATCTGCTGGATTTCGACTTTCATTATTATTTTCCATTTCATTCCATACTTTATCCCGTTCATCATAAATTTCATTAACTGGAGTTAATTTATAAGCTTTACTAACTATTGCTTCTCTTAATTCATTTAAACTTTGAGCAGAAGTTGAAGTTCTTGAAGATAAAATTGATAATGCTATTGAAGCTCTTTCTTCTGAATCAGCTTTATCTAATCCATTCAAAATATCATCATCATCTTCTCCAATTGATTTATATATTTCAGAATTAAAAGTAGAATAAGACGATTGAGGTTTAAGTGATAATGTTTTTGGAGTTGTTTGATTTTTTTGTGAAAGAGGGATTAAATGGAGTGAATCTAGAGTAGTTGGGCGTGAATCAATTGCAGATGAAGGTAATGATAAATCAGGATTGGATTGAAATGTTCTTATTCCAGGTCTTGAACAGTGTTGAGGTGAGTCGATTTTCAGCAAAGTCGGGTTTAATTTGTCAAAATTATTGTCCTTACTCAGTGTTTGATGATCATTACCCTCATCGCTATAGGCTTCATCCAGCTCGATCACTCTGGGACTTATACTATCCTCCATCGACATGGATGGAGTGATGATCTCGCTCCCGACGGAGGATTTTGATTTCGACATGGAGAAATCATAGTGCACCCCAAAGGATTCAGATGATTTCCTAGGTTCGTGCTCGTCTTCCGACAATGGTATGAAAGGAGAAGAAATTTGGTACGTGACCTGAGAAGCAGATGGTGATCTACGTGAACGTGCAGGTGGGGGCGGTGATTTTGGCAAATCTTCGATTGAAGGTCGTTTCGAAGGTGTCTTGTACCCTGACAGAGTGGGTTTGTCTAGCCATTTGTTGTTTCTGGTGGAACATGAGGGAGATTCAGGCGGGACAGGTATTCTATCGTCTTTGAGACGTTCATCAGGTGGAGTTGAGGACGGGTATGACGCTTTTGTCAGTGTTTGATCGAGAATGCTTTTTCCCCATTCTCCCTCATCTTCTTCTCCTAGACCGAATGTGGATTCCCTGAACGTTTGAATCTGTCTCGAGAATCTCTTCTTGTTCCTACTGCGAGGCAGGAGATAGCTCTCGCTGTCTTCCGTTATAGAGACCGCGCTCGTTGCTGGGACAGGTGGCTGATCTTGGGAAAGTGGAGTTATGTGTCCTGTATCAGATGAACCAGCAGCCGAAACAGGGAAACTGTCAATTTTGCGTCTTCCAGCTCGACTAATCACAACGACTTCAGGCTCCATCTCGCTTTCTAGACTTAAATGTCTTGCAGCTAATTCTAGTTGATGAGGCTGATCATGCCTTCTGGTCGGTGTCGTCATCGGCGTGGTTGACGGTGAGTTTTCAAAGCTGAACTTCTTCAATAGAGCACTATGAGATAGCTCAGATGAAGGACCTAGAGGTGACTCTTGCCTGAATGGCGCATCTAGGAAGCGCGAAGGAGGCGCGGAAAGGGGGGCTTGGTACAGCCTACTTGAACCTCGTATAGGTAATGTGGAATTCGCATTTTCATGCTGTTTCTTCCTCGCTGCTGAAATGAGCAATAAATCGGACTCGGTTAGTCCTTGAGCTTTGAGAGAGAGAAGCCATCGTTCGGGCAAGTCTGAGAGATCTGGAGAGACGTGTAAGTCATGCTGATCACGAATATGAGCGATGTTCACAGTACGAGAAACAAAATCACGCACACCAACGTTAAAAGGTCTTCCGATCCCTTTATCTCCCTCATCAACCTCCTCTCCTATCCGCTTAACTTTTTCCCAACTGTCATCCCAGCCTGTTGTCTTCCTTCGACCCCTTTTCCAAGTACTTGTACTGAATTTACGAGGTGACTGATTGTTCGTTGAAAGGCCGATGTTCCCCTCAGTATTCCGCCTGATCACACTTCCAACGCGGTTCAACCCCTTGCCTATTCCAGATAGCAATTGACCCGAAGATCCCTTCCTTTTCAACAAACTACCAGAAGCTTGCGAAGGTTCCGACGAACTGGATGGTCCATCGTATGATTTGATATAAAATTTTTGCGAATTAATCGAATCCGCAGATATGGAAGATTTACCAAATCCTACCTTCTGCTTGGGAGTAACGGAACACGTTGGATTGGGCTTGGGAGGTATAATTCCCGAAGGACTACCTTGTGTAGTCAACGTCGTTGTACTTCGATTCAGGATTGTTGAACGGGAATAATTACCGTTTGTATATGGGAACGGATATGCTGAAGATGAAGCCAAAGGAGTAGAAGGGGATAAGGATATTACTGATGGAGATGAGGGTATACGTGTAGGAGCAATAGGTGATTGACGTAAGGGGACGAAAGGTGGTGCAGGAGATTTGTACAATTTCCTATAACAAGCAGAGAACGTGTCAATACCCCAGAGCCAGGTATAATTACATTGACTTGATTGCACTCACATGTTGTGATCATTTCTGGTTTCTATATCATCTTTGGTTAATCCTGAAAAATCGATTCCTAACCCACCAGCGGGAAGTGCAGGTAAAGCTTTATCGCTGGACATTGAACGTTTCGTTGGTGGTCTTGACATCATAGATTGTTTCGGTTATCTTCGATATTTCGAACGTGGAGTAGTAAGGTGTTATCTCTTTGAATTGTCGAGTGTGGATGAGTCTGTCTCGTAAACGAAGACGGTATTCGTTGACTCAGCGAGTGTCAATGGGTTTCTTGTGGTCTATCGATCCAGTCAAGTTGCCTAAAGTACCTTTAAATTTCTCAATTGATAATTGAGATTGAATGATAAGAATGGGAATAGTGAGATTGTGTTATCCTCTTCTCCCTTTCAAAATAGTGGTTTGTCAGTCTCAAGTCACAGTCAGTAAGCAAGTATCCTTTACCCTGCGCACAGACGCACAGCATAACAACCTATCAATACACAATCACTTCGATCACACACACACGCAATAACATCCCACATCATAGCACATCCCCTCCAACGTGTGATCTTTCACAATCAAGCTATCATCTCCACTTTACGGACCATGACAAGTTGATTTTGCACCAATTGAACAAATAGCATCGAGAATGTCAACATAGCTCTTTAACCGACTGCGAGGAGTGATGAGAAACCACAATCACAAAAGACACAGACTAGCTTAGCGGAAGGTCCGAGCGATCGATCTAACGTACTAACAGACGCCACATAGATATAATCCCATTTTCCACTCAAACATAGTGTTCGGTGATATATGA
This sequence comes from Kwoniella pini CBS 10737, assembly GCF_000512605.2. Lineage (NCBI taxonomy): Eukaryota > Fungi > Basidiomycota > Tremellomycetes > Tremellales > Cryptococcaceae > Kwoniella > Kwoniella pini. The sequence goes on along the minus strand of NC_091717.1, from coordinate 357,986 downwards.
TAAACGTGGCGTCGGTAAGGGGCCACGCTACAATTGGATTTTTTAATTTCAGATATTTCAGATTGCGCCCAAAAGATGCTCAAATGTTGATATAAAGCTTTATTTCTTACCACAATAATTGATAAAAGGCTGTAACTTAAAGTTCATAAACAGCTAAAACAAAATGTGAGCTGGTCACCGTCTTATCCGATTTGAACCAGCTGACTTGCTTGTGCATCGTAGGACTATCTTAGGTATCAACTTCGGTCAATCTTACGCTTCCATCGCTGTCATTGACAAGGTCAGTCTACCTCCTTGCTCTTCAGCCTTCCTTTATACTGATAGATGTCTTTGCCTCATTTAGGAAGGTCACCCAACATGTATCGCTAACGAAGAAGGTGAAAGACAAATTGCCTGTGCTATTTCTTACGTTGGTGAACAAGTTGTAAGTCCAATAACAACTCTTTGAACCAGTGCTTCTTGCTAATTTCGAAACAGTACATCGGTAACGGTGCTAAACCTCATCTCGTCAAGAATGGTAAAAACACAATTATGGGATTCAGAAACTTGTTAGGTCACACGTGAGTCTAATAATCTGCATTGTATTATTTGGAAAACAGCTAAAGAGGTATTATAGTTATGATGAAGTAGATCATACAACAATTTTGACTGCTCCTTTACTTGCCGATTCCAAAACTCCCGCTTATACAGTTGATATTCTTGTTCCACCACCAAAACCAGCATCTAATCCTAGATCAGCTGCTGCAAGCGGAACAGCTACACCTAACCCAGCAGCACTTGAACCTGTTCCTTCAACAAAAACAATAACTGTACCAGAAGTTACTTCCTTATTCCTTTCAACTCTCCTTACTTCCGCTACCGACTTTTTAGGTGTTAAACCAACTGCATGTGTAGTTTCAGCTCCAACATGGTTTACCTCTGCTCAACATGATGCTCTTAAAAAAGCAGCTCAAGATGCTGGAATTGCCGTTTTACAAGTTCTTGATGAAGCTGCTGCTGTTTTAGTTGGATACAGAGTTGGATTATCGGAAGAAAGGAAAAGTAGAGGCTTGTTAGGTAAACCTGAAGAAGGTAATGCAGGTGAAGAAGAGAAGAGAGATAAAAAAGTGGTAGTTTTGGATATGGGAGAAACTAGTTTGGCCGTTAGTGTTGTTCAAGTCTCAGAAGGTGAATATACCGTTTTGAACAAGGGTAGAGATGATCGATTAGGTGGAAGAGAGTTTGACAACTTGGTGAGTACGGTTTTGACATATCTGATCCAGCTGGATTGGATTCTTGAAGATGGTCAAGCTAAAACTTAATGCCTCTGCAGCTCCTCAAACACTTCTCCAAGGAATTCACAAAGAGGACAAAAGTTGCTCTTGACCTTCCATGTGGACCAGATGCTTCGGCCGCTGACAAGCGAGCTGATGCTAAATTGGTGCTTGCTGTCGAACACACTAAACGATCTCTCTCTGCTTCTTCAGGTGCAGCTACCTGTGCAGTCGAATCATTGAAAGATGGATACGATTTGTCATCATCTATCAACCGATTAAGATTCGACGGTTTGGCTTCCAATGTATACAGACAAGTTGGAAACAAACTAAACGAAGTCGTCAAGGAAGCTGGATTAGATTTAGCTGAAATCGACGAGATCTTGTTAGCTGGTGCTTCAACTTTGTTCACTGGATTACAACAACATCTATCTCTCCTTGTCTCTCCCACCACACCAGTAACTTCAACCATCGATCCATCTGAAGTTATCGCTATCGGATGTGCTCTTCAAGCCCTTCACCTCGAAAACTTGAAAGAAGATAACTTGAAAGTAGAAGATGTTTTAAGCTCAACGAAAGAGAAAGTAGATGTCACTTCAGCTCCTATTGGATTAATCATTCCAGGACAAGAATCAGATGAATTAGTAGCTGTTGTAATTGATGCAGGAGCACCTTTACCTGTAAGAAGAAGAGTTGCTATTCCAGTTGAGAAAGCTGGTTTAGTAGGATTGGAATTATGGGAAGGTAAACATGAAGTTAAAATAACTAAAGTTGAAAGAGCTCCTATTGAAAAATCAGAAGATGATGATGAGGATGAAGATGATGAAGAAGAGGAAGAAGATGAAGAAATTAAAACTCCAATTACAAAGAAAGTTAAAGTTTTAGGTGGTGTACAAGTTGATTTCAAAGGTGAAGGACAATTAATTCTTGAAGTTATTGTTCAACGTAATGGAGGTTTGAATGTTAAGGCCTGGCAAGAAGGAAATGAATCTCAAATTGATTCTTTTGAAGTTTAATCCTCTTAATTGGTCAAATTTTTTAGATATTTAGATTCACCTTTTTTTATATCTGTGCATATGCCATTCAATGGTAGTAGACCTGTCAAATATTGCATGGATTTCTTGCATTTGCATACTATGTCATGGAACAAGGGTTGCGGTGAGCGTACATGCAAGGCAAAAACATGCAATGTTCGATTAAGATTATGAACTATTGAGAGAAAGAGTATTTAAAGTTAAATTACATGATTATCGTAATTTCTTATCTTCGAAATACACCTTTTAATCACACATATCATAGATCAGCATCAACTTTTAATTTAAAAATCGACGATTAAATGCTCACTTTCAAATATCTCATTTGCCAAATAGCCGCACTAATTAAAACACCAATTTGTAATAAACTCCACCAAACTGCTCTTGAATTTGTTAATTCACTTGTATCTCTAAAAGTAGCTTCTACTTCTCTCATATACCTTTGTTCTCTTTGAATATCAGATACTTTATTATTCAATTCTTTTATTTTTGAAGATAATGTTGTAACATGAGATGAATCGGCTCTACCATTTTTTTTAAAATTTTTATATTAGAAAATTATATTTTAATAATGCTTTAGAAAAAAAAAAGAATTATGAAGACTCACTCATTATCAGGTTTTGAACTTCCAACATTTATATCTAAATATAATTTTATATGTTGATTAATTAACCATCCACCAGTTATATTTGAATGTAAACAAATATTATGATCTCCTGGTTCATGTGATGTAAATGTAAATCTTCCATCAGGTGGTCCACGAGTATTAACTACTGTATGTCCTGATGATAATTCCTTTTTTTAATAAAAAAAAAAAACCAAACAAAATAAGTATCATTTTCGAGAAATTTTAAACTTTTTTTCTTTTCTTCCATACTTTCTTCCTTGTATGATTTACTTAACGACAAATTGACTTACTTCTACAGCTACATGTATTCCAACTTCTTCATCCATTTTCCATTGATTCAAAGGTTCATCCCATATATAAGCTTTATAATGACCTTTATTTCATCGAAAGAAAAAATCATAAATTATTAGCTTAAATTGACATCAACTTATGGTAGAAAATGCTAAATTACCTTCTACGATTGTATCACTAGGTAATTCTTCCATGAAACATCTCTTCTCATTTGATTCAAAGTAAAAATGCAATGCCTAAATGTTTTAAACGAAAATCAGTAAAAGATATACCTTCTTTAAAGCGAATATAACTAACGTTTACTGCCATTATCAGCGGTAGAGCTATCAAAGCGGATGATAACCTCATTTTGGGCCTTGAAGCTCAACGTGAACGATTAGAGTAGCTGCCTCTTCACAGCAAAGAAAGAAGCCTGTAGTATAGCCTGATGAATCTCTCTCGAAAGTGTCATAGTGAGATCTTTACGCGTAAGTTACACCTCATTCGATGATCTGCCACGTGGATCAGCTCAGAAGTTGAACATTCCACGTAAAAGTAGTCAAAGTGACGACACATAAAATAACAAAGAACAATAGAAGAATAAAAGCATTAATTATACTCTTCTCTACTTTTAAGAGTCTATCAAACGACGAAAATACGATTGAGTGTTGAGTGTTAAATACAAATAAGATGACAAACTCAGTCGTGAACGCTGTAGATGGTGTAATCACCTACTTGGCTGGAATTTTCGATAATCCAAGTATCAATTATAAAGAACTAGTCATCCTTTCAACTTGGGTTCAAACGGCTTTCGAAGTATATGTTTTGTGAGTATACCACAATACACCTCAATTATCCTTCGCTATACTACCTATTGCATGTACTGAAACCTGATGCTGATCGTTGAATTGAACACAGACGACGTCAAATGCCATGCTACGAAAGACCACTTCCACCTCCAGCGTTAAAACAACATATTTCGAAGGAAACATTTACAAAAGCTCAGTCTTATAGTAAAGATAAAACTAGATTCGCCCTTTTGAAATTGATCTTCGATCAATTCTTAGGTTGGGGTTTAATCAAATTAGGTGCTTATTCTGGATTATGGAATTTCTCTAGTAAATTATTGAGTAATATTGGAATTAGTCCTAATCGAGTAGTACGTGATACGTGATGATCCTCTAAACTTTTTCTCTTGGATTGAATTGTTTTTCAAGGTGTATATGCTAATGAGGCTTTACTTTCACTTTCTATAGATAACCCATTCTTTGACCTGGATGACTGTCCTTACTTTGATTTCATCAATACCTGGACTTCCTTGGTCATATTTCCAAACTTTCGTTTTAGAGCAAAAACATGGATTTAATAAATCAACTGTAAAACTTTGGATAACAGATACAATCAAAACATATGCTCTGGCAGCTGTTATTGGTCTCCCTGTCTTAGCTGGTTTCTTGAAAGTGATTGAATGGGCTGGAAAAGGTTTCGTGCCTTGGTTAATGGTTTTCTTGTAAGTCGCTTTCTTACTGTCAATTATTGAGTAAATTGAGAGACTGACCTTGATAATCGATTAGAATCTCAATTCAATTGACCCTACAAATTGTGTACCCAACTTTCAGTGAGTCAGCTACCGATGGAAATTTTACCTCACAACAAATTAGCTGACATCAGTTGTCCTAACTAGTCCAACCCCTTTTCAACAAACTCGAACCTCTCCCACAAGGGGAACTTCGAACTAAAGTTGAAGAATTAGCTGGCCAATTGGGTTTCCCTCTCAAGCATCTTTATGTGATTGATGGAAGCAAAAGATCTTCACATTCAAACGCGTAAGTGCACCAGACTCACCTCGAGCACTTAGGCAGAACGCGGCTGACTCTTGGCTATAGATACTTTTACGGTCTTCCTTGGTCGAAGCATATCGTCATCTATGACACATTGATCAAAGATAGTTCTGTCGATGAAGTTGTTGCTGTACTTGGTGAGCTTCAACTTCATTTCAACTCTTCAAGCACAAGCTGATTCTTGTTGTTTAGGTCATGAACTGGGTCATTGGTATCACGGTAAGCTTGAATGCGGTTTGCGACCATGTTCTTTCCGGACTTAGCTTACTCTTTTTTTAAATCAGCTCACCCTACCAAGCTTCTTCTTGTCACTCAACTACACCTCTTATTGACACTTACCATCTTCTCGATTTTCATCAATAACAAATCGCTTTACGCTTCATTCGGTTTTGACCCATCTTTGGCAGTCAAAGCCCCTCAACCAATTTGTATTGGATTCATGTTATTTCAACTTGTATTCGAGCCTACTGACGCATTGGTAAAATTCTTTTTAAATGCCGAAACTAGAAGAATGGAATACCAAGCAGGTGAGTTAGATATTGCATACTTAAAAGAAACAGCAAGGGAGGAAGCTGATTATTGGACAACGTTTTTATAGATGAATTCGCAGTTCAGCTTGATAAGAAGTCGGACTTATCTTCCGCACTGATCAAATTGCATATCACTAATTTAAGTTCACCTCATAATGATTGGCTTTATTCAATGTATCATCATAGTCATCCTACTTTACCTGAAAGATTGAACGCCATGGATAATTATACAGGTGAAAACACGTTGAAGCTCAAAGGAAAGCCTGCGGAAGGCGAAGTAGAAACAGAGGCTAAGAAGGATTTGTAGATGGGTCGTGAAAGTATTCATCAGAATCTTTGATAGTATACAATGGCTGGAGGACGAATGGCAGCCGTCACAGAGTGTTTGAAGCGATATGCATTATGCGATTCATTTATGTATATCTATGCATTGCATTGCATTGAGCATACAGCTCATGAGAGTCTCTCATGCATCAACTTTGCTCGGTATCATCTTATTTCTCCCTAGGAGGTATAACCTTAACAAGTGGAGGTTCGACACAGTGAGCGCGTCACTACTAAGGCGATTCACTCGACATTAAATCTACATCCATTTTATCTAAAGCATTTTCTCTTCCTTCTCATTATTCGACGCGATATTTAGGAATATACAACTCTAGTACTGTATCTTTACTCGGCTAACTGTTAGTGATGAATGTGAAAAACAAAGAAAGAAAAAGACAATTACGATGACATATAATCCATTACATCTTTTACCTATTCCACCACAATCAATTGATCCAAAACCAATTCCTACTTCAATTGAATTTGATTCTTTTTCAGATACTTTATGGATTGGAACTTCATCTGGAATTGTTTCTGCATTATGTACACCTTTAAATTTAACTAGAAATGTACAATTTCCAACTCATGGTTCAAAACCTTTTAGTAGTTCATCAAATGTAAATGGATTTTTAGGAAATGTTATTACTTTAGGAGGAGGAGGAGGAGGAATGAATTCAAGTGTAAGAGAGATTAGAGTTACAGATAGAGATGTTTGGACTTTGACTGAAGGTGGAATTGGTGGTAGAATGAGAGGTGGACGTGCGAAATGGACTGTTAGGTAATTCGAATCATTTTATCTCATTTAATGCGAATCAGTAAACTTAGATAACTTGAAAATAAGAGAGTAAGCTAATGATAAGATTCTTGAATATGAATACCTTAACAGTGACCCATCAAGATCATTAAGAACAATGTCACCAAATCCTACAAATTCACATGAAGTTTTAGCAGGAGGAAATGGTCAAATGATATTAGCTAATACATCAAGAGGTGAAATAGTTAGAAAAGTTGAATCTAATGAATCAAGTATAGTCAAATTATCACCTTCTTCATTTAATCGTTCAGTACTTTCTGCTTCATTATCTGGACAAATTAATTTATTAGATCCTAGAACTGGTTATAAAAGTTTAAATACTATAATTCCTGTTCAAGCTCATACAGGTGGACTTAGTGGTGCTGATATTAAGGGTAATATGGTTTGTACGTGGGGATGGACGCATATGTCAGTTAAAATCCTGATTGAAAGTTCCTTCTGCATGTTTTTATGAAATGAATCTAACATTTTCTGCTACCTTATTAGGCAAGGTCATCCAATGCCAGATCCACTTGTCAAGATATACGATATTCGAACACTTCGACCTCTTCCCCCAATATCTTTCCCTGCTGGTCCAGCTTTCGCCTTACTACATCCTACAGATCCATCCAAACTTGTCATATCGTCTCAACAAGGGATGTTGCAATCCGTTGATATGTCGGGTGGATCAGCTGCTTCAACTTTCCAACAATTAGATGTCAACTCATATGTGACAAGTATGGCTTTATCACCTCGTGGCGATTATCTAGCTTTTGGAGATGCAGACGGACACCTTCACTTATGGACGAATTATGAGACTGGAGAAACAGCTCAGGTTGACGAGAATGGTCAATTGATATTACCTACTTTCAATGGATACGACGGTATTAAACCTGAATGGCCAGATCAACCTGATCCTCCACCTCCAATCGTATGGGAAGAAACTACCCCACTCAATCTTATAGGAATGCCATATTACTCTGAATCCCTCTTATCTAATTTCCCGCCTGAATTATACGCTACCGAAGTCTCGCCATTCTACAATCCACCTTTGCCAATACCTCCGGCAGTGTTGAACTCGATGAAGATGGTAGACTTTGTAGGATATGCAACAACACCAAAAGAATTAAAAGGGAAAAGATACGTTATACCTTCTAGACCTGGTGCAGGGAAAAATACTAGTAATACAATTAATGGTCACTCGTTTAGTGGAAGAAGAGATAGTGAACCACGTTTTAGGAGTGAGAAAGACAAAAAGAATAAATCAACAAAGAAGATTAATAGACAAAATAGTACTGATGATCAAGATGTTGAAAATGATGGTTTAGATCAAGGTGAAATACCGAAATATTACAGGAAAGTCGAAATCAAATATTCTAAATTCGGTATCGAAGATTTCGATTTTGAGTGAGTTCGATTTGTTCAACTTCATACAATGCATCGATTCGGAACCTGTTTAGGTAAGCTGATGAATATTTCTCATCGTCATAGCTACTACAATCGGACTATTTATTCCGGACTCGAAACTGATATTCTAAATTCGTATACCAATGCCCTCTTACAAGCCATACATTATATATTGCCAATACGGAAAGTCGCTACTGCACATATTTGCGTAGACTGTAAAAAAGAACACTGTTTACTATGTGAAGCTGGGTTCTTATTTAGAATGTTGGAAGATGCCAAAGGAAGGAATTGTCAAGCCAGTAACTTTTCAAGGGCTTTCAGTGCTACACCTCAAGGTATGATTCTCTTGTACAAACGTAGATTTTCGTCAGCTGATTTGAAATGGTATAGCTTCCGCGTTAGGATTGATGGACGATAATGACAAATCAACTGCACCTTATGGATCGCTCATACAAAACTTTAATCGATGGCTGTTATCAACATTCAGCACAGAGTCAATTGTGGAAGGCGAAACTTTTAACTTACGCCACAAGGGTATACAAGACTTGACGCTGGACAAAGAAAACAATACAACTTCTGCTATTGATCAGGTTCTTGGTCTTGAAATCAAGACTACTAATACATGTCGAAGTTGTGGTTTCGTCTCGGAAAGAGATACGACATTACACGCTGTCGATCTGTTATACCCTAAGAAGGTGGGTACTTGTATGCTACGAGCGAAATTCCTATTGGGACCAATTGTCGCTGACCACTGAGCAATGCCATAAATAGAGTACAAGGCCACTTCGGTTCGACGATGTGTTACGTTCTTCAATCTTTAGAGAGAATACCACCAAAGCAGTTTGTAGTAATTGCAAATCGTTCACACCATTAGACTCGAAAAGGACGCTCTCACCGAAACGTCAAAATCCTTTACCGCCTATATTGAGCATCAATACAATGATGAATTCAATTGAGTTATTCGAGCATTGGAGAACCGATATATCCACAGACGGTTTCTTGCAACCTTTCGTGGAGTTTGACGGGGGTAATGGAGAAAATGTGCGATATGAGGTCAAAAGTCTTGTCGTGCAAATTCAGGAGAATGACAGTACACCCGCTCATTTAGTGTCTTTCGTCAAAGGTGAGTTGCCGGACATGGCTATATGTAGCTGTCTTGAAATGGACCCGACCAGGCAGACTGACCTCTATGATATGTCATAGTGCCAAATGAATCTGATACCGTTGAAGGTGAAACGGAAGCCAAAGTATCGCAGTGGATAATGTTCAATGATTTCCTCGTACGACAAGTGAGCGAAGAAGAGGTGTTCAATTTCCCAGATCAATGGAAAGTACCTTCTGTAATAATTCTTCAACGAATTGATACCTCATCCTTATTGGAATTATCGAATTTACCAACATCAATTGATAAAAGTGTATTATTAAAAGATGTTTCTATAGCATGGAATAAAAGAAACGCAATGATCAAACATACTATATTTGGTCCTAATGAATTACCTCAACCAGGTACTTTAATTGCTATTGATGCTGAATTTGTTGCTCTTCAACAAGAAGAAATGGAATTTCGTTCAGATGGTACAAAAAATATACTTCGTCCTTCGCATATGTCACTTGCGCGTGTTTCAGTTTTACGTGGTCAAGGTGAAAAAGAAGGAATACCTTTTATAGATGATTACATACATACAAGTGAAACTGTTGTTGATTACTTAACGGAATATTCTGGTATAAAACGTGAGCATTCACTTTTTCGTCTACTTAGAATCCAAAAAGTGATAGGAGGGAAACTGATATGATAAGGTTTATTTGTAGCTGGAGATTTAGATCCTAATAATTCACCACATACTCTCGTACCTCTTAAAGTGGCTTACAAGAAACTTCGACTCTGTAAGTGATTATTTGTAGAAAGGCAAAATGCTATTTGCTGATGAATGATAAAAGTGGTCGATTTGGGTTGTATATTCATAGGTCATGGATTAGCCAAAGATTTCAGAACAATAAGTGAGTTTTTAGGTTATATTCATCATGAATAAAGAGGATCTTGTTAAGTTTTCTTCTCATTGTGATTTTAGATATTTTCATTCCGTCAGAACAAGTTATGGATACAGTACATATATTTACAATACCAGGAAGACAACGTAAATTGTCATTAAAATTTTTAGCTTGGTATTTATTAAAAAAAGATATTCAAACAAATTCACATGATTCAATAGAAGATTCTAAATTTGCTTTACTTTTATATAAATTATATAGAGAATATATTGAAAAAGATGATCAGGGTGATGAATTTAGAATATTGATGGATAATGTTTTTAATGAAGGTCATAAACTTGTAAGTGATTTTATATTTCAAAGTTATTAAAATATATTTCTCATCTTTCTTCTTTAAATTTCTTAGGGCTTTAAACCTCCTACTGATAGACCAAATTCACCTAATGCTTTTCCACCTTTACAAGCTCCACCTACACCAAATCCACCAAAACAACCAAGATCAAGAAAAAGTTCAAATAAGAATAGCAATAATAACAATAATAATAATACTAATACTAATCAATCGAATTGGACAGATACAATTAATGTTTCTGCTAATGGTAATGATCAGAATAATGGAAATAATAGTGGGAATAATAACACAAATAATGGTGGAAGAGGTAGAGGTAGAGGAAGAGGAAAAGCTCAATCACAACAAAATCAAAGTCAAAATCAGTGGTAGACTTAAATCATTGCTTGACTCCTTTGGCCAATGGATGGATGTACTTTGCTTTCATTGTAGACTATTTGGTCATTATGATCATCTCACTTGTATGCATTTACTATCATTCATGTTTCACGCGCCTTTGATACGAACAATTTTTGCCGAAGTCATTGATAGTCAGTATCATACATTCGCCCTGAACTATCATTCAATATCACAGAAATATCGGTCTCCGATCTGATAGATTTCAATACGCCAAGACGTTTACTTGTACTCATATCCGCAGTCCTCTATGATAATCTTTTGTCGTCTAATTTCGCAATGAAGCTGTCTCATTGCGAAATTGAGAGACTGAACCTCCCGCTAAATTACCGCGCATAAGAATAGTTGTAAAAGCGGGGTACAATGTTATTAGATCAGAATAAAGGAGTATGAATTGTACGATCAAGACGCCACATACGTAAGATAATCTTTTCTTCAACATTAGTAACTCTAAAACGCGTGTTACAGGTAGAGCGGGATCTTTAAAAATGCGCAGTAAGTTACCCTTATGACTGCGGAATATCCCCGTGCTTTTTAAGATATTTTCCCTGCAAACCCCCGCCCGCTCGTAAAGGAATACTAAACTTTCTAAACGAAGTAAGAAAGGAACCATACCCTGTTCCTGTAATTGTTATTAGAAAACAACAGAAAATTCATTAACCTATTATTAAACCCAATAGAAAATCCTAATTGAAAATCATTACGCACTACAACAAATTCAACTTTGGTCGTATTCGTATTTACTGTTTTTCCATAATGAAAGAGTCCATTGCTGTGACATTATGTTTAAATATCATCATATAGAAAAAACCTATAGAAATAAAGAAATATAGATTATTATAAAACGTTCATTCACCATCGCCTTGCTTTTGATAAATATAGCATCTTCTTCATCGCTTTTTTTATTTAGTTTTTTCCTCAAAACGTAAACAACGTGAAAAGCAGGGTTGTTTATTCCTTTGATCATTATTCTGGTGAAATCAACAAAATTCGTTTCGCTCTTACGCTCGCTAATTTCGTTTTAACTTAGAATTTAAAACTTGGACTTTTCGGTCCGACCGTAAAACATCAAAAGTTCCCCCTAAAGAATTTTAACCTATCTTTTTTAGATCTCATAATACAAACCTGAGACATAAATTCACAATTGGGAACTCGTTGCGTAACAACGGTAACAAGTCAACAGAATCAATCGAAAATCAATTATGTATTCAACTATTTAGACGGAATTAATTAGAATCTTTTGGAGACAATAATATGGTCAATAATTATAATAATAGTAATTCTATTATTGAACATACATCAAAATCAAATATATTCAATAGTAATTCAAATGATGATAAACAGATCAATAACCATAAAGATGATAAAAATAACTTGATAATTTCACCAATAAATGAAATTACAATCACAACTATCCCGCCTTCACCTTCACCTTGTCCAACTCGTAATAGAATAATTACGCCACAACCTATTGTTCAACCTTCTTCAATTGGATCTACGAATTCTCTCACTTCTAATTCAAGATCAAGATCAAGGTCAAGATCAAATCCTCACATTTTCGGTTCAAAACACAGCACAATCGGTGACCGAAATTATTTTCCCTTATCATCATCATCTTCTTCTTCAACAACAACACCGATACCGACACCGCATATTCACTCTTCGCCTAATAAAAATCATAAACATTTACGGCCAATTGCGATAACGCGTTCACAATCACATTATATAAATCGACATACCATAAAAGATCATCCACAAGAAAAGAACGGCAATATTCCTTCAATAAAAGATAAATCACATAACAACCCGCTAAAGCGGTTGTCCATTGACGATACTTTTCATAATAATTATAATAACGCAGTTACTACTGGATCAGACGTTCATACCCCAACACAAGAATACGGTAGTCATTCTGGTATAATAACACGAAGAAGACCTTCTATCTCAACTCCAACTTCTAATACCTACACCTCTCCACGTAGTCGACAAACAAGTCTACTTAGATCTCCACCTTCTGTACCTGCTTCTTCATCTTCGTTAGGCTGGTTAACAGGGAATAGATTAACTCTACCTCCAATAAATAATAAGCATTCTACATCTGACGACGAAAGAGAAGAAGACGAGGATAACGAAGAAGAAGAAGAAAATAGTAAAACTCTTAGAACGAATAAGAAGTGGGATTGGAGAATGGCATCAAATGGATTACCTAAATATGGTGAATCATCAACGTCAGGATCAGCTTCGGGATCATCTTCAACGACCAACACTCCTTTCATCAGCATGACCCCTCCCTCAGCATATGATGTAAAATCAATGCCACCACCTCTACCTATAGTGAATTCTTATAATACTTCACCACCTCGAACCTCAATTTTACCGTCTCAAGCCCCGTTGGCATCTCCATCAAACCTTCAGCCATTACCACAAGACCCATATAACATTCTACCATTGTCCGTCCCTTCTTCACCTTTGATATCACCGTGTGTATCTAGAGCACCTACACCACATCAGTCGCCCCATCCATCATTACAAGATCTTGCATCTGAATATGCAGCATCTGCAAATGTGCAAAGTTCATCAAGCAGGACGGAATCTAGCCCTAGGACATCTATATCAACATCAAGTTCAAGGTATGGTTGGGGAACAGGTAGATCAGATTCTAGATCATCTGAAGAGGATGATTTAATTCCACCTTTTTCACCTATAACTACTTCTACTTCCCATAGACCTGTAATCTCTTTTCCCAGATCAGGATGGTGGCAAAGATCTTTAATTTCTTCTAAAGGTGATACACCTGTATCACCTAAAATTAATTTATCAAATAATAATGGTAATCCATCTAGGATAATTAGGTTTCCCGTTTCAGCCAATAAATTCGTACCTACAGGAACCAGAAATTGGGGATGGCTTTTCGAAGTGATACCTGGATTTGCATCTTCGACAACAACCACGATCGCCTCGACAGATTCATCGATAATACGGAAAAATGATAGTAGGAAAAACAGTATTACTACAAAAACCCGGAACAGAGAAAGAGAAAGGTTAATGTCTGGACATTCTCGTGGTCGATCCGATGTACATGGGCCTTTTACCAGTAGGAGGAAAAGCATTAATCAGAAAGTATTGGGTTCTAAATGGCTAGCTAGGGTCATGGTCTTCGTACCGACTGAACCATGGAGCATAGTGAGTAACTACTCATACAATCGTTTACCATTACATAGCACTTTTGACTGATCATCGTTCTGCAGAGCCTTTTCTTGATCTTCTTCGCTGCTTTCGCCGTAACCTTGACATTTACCATCAAGCACATACTCAATCCCGACAAAGAACCATTACCATGGCGACAATATTGTACATCGGATTACCCAACTTTATACTCTCTTCAAGATCCCTCATTACCTTCACCTCATGTCAATTCAATGGTCAATTCCAATCCATCTTTCCCCTCTACGGAACATATCGAGTCAGTTCCCGTAAACTCGTTTGCACCTTCCTCCTCTAAACCTTTGACTCTAATGCCTCTCACACCCGAACATCCTGCATGGCCATATCACCCTCACGATAAGCCACCTTTCAGTCCCGAGATGTCAACCAAAGAATTAGATGAATCGCTCAACCCTGTCGGTGTGTTGATTGGAGTCTTCACCACTGATGCTGGTGTTGAACGACGTCATATGATTAGACAGAGTTATGCCTCTCACTGGAGATCGAGAAGAGATGGTACAGAGGGAATTAGAATCAGGTTTGTGATGGGTAGACCTAGAAAAAGGTTTGAAAAAGCAGTACAACTTGAGATGGAGGGTGAGTTTGTTTTTTGCGGTTTTGCTCAATCAGAATCTTCCGCGTATTACATACTGATCTTCGTTTATTAAACATAGCATTCAACGATATTCTACTGTTGGATATGGACGAAAATATGAATAGCGGTAAAACTCATGCCTTCTTTTCATGGGCAGCTGAGAATGCCACCGTACCATCTTGGGAATATCCTCAACCAGAACCAATCGCCTCTGACACTGATACAGAATCAAACTCAGTTGATGCGCGACAAGGAAGATTATCACCTATTTGGAAAGGTGAGAAGAAACCTGATTACGTCGTGAAAGCGGATGAAGATAGTTTCATTATGCTTGGTGAATTGGAGAAGAGATTAAGGGTATCTCCTAGATCAAAAGCCTTCTGGGGTTGTGAGTGAACTCCTTAGATCTGCGTTTGCTCGGATAGCATTTCGTCGTTGCAGACAGTGATGCTGACTATGCTGCAATACATCATCAGATCTCGTCAAGAACACCTTTATGGCTGGAGAATGTTACGCTCTTTCCTTCGATCTTGTTCAATATATTCACGCTTCACCTGCTTTGCGTACTCTGACTAGAGGAAAAGAAGACAAGCTAGTCGCTAAATGGATGAATATGCATCCAGAACGAGAACAGATCGTTTGGGTCACTGAAAGGTGTTGGATCTATGATCATCCCAAAGCTGGTACAGTGTGAGTAACTTTCGAGCTAATTGGTAGAATAAATCAGGGGCTTTCGTTGATATCTTCGTCTCGGTAATAGTTATTCTCATGGATTTTTATTCCCTTCTATCGTGAATGAAGTGCGAACGGAAAACTTGACTGGACTGTCACCTTCAACTTTGTCACTTAGAGGTGGGGCAGAAGCAGCTAAATCATATTCATCTGTATCGAAATTCGGCGTTGCATATCGACCAATTTCAACGGAAATGACAGTTCCAGAACAAGTCGAAGCCCTAATTGAAGGATCCCCTTTATCTCTTTTGAAAGATACATCTTTAAATTCAGATTCTTCTGTTCAACAACAACAGCAACAACAACAACAAACATTTTCGAAAATTGAAAATATTCAGACTCAAGTAAATAAGATATATTCAAATAGACCAACTAGAAAAGAAAGGTTTTTAAATGATGAAAATGAATTAGGAGGTACAGTAGTTGTACATTATATCAAGAAAAATGAATGGTTTCAAGAAACTATGATTGCTTTACTTGGTGGAGCATCAAATTTAGATGATCAAGTCTGGCATAAAGGTGTTTCAACAGGTTTAGGAGCTTTAGAAAAAAGAAAAGGAAGAGTGATTAGGAATGGGAAAGGTAATGATAATTCAATTGAACCTGGAAAATTTATTGATCATAATGATCGTGATGAAAAAGAAGAAGAAGGAGAAGGTGTGAAATTAAGAAAAGGTGATGGATTGTAAATTAAAACGTGGTGAAATATTAAAAGTACATATATATAAAAGCTTTATAATTTATATAAATAATTCGATTGTATCTTAATGAATAAATTGCATTAAAGACTTGAAGTAATCCAAACTTGAAAAGAGTCTGAACGATTAAACGAATCAATTGAGATATGTAATTATCGCAAGCTATTTTTTTACCTGATAATATATCATCACACAAAATTGGGATGAATTGATAAATATGAAGATGAATGCATAATTTCCATTTTACTGATACTGTATAAAAACATAAAAATACATAAAATTGGATTGGGATAATTGAATATCAGCGTCATTTAGTCCTCGATAATTCATTCTTAAAATCATCTCTTTTAAAAAGAAAAAGAAATTTAAAAAATCAAGGGTGGAACGACGCAACGCCGTCTTTTTTCTTAAACAAAAGAATTTCTTCTTTGGAAAAAAAAAAAAAAAGAACAGGTTGTCTAGACCTAAGCCGTTTTTATTCCAAATCGACTAGTAAGTTCAACTCTTTGTTTATATATATAAAATATAGAGAGGAACTAGGCAAATGCGCTTGGTTGTGGTTGTGATTTAGGATTTTGTATAAAAGTAGAGAATTGTAATTTAAAAGGTGGTGGTAAGTAAATTGAATTTAAGAAAGGAATGAATCAAAAGATATTTGTTGATGCATACTATTATGTTTTTATTGGTTTAAATATTGAAGATTGAATTTTAATTAAATAGTTGAAATGATAAAATAGAAGAAAGAAAGAAAGATTGAAATAATTGAATTTCTAGTTAGCTAGGTAGTTAGTTACTCGTAAATCATGAGGAATTTGGTGATTCTTTTAATTTCTTATATATTTTAACTTGACGTGGCATAATTATCCGTTACTATTATTTAATCATTATCAAAATGAAATGAAATTACCCCCGCATTCATTAGACCGGTTTATTCGGTCCGAGTAATGAGGGGTGGGGGTCCCTCCATATTTAATTACAATACCGCGCTGAAAGATCAGAGGAGTTTTTAAGCTTAAAACCTTGACTCTTTCTCCATATGCTTTTTTGATCATATGGTAAATTCATACAAAGGTACATAAATTAGAAACTTTAAGCTATGTTCGCCCGTCGTGAGACCTTACTCTTGTAGGTTATATTTTTAGTCATGACCAAGGTATCTATTAATTGGTCACGAGGTAAATGGGATTACGAAGAATTTTATATTAAATCGGCTCGTAATGGGGTTACTTACCGGTTCTCCATTAACTACAGGCACTGAAAATGATAAATTCGTTGGAATGCTAAATTCAGCTCTGGCCAAGCAAAGCTCTACAATTTTAAATGAGTTTCAAAGTCCTCGTGATCAACGGACCGCCCAATTAACTACGTGTCTTTGTAACTCATACATATAATTCATCAAGATTGAAGAAGTAGTTAATATTCTTCCCTTCCTTCTATTGTCATTCTAACAAATTTGTTAACTTATTAATCGTATCATTACATCAAAAAGTAAGAGAAAACAAAAAATGTCAAATCAATATACGAATGGCTACGGTCATAATCACAATAATAATCATGAAAAACCTGAAATAATTACTAAAGAAAATAAAAATGGTATCAGAAATTCAAATGATAGTAGTAATCAATTTATAAATAATAATAATGAAGATCAAAAAATGCCAGATACAATACCAAATCATTCAAAAATTGCTTCTGAAACAATTTTTCAAATGTCACCTGAAGAATACGCTTTAGCTGAAAAGAAATTATTAAGAAAATTAGATTTTAAATTAATTCCTTGGATGACGTGAGTTTTATTACTAAATGGTTGATAGATAATTTCGAAATGAATTTTTGAGAGCTGACTAGATTTTTTAATTTCGTTTATTTAGTTTATTATATTTACTTAGTTTTATTGATAGAGTTAATGTTGGTGCTGCTAAACTTGTTGGCAAGTTTTGATATTTGATTCATCTGATGATTCCCGCTAATTCTGAATGACTTATGAAACAGGCTTAACTGCTGATCTTAAATTGACTTCTTCACAATACTCAAATGCATCTATGAGTGAGTTGCTATTTTTATTCAATTTTTTGTAATTTGAAATCGAACGGTTTAGTTGATATTTCAGAATTATGATAGTCTTCTTTGTCAGTTATGTCGCTTTCGAAGTCCCTTCCAATTTGGTATTGAAGAAGTTAAGGCCTTCGAGGTGGATTCCATTTACTATGGTGAGTAAATCTGGTGGTAAAGCCATAACGATTCTATAGCTAAATTGAATCACCATTATGCAGATTTGCTGGGCCATCTTCCAAACAACCAGTAAGTCATACAACCATTCTCTATCTGTAGAATCGATGAGCTGAGATACATCTCATAGTGGGACTGGTAACTAGTTATGGACAATTATTGGCTCTCCGATTTTGCTTGGGTCTTTTCGAATCTGGTTTATTCCCAGGTTTGAATTTCTACCTCACTGGATGGTATAAGCGAGATGAAATTAATCGAAGATGCGCTTTCTTCTTCGGTGGAGCAGTTTTGGCTGGTGCTTTTGGTGGTATTTTCGGGTGTGAGTTTTGATTATGATTTTTCAGTCTAGCCAATCAAAAACTGTTTATTGATATTTGGTATCATCCAGATGCTTTGAGTAAGATGGATGGCGTAGGTGGTAAAGCAGGATGGTCTTGGATTGTGAGCCACTTCCGTCTTTCGCGTCACCGCTGCATGACAAATCTGCCATTTGAGCGTTACTTACTCGTTCATGATTGAATGCAGTTCATCATAGAAGGCCTTCTCACCTTTATCGTAGCGGTACTATCATTCTGGATGATTCACGATTGGCCTGACACAGCTAAATTCCTTACACCGGTGGAAAGAGAAATGGTTTTACACAGACTCAAGCAAGAGCAAGGTTTGGCATCTGAAGGTGGATTTACTTGGAGGGTAATCAAAAAGGCTTTACTTGACTGGAAGGTAAGTTGTCCATTCGACCAGCTGTTACATACTCGGTCTTCGTCTTATGCTGACTAAATCGTGCAGACTTACTGCCTCATGTTGATGTACATTGGAGCTGCCGAACCTCTCTACAGGTGAGCTTGTGGATTTCCGCTGTGACATTTCGACAAGCTGACTAAGTGACGATAGTGGTTCACTCTTCACCCCCACTATCATTGCATACTTGGGTAAATTCACCGTCTCTCAATCATTACTACTCAGTACCCCGCCATATGTACTCATGTTCATAACCACGATGACTACCGCTTTCATGAGTGACAAATACCAAAGAAGAGGTTTTTTCCTGATGGGATGGTGAGTCACAGCTGCACGATGTTTGTAATAGTTCCAACCAATTAATCCAGATGAACAGGTCTTTGATTGGTGCCATTGGCTATCTTTTGCTCCTGACTATACCAATCCATCATCCTGTAAGTCACACGTCCCAAATTCGGTACATCAAACCATTGCTGATCAAATAGGATATATTCAGGGTGGACTATACGCCGCAGTGTTCATCTCATCAGCTGCAGTGGGACCTCTAATTGCCACTACGATCGCTTGGACAGGTAACACTTTTGGAAATCACTGTGAGCTAATTGTATACATGACCTTACATGCGAAATTATTGCTGATGACATATCTGACTGTTGTAGACAAGAAAGCAGTAGCAATGGGATTAGTTTTTTCAGCAGGAAATTCGGGAGGAATAGTTTCATCACAAGCATATAGGAACAAAGACGCTCCAAGATTCTTACCAGGTCACGGTACTGCTTTAGCATTCTGCCTTTTGAATTTTACAATGGCTACTATTCTTTACTTTGGAGTTAAAAGGGAAAATGCAAGAAGAGATGCTCAATATGGACCTGCACCTAGACCTGATGAAGTTCAAGAATTTGATGATCCTGAATACCTTCAAAGATGGGGTCTACAAGGAATGTCAAGAAAGGAAATAGTTGAATTAGGTGATGATCATCCGGCTTATAGGTATATCCTATAAATCCATTAATGGGCATTTTGTGAATTGGTGTAAATGGCTAAGAAAGGTGATGTAACATTAAGACTGAATGGAAAGGCAAGAGGTTGGAAGTATCAAGCTGAACCCTATACCTTCTTTCGACTGACGTTTGAAGGGAGGTTCTGTGGTTTGGTATATGTAGTATAGTATGGCAGTTAGAAGAATTGTAATATCTTATGTATGACGTGGCATACCGCTCAAGTCAGATCAAGCTGGATAAATCGATACAACTTATTTCCTATCAGCTGGTCCTTTTGAAATATACAACGCTCCCTCCCTATATTGTTATCAGGAATTACTTCGGGTTCGGGATATGCAATACTTTAAGTGGCGTTTTATAATTTGGCCCTTTTAAGTTGAAAATAAACACTTGGCAGTCTAAAATATCAAACTAGCTTCATTAGTCATCCCCTCGTACCTTTATTTTTAATCAATTTTCCCCTTTTTCCCCCTTATTTCTCAAACATCTTTTTCTTTTTTGGCTCAAGGCGTGTTTTTTCTTTCCTTTTTTTACCTTTTACTTTAATTCGCTTGAATTGATATGAACATTTCGGGATGATCCGAATTAGAAAAACACGTAACGTACTGTACTAAAAGCTGTGCCTAAATGTTAGGAGGATTTATTTTAAAAAGATCTGAGATAACCACCTGACGCTTATTTTTTATGTAACGGCATAAATTATCAAAATGATATTCGAGTAGAAGAAGAACCAAACAAGTTTGTAAAAACTATGAAAGTTCGGAAACTAATTTCATGTTTGATTCGGTATATCTTATGATGAATCAAATTGAATCATTATTCACTAGGGTGGGAAAGAAAGAGAGAAGGGCCGAAATTGAAAAATAAAATAAAATGATAAATCATTAAAACGTTTCAAAGGATGATCAAGGAAGGAAGGAAGGAAGGAAAGAAGAGATCAAAGCTGAAAAATAAAACAAAAGGAACAGGAAGAATTTAATCTATGGGGGAAATACATATTGCTTCACAACGTGTTTACTCGTATATATAATACGTCTAATTCCTTTTCAACTTTCATCATATATCTAAATTTGAATATTGGTTTCTTCTAAGTATACTACTCAGTTCAATAGCGAGATTCAAATCAATATGAGCTTTATTCCTATCCTCACTACTTCTCTTAAAGGTTTTGCCGCCTTTTGGTCACTCGTTCTTTTCGCTGTATCAGCTTCTTTCATTGCTAAATGTTACGGATATTGTGAGTCCATCGACCCATTCACTTGTTAATAAACTTCTGATATCCTTCAACATAAGAATGGAGCTGATTCGAACTATGACAATACCTTCTTAGTCTACCGGGAAGATGTCAATGATTCTTATCTTGCAGCTGGAAATGCCTTGATTGCTGGAGGTATTCTATTCATGCTTTACATGGGAGTAGCGTGAGTTATCTATTCATTTAAAGGAGACCTTTTTTCAATGTATATTAACGAATTATATAATATCGCTAAAAATGCTGATTTACATCAATCCTGATATAGGCTTTTCTTCATTTTCAGAAAACCCGAAAGTATCTTCATTTCAGTCATGGTTGATACTATCATACTCGGTTTCTTCTTCGTCTTTTTCCTGGGTGAGTAAGCACAACCCTCTTATATGGGGCAAAGAACTTTCAATCTTCTAGATAGGGAAATTTGATGATTAATGTCTTTGTTTTTCCTTTTTAATATTATAGCTTCTACTGCTTGCCTCAGTACAGAAGCTTCTTTCTTCTCTTATTGGGACGATGTAGATGATTGGGCATCGTAAGTTTAATTGATCGTTTGAATCCTGGCATAAAGAAATGGTTGATGATGAGCGGTTATTTCAATATAGACTTGGTAATGCCGTTCTAGGTCTTGGATGGGTTATGACTTTCCTTGTGAGTCAAAGTTCATTCACCAAGATTTCAATATCATCATGACTAATCGATTTTGACGACTCATTCAAACGATAGGTCTTCGGTATCCTTCTTCTCGAAGTTATCTACACTATGAAAAATTACGGAAGATCTTACGCTACTTGGAGAACACCATTTAATCAATTATTAACTTATGGTACTTCATCATCTTCTAAATCTCACAATGAAGGAGTACTGGAGACTGGAATGGCTTCAAAAGGAAATGCCAATACGACTACAGCTGTACCAATGTCAAACGTACCTCCTGCTCAAGCTTATGAATCACCTGCTCCTGCTGCTCATACTGCTCCTACTACAATTCAAGGTGAGCCTCATCATACAGTTACTCCTTATATGCATCAACCTCAAAATAAACAACAAGTTAATGAAAAATTATCTCCTTATCAAGGGCAACTCCCTCCTGGTGCTGCGGCCTAATGGGATTAACACCTTGATGAATGCTATTAAAGAGGAGTTATGTATCATGATGAAGAAGATGCTTTAACAGGGAGACTGCGCAATTTGACGTTATATATGCAGATCACGGGGGAGCAAGCGAATGAATATACTGAGGGTTATAATTGCCTAAATATGAGATATGCAACTTTGGATATTATGCATTCATGCCATTCCATTACAACTCTTAACAACGAACATATTATTTAATGCGATATTTCAATCTGCCATTCTTGAAAATGATTATCCCTTCCAAGCTTCGGTGGAAGAGTAAGACAAAAACTAATTGGATTTGTTAGTTGCGTTCAAGTGGTGGTAAAAAGAGACGGCATACCTTTCCATCCATGGTTATAACTACTCTATCACCTTTTGGATCTTTCTTTCTTTCAACTGAAGTTCGGAAATCTATTTATGATCCCGGTCAGCACTTTGGATGTGATGTAAGCAAAGGAGAGGTATGGGTCGGGAAAGGCGAGGATCCTACATTCAGGCGAAAGGAGGAGGTTGGGATAGGATTTTAGAAGAGAATGGGCGAAACCTCACCAATAGCAGACATAATTCCATCGCCGAACTACAATAGCATGACGAAATAATGAGCTGATTTACTTATGGAAGTGATATTTTATTTGAGATAACTCACTTTCTCTGCAATAATAGCTTTATAAGAATATCCATAAACAAGTAATACTTCATATAATCTATAAAGTACTGGATCCTATTGATTCCCAAAAAAAATTAGAAAAATAGTAGAATGAGCATTTATTATCTTAGAATTTTTTATTTGTTTTTGAATAAGAAACGTACTTTAGGAGGCATTTCCATACCCTTATCACGATCAACCATACCTTTAACACCTAAACTACCTTCTGAACCAATACCTTGTAAAGAATTTATAAATTTTTCTTTTGTTAATTTAGGTAAATTATTTAAAATATAATTATTATTATATTCTTCTAAAAAATCATTATTATTATTATTACTATTTAAAACTTTAAATAAATTTTCAGCAGTTTCTTTATCTTGACAAATTGCTTGACCATAAAATAATGCTGCAGTCCAAACTTCTGGTTTATCTAATTTTTTTGAAATTTCTTCAAATGTTAAACCTGATAATGATTTTGCTAATAATAAAACTTTATTATGTTCTGGTAAATTCATCATTTTGCCTCAAAAACTAATTTGCTTTTTATCGTTTAATTAGTTGAAATTCGATTTTCAATGTGTGATTTGAGTGAAAAGAAGAAGGAGGGATAATAAAACCTTTTTTGAGTGGTTATATATACCTATGTAATCCTACAACATCATCTGCTATTAGTACTTCTAAACCTGCCAAACAAGTCATCTGATAAAGCTATTCCACTAAAATAAATGCATCTCAATTCAATCACCGAAGATAACCGCTAATGTCATACAACCGCATGTTGCATCTTTGTGGTCAACCTCCACTCTGAAATCCCGGCAATTCAATTATAAATGATAAATGAGGGTAACGTATAAATTGATAACATTTGTTGACAATCATGACTTAATTGACGTGTTCAGATTATATTGATGAGCTGGAACTGGAAATTACTAGAAATGATTAAATAACTTATATTTCATCAATATTCATTAATAGCTTTGTATGTTCAGCAACTCATTACATTGTCCAAACTCATCACATTGTCTAACTTGATTCCGATAGATCTAAAGAAGGAGAAAATTCGAAGTTTTGAAAAGTATAATCGTCTAAACGACCCCTCGCAATGCGAGTAACCTCTTACCTCACCTTACCGGTCTTATTGCTGGCCAGCTCAGCAATAGCAGAATCATCCCGTACAGCAAATCAAATATCTCAAGATGCAAATAAGCTATTAGCTGCTGGATCATATATTGAAGCCGCCAGAGCATACGGTGAAGCTATAGGTAAGTCAACTGTGTTATTCTTGCTTGTCACATAGTCAGAACGTCATTTCGGAATCTCTAACAAAGCGATTGACTGATCGCCTTGTCATTGTAGATCTCGATCCTTCGAGTTACGCCAATTACTATAAACGAGCTACTGCGTATCTTTCAGCTGGAAGACACAGTGCAGCACTGGACGACTTCGATAAGATCTTAGAGATCAATCCTGCTTTTGCTCAGGTGAGTGGAATTGCTTTCTCTGAGTAACGTATCCGACTGCTTCAATCGATTTTCTTATTTCGTCACTGATTCCAAATTGATACCATATAGGCACACTTGCAAAAAGCCAAGATTTTAGCTAAAGAAGGAGAATTTGAGAAAGCTCAAAGCGAATTGAAGGCTTATGGGAAGAGTAAGGTTGATACAGAGTCTGAAGAATTGGTATGTGCCAGTCTTAAATAAGGTGTGCTGTTGCATCGATTGCATGACGCACTATTCGCTGACCTGTGCTGTCTCAACCCGTCTAGGCCCGTTCTCTAACTTTAGCGGCGGGAGCGAGTAAATCAGCCCACAAGGCCAGAAAGAACAAAGATTGGAACGTATGTGTGGATCACGCTACGAAGGCTCTCGAAGTTGGACCAAATTCTGGGGGATTGAGGGAGCTGAGAGTGGAATGTGCAACAGAATTAGGCGATGTCCAGGCTGTTTATGGTGATTTGAAGTGAGTAAAGTGTCACTTTTGGACTATCATGTGACTAGAAATCAAGTAATAATCATATGGTGCACATTGTTCAGTCGTCTAGCATCGCTGAACCCATCATCAACTTTATATCCCCCACGACTGGCATATATAGCATATTTCCTATTAGGTTCAGAATCAGCTACGACTCATATCAAACAGTGTTTACACTATGACCCAGATTCGAAACCTTGTAAAGCCGTCCACAAGCTAATCAAGAGATTAGAGAAAGATACAGCCAAAGCAAGAAACTTTGTCGAGGGAAATGTTTTCCGTCAGGCAATAAGATTATTCGAAGGTGATGATGGTTTATTAGCTAGATTTGATACCGCTCTAGAATCAGCGGGATTGGCAGATCAGTTCAGACCGAAAGAAAGTTCAATTTCTCGATTAGAATTATATAGTCTAGCTTGTAAAGCGATTGTTGGACTTGGTGATTTGAGTAGAAAAGGAATGAAATGGTGCGAAATAACGCTAGAATTAGATGAAAATAACGTTGATGGTTTAGTTGCTAAAGGAGAGAAATTACTGAAAGATGAAAATTGGGATGAAGCTGTTAGAATATTAGAAAGGGCATTTGAAAATACCGGAAGATCTCGTCAAGATGTTTTGGAAAGATTACAGAAAGCTCAAAGGTTGTTGAAAGTTTCTAAACAGAAGGATTATTACAAAGTCCTCGGAGTAGGTCGTGATGCAGATGACAGAACGATTAAAAAAGCGTTTAGGAAAGCAGCGAAAATTGCACATCCTGATGTAGGTGGGTCGGAGGAAAAGATGGCAGCTTTGAATGAAGCGTATGAAGTTTTATCTGATCCAGGTGAGTTATCATTATTGAGAATGAGTAACAGGGAATATGCTGATTTTTTCACTTTGACAATTCTGGTAGATCTGAGACAACGGTATGACAATGGAGATGATCCGAATGATCCACATCAGGGAGGTGGACATAATCCATTTGCACATCATGGAGGGGGTATGCCATTCCAATTCTTCCAACAAGGTGGAGGTGGTGGATTCCCAGGAGGCGGATTCCCTGGTGGTGGACAAAAATTCCAGTTCCAATGGGGAGGATAGATTGTATAGTATATTAATAGATTCGGTCCGTTCATGCACAGATCGTTGTGTGTGCCAGCTGCACCTTTGTGGACGAGGACAGGCGAACAGGTATCTGACTTCTGTGCCACGCATGATGACCGGAGTTGTGGTTGAGATTGTGACTGACTTTGAGTGGCGGTGATCTGCGACGACAACGTTTGAAGCTTTGTTGTTTATGATTCACATTCCCTGGCTGTTCACTCTTCTCTCGAAATATACCGTCCAACCTTTAATCTTGTATATCTCGCTATCTTACATAGATGATCCAATTTGACAGAGATTTTTCAGTACAGATTTATACATAGCATACACGTATTCTCTCCGCGATTCGTATTCGTGCGACTATAACTCACCACGACGCGTCAAAATAAACGGAAAAAATCATAACATTATTCTTCTCATTCGATCATTCAATAACACGCGTTTTCCTATCCCCTTCAACGGATTCTTCAAACATAGCCATAACAATTTTCATGTATCGTTAAATCACCCACTTAGGCTACTGCAATCAAATTGTCTTATACCTTACACAGATTGACTTCACGTCTTGACTGACGAGGTAGAGCTAGATAGGCAGAGAAGATATCGGTTAAATCATTATGGCACCTGTAAAACCAATAGATAAAGCCAATAAGAAAAAACGGACATTCTTTTCATCTAAATTAGATATACCTATACCTAAAGTAATAGTTAAAGAAAAGAATAAGGAAAAACCTTTGGCATCAACAAAAATCGTACTTAGCGCTTTGGAAGGTTTAGAATCGATACATTTGCAGAGAGATCAACCGAAAACTCGTACTCAGGCTAAGAAAGTTAAAGATGAAATACCGGCGAAACGAGTCAAGGTTTATACATCTAAAAGTAAGTCTAAAGCTCAAGCTATAATTACTAGAAATTCGAAAATGAAAAACGTAAACAATGGTATAATTGGAAAAATTAGACCTAAAACTATACGTTCGGTAATCACAACTACCAATAATGTAATTGAGCAAAAATCGAATAGCAGTATCGCAAAGAAGGGTAATACTACCTCAAGTCGACGGCATGATCATCAGCCCTCGAAGATATTTGGCAATAAAAGGAAGGTTTCAGTGAAGTCTATGACCAAGGCAAATATCATAACCATCAAATCTACATCATCTCGTAAAATACCGCCTGTCGTTAAACTTTTTCAAACATCGACATCATCGAAATTATTGCTCAAAAATTCAAAGACCCTCAAAGAAGGCTCAACAAAACCAACCATGAAATCATCTGAAAGTCAACCTCGATCTGGACCAAGCATAACAAATGAAAAAGCGATTCTGGATTCAAGCAAGAAAGGAAAAGAATCGAAATCGTTAAAAAAAGAATATATGTTAGCTGGATTTTATTGTCAAGATCCTAACCCATCTTCTTCAAAACAATTACATAATAAGATACTTGCTATACGTTCTAGTGAAAACAAATCTTCAAAAAGTTCAGCCAAAAAGCCAATTGTAATACGCCATACAAGACATAATGTAAAATCTAAAACTTCAGATGAGGGCAAAAATCAAAATGATAAATTGATAATTGAAAATCGACCGAGTTTCCCTCCTTTACCATATGATCATGGGTATGAATTATTTTTCAAACAAGAACATGATTTCGTATTACCTTATTATATTATGAAAGAGAAAGAAGATGGAAAATTAATAGCTAAGAAAAAACCAACTCAATTTACGAAAATACGAGGAAGTGAGTTAGCTTAAATCCTTGACATCTTTGAAAAGAGCATAAGAAAAAGTTTTAACATCACTAACATACTGCTTTATTTTATAGATATATATC
Source organism: Kwoniella pini CBS 10737 (assembly GCF_000512605.2). NCBI lineage: Eukaryota > Fungi > Basidiomycota > Tremellomycetes > Tremellales > Cryptococcaceae > Kwoniella > Kwoniella pini. The sequence continues at coordinate 330,068 of NC_091717.1, read as the reverse complement.
CAGAAAGACAAAAAGTAATGACCGATTTCCACGCGATTTGCAGATGTTCGCCTGAATCAAAATGCGCAGATCAATGTATAAATAAATTGATGAGTTATTTATGTGGTAAAGAATGTCCTGCTGGGGAAGAATGTACAAATAAAACTTTGACCAAAAGAAAACCTGCGGCGTACAAAGTAGTTTATGTGAGTTAAATTTTCAATTTCTATCGCCGACTTAGCTGATTAGATTCTGGTAGACCGGAACTAGGGGATTTGGAATTGTCGTTATGGAAGATGTAAAAGAGGGAGATTTTGTCATGGATTATAGAGGAGAAGTAATCTCGATAGAGTAAGCTATGAATTTATTTTGCGTAGTCGCGCATATTTAGCTGACTGTTTCGCACGATCAGTACATTCATGGATCGTATACAGGACGAATATAAGGGTTCAAAGAATTTTTATGCGTTGGCATATGATCAAGATGAAGTAATTGATGCGGTAAGTTCTTCATCTGTCATGTTTACCCCTTCACACCTCATATAATGCCATACTGTTGCTCATCAATTGTTCGCAATGCGATAGGGTATGAAAGGGAATGATGCTAGATTCATTAATCATGGCTGCGCACCTAATCTCGAAGTGCGTAAATATCAGACTGCCGGAGATGGCTGGGAGGAATTCGAGGTTGGGATGTGGGCTATCAAAGACATCAAAGCTGGAGAAGAGGTAAGTCTGAGTATGACGAAGCTCCCTGCGTATGTATTCGTGTCATTATATGCTGATCAGATCATTACCCAGCTCTTTTACGATTACAATTTTGAATCCTTTGGAGTCGCTGCTCAATCCGATGAATTACGAACTAGATGTCATTGTGGAGCACCCAATTGTGTAGGATTTTTGGGCAGGAAGGCAGGTGAAAAGTCCGCCAAGGAATTAGCAGCTGAATTAGCTAGAAATGCCAAGATTATGCAAGGGAAGAAAGCTTCGATTAAAAAGCTCAAACACAGATTAGCAGAAAAGGCTCATGTTCAAGCTCAAATCAAGAACACCGCAAGGCTAGGAACGACTGTGCTTGGTTTAGAGAGTACACCTTCTATTGTTTCGAATACCGATACAATCACTACAAATTCAATCAAGACTCCCTCGGAACTCTCTCCATCGGCTACTCGTAATGTCACAATCAGGCAACCTTCATCTTCCCCTCTTTCGGAAGAATCGAATTCGCCAGTGGTTGAAGGCATTGCAGATGGAAAGAAGAGGAAACTTGAAAATTCAAACGTTGATGGAGGTATACATAAGAAAAAAGCCAGGAATTCTGAACCTTTAACTTTGTCCAACAAGAAGATAAAACAATCTCGCAAATCAGAAACAGGACCAGCAAGTATTCCACCATCTACTTTGACGGTTCCGCTAGTACATAAAAAATCAAGAAAATCAGAACCAATAATAGCTTTATCCAAAAGTGCAGATCTAAAAGTGGAAATGGAAGACAAGTCAATGAATAATCCTAGAATCAGTATGGATGTAGTTCGAGAAGCTGCAAGAATGAAAAAAGCTGAAATTGTTAAAGCTAGAAAAGGTGTGCCTAAAGGATGGACTATTGTTTTACCTGGTCAAGAACCACCTCCTAGAGCGCCTCAACCTGTGGTCTCTGGAAGAAGACCGCCGAGAGATAGGTCGAGTTTGGGATAACTCAAAGGTTAATCGGAAGTAGAAGGCGATAAGCGTCATAAGTTTGATCACGATATTTACGATAGTAGGGTTTTTTTATTAATTTGTATACTGTATGTTGAGACTTTTTATTGTATATGTTGTTCATGCTATTCTTGCTTCAATGGACTGTGTATATCACGATAGCACTTGACACGATCGGAAGGATAATACGTGTTAATTACGCGGCAACCCTATTTCTCGTTGACCAAGGTGCTCAGTAGATACCCGTCAGGTAGACTATACTTACGTGCAACGTACCTTTCTACCCAACATTTTTTGGTAAAGATAACAATGATCATAACAGCGATCAAACGCAATTACAAAGAATTATTCACAAGATGTTTGTTTTTCGATATCAGTGATATGAAGTACTCCATTTGCCGATATATTTTGGTGAGATACCTCCTGCATAAAAGAATTATCTTCTTCACTATGTCAATACGTATAAACTTGAAACAATCAGTTGCGGATATGGAAAAAGTGGCGAAATTATCGAAGGTTTTCTCCTTTACATGACTGTGACAGCATTGGTCCCATCTCACTTGCAAAGAATGCTTTCAAGTTATGATATAACAACCAAATATATTGTTATGCGACATTGCTTTGTCGAAAGAAGGTCGACGTGCATACAGTATTTCGAGTTTAGAAGATGTAGGTTCACTCGTGGAACACGTATGAATACCCGTTCCGACAATATAAAATTATTACATCGAGTATTTTCCACATATCAATAAACACTTTGCCTGTCTTTCTATCATATCCTTTCTCTGTTTCTTTACACTCCTCTCGTATCATTTAGCTCCCTTCACCTCAGTCTTTGGAAAGTATAGTCGAAGAGGCGAAAATCCCAAGCGTCAATCGTCGATTTAGGAGGTTATCATGAATTCAGGCTATCGTCACACAGGTCCACAAGATATGTATGATTAGTTCACACAAATGGATGTGGCGAATCTATTGAAGAAAGAAACTTACGGGAGGTGGATCAATTATTGGATATCCATATTTCTGATGCAATGCGTAAAGAGCAAATAGAGTAGATATCATCAAGTTTATACCTATCCAACTTAAATTATCTGCACTTTCTGATCTCATCTGAGCTAGCAGCAATGTAAATCTTTGGTATATCTCAATTAAAAATTCTGACATTTCGTTTGTGAGAAGACTGGTGTAGTATTTTTAAGGGAAGTTTCCAAAGTATTTTGTATTATTGCTTTATTTTTATGTGGCTGTGGTCAGATGAGAACTAACAAACAACTCGCCAGCAGGGTAATTATATTCCTTCCAGACGTCGGTCTTTCCGTTGTGGGGTACGAGCCCCAACCTAATTCCTGGCTTTGGATGAGACATATACGACGTTTTCAGTTCATAGTGGTTATAATTCGTATATCTGCAAGACAGGTGCGTCATCCCCCCAAATAATTATGCCTTCGTATTCTCAACTGCACTTCACATCTGACAATCGAACTCCTCTAGCTAAAACACTTCTGCTTGACCATTGCCAAAGGGCAGGAGATGTCTAGCAGACAGGCAGACAGCGTTGAATGTGTTCTTCTGAGTATATTTGTCTAAACTCAACGCCACTCTCATCAAATGCCCCATGGCCAAGCTGGTTAAGGCATCCGACTGTTAAAAAGCAGCACCTCTTCGGGTTCATCGGAAGATCGACGGTTCGATCCCGTCTGGGGCAGTTCTTTTTGTGCTCTATGGGTTTCCCTACTCTCTAGCTTTCTTTTGGTTCGATTTGCAACGATTTAAAAGCATTTTTCAGCGAGAGAGAACAGTTTGAAGATGAGGGGAAGAAGTGCCACATTCAGGTGGTTGCGCGCGGGTCCTACGTATGTAAGGCGGAGATACCCGCCGCGCGTCGGTTCTGCCACATTTCACTCGGATTTGCGAAAGGACAGCCGACTTGAGCATTTCAGGCATGCATGACATAGCAGAAGAACCAAGGATAAATAGAATAGCTCGGACTGTGACCTGCCTGATATTCCTGAGGGATTTGTCGAGGTGTAGGTAGTACTTTAAGCCATCAAGCATGACTGTACGATCAAGGGCGTGGTGCTCATGTCAGGCAATCATCTGGAGATCACCTTGGCTCAGTCCTGAACGCCGCGCACCGACCTCTTTCCTTGTTCTCTAACGATTGATTTCGGTCACTACCCCGAGCCGACGAAAAGACTTGGAAATAGCTCATTTTTTCTTTTCGAGAGCGAGTCAAGAGGCGAAACGACGACAGTACATGCATGCGAAGCAATGATCGTGCAGATACTCGTGATTGCTGAGCAATTTTGACGAGAATTAAATTTGGTAAGCCTTTTTGTTTGTACATGCAATCTCGCAGAATCAGCCGTATACATATCGCTACTTGCTCAATTTCACTTCCTCGGCATTCAAAGATCCCAAAAATTCACATTCGACCTTCTCTCATACGTTGCGCCTATCATTCAAACCAACGTGACCTTCCTTCTCTAAATCGTAAATAATTGATTCCTATATTTATCCAAATCTCCATAATGATTTCCCATATATCGCATATGAGGATGAACAACCATGATGATCGAGGCGGTGCCTTCATGACATCAACTAATACCCAATCTGTCTCATCAAATATACTCATCGTCTTCTTGCATCTTATATCATCATCTACCAATCCTGATATGATTCGATCAGGTGTGATAGCTAGCTTTGTTGGACGAAGCCATCGTTTCTTGGAATTGCTTGTCATGCCTTTTTTGTAGTTTCTGACTTTCGTTACTGGAATCTTTCGCTTGATTATGTTGAGATAACTGAACGTAGTAAAGATTGCAAGGGGATCGTATAGTGATAGGTTAAACAGGGCTTTGAATACGATGATGATGGCCTTCTGGTTGAGAATCGAAGAAGGAAGGTCGATTTTTGCGCCTGCAGTTGGGTTAGTATACCCCTGTCAAAGAAATCAGTATGCCCTCTTCAACTCACATAGAAGTGTATATAAGGGTCTTGCTATGATTCGTCTCAAAGAAAACCAAAAGAGAAGAAATACAATCTGACGTTGTGAGAAGAAGTCAGATTCGGTATCTGAAATTATTGTTTAATGGCATGCACGATATATGCGAATTGGTGTCTAGCCTTGAGAGAATTTTCATTTATGAAATGTAATATGACCTCGACGTAGAGGCACAAAATTGTGGCCAAAAAGAAGAAGGAAAGTGAACAAAGGCAGTAAAGAGAAAATACTGTAGCAATCTAATCGTAGACCAAATTATCTTCGTAAGCAAAAGAGTCGTTAGCTCAAATGAAGATGTGACATGTCAACTGCATAATTTCAACTTGATCCATCAATCAAGGAAGCTCAATGTATCCAATCAAATTCTTAATTAATCAGTTGTGACAGTGTTCGAATTTGAGATGAGCTGCATGAATTCAACTGTTATTTCTAAGTCGTGCCGCCGGTAGCTTGACTTTCTTTCCAAATAGGATTCAGATTGGAGGTCTGATCACCTTCCTTCTGATGTGGGTGATGAATTTACTAGCGTATCGTACTTTCAGCATAGCGTCAGCCCGAGTATCTCCGCATACCGTACCGCCCTAATTTCCAATCAGGCAGATTAATTCATGGTGTGTCGTGAGAGCAGTAGCACAATCCAGGCACTTTTTTGCCAAAGGACCCCTTTGGAATCATATTAAATCGTCATTTACCCTATGTCACTGTTTGACCCCCATGCCGGATCGTCTGATTACCGTACTCGAGAGCGGGCGATGGCGCTGAGCTATTCACACACTACGCTTGATAACCGCAATTTGCAAAACGATTGGTCTCGCACAACTCATATACATGGTATCTCTTAAGGTATAATGCCGCCAAAAGAAAGTTCTCTCAAGTATTTTAGTGATAAGTTTAAGGCGATTTTATTTCTGCAATACATCATCGAGACATTCAATATCCCTTGACCAATGACGTCGCAGTAGGAGTGACTTACTGAGAGCAACTCGAATTGTCGACTCGCAAGCTACCAGAGCTTCCTTATAGCTGTGATTCGCATTTTCAAAACTGGATTTGGTTTTCTGAAGGTTGTTGATAGTCTTGTCACGATCTTGGATAATTTTGTCTTTCTGAGCAATTTGGGTTGCATGATCTACCTTGATGAGATCGAGCTTCTTTTTATGATCATTTTCGAGAGTGGCTATTCTTTTGGCATTTTGCTCTTCAAAAGTCGTTTTCTCCTTCTATGAGTTCATGAGTTCAGTATTTGCGTTAGCATGATCATACTTCTGATCAACTGTACACGCCACTCACCAAAAGGTTTGCGTGATCTTGTGTAACTTTTGTGATCCTATTTTCCTTCACCTTCATTTGATTCTCTAAATTCTCAACCCTCTTTTCCAATTGAATATTGGCTTTCTCCGCCTTGATTCTATTTAATCTTTCCTCCAACATTTCTGATTCATATTCCTTTCTCTTCAGCTTACTCCTTGCAATTCGGTAATCTTGCTTTCTTGTAATTTCTTCTTGCTTACTATCGTTCACTTCTTCTTTGACTACCTTCAATTCACTGTTGACTACGCGATGTTCATTCGACAAAGCACTTTCAGACATATTGTCAAGATTGTTTCTATTTTTCGTTTTAGATTCAGGAGAAAAGGTAGGACTTCGACTTTTACTATGCCGCTCATCTTCAAGATCTCTGCCTGTCCCACCGTTTAATCTTTTCCTTTTCAAGATCTCGACGGAGGAAAGTAGTCGCGACTCGGAAGAGCTTGTAGAATTGGAGGACATTCTGAATTGTCGTCGCCTATTGACCTGGCTGAATATTGATTGAGCGTGAACAGAACTATGAATTGTAACGGGGGTCAAGTCTCGGGCAAGACAGTACGCTAACGGGCGATTAGCAGAATAAGGGTGACACGAGAGGAAAATTTTGAAGGAGACTTGGAATATGGAATGAACGGGACAAGTATGGTCAGTCGGAAGGAAGTTGGACATGGGTGACAAATAGCTCCAGTGTTGGCTCGTGCGTCTTTTCGGAGTGACACGGTTCCCGTGACTGCTTTTACATATATCGTCAAAGAGTAGTCTCGTATTTATGAATTTTCTCTCTGAGTTCGGCTTCTACCTTCTTTTGCTTATAATATTCCGATTCTAATGAATCAATTTTCCTCTTTTGAGACTTGTTCAATTCCTTATGACGTGTCAACTCGACCCCTCTTTCCACGAACATGAATCTTTCGTTCCGATTCGCAACCATTTCATCAAACATGAATTTTTTCTTTGTCTCTTCCTATCAATACGAAGAGGGTCTCAGTCGAACTCTAATCTAATGGTCGGCTTAACTAGAGACGATGCCACTCACATCGACCTGTCCTTTTAAACCTTCGCCCATCCCTAAAACCACTTGTAGATCAATCACTTGCTTCTCCAGTCTTTCGATCTCCAGTGTATACATTGACATCTGATCAGAGGCATCCACATCTTTATTCTCGAATGACACTTTCGATTTATTGGCTTCTGAGATATGATTTCGTTTATTTGGTCTACGGACATGTCCAGCTGCTCCCCTTTCGTCCGATTTTGATAATTTTCTATAATTCAATTCCTCTTGTAAAGTTTTAGCATTTCTCTTCAATTTATCGATTTCACTCTTATATCTATCATTCTCATTTTTGTATTTATCCATTTCCTTTTCAAAATGATCTCTTTGCAATTTCGTTTCGACATCTTGAGCTATCAATGCGTCATTACAATCCCTAAATTTAATATTCTCCTTTCTTAGTCGTTCTATGATTGATTTTTGATCTTCTATTGTTCTTTCCATACTTTGAATTTTCAATTTCAAATTATCATTCTCATTTTTCAAAACCTGATTCTCATTTTTCTGGAGAGCAAATTCATTCTTTAATTGTTCAATAGAATTCTTTTCAATTTTCGAATCGATAATCTGGTTTCTAAAATTTATGTTTTCTTGCTTCAATTTACTAATTTTCGATTCAAGATCCGTAATTTCTATAGCCTGCTCAAGTATTTTTATTGTACTCATATCTCTATCGAATATCATTTGGATATTACGAATTGTTTCTTCCCGTTTCACGCATCCTTGTCGCAATTTCTCTTTCTGAATATTCAGACGTTGAATAGCTTCTTCTCTTGTCAAGCCCAAGCTTGACATTCCTATCGTACTTTCGTTACCGGACCTGTGAAGTTTGTCTACTTCAAGATAATGCTTCACCGGTAAAGCCCAATTGTTGGCGGATATGGTCTTATCGTCATACATAGTGAATGGATCGTTATTGACGGCGAAGTGAAACTACACGTCAATTCAGGAGCTAGGACAAGACGTGATGGTTCCGCCTGTCAAGACCAATGGAGACCAAATGAAGAGGAGTGAGTTAGAACGCAAAGAGGAATTACTACCAAAATTGATTGTTAGGTGTAATACGTTAACTGGGGAGCAATTGTTATTTCAGGAAAGAGTGATTGGCGTTGACTTGCACAGACCACCCACCCAAGTTCAGCATTAGTCACGGATGTATACGACGTATTACCTGATTATTGAGTCACTAGACTGCAGTGCATCTATGTCAGCCCCTGGAGCTGAAACAACGTTAACATGTGAGACGTCAGTCGATCTTGCTGTGCCTCTGGACACGAATGGAAGCTCATATGGTAATACGTGAGTGAGACTAATCATGAGCGTAAGTATACATGGCACGAGAAAATCGAGAAAACGAATAAAGCTGGTAGAAACCCCAATCCCCTTAGGTCCCACCTGACTTCTAAAGAATGTGCTCAGAGAGATCAGACTTCCTTAACGAGCTTCGAATTGCACCTGAAAAATCAAATGTCAGTACGCGGTAAGAGTCAGTAAGTTTAAAATTCCAGCCGGTCACTTGAGAGAACTTACAACTGCGAAGATGAATATTGTCAGCTGAGCCCTACCTGGACATGATTAAGAAGAAGGAACAAAAGCAGGCGGCGTATATTGACAGTGGTATTCAAATGGATACAAGTGGTCTCAAGGTGGAATAGCACAAATGGAGCGTGAATAGGGAAGACTAATGAATGACCGGAAATGGTCCACACGCAATCTGCGAAAATGAAGAGTAAAATATGGGGAAACGAAGCTACTCACTCCTCGTTGTTCTGGGTTTATACATCACTCTATGTCCACACTCTCTACACCTGATCAATTCGGAAGTCTTCATCGCTGTTTTGGCACCACAATCTGTCGCAATTTATGATAAGCTGGCAGCCTCATCTCAAGCATAGATCCCAGTTGAAAACAATGCATTCTCAAGGCACTTTGAGTACGATTGAGAAGGGAGTTAAAGTACTCACCTCCACAAATGTATTCTATAGTCTCGGGAGGTTTAGGTATACTTCTAGCTGGCATAGGGTTAGGGTTTTGCTGGGAATATCTATCGGCTTGTTGTGACATTGTGATCCGATGTTTTTGAGTTTTGTAAGTCGTTTAGGCCAGGAAGTAAGGGTTGTTGGTGCTGTGATATTTCGAATCAAGGGTATGCGTGATGGATGGTTTGCTATGTTGGTATACAACTGACGTTATAGATCAGAAAGATATTAAACCATTCAATAGCTGAATTTTGTGTTTTGAACATTTCAACATTTCTGGGTGGCAACGCGCTTAAGGATTGATAATCAATCTGTTTGATTAGAAAACTATTACCACGTCATGCTATCTTACCTTATCACACGTCACTCGGTGCCCTTCGACCGCATATCACCGTACCGGTAGAGTCCTGTCATTCAGCTACTATCATTGTATCTCATTGAATCTCATCGCTCTTCTCGCATTTTCAGTTGTCATCTCGCGAGTAATACCCCTTGAATTCAAGCAGATTTCACGCCGACCGACATTTAACATACAATTCGAGAATTACACAGAATGGACATCTCCCAAGCCTTATCCGCTCTAGAAGCTCTCTCTTCATCCACCTCGACCTCCTCATCCGGTCCATTGAACGCCCTCATAGACATCCACTTCAACAATGCTAAATCACGTATATTAGCAGGAGAAGATCCAAAAGTAGTCATTACTGAGCTACAGAAGAACGTGAAAACATGCAAGAAAGATGTAGAGAAAGGGTTGAAAGCTTGGTATGGTGCTTTAGGGAATGTAGGCAAGGAGGTTGATAGGGTGAGTGAGGGTTACTGGGTCCTGTTGAGAGGCGAGGGCTTCGATTTGATCCGGCACAGGAGGCGAGTGGGGAGCTGGCAGGGGCCGTACGATTCTTTGTGCTATGAAGTAGGCCAGTGGGTGATGTAATACTAACTGCGTCTTGCATTAGGCATTCCCACCGAATTTAGGTGCAATCAGTGAGGCATTATCCGATCCTCCATTGTTTTCCAGTCCGGAAGCCTCTCAAGCTTTAGATGGTGTAATACTTGAATCTTTAGGAAGGAGGGGAATATGGGAAGCGGTCGAAGCAATGGAAGAAGAGACTTCTCAATCATATTCCCGATCTAAACGTGATTTATCATCTGAATTACAATATATTATCGAATCTATCAAATCATCAAATCTACAACCTGCTTTACAATGGTGTGAAACTAATTCTAGATTTTTATCTTCACCGCCACATCCTTCTTCATTACCTTATCATTTACATGAAACTGTATTTAAATCAATAAATAATCAACAAGATGCAATCAAATATGCTAGAAGTAATATGATGGGTTATGTACCTTCTCAACCTGTTTTAAAACTTATAACTTCATGTCTATACGACTCATCAAATTCCATTTCTTCTTCAACAAATGGATTTGGTATGAATGGAAGTGGTATGAAAGGTAAACTTATGAATGGAAAGATTATTGAAGATTTAAATGAAGCTAAAGAAAGAGAAAAATTAGAAAAATTGAATGAATTACAAAAAATGTTTCAATCTGAATTTTGTAGATTACATCAATGGTCAAAAGAAGATAGTCTTGAAGTTACTGTTGAATTAGGTAGTAGAGGTGGAACTTTGGATAAAATTGAAAAAGCAAGAAGAGTAATGGGTGAACATTTAGGTAATGTTAGAAAATGGGAAGAATTACCTGTGAGTTTATTGTCTTTTTAAGATTGAATTAATATAGTCTTTATTGAATCTCAGATATTTACAAATGGTTTTTGCTGATGACTTTAAAACTTAGATGGAAGTACCTCTTCCGCCTTCTCGTAGATATCATTCAGTTTTCGTTTGTCCAGTATCAAAGGAACAAGCAACTGAAAGCAATCCACCTAAAATGTTGACCTGTGGACATGTTATCGCCGAAGAGAGCTTCAATAGATTACTGAAAGGAGGGTAAGTCGATCCTGCTAAGTTTGCCTGGATCCGATACTCCGTGTACGAATGTAGCTAACGCTTCTGGACTCTCACTCATAGTCGAAGATCCGTCAAGTGTCCGTATTGCCCAATGGAGACTTCGCAATCTGTAGCACAAAGGTTGTACTTCTAATACCGATCTGACTTCTCGTACCATCGTTGTGCCCTGATACCAAATCTGTAGCTATATCATATGTCATTCATCTAGTCTTCAGCGCCCAGCATTAAAATGCTAAATATGCCCTTGTAGACATACATCTATCCACAGTCAAGGGGCAACATCACATGAATTATCAATTGCATATGCAGGACCAAGTAAATGCTCTATTTGTACATACATAACGTTGGTGTTGCCCGTTTCTTGTAACAGTCTTCCGTTTACCGCCGGGACGAGCGCACGATCCACTAACCTGATAGGTCGGCTCTACAAATTCGAATTAGACTATATTCCATTAGGCTTCTTGACTTTACTGCCGACTGTCACTCCCTGTAATCCATCCTGTTCTTCCTTTTCTCTACCTCGAGAAGCCCAAAGTTGCCTTCGTTCCTCCATCAGAGTTTCTGCCCACTTTTGGATTGTAGGATTTTCCAGATGGGGTATTGATCCAATAAAGAATGGGGAAAGGGATTGAATATCTTGGCCTAAAAAGGATCAGCATTAGTACAAGGTAACGTGTTCTCAAGAAGGTACGTCAGTTTGATCAAGGCTCACTGCGTTCATATTCTACAGCTTGGAGAGCTAACTCCACTCTATCCAGATCCTAGAAAGCATGATCAGCTAAACCCGCATTCAACAGAGAGCGTCAGCTGATTCACTGACTTTGACCAATTTCGATTCAGGTGTTTCTCGAGCTTCATACTCCTACATGGCAAGACGATCAGCTCTTGAGAATCGGCCCAAGGGACAGTATAAGCTGAGAGGACTCACGTCCCATAATGACCTAAACCTTTCCCTTGCATCCTTATTACCCGCACCACCAAGCATCTCATTCAAGAATGAGTCCATAGCTTGTTCCTCCAATTGATGTTTCACATGAGGCGGCACACCCTCAACAGGCGTTATGTCGCCCACACTAAAATATTGGTCAGCTACCGAGTTTGCTTAGCAGGTAAATCATTCAGCTCACTGAGCTTCCGCTAGATCATGTACCAAGGCCATCTATCACAATACATGTTGATCAGCTAGACCTCCAACGTATCATGGAAATGGAATCGGCAGCTGAAACGGTTCGTGAGCGTACCATCACACATCTCGGTATATCCAGGGGTTTGGCAGGATCTTGCGGTATCATCATAGCCATCAAAGCCATTCTACACATGTGGTCTGATATACTATATGTTTATTGTCAGTTGTATACAACTCGCCCCAGACAAGATTTGGTTGAAGAGCTGACCTTTCAGCCTCCTTGACCTGCGTTCACAACATTTGTCAGCTGTATTCCTTCTGCATCACTCGATTGTAAATGTGTCAACTTACACCTTCCCTTATCCACCCGGATCGCTTTTGCACTTTTAGCTGTTCTAACAAATGTAAAAAAGCAAGAGTATCCAATGCTTCGTTGCCAGACGATCTAGTTTCTTTGTCAGCTTACGTCCTAGCTTTCAGCAAGCAGCTTCGAGCTCACTTGTATGGAGCGGGCAGCTCTTTACCACCTGCACCCAAAACCTTGCTTGTCTCCTCCACCTGTCCGTGCACTTGATCCACAGGTAAAACGTTCATTTTATTCACTTGGTGCGATGAAACTGCTGGAATAGCAATGGGCATTGTCCTCATGAAGTCACAATGTATACAGTCGGATCAAATACAGAGCTGGAACAGCTGAACAAGGCAGTAAGAAGGAACGGATGAAAGATATCGTTGAATTCGATAAAATGTCATTTGCTTTGAATTCAATGTTTTGTTTTGATCCAAAGCTAAGATCCCTCGCGTGGCCACGCTTTGATCACTTTTTACTTAAAGAGGTAATCTAAATAAGCAGAAAGAAAACGGCGATCTCCGCCGGTAAGATATGGATAATAATAAGTCCGATTAAATGATAAAATGAGGTCCACTCAACTACTTGAACTGACATCACATTAATTGTTAAATTCCATACTTTCCATTCTCTCGTCAGCTCAATACCACTAGGGGCAGGCCTTAGTTTTCAACAAAAAACCCACTTTCGACTCACATTCATTTGCTAAATAACGTCGCGGGATCCTCCGTTCATCAAGCTCAAACAGCTTCAGCTTTCCTTCCTCGTCTTCCTGATGTCCACCCCATGACAAGTCGCCGCATAGGGTAAGTCTGCTTGATATTTATAGTAAGGATCCATAAGAAACACTGACTGTTGGATTATCAGGCTTAGCAGGATCAAAGCTCGAGCCTCAATGCCTCCTGAAATTACAATACAGTCCCAAGAGTCGACTCAACAACCTTCCATTGAGATACAACCCGCTACAGTTGCAACCTCCGCTGAGCCTCCACTTTCAACTGTGAATGAGGAATCTCCAGAAATACTCAATTCAGACGCGAGGTCAAGCACTGAAGCAAGCTTGGGACGCAATGGGTTCCAAGGTAGCTCAGTGGAGGAGACTGGAGAGAGTGGATTGAATTGGACACAATCGCAGATCAAGCAAAATCAACGACTACTAGTTGACAAGCCCGAGGGAAGGTCCAATGAGCTCAACGAAGACTTGGAAGTACAAGCGACGGTGTGGGAGACTAGTCTACCTGACCAAGGCAGGATACAGGCAGGAACAGAACAAATCGATGACCAATTGGCAGAAGAATCCGAAGATGAAGTTATTACTTCGCCTGATATACCTGGACCTTCAAACCATCCTCGCTGGAACACCCGTTCTCCCGTCACCAAACCTCAGACAACTGCTCGAGCGAGTTCACCACTGACAGAACTAGACGAGCTCGCTAATGACTCATCTCGAGAAATGCTAGATCTAGAAGGAGGCTTGGAAGAGACTGAGGTAGATGTACCACAAATCCAAACGCCAGAACAGTCTCCACCCCCTTCCACACCTCCTGCGCGACGCGTGAATAGCTTTCGATCCCCGACCAGCCCTCAAGTTGATGTATCGGGTAGGAAACTTAGGGGAGTGACTTCTTATTCCCCTTCGAAATTCCTCACCAGCTCGAATGGTCATCAATCCAACAGGAAGTCGACCGATATGACGCCATTCAAGCCTTTCGCATCCGAGAAGACCCTTATGATCAATAAAAGGAGTGAACCATCTCAGGATAGCGAGGAATCCCTCTTTGGTAAAGAAGCAGAGATTGTCAAGAAATTGAAGCCTATCGAGAATCTGCAGCGCATTCTAAGTGGAAATGCGGATGCAACTGTTAGGACTGAACCTAGTCGCCTCTTACGTAGACAGCCGTTAAATGGTATGGCAGATAAAGAAGAGCAAGAAGGACAGCCAGATTCTGGTTCCTCACAGAACAATGGGACCAACGTCGGGGCGCCAAAGGGTCATATAGATGGAACGCAGGAAGAACAAGAAGACGAGCAAGAAGGCGTTAACTGGGAGAAATCGTTACCCGTCAATGGAGATACTTTTACTGATCGATTTTCACAAACATCCCCTACACCGCCTCAACCTCACATTCCCCCGAATATGCCTTCTTCACCTCATCAATCCCAATCTCAATCTCAATCCCTGCCGGCGGGCAACAATACACGTCTCCATCACTTCGCCTATTCTGGCTCAATAGCGTCTCAAGGTGCGATCCATCTTTCGGATGGATTATTCTCGGATGTAGGAGACGAAGTCCCGGATTTTTCTCAGTCTCAACATGACGTTTTACTACCGGCTACTCAGATGTTTGCTAGGCAATCCAGTCCGTACCAAGCTCCACTCGAATCGCTACCTGAAGAGACAAGATCAAGCAGGGCTTCTGTGGCCAGTCAACCGGACGATACACAGCTCAATGAACAGGAATTACCTTCAGCAAAAACCCACGCAGACAACCACTTCGGACCTCCTTCAGCGATTTCGAGGGCAGCTTCGACCACATCTATCACTTCTAGGATCAGTGTACCGTCTCATCGCCAACTCGCACGACGTATTCGCACCAGAGAAAATTCGGAAGAAGCACTCCCGACTACGACTATACTATTCACCGAGCAACCTTCGGGCGTCCACAAATCACCTGGGGGTGACACTACCCGTCGAGCCGTCTCGAGAGCCCCTTCAGACCTCTCCACTACCTCTCGAATCAGTGTACCGACTCATAGACTGCTTACTCGCCGAAAGCGCGCCCAAGACGAGTCGGATGTATTCCCGCCCAACCTGCACCGAACCGCCAGTGCCGTTCCCACAGAAACTCCCGCTCTTGCCCTGAAACTCAACCAATCCGAGACAGCGATTCCCCGGGCTGGATCGTCGCCTTTCAAGAAGAGCTCTCCACATCGAGTAAGCTCCGAACCGCCCATGCTTCAAGAAACCCTAAGAAACAGTATTCCATCAGGTTCATCCTTACCGCAAGGGGCTCAGCATGCCGCACAAAATTCGGTTGACGCTGAGATCAGTCCAGCTGAGGCTGTCTTGAAATATACATCGCCCGTAGCACCATCGTTTCCCTTTCGGCGATCGTTGTCGCCGACTTCGCCTTCACTCAAAGCTGTGAACAATCTCGTACCGCCAAATCTGCCTTCGATACTGGAGAAGACACAAATGGACGAAAAACCAGATGAACCTGCTGCAGCAGGATCGAAACAGGATGATCCCACTTTACAGCCTGCTCCGGCGCCTAGAACATCGCCAAAACACTACGCCGGTCGAAACAAGCGAAAGCGAATCGTGTCTTCGCCCAACTCGGATGATGGTATGAAAACGGACTCTAGCAGCACAACCCCGGAAGACGAAGAAGATCATACATATCGCCCCGTTCCGGAGACCAAGCTGCCAAAGAAGATGTCCATCAAGGCCCACGGCGCATCTTCGAAACCCAGGGATGTATCAAAATCGCCCGATCCTCTCCTGCTGTCGTCGAAGAGAAAGCGTAAACCCATTGTTCGATCCAGCTCAGCATGCAATCCACCTTCAGACAGTCAGAGCAGTTCCTCAGCGCCCGAAGACCTGGAAGATAATACTTACCAACCTAGTCTCTTGCCGAAGCTAAAGAACCCATTGATTGAGAACACGCGGAAAAGGGGTTCCGCTCCGAGCAGTACTTCGTCAGGTATTCATGTAACCAAGAAAGTCAAGAAAATCCATAATAACGCTCAAGTTGCTAGGCTGTCCCCATCGATATCTATATCCAGTCTATCCGAGGCAGTCACTGCAAAGCCCGAAAGATTTGCAGTCTTAGCGGCCTTCTTTCACCGATATTATGCTGGAGAAGCTGTTTGGACTGGTAGAGCTTACAACATTGAGTTTTGTGATGGCGAGAAAAAGCAAAATGTCAAGCCCGACATGATGCGTAGGCTGATATTGAAGAAGGGGGATGCGTTGGAAGGGGTCGAAAGCACGCTACCAAAGCATTTAGAAGTCGCTCAAGATTGGGATGGGCATGTACGGGGCGTCAAGTGTGTCTCGCTGAAAGGGGAAAAGCTGGGTAGAGTTCCATTGAAAGATTTCGGCATCAACAACAAAGTGATTCATGCTTCATTTAGCGATCGACTCTTCGAAGATCCGCATGCATCGAAAATCACTAGATCTGATGGGCATAAAAAACCATCTATCCCTAGATCACCTACGAAGCGGAGTGGAGCAGTTTATGGGACACCTTCAAAATCGGCAAGATCAAATTCGCCTACTAGATTGATCTCGAATAGACTGAAGGGTATGCTTTTCTTCATTACTAAGGGGACAAGGGATGATCAAGCGTCGATCACATTGGCAATACGTCAAAACGCGGGCAAGATTACGACTGATTGGGAAGATCTATTTGACAAATCCTCGCCAGGAGGATATGGGTTCGATAAGAATTTAGATGGGACTCCATTTCTGATACTATTGGGTGGAAGCAAAGGAGGCACAATCATCACGCCGAAAGCTATGGTAGCGCTTGCCAAAGGCATACCTTGTCTAAGTGAGCGGTTTGTAGATGACATCAGCGAAGGAAATGTAAGTACCTCCTCCGCGTCTCATTGTGAGTGTGCTGATCTGAAATCACTACAGGACGTCGACTGGAGAAGTTATCTTATTTCACCGGGTTTCTCGATTCATGTCGAGCACTACATGTCTCAAGTCGTTGATATCGCTTGGGGAGGTGAGGGGTGGGACCCTGAAATCGCTGGACCAATTCGA
Organism: Kwoniella pini CBS 10737; assembly: GCF_000512605.2. Classification (NCBI taxonomy): domain Eukaryota; kingdom Fungi; phylum Basidiomycota; class Tremellomycetes; order Tremellales; family Cryptococcaceae; genus Kwoniella; species Kwoniella pini. Next base: position 312,822 of record NC_091717.1, on the reverse strand, counting down.
AGACCGATGAAAGGGAAAACTATATTGTTCGTCTTACCGGGCCCTAAGTTTGAGGGCTTGAAAGTGAGTTTTATTTGATCATGCTTCCCTCTATTTACGCGTTTCCTCTGGTCCTTGGTAAGCTTTACATGATCGATCGCTGATCCTGCACTGCGTATAGCGCTTGATTCCAGTTTGCGCATACTCGATGGGTGCCGACGAGCTTCACACCGTTACCAATACCAAGACAAGTGAGAATACTATAAAGGATTCTAAATGGAATTACATCCTGTTTGAGGATAGAGAATATATAGATAAACATGGAAATTCAAAATCTTTACCCAAGTGGTTGAGCGATGAAAAGGATAGATTGGTCAATGTGCACTGGCTCAAGCAATGTCTCGTGAGTCTTAAAGTCTAGGAATATCTCGGTTCTACGAACGACTGCCTAACAGATATTGAGAATAGATTACAGGTAGAGCACTACCACCTAGTTTGGATCTCGAAAAGACAGAGGAAAAAAAGAAGTAAACAGTGGGGTGTGGTTTGGTTATGATTCTGTCTATATACCACGCTTATGTCTATTTAATCCAGTCATTGGAAGTTGTATTCCCCATCGTCGCGTTATTGCATATATAATTGAACGAAGTAATGAAATCTTATGTCGCATGTCTTTGGATTCGTCCATGGATTTCACAGCTACGAGTAAGAGATTCGGTTGAGAGCGGTGAGAGGTGAAAAGTGGAGGTTGTGATCGAGCGATTTCATAAAGCTTGAATCGTCATAATACGAGCAAACTTCTCCTCACTCTGTTTCGATTATTTGAATAATCATCACTTGAGACTTTATTGTGACGGGGAATGGTCGGTCTAAAATTATCATAGACATTGTATCGCACGATTGAAAAAGAGATTCACAAAATGCTTCGCCAATCTACGAAATATATAATCGAGCGTCAATCTACCTCGGTATTGAACATTCGAAATGTACGCGGAACTCAACAAGATATATTTTCCAATAGACCAAATGTAACGAGAATATTTAAATACACAACGAATTCAAAGGAAAAGAGTAATATAAATTCAAATTTTTCATCAATAAATTCAAAAAATCAAACTAATTCACAATTACATTCAACTCCAACTTCAACTTCAACTTCATCTTCATCAAATTTGAATTCAACATCTAAACCAAAATCAAAATTAATTTTAAAATATATAGAAAATTTAAATAAAATATCAAAAAAAACAGGAGTTTCAATTAATTTATTAACAATTTCATTTTTAATCTTACATGAATTATCTGCAATTTTACCAATTTTTTTAATTTATTGGATTTTTTCAATTTTTGGAATTGGTTTAAATTTAATTAATTATATTTCATTTATTACTTCTTCTTCTTCTTCTTCTTCTACTCAAAATAAAAATTCTAATTATAAAGAAAAAGTTGAAGTAAAAGAAGAAGAAGAAGAAGAAGAAGAAGAAGAAGAAGAAGTAGAAGAAATTAAACCTGTTGATGGATTTATTAAAAAATTAATTAAAAATTGGTATTTTGAAGGTGAAAGTAGAATTGAAAAAGTTGGTAAAAAATATGGAATTTTAGGATTTGAAAAGATTCAAAAACAAAAAATAGATATAAATCATTCCAATATAAATAAAATTGAAGAAGGAAAAAAAGCGATTGATATTAATACTAATTCAGGAACAACTATTAAAGTTGCAAATGCTATAGCTGCTTATGTAGTTGTTAAAGTAAGTTTTACTCATTTAAATATATCATAAGACATCTATCTTACTTATTCTTTCATAGGCACTTTTACCACTTCGTATAGCTTTTTCAATTGGGTTTTCACCTACATTTGCAAGATATACTCTTATACCTTTACAAAACACATTTAAAAGATTGAAACGTTGAATTGGGAAAAAGAATAAATGTGTTTAATTCATTGTACGTAATATATAACATCGCATAGTCGTTAAGATGCATTAAATCAAATCATTATTTATACCAAAAAGTCAAATCAATTATACAAGTCATAAAGGGTATCAATCATATACAAAGTATGGTAATAATGAAACGGGTATAGCGAAATATGTTTATATTGATGCGATTTCGTAGTTCCTTCTGCCACCTCTTTTTATTCGGCTCGGGAGCCTACAGTCTATGTCCCGGTACGACGGTAAATATAACAACAAGTATTGCCGTAATCAATATACAGACCAATTCTATCCATAATGCTCTGATAGTCAATAACTTCCTTACGTATGGTTCTTTTACTTTGATTAACCTGAATGGTGTAGTTTCAGATTGGTTGAACAGGGCCAAAAGTGGTGAGAGGGAGTAGTATGAGGAGAGTAAGAGATTGGTAGCGAATATGAAAGGCAATATCGTCTATAGTGCGCATGGAAATAGGTCAGCTCCACCATCTACAGAAGATCGAAATCGAAGAATGGGTCAAAGATAGGTTGAATGAAAAACAGGGGCTAAGTCGATTCGATTCAACGTACCCATAATCTGGTCAATTTCGGTTTCCAATCCAAAAAGATTAAGGAGAAAGCCAATACAAATCCACCCCATAAGCAAACCAATCCTAGGATCAATCTCACGAATGAACCCAATGGACTGAGATTACCGAATGCTTTCGCTCGAAGGAAACGAGGGAAAGCATCTTGTTCGAGGGCTTTGAAAATGTACACTTTCTGAGCGTGAAACAAGTCTGGAATCAATGGTGAGACATCTTGAGAGGTTGATATTGGGAAATTGTGGATTCGGAGCGATGGCCTATCATTATACCAATTCAGTTTCATTCAACCACCTAACACTGATCTACAAGATATGAACTCACGGCAAGTAAATTTCCCTTTCTGCTCCTGGTAAAAGGTATCTAAGGTAAATTCTCTCCGCTCCTTCCACTAAAGCAGCTTTCTCAATCGCTCTATTCCTTGCAATTATTGTGGGAGCTTTTATTTTACGTTCTCCAGCGAATTTACCTCGAAGAGACATACGACCGGATGGAGTCATAGAAGGTCTATCTTTATTTTGAGGTATTCCTGAATCAGTATTTTGACCCAGTTCATTGATAGTCGACGAAGGTGTACGTGAGAATGCTGTTGATCTAGCAATCTGTCCATGTGATTCAGTGTCTCTCCTCTCTCTTCCCGTAGCAGTACCTAAAGTTGGAGAATCAAATTCTGCACCTTGATGTATTCTAGGTGAAGGTGAATTTGATCCTAAGTTAGGATTAGGTGATTGAGGTTGATAGTATTCGCTGAGTGATAACAAAGGAGAAAAATGAGAACCATTAGTTCGTGCATATTGAGCAAATTCAGGCCATTCTTCTTCTATTGATCTACCTGATTTCTTTATGTCCTATTTTGCATATATGTCACTTAGTCATTCTGAACATGTCTGGTATGGAGAATGATTAGTCAAACTAACCTTGAAATACGCTTTACACATATTTTCATGTTGTTGAACATCCAACCAGAAATCTAAAGCATCTTCAGCAGATTCGCGTTGAAGGAATATCTAACGCACGGATCGTTTGAAAGTCAGCATTGATCATCACTTGATGCAATACTGCTTTTGGCGAGATATTATGCTCACATAGAAACAAAAAAGATCAAGTGGTGGTCTCGTTCGTCTATCTAATACTTCTTGTAAAGTCGGTAATCTTCTTAGCTTCAGATATCGAGTACCAGATGATCGTCTTTGTTCTTTGGTTGTTTGTGGTTGATCTGATTTCTCGTTCATCCTGAACGGTAATATTATAATGCCCTTACCTCCCTTGATAGATCGCAGACTGAGCAATGAGAAATTGGTTGAGAGACTGATCCAGTGAGTGATCTCAATTGTCAATTGTCAAGTGTTAAAAGAATGTATATGGTCAGAATGATTATAAGATTGAAAGGGTGAATGATTCTTGATGTATTTATTTGATTAATCTTTGTTTAACTTGTTGGTTTCAGAGTAAACACATTAAATGAAACGCGCCCAATGTACAAGTCGCGTGGGTTAAGCATGACGTGTGATTCCAAGGTTACCCAGGTCGAGGCCGTTATCACGTTCACGCTTTCACTTTGCCCAAACTCGTCAAACAAACCCTACTCGTAACTCTTACTCTTTGCATCCCTTCTTCTTCCACATTCCATTTCACTCATCTCTTCAATTTCTGAGTAGATCATAAAGAAACCCACACTCATGCGATAACCTCATCTTTCAATCCTCTTCACCAAATCTACCTATTCTCAAAACTTTGGAACAAGGTCGAGGGAGTGAAGAGGTTCTTCTTCTCAGTTGAAATACTGGCAGGATGTTTTTCCTGGTTGGTATCATTATTGCCTATCTTTATAAATGCGTGTGATACTTTCAACACGCTGACACGATACAATTGTCATGCGATATGTAGAGAGAACTCACTCATACTATCTTACTTCATCCTTCTTACTTTGGTGCTCAATTAGAGGATTACCTCAGACAAAAACTGTATGAAGATGTCGAAGGGACATGTAGTGGTAAACATGGGTGAGCAGTGCTTTTCGGTCGATTTTAGACTTCATAAACGCGCAGTAAGCTGATAGATGGTTCTAGGTATATAATATCGGTGATTACCATATCTGATATCGGAGAAGGTAAAATCATGCCTTCTACCGGACAAGCCAAATTCAAAACTACCTACACTGCTATTGTCATGAAACCTTTCAAAGGTGAAGTAGTAGATGGTAAAGTCATTCACGTCAACAAGGTATGTCGTTGACCAGCTGCTACTGTTCACCCATCTGGATTCAGCTGACATGTGTACGATGTACAGATGGGCTTTTTAGCTATGGTCGGACCACTGCAAGTTTTCGTATCATCCCATGTGAGTGTTTTGTCTGAGCTACATTTACATCTGCCTGAGCAGAACTGGATTTGATTTCTGCCAACTTCTCTTGACCTTTCTTTCCATTCTTTATTCTCCATCCTCTTCTAACATCTATGATGAATAATATATGCATAGGGACAGCAGACCCCCTAATATGGGGAATGTTGATTATGCCTGGGTGATCTTGTAGTAATTGATCGATTATCTCTGAACTTTTTTTTCTTTTCGTTACTCCTTCTGTCGTCTACAATATTCTTGGCGAATGAAGTGCTGACAAACGTTGTAACGGATAGCTTACACATGGAGATATGAAATACGATCCAAACGCATCTCCACCATGTTACAGATCGAACGATGAGATCATACAAAAAGATACAAAAGTTAGAATGCAAATTGTAGGTTGTAGAGTAGAAGCCAATGACATTGTAAGTCTCAACATAGTCAATCAAAGCCCAGTGAAGACTCGACAAGCTGATTAAATTGCTTTTTAGTTCGCCATTGGAACAATTAAGAAAGATTTCTTGGGTCAAATAAGGGAAGATTGATTGCATCGATAGAATATAGATAAGAAGTGAAAGCAGAATGAATGCAGTAAATGAATTAAATCTTGTACAATCTGCTATAAGTGATATATATATATATAAACAATAAAATGTGTTTTCGTAATTTGTCAAAATATGAACATGAATAACAAATGGAATAAATGCAATTGGATTGAGAATATCTGTAATATACATTTTGAGGCATCCTTGTCATCTTCATAATTACAAACAACAGCTAGATAGGGCAGTAAATTTTCACCTAATATACGAATTTAAGAAGCATATCTACTATCTAAACTAGTCATAAGTCTATGACTAGGAGATTTAGTAGGTATAGCTCCAGAAGGTTTAACGGATGAACCATCTTTTTCGTAAATATAAGTCATAGCCATACCGGGAGTCTATAAGTTGATGTAAATATACTTAATCAGTTTCACAAAATAAGATAGGAAAGTAAGAAAAAGGGCTCAGATTGACTCACAGTTGGTATCTTTTTTCTTTTCTTTGCTGAAGTTTCTTCTTCTTTATATTTAGGTTTTAACATTGATGTAATTTCAATAGCGAAAATATAATAAATTAAACCTGCTAAACAAATAACAGCAATTTTACGATGAACTAATTTTTTTCGATTTCGATTAAATATGTAAAAATTAGTGAAAAAAAAAATTCATTACTATACTCTACCCCCTTTTTAGTGATATATTTTTTGAAATACTTACATATACCAATAATTACAATTATACTAATTAATTTTAAATGAATTAATCTTTTTTGCCATCTACAATAACAACCAAAAAAACTCAATATACCATCAAATTTTAAAAATTTATTTTAATTTAATAACGCTTGAAACTCGACTCACTTTTTTCTACTTTTTTCATATTCTTCAATTGCTTTTTTAGCTTTTTTTTGTCTTTTTTTTTCTTTATTTTCTACTTCTAATCTAAATTGTTCTCTTGCTTCAGGTGTTTCACGTTGATTATAATGACCTCTATATAAATTAAAAAATCAATTTCAAACAAATAACGATTAAAATTTATTGAAATTATGGAAATTAACATTTTATACTTACACATGAGCTGAATTTCCTGCTTCCCACCATAATGTTTTTTTATTATTTGAATTTTTATTATTACCTCCTGCTAAACCAAGTGGAAATGGAAATAATCTTGGTTTACCATCACGTGTAGTTAAAAAATGTGAAGGATGTGAACTTGGATTTTCCTTTTTAAATTTTTTTCCATCCATAATCATTCATTAGCTAAAGTTTTGAACGAAAAGAAATTTTGGTTTCATTAGATGAATTCAAATTCTCACCCAATCATTTTTCTTTTTATCAATTTTTGATTTAATAATTGGATCATATCTACCTTTTTCTTCTATATAAGAATTTTTTAATTTTTTTTGATAATTTTCAATTTGTGAAATAATTATTAAATGTCCTATAATTAAACAAATAAATAAAAATGAAATTCTTTTAATAATTCCAATTATTGTTAAAAATTCTAAAGGAAGATTTAAAGATGATAAAAAAAGTGATAAAGATGAAATTATAAGTGTTATTAAATGAAATGGAGTTAATGTTCTATCTCAATATAAATATATATATATATATATGTATAATCAGTATTGTTAAGTTGAATAGTTTGTCAAATCGTTTATTTACTTACAAACCATTTTTAGGTGTTAGTGGATCTTCAATTATATCTGGCATTTTCTCATTTAAAATGAGTCAAGTCAAAAATGGTATTAAATAATTCAGGTCTATATTATTCTCTTTTATAACAATTTGCGAAGTTTATTAGTATTTTTTCCTTCTCTTAGTTTCTTCAGTACAAGCTAAGATCTAATGAAACACTATGGAAAAATAATCGAGCTGGTTCAGAGCTAGCTAGTTCAGAACAGTATAATCGTCATAGCTCAGAGATCAATTAATCATTAGTCAAGTAGAGTAAAATCTTAACGCAGCATAAGTCTACGGTACCATACCTTGTATAGATAGACAAAGCAAACTAGATGATGAAAGGACATCGTTTCTCACTAATAAAGTATGTTTCAACATTGATCGATGTATGTATACCTCATTTATTCATCGATATCTGATTAACAGTGTAAGTAGTTTAGTTTACCTTAACTTTTCAACTAGTGTAATATGAAACGGGTCTAAACGTCATACGGATAAAATAGGTTACATACCATATGAAAACTTTAACACCGCGTATTAACAAGTTTTAGATGAAATTCTCAGGGTCATAAATACCTAGTAGGGGTTGAAAATAAATTAGACGCTAAGATTTTAGGTTTTCCTTTTTTTCTTACCAAATATGATCGGATATCTCAAGTCTAGAACATTGATTTTTTTGCACAGCTTCTCAATTTTTTGATTGTCCAGATCATGTTCTATATTCTATCTCATATGATCATATGTAAGTTGATGGTGGAGATCATTTGCGGATACTCTCAAATGCTATACTATGCAAAGTTTCATACACCGTCCAAAAAGGATTTTAAGTGATGCTGTTCAGTAGTAATAAAATCATCTTTATTTGAAGAGAATAGTAATACTAGTAATACTACCTACTTACTTACTACGCGCGCAGGAATCTAAAAGACCTATTTAGTTTATGTTTGACCCTTATTACACAATTTATACCCTGAAATCACTCAATCAATAACACAACACATTCCCAATACAACTTGCATTTGACATATGGTATAGTAGTCAAGTTTCATGATTGTTTAAACAGACAATTACAAAAAACAAGATAGATAGATACACAGTTCAATAGTTCTGCGGATTACAATAACGTTCATAAGTCAGGAACGCAGGGCACTCACGACTTACAGCAAAAGGTCAATGCGGAAAAACTACATCCTCCTTGACACAGCATAAAAGAATTGATTACCGTCAATAACAACAGAAGCTTTTTCAACAGTCAAAACATCATCACTGTCTTTGTCGTGAACATAGCGGTCAACTCTTCTTGAATATCTCATCTTTGAAAATTAGACAAAATTAAGAAAGGATGTTACCTCTCAACAAGCTCTGGTGAGTTAGTTACTTGGTTCCTTTCTTCAGGATCAATCAATACCCTCGCATTTTATTGTTCTCATTTTGTTGAAACCTTGACAACGCTTCGTCTATTGTACTTCAAACCTATCATTTGCTCCTCCATTGCTTAGAGAGGGAAGACGAACGTCGTTCAGGTGATCTCCAGTCGTTTTAGGACATGACATGTCGCTTTGACAATACCAATTGTTCATCGTTGAAACTCATCTTTTTGTTGTTGAGTGTGTATCAATGTTTATTTGGGGGTGTTTTGTCAGAAAGAAAAGAATAGGATGACTTGGCATCATCTGTTCCTTATCTACTCTGGCATTTACGTTCTCTTCCCGACGTGAAACAACTAGATCCCGAACAAAAGCTGTGATATCATAGCCTTTTGTACTGCTTTTCATCTCCCTTGATGACTCCATCGCTGCGCCTACACCGCTGGATATATAAGACTGGTTAGCTGACAACTGTACCTCTCCACTTCGTCTCACTATATCCATTCATTCACGTACAATCAAAACAATATTCTAATCTCAACCACATCGACGTCACTCGATTGATTAAACTAAATTCAAACTCAATTATCAATTCACCTCACCCTCACCTCGTTGAACGGTATCGCTGGTCGATCACATCATCTCGTTTCATCTTGATCCATCGTCAAATTCATACAATGATTGCAATTAGATCACCTATTCCCACACATCTTGCTTCCAAACCAACGACACCTAGCACATTAAGATCACCTATACTCCTTTCAACCTCTTCCAATATTCCGTCAAATCCCAATACACCCAGAAACAAACGACATCTATCATCAGTCAAATCAGATGTTCACCCTTTAGTGTCTCCTGTGAATCGATTGGACAAGTATTTTTCACAAGACCAAAGGCCATCTAAACGATTTCGGTTGAATCATACACCGCACTCATCAACATCAAGCGACATAAAGTTGATCGACAACGGAACTTCAGGGGAAGGTATCGATAATTGTGAGAAAGGAAAAATAGTGATATTTGCTCCTTTGATAATTGCCCCTTGTCATTCATCACGACCAATCAACAAAGCCAAAATGGACGTGCAAATGATATCACAAATAGATATGGAGGAGGAGGAACGGGAGGAACAATATGATGTTCAGCCCAAACTGTACCCTACCTTCTCAACGTCTAGACCAAAGTTAGGCAGATTAGACACAACAGCTTCATTGGATTTCGAACCTGGCTCTTCGACAATAAGTAATTCTTCATATTCTATCGGCGGAATGTCCAATCAAGCTTCTCCCACAAAACCCGCCTCTCTACCACCGGTGATGCACCTCAAGCGAAATCCCAAGAAGCTATCATTATCCCTTCCAGCTTCCTCATCTACCTCCTACTCCTCCTCCCCAGATTGCTCGACCCCATCAACGATCTGTCCTACACCTACCGCAGAGAGCGATTCTAAATTCGGTACACCATACACTCCTGGTCCACCCAAAACTCCTGCTCTCGCCATGTCCTTGGGTCGATCAACTTTCAAAGGGAATCGCAGACCTAGTATGTTGAGTCTGATAACCAATCCACCCGGAAACGACGATGAAGTACCTCCCACTCCCGGAGCGATTCACCCTTACGCTACGAAGATGACCAAGACTAAAGGAGTCCGAGCGAGAAGTCAAACGGAACTTGAATTCATGGGCGGATCTATCTTGGACCAACAAGGAAGATCTTCTTCACTGGGATTCCAACCTATCGATGAAAATCCTACTCGCTCGTCCGGCGGATTAAGCGCATTGGGATTTGCATTACCGAGTACTTCCTCACTTTCTGGCGGAGTAATGGTTCAAGCATATAATTCAAGTAGTCCAACTACTTCCAACTCGACTATATCGGATGAAGCTGCATCGTCAAGTTCTTCGAGCTCTTCTACACCTTCCACATCCCCTCCAATACCAACGGCTTTCACATTTCAGATGCCATTGCAAGATTACTATACCTCGAAGCGCCAGAAAGAGCCTTATGAAGATGGACCGATCGAGTTCTTACCGGGTGTATATCTTGGTTCTGAGGATTCCGTACATCAATTTGATAAGTATGCTGGCCATTCAAAAAGGGTAAGAATAGTCAATGTTGCTCAAGAGATAGACGATCCATTCGATCCTTCCACATCATCCCATATGAGAGGATGGACCACTGCAAAAGGAAAAGAAAAGATGAAACTCACCACGTATCCGGACCCAAATGGTAGACCTGAAATTGAATATTGTCATATTAGATGGTCACATGGTGAACTTGGTTTGGCCGATTTACCTCCTCAAGCAATACTTTCGGATCTACTCGACTTTCCCACGCAGAAATCCCTAGGCGGGGAAGAAGACGGAATGTGGGGATTCTGGGACAGCATAAAGTGGATGGAAGGTGGTAGAAAAGAGGGAATACCGATCTTGATACAGTGAGTTTTGTCTTCCCGCAGGTAGTCACAAGCAGGTCGAGAAGCATTGTTGACCAGATTAATCGTGGTTATAGTTGTCAATGCGGTGTGTCGAGATCAGCAACGTTGGCTATAGCCTATACTATGGCATTGGCAGCCATAGGAGCCATGTCCAATACGTTGCGCGGAATACGATCAATGCAAGATGCGTATGATTTCGTGAAAGCGAAATCTTCTTGGGTTGGTCCGAATCATTCGTGAGTGGATGTACCAGTGTCAATAAGGCGGAATTTTTGATCTTTGAGCTAATAGATGGAATAACATGTAGATTGGTATTTCAATTGGTTGATTTCGCTCGACATCTAACGAATTTACTTTCGCTTCATCTATCTACGACGAATGACAAGATCATAACTTCCTTCCCTACCAATTCTGACGCTGAATTGAGTGAAGCTGAATGGGCCAAGAGACGAAAAGAATTTGAAGAATCCGAAGAAATCTGTTGTATCAGTCCGGAAGAAGCTGATGAAGAAGCTAGAAGATTAGATGAAGAGATGTTATTGAGGAAAGCTAGGCGATGAGCAAATCATTGCTTGTAAGGACGACTGATGGCAAGAATGGAGAATCTTTAATGGATCTTTCGGAGATGCGTCTTGGGTATTTTGACAAGCTAGACAATTGTAATTTGGTGTATTTTATCTTTCATTGTATGATGTGTGAATTTAATGTATCTCATCTTGACTAATCAATCAAGTTACTAACTAAACAACAAATACAATTTGAAGATAACGTCGAATGACTCGAGATCTGTTTTAATATAGGAACCAACTAAAGGATGTGTTTAATAGGGAAATTGACGATCAATGCGCTAACAAGTACTCACTCAAAAGTTGATTGATAGGTTGATTGATAATCTACAGTTGTATGTGTGTGAGGAAGTAAATGGAAATCAAGTTGATCGACAGTAAACAACTTAATAGTTAGTTTATTTGTTTATGTTTCTCTCTTCATCTATTTATTGCATTACAGCTAATCAATTAACAATTTTGACACGAACAGTAATTGTCACATCTAATCACGAATACAATCGAAGAATATCCATCTACGCTCAATAACGACTCAGCAAGTAAACACTCGACTTCTCAACATCACAATAGAACAATTGGATACATCTCTTCGTCTACATATCATACACAAGAACCAACTACCATAACGCTCTTTACGACCAAATTTTTCTTCTCTCCCTCGCCTTTTTGAATATAAACAGCCAATATGATCCCCTCAATCCTCTTAACGACACTTCCAATACCCTCTTTACTCCTTCTTATGATTATTACACTTTATCATTCAACACCCCTTCTTAAACTATTACCAAGCCTAACACCGAATTTAGAAAAATTATCAAATATTATACCTCATCCTAAACGATCAAAAAATTTACCTAGAGAATTTTTCAATTTACCACCAAGACCAAATTCACCTTCTGTAACATCTTATCAATCCGCTGATTATTCAATTAGAGGTATATTAGGTGTAAGAGGAAGTTTGATACTTATTCTTCTTATTAAATCACTTATTTCATTAATTTGCGGATGGACTTTTCTTTCAACCACAACGAAATTCGATGAACCACAATCCATTAATTGGGGATTAGTGGCTACTAGTCTTATCCTTTTGCCAAATACTATTGCTTGGTTAAGTATTTTCACGATCTTGTCAAAACCACCTATCATATATCAGAAATATTCTTCGGCATCAACTACCTCGACAATACGAACTTTGATTTTCAGAAATGGTGGTATTACTCATTCAACTCTCTTACCTCGTATCTTGCCTATGTCTCTTTTCACTTCAATTCTGGCCATCATTCTTTCAGTTACTCTACCAGCCTATGGGTCCTACGTGTGTCTAGGGTATACTTCCCTATGTATGGCTATCATCATTGGAAGCGGGATACTTGGAATATGGCGAATGGTCACGCAACCTGGGGAAGGGTTGATTCGGTTAAGAGGAGAATCAAGAATGTCATTATACGAAAAAGATCACCTAAGAGCCCTTTCGCCAGGAACGGAATCCACGTATCGAATCAGTAACGAAATAGCGCAACTGAAGGAAGGAGATGGTATGGAGCGGATCCGAGATACCTCGAGCTGGTTGAGTTCGCCTTGTAAGTCCTTTGCTTAGCCAATGACGACTAAGCTGATCTGAAGCCATATACAATTCCAGCCAGACCACCGACCCCGGTGTCTTCTTTCGATTACGCTTCACCCAACGGCACAATGTCGACAAGCCACACCAAAGATTCTTTCAAAACACCCAAATCTAGGCCTTCCAAGTCCAGTTTTTCAGCTTCAGCGAGTTTTGCTGTCCTTCCTTCTACCTCCGCTTTTACCTCAACATCTACTCTAATCACACCAGAACACAATAACAAGAGCGATCTTTCCTCTGCAGCGGAAGGGGTAATAAATGATAGATCCTGGCTGAGCGAGCCCACCAATACACCTTTGTCTGTATCTGAATGGTCTTTCCCTGAATCACCTGCTTCTCCGCAACCAGCCATCACAAGGAAGCGATCATCTTCTCCACTAGATTTACCTTTATCACCTCTTGAAGATGGTAGAGATACAAATTTACCTCCACCAGGCGGTAAAAGAATCCCTCAGAAGGCAAGCGATCGTACCGCTTATACCCATACTATCGGATCAAATACACCAGGATCGGAAATCAGATCGATGGTAGATGCTAGTATATTAGGGGATTATTCGCCAGATCCGTTCCACCCTTTACCGCCAAGAGGTTTTCAAAGTCTTACCTCATACCCTCTTTCGCCTGATCAACTCCAAAGTAAGACTTCTCTCTTAAGTAGAGTAACAGCTTTACAATCGGGCGCATCGTTAGCTGTGACACCCGTCGAAAAAGAATCTCCTACATTCGGACTACACTCACACCACTCAGCCTCTGATCCAGATTCATATAAAACCCCAAATGCGAAAAATGCTAGGAATAGAAGGGCACCGAGCACCATAGATAGACGAGCTCCACCACCTCCGCCAATGCCGCTTGATATGCCTCTTCCACCTACCCCGACTTTGGCGAGAAGTTCCACGTTGTTCGAAATCCAGAATAAAGATAGTATGGAATTACTGATGGGCAATGAGGAGTGGATACAAGTGGATGGCGAAGCAGAATCATTGGAAGAATGGGGTACAAACGGAAGAGGAGTGGGGTTGATTGCTATTATTGTCTGTATGCTGTATTACGTGAGTTGACTACCAATTTCGCGTTGAATTTGAGAAAGCTGACATGGATGTTCATTGCAGGGGTTATCATTGCCTTTACTCCTTGACAATCGAACAGATATGGCTTTCATTCTATACTTGATAGCTGTGCTGTTGCCATCGCCATTTTTGGTTCTGACATCTTGGTTAATACGATATCGACCGTTTCCGACTGTACCTGCAACTCGGTCAACGAAACGTTCGACCAAAACGACCTCTTCGACCCATCTATCTTTAGCTCTGAGATCGGAATCACAACTTTCGCTACCTCTCTCGATCTCACCCAAACTAACGCCTCCGGCACCAAAAAGAGCATCAACAATGAATTTGTCATCTCCGACTCTGCAAAAGATGATTGAACCAAAACCATCGCTGACCACATTTTTGGGGTCTACAAGAGGAGAAAACCGGAGACACACAGTATACGGAGGATTATCATTTGAGGATATCCAAGCTGAACAGAATATGAGAAAGACTTTAGCTAGACAAAGCGGTGATGTCTGGATTTCAAGTGGACATGCCATCGAAGGTGGAGGATTTATTTCAAGAGCAACCGAAATGCTTAAGCCAGTTCCTGCGATGAGAGTACTCGAGGATACTCGAGTGAAACGGTCAAATGAGGGGACGATCAAACGAATGAGAGGTGGGGTAGTTTCGATGCTGGTCAAGCGCGCTAGTGATTTATTCCAATCCGCAAACTCTACAAATGATATCGAAATGGGCCAATTCGAAGATGCTGACAATACAATCAACAATATTGGCGAAGCTGCCTCTCCTGCGAGATCAGGCATTGCGATCTCCATTATCGCACCATCTCCTGAAAAACGAATATCACAATTTGCCAGAACGGCAAGCTCATACTCAACTGGTCAAAACGAAGGCGATACTGATCCTGGTTACGATATGAGCTACGCCACCGCCGAAATTGGCACTGCTAGACGAGGAAGAATGTCAAATGGACCGACGTTCATCTTTGGGAGAGATAAACATGAACAAAACGTCCAGAGCCGAAGCCAAAGTAATGAATATGAGCTAGATTGGATGACTGCAGGTGTGCTACCCGGGTAAGTTGCGGTGTCATAACTGAGAGATAGGTGGCTGACAACGTGAGCGACCGATAGACTCGTGCCATTTATCAAGATTGGGGAGAATGTAAGGATTGAACCAACTCCTCATTCTGTTCCGGCTGGTCAGATGAAACATCAAGCAATGAATCTCGATACGCCAAGAAGACAAAGACCCTTATCGAATATGCCAGTGTCGCCAGAACAAGGCAACGAGACTTACGTCACAATGCCTTCGTTCCGTGATACTTCTTTCAAGCAATCAACTCCGCATAATAGCAAGAGACATAGTCATACCCGATCTTATTCGTCTTCTATCGACTTCACAATGGTTTCTGAATACTATACAGCTGAAACAGCCACTTCCATGTCTAGGGAAATGAGACACCGAAAACAAGCTAGTCTCGGATTAGGCCGATCAGATACACTGGAAAAAACAATCACGCATAAACCGTCGTTTGGTCTACCGAAGTTACGCAACGATGAAGGATTTGGAGATGAGATCAGGAGATCTATTGACGATTTACAGCAAAGACCACACTCGGATGAGATGGAAGCTGGAATCGATTTGCCTCCAATACCAATGGGTATCACTACCACATTGAAACACAAATCTTCGTTATCCAGAGTATCCGAAATGACTGAAGAGCCGACCATAGCCTTGTCTTCGTCAATGGGAAATAGTACGGCTGACCATACACAGGATACTTCGGTGTTGCTCTCGGAATCTGCATTAGAAGATATGCGTCTGGCTTTAGCATTGGGAACGTCAACCCCAGCCTCAGGCAAAATTGCTAAAACTAGTACTGGCACTGCATCCACGGCTGATCTCAGTGTGGGCTGTAGTGTACTTACAAACGATGAGGATCTGGAAGAAATGGAAAGAATGATGGCTATGGATACTCCGACCAGAACTGAATTTGTCATTTCACCTCCACCTCCTTCTGACGGTCGATCTTCAAGAGCAAGTGAAATCAGATCCAGTAGTCGAGCAAGTGAACGATCGGTGTCCACATATACAACAGATTACACCACCACGACTAGTGACACTACATCAAATAGTACTCCTGCTCGGACTGGTCCGAAAACGTCTCCAGCCCCACCCGTTCCCCTCTTACCATTCGAGTACCGCCAACCGGCCTATCCGGTATCTCATCCATACCCTCCACCTCTATCCGGCGGTTTAACAAGACAACTTTCAATGCCAAGTATGAGTATGTCAATGACTGCTCATCCACCCCTTCAGACGCTTTTGCCCA
Organism: Kwoniella pini CBS 10737; assembly: GCF_000512605.2. Classification (NCBI taxonomy): domain Eukaryota; kingdom Fungi; phylum Basidiomycota; class Tremellomycetes; order Tremellales; family Cryptococcaceae; genus Kwoniella; species Kwoniella pini. The sequence continues at coordinate 296,369 of NC_091717.1, read as the reverse complement.
AAAGATCGACAGAAACTCTCCACTCCGTCTCATCAACCTCTACTGCTCCTACGCCCAAGATAAAGGGCCAACAAAGCAAGAAAGAGCTGAAATTGGTCAAAGCTCTTGAACATAGAAACAGTCTGATCGAACAACCAAGATCGAAATCTGCGTTAGATTTCAGGTCTGACGCAGCGGATGTGGGCAAGAAAAGTGTTACGGAGAAGAGAGGATTGAAACCACTTACACTCGTCGCCGATAACACGTCAAATGCGAGGAGATCAAGTCGACCATTAAGTGGAAACACTAAGAAATTAACTGTTTTGTACGATAGCGAAGTAGACAATGGGTCTAAAGTATCAGTAGGAGGGAATAAGGGAAAGGTGTCAAGTGGTAGTGGGAAAGAAAATGTTAGAGAGGGAAGTAAGTCGTCGACGGGACCTGCAACTGTTGGAGTCAGGGGATTGCGTGCGTGAAATCGCATTGGCTTGGTTGGCATCATGGACAAGCACTTCGGTATCGACAAGTCTGATATATGTAATATTTGGGATTTTCCGAGGTTCATTGAATTTTATACCCTGTACGATGTATTTCAGCTTAAATGTACACTATATATACCATATGCATATGACCATATTTATATCTAATTTCTAAATCGAACTTAATCATATTTGCTCGTGCTTCTATTTTACTTTTGTATATACGGCAATACAGTGGATACGTCATTTGAGATTCTTTGTCTTCACATGGTAGGGTTGATTATCACTTAATGCAAGAACCTGAAATCAAGTCTATCGTTCCAAATCCATTAGCTTTTTGCAATTTTATATCGAAGGATAAATTCGTCCAAACTCACCTCTTATTTCCTTTATCTGTAGTATTAGCTAAATAATCTTCTTTTTCAGCAGTTGTAAAATTATCCCAAATTTTGGATTTTTGTTTATTTCGATAAATATACCAAACTTTAGCAAAAAGTACTAATAAAATTGAAGTTGCTGATAAACCTGCTAAAACTTTATTTCCTTTATGGTAATAAGGTGAATCGGCTATATCGAGGAAAAACAAATTTAGTAAATGAAATTTCGATCAATGAAAATGATGATAATGACAATGAGAATACTTTGAAACTTACATGGTTGATATACATTTGATGCAATTAAAGAAGCAGATTGAACAAACATATTATATAAACTACTTGCAACTGTTCTTGTTCTAACTGAACCTGCATTCATACTATTCATAGAAACTAAAATAGGATGACAATACTAAAAAATCATCATGTAAAAATCAATTAGCGTTTTGAATAACTTTTATTTTAAAATATAATAAGAAGTATAAAAATTTGGAAAAAAAAAACAACTTACAGGATATCCTTGAACTAAAGTTAAAATAATATATTTTGACCATCTATTTGTATTATCAGGTAAAACAATTAAAATAATCATAAAAATTAAATGCCAAATAGGTTGTACAAGTATAAAAAATAATCTTGAATTTAATTTTTTTGCACCATATGCACAAGAAAAATTACCAATTGCAAATAAAATCCAAGAAGGTATAGTTAATAAATTAGTTTGTAAAGTTGTATATTTTAAATGTTTTAAAGTTAATGTAAAATATGCTTGAACTGTTGAAGGTGTTATAAATGCAACTAAACCAATCTAAAAAATATAATTTTTAATCAAAATTAGCATATAATCATTATTAACGATTATTTTTACGAATCGACTTTTGAAAACTTACTAAATATAATGGCCACATATCAAAATCTGTTAATGATCTCCATAAATCAATTAAAGATAAACCTTCTCTGTTATGCACTATTAATCCAATCATAATTAGCTAAGAAGTCTCAAAATGATTTCATCGACTGAATGCTTACTTGATGATTTGGTAGGATCATCTCGTAAAACTTTATTGACGATAATAATTTCTTCGCGCCTGATTACCATGCCAAATTAATTCCAAAGCTGAGGTGTTATCAGACTCGCTCAGATCACTCACTCTGTGAACCATCCTTTGGGTCTCCACCATTTTTTAGTCTGAGTAGGACTAGCAGGTAAATAGAAGAAAGCCCAAGCACCAATAACGAAAGTGACTATTCCTTCAATTAAGAATAACCATTTCCACCTGATTTCATCCGAACATCAGTTTTGGTCTCTCCTACGCAATTCTATGAATAGAATCTAACTTACCCTGGTAAACCCTTATGACCTCTCAATTTCAGGAGACCAGCTGCTAATAAAGCTCCAATAACATTGGTGGCAGTATAAGAAATCCAGAAGAAAGACAAACGTATGGTCAATTCAGCTGCTGTGTAATAATATGACAAATATAGAATAGTGTCTGCGATAAATCCACTGTATGATCATACAGATCAGTACTGGTCTAAAAAAATCTTGAATCGAAAGTCAATTTGACACACTTACCCTTCAAGTAACCCTAGTAATGCTCTAGTGGCATAAAAGGAACTTCTACCGTTAATTCCTACTTGTGCAATTGCAACAACAGACCAAAGCATCATTTGAATTGGAATCCAAATATCACTTCCGAGTTTCTTAGAGACTATACATATTATTCAAAATCAGTACTATCCAGCGGAAGGAATGGAGCATAAACCGATTACTCACTCATTTGAGAAGGTAATTCTGCTGATAGGAAACAGAGATAGAAAATTGTCATTCCGTTATTGTCTTTACGAAAAATTAAGCTATCAGCCAATCTTATCTAATCACCAATGTCTTGGAGTATGAGAAGACTTACAATCTTTGGTGGTCATTCCAACATCCGTAAGAAGATTATCGGATAAAGCATTCGAGATCTAAAATCCAAAGTATTCATTAAGTTCAAACAAAAGATTTTACATCTTAGATGTACATTTTGAAGTAAACTTACATTTCCTCTATCAAGTTGTAAAGCAGCAAAACAAAGACAAGCAACAAAAGCAACTTTTAAATCTAATCTTCTTCTCAATTTATTCTCTTCTTCTTTTGTCCAATTCGCTTTTGGATCCCAACGATGTTTTGATTCATAACTATCAGGCGGTTCATACCATTTTGCATATAATTCATCTTGTGATGAATTCGCAGTTCCATAACCATATGTAATTTCTCCATCCTGAGAGATATATTCGGATTCCTTCTTAGCTGAATCATAAGATTCTGGAGAGGAAGGAGCGGGATGATGAGGAAGAGCAGGAGTGATTGTTTCTGTTAATTGTGGATTGACCGATACTGGCGGGGCTGGAATAGCCATCTTGACTGATACTAATTGTTAGCCGTCGACTTATGCACAAAGTAAGATGGTGTTCAACAAGCTGTGAAGAGTGAGAAATTATACTCGATAAAAACTGGTTATATATACTCTTCCATATCATTCTTGGGATGGTGAAAATTTGCATAAAGGCAAAATCACGCTATTTCGTCAAATCGTTAGAACTATATTCGCCATTTGTAAGGGATCTCAGAATTGTAGGATAACCGACTTTACATTTTGAGATCTGCATGAGGAGTAGATCGTCAAATCATACGAACCAAAGAGATGTACTGTACACTGCGGTGAATGCCATTTGAACAGTTGCGAATGATGATACCATCGATTTTTACCTTCTTAGCATGTTAATTTTAACTTTAGCTTTTGATAAATTTCAAAAATACTCCGATTGAGAAAAAGGGTAATGAAAGAAAAGATAAGAGGAACGAAAAAAGCTCCGATTTAACCCTTCTACTCCTTCTTTTAGAAACGTGATATGCGGTTACGAAATTATCTATTGTACCTTGATGATGTGATTTCAAAGTGTATAGATCACATCACATCTTATCGCATGATAGTTGTTGAAAGTATTCCAGATTTTGTGGATTTGGACTTAACGGTATTCCGAATTCTTCATATTAATCACGCAATAGATAGCGAATCCAGGCACTTATGATTTTATCTCATTATTTATACGAATGACGTCGAGAATGTCTCTCGGTAAATTCCGTGCGATCGTCGTGCGTAGGTGAGAATCTCATACATAAAGTCAAGATTGTATGTTGCGGAATAAGAGGTGATTGCAAATTCACTTCTAATCGGCGATAAAACGAAGATTGCGTTTTTTTATCTCGCCATCCTGAATTTCATGGGTTGAAGGATGATCAAAATAACAACTTTCTCTGACAAGAAGGAACTTGATATTGCACCCAGAACTAGTGCTCATCTGAGCCAAATATCCCTGCCCTGGAAGAAGGTGCTTAACAATTTTGCGATTGTCAAGATGACTGCTGATTGATCAAATAATGTTGGTTTGATACATTACATTTTGGTTTCACTACATGCTACAATGCGACTGTCAATCCCACCATCCTACGCACTCCAGCTTTCGAGGGCATCTTCACCGACTATTCTCTTGGTCATTCTTTCACTCAATTCCCAAAGAGAAGTAGCAAGATTAAGATCTTGTGCTTGAGCGGTTTCCTTACCGGGAGTAGCCTGAGATTTGCCAAATGTCAGCCTGAACTTGACAGGAGGGGATATGCTAACGACGGCCAGGAAGCAGCAACGCGAAGGCTTACAGGATCGCTGAGGTAATAACCGTTATAATCCTTCTCGACTACCTCGTTACTCAGTGCAGCGTACAATGCACTGTAACTTCCTTGTTCGGGGTCTCGGCCCATAGCCAAGGTAGCGTATTTGGTCATAGTACCAATGATACCTGGGTATGCGGCTTCCCACTATACCAAAGATTGATTAGCAACGATAAATCTTCTGATTGAAAAGGACTCACCTGATCTTGCATGTCAGTGTTCACGGCTCCAGGGTGAACAGCGAGTCTATACAACAGTAAGGTAAGCCTCTTGATCGTCAATATGACAAGAAAAAGTCTTCACTCACATATAGATGTCATCACCATTCTTCTTTATGACCTTATCCCTTATTGACTTGGCATATAAAATCATAGCTAATTTTGTTCTTCCATATAATTCAATTGGACCAAGCTCTTTTCCAGCTTCGGTAATCTCTTCTTCAGATCCAAAGTGCACACCTCTTCCTCTATGTTTTGAATCTTCTGATCCAGGTGCAAATCTATGCATTTCCGAAGATTCGAATACTATTCTAACTGATCCTTTCTCTACTCCTGGTAATTTGGATGTCTTTCTAAGTAAAGGATAAAGAAGGTTAATAACGTAGTAATGACCTAAAGCGTTAACTCCGAAGTGTCGATCAATTCCATCTGCATCCAGTCCAAATTGATTGGAGTTTATACCAGCCGAAAGGATCAACTATGATTCAGTTAGAAATCAAGTCAGCTGTGTTAGTAATCTGAGAACACTTGGTAGACGACGTTTTGAAAAATTAAAATGGTAGTTTAACTAACATAGTCAAGTCTATCTAGTCTTTTGGCTAATCCACTGAAGACTTCTTTAACCTGTTTCAATTCACCCAAATCACATCCTACCCATTCAACCGAACCTTTTGAACCTTGTTCTTTCAATTGAGCTTCAATTTTCTTGATAGCTTCTTCTCCTTGTTCTTCTTTTCTGTTAACCATGATGACGTGTCCACCGTATAAAGCAAAGAATCTAGCTACTTCATATCCAATACCTAAAGCACCTCCAGTGATGACACTGACTGTGCCAGTGAGGTCTTTCTTCTCGGGTCCAGCAGGACCAATGATAGGGTGAAGTATTGATTGCATCTTTATTATGATTTATCAAGATATGTATATCGGTTTGAGATGAGAGTACAACTTGCTTTACTCATGGGATGTTCTGCTTTATATATACTTGGGAGTCTGGTGACGTTTATGATTTAGACAATTGGATTTCTACGTCATTCTCATTCTCAGATGGTCAACCTCCACTTCCCATTAAATGGCCCTAGATCGAATTCCAGCAAACATCGACTTATCATCTCACATGTGAATTATCAATGATTACGGCAAGAAGGTTATGTATACATGCATAAACTTATTATCCATCGCATAGTCCTCTTTTGCAAGCATTTTTGCGATCGTAGAGTATCTACATTTGTCGATATTGGTCTGAATAACTTTCAAAGCAGTTGCCTCGAGAGATCAGCATCTAACTCCTACCCATTAGTCGTTCCAGCATTGAACCAGACCCTTGTGGTGGGGCGGCAGCAGGTTTTTCAGTGCTAGCATCTCCGGCTGCAATGAGGAATAGACATATGTCAGCTACGCGCAAGCGATCATAGACAGGAATGACTTAAGGCAACGATTCAAGATAGGTAAGGGGGATAGGAAAAAAATATGGGATGAGGTATGGTTAAGGGGAATCCAAAAGATGTCTTGGATGGAGCTACCGGGAAGAGATATGAACCGGAGAAAGTTGTACTTACTGGTACCGTAAATATCGATCGAATCAATTCTAGTCGTCTCTTCATCCTCTTGATTATCCTTGATCAGGATATGTAAACTCCTAACATTTTGGAATCTGACAAATCTCAAATCTATCTTATCCCCTTTCACTTGTTCAGGTGTGAGTTCCAGCTCTTGAGCGGGACTGAGACTTTCCGCATCCGAGAAATCTATATTAGAATTATTGATATAAAGTTTGATTGTCTTTGGTGCTTGTGCGGGGGAGATAGCTGAGAAGATCGATATGGATTTCAATTTGACTTGATCTTGAAATGGTATTGAGATCAATAATTCCGCATCCACGTCTGATTCTAAGTATGAGGTACCCCTTGGACCTGGATTAGGGCCAACAATAGAAGATAAAGGATGGTCGGATGACTCATTCAAACATGACAAGCCATTAGAGACAATGTGTTTGAGTAAAGAGCCCGTAGTATCTGCGGGAGCAGACGATTTAACGGTTGACGAGGATGCTGAAGAGGAGCTAGAAGCTGCTGCTGGAGTTCCAGCATGTTTGGACACGAGATTATTCAGCTGAGGTGGCGAAGCCCCTCGAAGCTATTGCATTCGGTCCAATCAGCTACCACAACGTAGCATTGGGGAACGGAAACTGACCTCATCCACTTCTCTACCGCCTTTCAAAAACTTGAATGTGGGCATAGCTCTAACTTGGAATCGTTGCGCGAGTGGGGCTTGCTTGTCAACATCGATTTTCTACAAAGCAGTGGCCGAGATCAGCGTCATATGACTGAACAAAGGGAGGTCGAGGCTTAGGAAGCTCAAAAAGACCTACGACAAATTTTACATGTTTATACTGCCAGAAGTAATTTGTCAGCTTCTCCAAGGAAGCCGAAGTTTCCCTTCTTACTCTTATTCGGGTCTACAGAAAGCCTAGAACACTCACAGAATTGGAGAGTTGCTCCAGCACAGGCGCTATAGCATGACAAGGACCGCACCAGACCTGTTACTTCTATATCAGACTTGGTTCTTTGGCTGGGCTCTTTGGAATGACGTACAGCATGGAAATCTACCTTTCATGATCAGCTCCACAGGTCATATGTTACGAGCTCGAATGATGTAACTCACCAATGACGAGGAGCTGATTGGGCGGCAAACCTTTGACGATATTATCAAATTCTACATTATTGGTGATGTCAGCGTTGAAGCCCGGATCATGAAGAAGTCTCGGTCAAAGTCGCCACGTAACACGTACGAGAAGTCGAATCTATCTCCGTGATGTTCGGGGACATGTTGAATGCTGTGTTACTTGACAAAGGATTGTGCAAATCGAGTCGAGAGAGAAGAAGAAAAGGTCGATAATGACGCTTTCAATGTTGAGAAATAACAAAAGACGTGTAGTTGTGTGGAGGTTGTTATGACTCATCCTCGGTCAAGGCGAATGTGGCGGCTTCTCTCTTCTTTTGTCGGAGCTTGATACTGTAAGGACTGCTATTTAGTGCGTATTCGCTAACTAGACCGTGAAATTATATGTATAAATAGTAGATTGAGGTTGTCATCATGTCGAATTGTAGAACGCAGGAATATTTTCTTCTGAAGACAACAGTGCGACCAAAAGCAGCACTTTCGATTAAACTCCAACCTACGGTGAGTGAAGCGCCAAGGTCGACGATCGATTACTTACAGCGCTTACTCACTATCATCACATCCACAGCCGATCACTCACCCTTCACTTGAACAGATCATCCTTGGATCGCCAGCAGGAAATAAGATATGTCGCACCCTCCGAGCAATTACGGCTACAGTCAGGGAAGTTATGCTCCCCAAGCTCCCACGTTGTCATATCCCGCTGGCAGCTATCCGGCTCACATGCCTAGTGGGAGCACAGAACAGTCAAGACCCATTTGGCATGAAAATACGGATCTCAGGAGAGATCTTCGCCCCCATAATCCATATCGGTACGACGGTACTAATTGGGATTCCAAGGACTCGCAAAAACACCTAAATTTCAACCACAATGCCTGTCTTCTTAGCTACATGGTCAAATGGAGGTGCAGCCCTTATATTCATGCTCACGGCTGGAAGCCTGACTCCCAAAGACCCACAGTCTTGGAATTTCTGACGGAGGTAGGTTTCACGAATGTACTGGACAAACCGACTGGCTGGGCAGGTCCTTGGCCCCCGGGCCCGACCAGAATAAATGACTATAACAAATCAGTGACGGCAACCTTGGCAAACTGCAGCTCTACGACTATTGGCTCGACACCGTATGATCCGCTTCTGGCCCAATCAGTGGCGTCGCAAGCACCCTTATGGCTGGTCACCCCGTCAGCACCTTCTCAGCAACCTCAGGAAAATTACAACTCACCGCCCAACCCCTCCATCAACCAGAGTATGCCCCCTCTCAATCAAGCCGGGAGTTACGGACAAGATTCCTACATGCCTCATCAGTATCAGTACAGCCAACAAGCAGATTATCCTCCCTCGGGTCAATATCCTCATTATCCTCATTATCCTCAATATTCTCAATATTCTCAATATCATGACCCCTCTGGCTACAGTCAGAATCCATCAATGGGGGTTCCGTCCACATTTTCTGCCAACACCCATGACCCCAATCAGGGAATGGCGGGTCTACCAGCCGCTCCTGATCCTGCGACGTCTTCGGGTCACTGGGGAGGCGACTATAGTGCCCAGACAGACACCGGCTACGGAACAGATTTTGGGAAATAGCCCCCATAAACTTTACAGTATGATCATCGTGCGACTCACCTGTGTACAATTTCTACAGTTAGACCACTCATACTCCCTTTCGTTATTGTCGTCGTTTTTTAATCGATCGGAAATTTGCTTCATGGGAGGATGAGGTCGGATGTTCCTCCTATGTGTAAATTCTGTCCGTCCGTTGATCAGCATGCAGATTACTATTTTTGTGTGACACGATGAGTCATTTGGACGGTCTTCCTTCTATACTCAAACTCCTACAAGCTATGAAACCTCTTGACTCCGAATTGACGTGTGAGCGGACGGGGGTATCACGCAAATGGTGAGACTGAGTGTATTCCAAAAACCACGGGAAATCATGTTTCTTCCCCCCCGCAAAAGACTGTTTTACTTAGGTCCACTTGTTGAGGGGTAGATCATGGAGGACTCGCAAATCTATTGGCAGCTGTGGTGCTTCGAAAGAAACTGCAGTTGAGGCATGGCAATGCCGAAGTGAAGCATGACAAATCAAATGTTCAAGCCGAGAGTGGTGGGCGGCCATCTGTTCGCAATCCTTGCTTCTACTTCTATCCGTAACGGCGGATGGTCATCTGCGGATACAAACAAACAAAGGGAGTCTTTTATTGAAAGTTTCAAGAGATTCTATGACTCGTGAGATAGGGGACATCAATTTTCACATATGAGCGACGGCATCTTCTGACATCCCAGCGCCTCCTCTCCTTTTGCCTACTTTCTATTACGGCTGACTCATTAGTGCCCACAAGATCATGCAGCCCGTGAGTCATCACCATCTTTTCAGCGTATGTTTCTGGGCTCGGAGGTCCCATCTGACAATTATTGATGCTTAGGAAAAGGTCGAGAAGCCAGGGTACCACTTGTCGCAAGATTACAGTCCTCCCTCTTCGCCCCGTGGCTAAGGGGAGCCGTACCGCCCGGCTACGAGATTTCAGCATCTTTCAGACACCTGCTGTGACTACGAGAATCCATGTTGTATCTATCTCTGATGACGAAGATACCTTTATACCATGCATTTTGCTTTACCTAGCGATCCCTTGTGGGCCAGCGAATTCTGCCTCAATCTAGCTGGTCAGCACGTCTGTGTGTGCTATCAGATGATCCCATCAGGAGTGAGGCGCGATGCTTTAAGCCTGGCTTACGTGTTATCGATTGTCGATGCTTGTGCCCTCCACTGACAGAAGAAGCATACGTTCCCTCTTGTACAAATCCTACAATTCAACATCAGATACTCGTAATAGTAGTGGCGCTGATGGCGACAAGCGAATCATTATTGTGAGTAGGAATTAATCCCTTGACACTTTCGTCCAGTCCAGATTGGGAGACACTGACACATGATGCTGTTACTATACTACTGTTATCTCCAAATACTTCCTCCAATTGTGCTGCATGCACGATCAACTCTCAATGTGAAGGAACAGACAATCCCACAGATCAGGATCTTCAGCACCGTGGGAAAGCCCCAGTCGAAGTGGAGGTTGTCCAATGCAATGACCCAAGACGATAAGATCAACAAAATAGCATGATTGCTTGTATATTTTCGTTGACCAAATAGGCCTATAGCTCTGGATTTCACGCAGTATGGCCGACTCCAACTTAAGACGCAGGATGCCTACTTCGAGCTCAGCGACCCCAATAACGCCATATCAACGACATCCACCACCTCCAAGAAGAGGTCATCCGACTCGTTCATTACACATCTCACTCTCTTTGCTCATCTTGGGATTCTTCGTAGTCTATGCCCAAAAGCATCAAACTTTTTACAAATCTAGTACAACTTACAATGTTAATGATAAGCAGCTACCCGAACGTTTCGCTATATGTTCGAAAGATGGGTCAAAAGTATATACTGTTCCGGAGGATGAAGGTATAGGAGCAAAAGAATGTGTTGTTGTTGCTAAGGGGATAGTAGTGGATACCGGTAGTATTGGTGAGCTTACTGATCAATTTGTTACTCGCTGGGATACTTAGCTAACGAGAGTTTGATCAGGGAAAATACGGCGAAAATGGATAACAAGCATGTATGATCAAAAACCTTTCAACGCTATGAAAATCATATATTTACCTCAAGGACATACCTTGACGCCTGTTAGTGGTTCCAGCTAGCTCGAATACATTAGATCTGACACTGACCAAAGCTGGCCCCCAAAGGGTTTCATCGACTCTCATGGACACCCTTTGATTTATGGTCACGCTCAACAGCTGCGACTACATGGATGTAAATCTGTAGCAGAGGTCATCAAACGAGTGGAAGATTTCGTGAAAAACACACCCATTAAACCAGGCGGATGGATAGAAGGCTTAGGCTGGGATCAGAATTTATGGGAAGGCAAAGAATTTCCTACCGCAGTGAGCGATGTGTAAACGAACTAATGAGAATTAGACCTTTGACCAATAATAAATCTGTAATCTCCCTTAGGATGACTTTAAATCTAGTCCAATTCTTAGAGAACTTCCTATAAGTCTATCTAGGGTGGATTTCCACGTTGAATGGGTCTCGCCTGCGATCTTGAGGATGTTAGGGGACAATATACCGGATGTTCAAGGGGGTCAAGTCGTAAGAGATGAAGATGGAAAACCAACCGGCGTCTTCGTGAGTCGTTTAGCATAAAGGTTGATTACAAGCAGGCTTGCTCAAGGACAATCTCGACAGGTGGACAATGCGATTGACATGCTTACTGCGATTCGACCACCCTGGACTGATGAGGATAGAGAGCGATATTTGAATATCATGCTCAATGACGCTATGAGTAAAGGTTTAACGGGTGTACACGATGCCCAAGGCTTTCTGAAAGAGGTACCATTTTGGATGAGGTATGTTCATGTCTCTCATATGAGGAAGTCAGAGGATCTGCGACACTAAACGTACTTGGCAGAGTGGCAGCAGAAGGCAAATTACCTATACGGTTCTATCAGATGGTGAGTGTCGATCCGCTATACTGAGTTCCGGAAGAGTTAGGCTGACGCGCACACAGCTCAAGTGCGAAGACGAAGACTACTGCGGCGATAAGGTTGATCATTGCATCGATGAAGGTCAGCTGGAAGCCACCTAAAGATGTATGAATGTAAGCTGACTTCCATGATTCAGATTCTCACTTTACGCTTCGAGCAGTCAAGTTGTTTGGAGATGGGGCTTTGGGATCAAGAGGCGCGGCCTTGATAGATGATTATTCGGATAAACCAGGATGGAAGGGGTTCATGCTGAAACCGGAGGAAACCTGGGGACCGCTGATCAAACAGTGGTACAATGCTGTGAGTGGATTCAGGGTCTCCCAAAATGAGATATGCTTATACAGACTGGCAGGGCTGGCAAGTGGTGAGCTACGGCGCCGAGGATATGAAACTAATCCGGAAGCTGACAACAATGGTTAGAATGTGCACACGATCGGGGATCATGCTGCCCATGTTGTGCTGGACGCTATAGAAGCTGCCATAGGTGACGAATTGCAACGGGGCAGAGAAGCCCGGTTCAGAATGGAGCATGCTCAGATCTTGACGCAAGAGGACATTGCGCGCGCTGCTAGGCTAGGCGGTAGGTCCGGAGTCTTTTGCTCCCCTACCATGTAGATGCAGGAATGACTGACCATGGTACATAGTCATCGCTAGCGTACAGCCTACTCACGCAACAAGTGATGTAAGTTTCTCCAAACCTGCATAGGGTCTGCAAGCTAAGACGATCGTTAGATGTGGTATGCCGAAGACCGTCTGGGCCCGGAACGGATCAAAGGCGCTTATGCGTGGCGAACTTATCTCAAGTGAGTTCAGCTTATATAGATTCTATGAAGCGATTCCCGAAGCTGCCGGCTAAGCGGAACGTTTAGTCATGGTGGTCGCCTCACACTTGGTTCAGATTTTCCTGTCGAGTCTATTGATCCCCTGAAAGGGTTCTATGCTGCTGTGACTAGATTATCGGAAGATGGCAAATCCCCTCAAGGTAAAGGCGGTTGGTATGCTGGTGAAAAGCTGACCAGAGTAGAAGCAATACGAGGTATGACTATTGATGGTATGTCCTAAGTCTCTTAGCTGAACGAGTGTTAATGCTGATAATATCTGATAAAGGCGCGTATGCTTCTTTCAGCAATTCTACTGGATCTTTGACAATTGGTAGAAAGTTCGATGCTGTCATTTGGGATGATGATTTGATGTCTGTACCGGATGATGAGATTTTAGAAGTAAAAGCGAAGGGAGTTATTGTTGATGGCAAGATGGTATGGGGATCTCTAGGATAATATAGGTAAGCTCTACGTTCTAACACTAACGTATTCGAGCTGACTCCGAAAGCAGATAAATAGGCATGTCGGCTATGGCATATGAGATCGAGATCGCCACACACTGATTCCGAATATGACAGTCTACAAAACCAATACAACCATCTATACAAATTCAAATTCTATTGACAGGCTAAACTACCTCTTTCTGACGAGTTCTAATTTTCCTCATGGTTTCTTTCAAATTCAAATCCTTCCCAAAAATTTCCTTTTCTAGATTGGGATTACATTCCCAATGATATTCCATATCACCATCCTCTTTGATCTTAGGGAAAATCGTATTTAACGATTTAGACATATTTGTGTTATCTAAAGATAAGATTAATCTTAATTTTAACCAATATTTAAATTTTGAAGCTGCTCTACGACTTGGTGAAATTCTAGAAGCTGCTAAAGCACCTAATTCGGGAATGATTAAGCTTTACAAAAATCAAATGTAAGCTTGAGTAGGCTTTATTTTTTCTTGGAAGGGGTTGTTGACTTACGCGAAAAAACTTCCCCAAAATAAAGGAAATAAAATTTCAATAAATAATAACCATTTAGGTACTGATATTCTGAAAGCAGTTAAAGAATATATAAATAAATTTGATATAGTTGAAATTAAAGATCCTAATATTGGAATTGCATTAAATAATATTGATCCACCTAATCGAAATCTTGCTGTCTAAATTACGAATTTTTAAAACGATTTTTCAATAAGTGAATTATTTGGTGAAAACAGATAATTTTAAATAACATAAACTTACTGGTATTGGAATTAAACTTTCCATTAAATAAGCGTATATTTTAATGTATTTCATTGAAGATTTATCTGATGAAACTAATTGATTAAATTCTTTTTTATTGTACTTATTTTTAAGGAAGACCACAGATTGGATAAATAAACTTGAGCTTTTTAAATTCCTTAGAAATCTTAACTTGACTTACATTTATATTCAAATGATTTAAATCATTAGTTGAAAAACATCCACTAAATCCATTTTTACTTTTATTATATTCATATAATAAACAAAATGTTTTAAAAAATGGCTAAAATTTCCAAAATTATTATTTGGATATTAATGGTTGTAAAATATATAACTTACTCTAGAATCACCATTTTTAAAAGCAATTCTAGCAATTTTAACTAAATAATTAATATTTTTACATTCATCTTTATTATTTTTTAATTTTAATTTTTGATTATTGTTATAATTATTATTGTTATTAATTAAATCTTCAGAATTTGTTGGAATTACATATTTTCTTTTATTATCTTTTGATTTTAAATTTATTAATTTACCATCTACTATATGATCTATAATATATAATCCAGCTTTTATCGTTGTCATTTTAATGTATATATATGTTTTGTAAAATACTTTTGCTTTTGATTAAGAAGAAAAAAAAAGTCAAATATCAAAATGGTATTATTATTCTTTATGATAATTACAATTTTTCGATTCAAGGCGTTCGTTCAGTTTTGGGATTTGCTGATATTACAATATGAGATAATCAGAACAACATGAATAATATCAATAATCAACGCCAAATCAACATAACGTCTTAGTTATTGAACATACAACATAATTAATTAGTCAACACAACCTGTCATACGTACTATCATCAACCGAGCCATTCTGACGCAGATAGCAGTATATGAAAACAAATTGATATCGCCCACTTGATACAGTATATCTGGGTCTGACCTCCTTTGACCAGAAAAAGGAAGACCATACTCTGAAACCGTATGATATGTACCGAGTTATCCACCAATTGACCGATGCTCTCAAACGATAGTCAAAAGGGCATAAGATCCATCAATGGTATATGATATAAAATTACATACAAAATATAAAAAGCAATATCGCTGAAGATCCGGAGCAAAGTAAGACTATCGTCTATCAGTCTTACCTCCTTTCCTCTTACCAGCCAACATCCATTTAGGTCTAGTGATAGGTACATGTCTATCAGATTCAGAAGCCTTTGCAAGTCTATTAGGTAAACGTTGAGCGAAATCTCTAAGTTCATTTGCTTTATCAGATTGACCACTAGTAGCAAGACCAGCCGTTTGTCTATTAGATCTTGGTGTTCTTGATACAGCCATACCAGATTTTGTTTTGATTGGTCTAGATTTTGAGGGTCTTGAGGAGTCTTCATCTCCATTCATATCTACATCCATATCAGCTTGTTGAGCGACAGCAGCATCACGTGCTTCAGCAGCTTCCCAAGCTTCTTTCTTTCCTTCCATTAACCTTGCAGCACGTTTCTCTAAAACGAGAGGATCATGTCCTTGTTTTCTCATACCAGTTGTAAATTCTGTCAAAGTAACATGACGTTTCTTTCGAGGAATGATAGGTCGATTTTGTAAATGATTTTTCTCTTGAGAAATCTTTTTGATAGATGCTTTCTTCTTTCGAATTTGATCTGCTGCATCTTGGAATTCTTCTTCATCGGAATCAAGCTAAGTTGGAAAAAAAAAGATGTCAGGACGGTTTTTCGGCACTTTGCAAAGAACTCACCATTTCAGATTCATCCGATGCATAGAAACCTTGAGCTTCGAGGGCTTCTTCCTCCCTCTCTAAAGCTTCAAGTTTCTCAGCGATGTCAGGATCGATAAAATCAGCAACGTTCTTTCCGTTAAGGAATTCAGGGATCTTGTCGTATTTCCAAGATTCGTCGGCAAGAATGTAATCCTCTGCATTCCTTTGTCAGCGGGTTCCAGTTGCCAGGCAGATCCGAATTACTCACTTTTGGTATCAGCAGAGTAGATACCCATGCCAGACAATTCCATCTCTTGCTCTTCATCTCTTTGTAATCTCCTTCTGTTTGGATCTTCTTTGTCATATTTGACTTTGTGTTTGACAGCTTCGGGAATGAAAGGTGTTCGCTCAACATCATCTCGCTTTTGAGGTACGGCAACATGAATTTTGTTGGCAACCAATTCAATCCTGTTTCCTTTGAGTTTCTGTTCAACTCTATGAGCCAAAAGGGCATCACAAGCGACGTTCCTGACGTCCATCACACCTTCTTCGGAGTAAGTCGAGGCTTCGACTACTGTGACTGATTTATCGGCTAGGATGTTATCGACGTAGGCTCTGTTTTCGGGTGACAAGTCTGACAATCTAACTATGTCGATCTTGTTGATGACTAAGATGGTGGGTTTGTTGGTAAACAAAGGTTTTATAGAATGGAAGAGCTTGCACTGATCGCGATGTTAGCTAACCATCCCGCGGTGTCAGAAGCGAGCATCTCAGCTTACCTGAGCTTCGATTGTATAACCACATTGTTCACTTAAATCCATGAAATACAATACAGCACTTCGCAAATGAGCTAAAGCGGTGATAGATTGCATTTCAATAGTGTTCATTTCCTCCAAGGGATGATCAAGTACTCCTGGAGTATCGATGACTTGCCATCTTAGGTACTTATAGTCCATGTGTCCGACAAAGAGGGATTTGGTGGTGAAAGCGTACTACAAAGATGTCTTAGTCGCATGTAGCTGTGCTGGGGGAAGAGGTGGGACTTACAGGTTGGACATCAACATCAGCCCGGGTGATCTTGTTAACGAAACTACTCTTTCCGACATTTGGGTAACCACAAATAAGCAATGTTCTGGTGTTAGGATCTATAGCTGGTAATCTAGAAATGTGTTGTCTGACTTGTTCAAGATAAGCTAAGGGGTCTTTCTGCCTCCTCATGATAGTTGCCATACGACCCAAGGCAGCCTTTTTCAATTGTTTACATCTGTATAACGAATCACCGAATTTCAATAATCGATTATAATCTTTTGAAACTTGAGAAATCAAATGTCGAGCAGTGTTGATTTGACCTAAAGCCAGTTTGTAATGGTTTTTGTCGTATAACACGTTCAGAAGGGATGATAAGAATGGGTGCAAGTTCTACAAGACGTTTTGTCAGCAAGGGTAAGTATAAAAGTGACGACCAACTTACATCGAGAACAGGGAACTCTGAGATGATCTTTCCCAATTTCTCATCGAAAGCATCTTGAGTGAACTTGACTTTTCGCATGTAGAAATTTCTGATACGGGATATCTTGAAATTTTTGTGAATGACCGTAGGGGTCTTTCTCATAGTAGCATTGAGGACAATGTCTATGAAGTCCGACGAGGTCGGAACGGGTGCGATTCGTTGTAATCCAGCTACGGACGACATGTTGATTGCTCAGTTATCGGATGGTGGCGAGATGGGTAGAAGCAAAGGGTTGACTTCGTCTGAGAGCTAATGAAAGCCAGCGAAGGTTATAGGGCTAGTGAGAATGAAAGAGCACAGAGTTATAGGTGATGTTAATACAGCCTTTTTTGGTTTGATCAGAGGATAGCTAGCAACGAAGGAAAACCTTTACACTCTTAAGAATCGGTAATCCCAATTATCAAAAATACAAAAATATTTCAAAATATCAAAAATCTCCACAATCATTGCCCTGAGCATGGGCGAAATGATGTGGCATAATGCCAATATAAATTCTACTTTAACTTGACATAATTGATACCGCTTCAATGTTCATGTCGCGTGGTCAAAAGTATAATGTACGGTGTATTTCGGAGATGAGATGAAAATGGTTGAATGTGGCAGTTACAAGGTAATTCTCGCTTAATGACAAGAATAAGAAAACGCGGAGACCCTTGCGCACGCATTTCTAATAGATCACCATAGAAACCCAAATCACACCACATCTTATTATATTCAACATTGGTATTCATTTTATATATATACTTAGAATCATTATACATATCTATCATAAACTGCCTGGTTCAGATCATAACCAATTCAACACGTAAATCAGGTGAATTCAATCAGACTGCTTACACCTTGATCCGAAGTTCTTTTTTCGACTTTCGACCTTCCTCTTTGAAATTGGGAATTTCAAGGTTCATCATTGAATTGTTTCGGTAACATCCTAATATCCCTTCCACACCCCTCACACTCAACTCACAATGGCATCAGTCGATCAACTAGCCGTGAAGTACTCTTCGCAACTGTCGCAATTGCAAGCGATTTTCCCTTCATGGGATGAAGGAGATTTAGTATTCACCTTACAAGATACGAAAGGGAATGTCGAAGAAGCCGCTTTGAGCATCACAGAGGGTAAGCTTATCCATGAACACATCAATTGATTTCAGCTGAACGATACTTCGTCACATGTATAGGCCGTGCATCCCAATTCACCTCAGCTACGAAAAAGAAGCCAATCAAGTCAAAGGAAACATTCTCTAGCAAGGGACACACAAACCGCAATGCAGACACAGGAGGTTGGGAAGCTGTAAACGGTGAAGGATTCGCATCAAGAGGTGATAGGCCAAACCGTGGTGGACGTGGTGGCGCTCGAGGTGGACGTGGCGGTCGTGGAGGTGGTGAGTCGTCCCTCATTTTCCATACTCTTCTGCGTACTAACAGCTGTACAGAGCCATTCCGGGGCGGTCGAGGTGGACGAGGAGGATTCCGAGGTGCCAGAGGTGGAGCTAGCAATGTGAACGGCTCTTCGAAAGCTCCTCAAAATGGTGAATTCCCAACCACTACAGCCACAACTACAGAAGGATGGGCAAATCAAGTTCAACAAGCTACTTCGGCCGATGAGCAAGAACAAGAAACCAACGACGCCGTCGCAGATACTTCAAAGGGTGATGACTTCTCTGCATCTGGTGGCTGGGGCGATGCACCCGCTCCCAAGGAATTGGCGAAAGCAGCTAAAGCCGGTGGTAAAGGTTGGCAAAAGGAAATCGAGAAACCCGTACAAGTCGCCTCTTCATCAGTACCGCCAGCCGCTAAGCCTAAGTTGACTTGGGCCCAAATCGCCAAGTGAGTTGAACTCTGCAATCCCCTCCGTTCGGCATGTCTGACGATGGATATTCTTTGATAGACCCGTCGAGAAACCCAAACCCATTCCACCACCCGCACCTGTCGTACCTGAACCAGAAGCTGAAGCAGAGCCTACCACAACTTCTGACGAACCTGTGGCTCAAGCAGAAGGCCAAGTCGCACCTGAAGCTTTAGAAGAGACACCAGCAGAGGAAATAGAAGCTCTAGGTGATGCTCCTGCACCAGAAGAAACAGAAGAAGCTGCTGCCGCCATAGATGAAGCCCCAGCTGCTGAGGAGCCATTCACAGCCAAACCTGCCGAGGATTTGTTACCTGAAGAGACTATCCCCGCTCAATCCGAGACCGGTGGTGATGCTTGGGAATCTGATCCCGCAATTGCTGGATCTGGGGCTCAACCTGAATGGGCTAAAGCTGAACCTGTTGCCGCCCCCGAGCCCGTTACGACTTATCAAGGCCCACCAGGTTTCAACAGCGTCGCTGCTAAGGCTGCTCCAGGTGTCCAAATTGCTCAACAACCTCGATCGAGCTCAAGAGCTGCTCAAAGATACAAGGATGCCGAAGGTCAAGGTGTCGTTCTCCCTCCTACTGCTCAAGGTCTGGCCGGTATGGAGATGCAATTCGGTTCACTCAGTTTCGGAGGCATCAACGGCGATGGTGTAGACTCACCAGTACCACCCGAACAACCTAAACAAGAAACTCCTGTCCAAGCTGCTCCCGTTCCTGCTCCAGTCGCTGCCTCCCCCATCCGATCTACTCAGCCATCCGCTCCCGCCGCTCAGCCTCAACAACACTCGGCTCCCACTCCGGCTGCTGCTTCATCTGCCCCTACAGCGCCATTCTACTCACAACCTCAACAAACCGCTCAACCTGCTCAACCTCAACAACAGGCTTACACCTCGCCTCATCAAACCCTCCAACAACAAATGCAAGCTTATCAATATTTGCAACAGCAACAACAACAACAAGCTGCTCCAGCCCACTCCCAACAACAAGATCAATCCCAACAAGCCAACCAGTATTACAGGCAGCAGGATTACTACAATAACCCCATCGGTTCTCAACCTCAGCAGCAAAGCGAAACCCAACCCCAACAAGCTGGTCAAACTCAATCCTCCCAACAACAGCAACAACCGACCGCCAGTCCATACGATTCTCCCTTCGGCGCATTCGGTCAACAATCTCACTTGTTCGGTCAACCTGCTCAACAACAATCCCAACAGTCTCAGGCTAATGACCCTTACGGCGCTTCTCAACGAGTAAGTTCCATGTAATGGGGTTCGAAATGCGACGCTAATCTTTTCACAGAACTACGATTCATACAGCGCCAGTGGATATCCTCGACCACCTGTCGATGAGCCTAAGGCTGCTGCTCCCGCTCCTTCACACACTCCTTCGGCTCCTAGCCA
Organism: Kwoniella pini CBS 10737; assembly: GCF_000512605.2. Taxonomy (NCBI): domain Eukaryota; kingdom Fungi; phylum Basidiomycota; class Tremellomycetes; order Tremellales; family Cryptococcaceae; genus Kwoniella; species Kwoniella pini. Next base: position 275,841 of record NC_091717.1, on the reverse strand, counting down.
ACCTCCTCATCAACAAAGCGGATATTACTCTCAAATGGGTAACATGGGTTATTACCAACAAGGGCCTTACAACCCATACTATCAATGTGAGTTTTCTGCCTGAATTCGGCAAAATAAAGCTAACAAAGCCTACAGACGGTCAAGCACCTCAAGCAGGTTTCCAACAATATTACCCTTTAGCTCAACGAAATCTGTACGGTCAACCTACTCCCCAAGCGCCACCAGCTCCTCTGCAAGGTAACAAGCCTCAGCCACCTGCTTCCCATTCACCTTATGGTCAACCACCTTCAGGATACCCTTCATCCAACGCATACGATGATCAATCTTTCGGTGCGCTAGGTGGAGGTAGGTATGGAGAGTCTGCCAACAAAGCTTCTCCTGCTGTCGGACAAGCGCAAACAAGTCAAACTGGTGCTCAAGGGGGCGCTAGCTCCTTAGCTCCTGGTTCATACAATTCTCAGCAAGGATTACACAACTTCTTGGGAGCGTCAACAACATCCTCTGCTTCGAACGTAGGAGCTAATAGAGCTCAAGCTACCACTCCTGATGATGGATTTAAATCCCAACAATCTTCTCTTGGTGGACAAAGATCAACTCAACAACAAACTCAACAACCAGCTCAAAGCAACCAAGCTAATGCAGCCCAACAAGGTTTCAATTCGTACCCATACGGAGGTGGATACGGTGGACAAGATTGGGGACATTATGCCGCTGCAGGCCATTACGGAACTAGAAACGGATACGGTCAACACTGGCAACAGTAGATGACAACTTGTGGATTTTGGAGATTTCATTTGTGATCATAACGAAAGCAAAAACGAACAATCATACAAATAACAAACTAGCAATATCACTTCTCTTCTTCTTCTTCTTCTTCTTTACTTGATTACTCAATGTAAGATTAAATCAAATACAATACAATAAAATGACACTGTTTCAGAGGAGCATTATATTTCTCCTTTTGTCAATCTTGTGAAAATTCATATATAACTTGAATAACCTGGAAAATTAAAGAGTATGGTAGAATATTCTTTTTATCCTCATTTTTTATGTAATGCATGGTTTTCCTGTTGCTTGAAATTGAAACTCAAGATAGGACATGTACGCGTGATTGCAAATGGTAGTGTAATCAGTATAATGGTTCATTTCATGCCGCAAAACTCAAGCTCATGTTCAAGGTATGTCAGTATCAGATGGCATTCAATACGAATGATCATTACATGATGCGTGATGCATTGGATTTTTGCTTGTCATAAGCCACTTTTACAATATATAATAAATTCTTAAGGTGTTATATATAAATTGAAATTGAAAATTCACTTCACTTCAACATATCCATATAATCATTTAATAAGGTTTAGCTCTTGCGTTACCTTGAGTTGAATATCTTTGTGCACCTGGACCAGTAGGTGGAATACCAGATCCAGATCCAGTTCCAGAATTAGGTGTTGTTGAGCCTTGATTAGGTCCTCTCATTGCTGCTGGACCTCTAGGTGCATTTGGTATAGGTCTTACTTGTTGATTCATGTTCTGTAAATCATGACAATTTTAAATCAATTTTTCAATATTTTGATGATCAAACGGAAAGTAAGGAAACCTTAAACTTACTCTAGGTCCATTTCCTCCTCCCATATTTCCCATACCCATTCCAATCATCATTCCCATATTACCCATACCCATTCCCATTCCACCCATTCCACCCATTCCTCCCATACCACCCATTCCCATACCATTCATACCCATCATTCCACCCATATTTCTCATCGCCATATTAGGATTAATTGCAGGTGCACCATTATTATTATTGTTGTTATTACTTCCACTTGGATTTTGATTACCTCCCATTGATTTCATCATATTTTGATACATCATAGCCATTGCTGAAGGATCAAAACCAGGCATCATTGATCCTGCAATTGAGACAAAACAGTCTGAATTTAGTATATCATCTCCCGGAGAAAATTACGATTAAAAAACTAACCCATCCCATTATTTTTCATCATATTTTGATACATCATTGCCATTGCATTAGGATCAAATCCTCCTCCTCCTCCCCCTGCTCCTGAAGGACCATTAAATCCACTTCCCATATTATTATTCATACCATTAAATTGATTATTATTTCCAAATTGATTATTTCTACTTTGTGAATTTTGACCATTATTATTATTATTACCTGATCCAAATTTACCAGGTTGTGTACCTGCACCTCTAGGTTGAGCACGTTTAATTTCAATCTATTATTAAAAATATATATTTTAACATTTTCTCAGTTTTTTATTTTTAATTTGAATCTCCCAAAAAAAAAATCACTAACAGGTTTACCTTCTAATTCAATTCCACTATTTTCCATTGCTCTTTGAACACTATCTTCATCACCAAAAGTTGCAAATGCAAAACCTTTTGATCTTGTAGTTTCTTTATCAAACATAACTGTTGCATCCATAACAGGACCAAATTGAGTTAAAAATGATCTTAAACTTTCACCTGTAACAGAAGGTGCTAAACCTCCTACAAATACTTTTGCTGTTCTTTCATGTTCTGCTCTTGGAATTGCACGTTTTGGATCAATCTAAAAAAAATTAAGTAGATTAAATTCAATTGTAATTTTTATGTTATAAAATCAAAACTGAAAACTTACTTGCTTTCCATCTAATGTATGAGTTTTTTGTAAAACTTTATCAACAGAATTTGATGCTTTATAAGTTAAAAATGCGAATCCCCTTGATCTACCTGTTAAATCTCTCATAATTGTACATGCTTCAATTTCACCAAATTGTGCCATGTATGCTTTAAGACCATCTATTTAAATTAAAAATTACAAGAAATTATTAGCTCGGAAAGATTTGATCAAAAGATCATCCATTCAATTTTAGTCCTGAAAGTTTTCATTATGATGTACTGACCATCGGTTGTTTCCCAATTTAAACCTCCAATGAACATCTTACTATTGAAATTCAATTTTAGTTTAAGTGAGTTGATCAAGAACATAGTCATCAAAAGTCAAAATCCCGCAGAGAATGTCAAGAAAGATAAGCGCGATAGGAGAGGATAATCGGGGCAGAATAAGATATAGAAAACGATATCGAGGATGAAGATGGAGATCATTTATTCGGTTTTTTCGTATTCGTAGAAACGTAAGATATGTTCATGATTATCAATCAAACGTTACCATTGTAATTCATTTCGTTTTAGGTGTCCATAGGTACATTCGATTTGATCATCGTTATAATTGGTATTTTTTTTAAAGATAGAAAACAATCGTAAATTTTAGGTAATAGGTATATATAGTATAATAACAAATCAATCAGTTATTAATTCAATCATAATCATACTATACTTTTATCAACAGACTATGAGAGAAGACTAGATAGAAATATGTTTTATGATTTATAGAAAATACGTTACAGATTTATACTCTCTACTTATTCAACTACCCTTCACAGTAACATGTCATAACTTTCAGTCTGATGATTCGAAACTAGTCGCTCTCTTAATGAGGCTTTCGTCGCTCCCTTTGACCTATACTACCATTCCATATGTCTAACGATGAAACGATATCCTCAAGCTTACTATCTTACATCAAGAATAGAACGGGAAATAACGAAATAAGGGGGAAGAACGCGAAAAGCTATAAAACAATACTAACCCCTCATCAGGCATATCACTTGGCCGTATTCTATCTAAAGCTTGTTCGGGAGTAATATCACCTCCACCAGCATTGAAAGCGGGTTGTTGCGAGGTTTGACCACCGAAATCATTCGTTTGCTGTTGAGCCAAAGGTGCTATAGCAGGTGTCGATGTTGATGCTTGAGGTTGTGCAGATGAACTTGATGGAGCAGGTTCAAGTTCAGGAGGTTCTACTAATTCTTCAAGCTGAGTAGCATCGAGGTCTTCCAAGTCCAAATCTGTTCAAGATATATTAGCGGTGTAACCCAGATTACAGATACTACAAGCAGTCTGAAATGCGGGTAACAACGTACCACCGTATAGATCATCTTTGTAAAGGTCGTTAGCGTCTGCCATCTTGTGTGTGCAATCGGAATATGAGATAGCTTGGTATGGAATGATGAAAAATAGTAAGAAGGAGTGAAAGAAGGTGGATTAGATGAAAGGATAAAGGGAGGGTAGGCGTTGTAATGGTAGTTATTAAGTTGATAAGTGTAGGATGATGTGTAAATAATAACCTTATAAGCTATATATATACGGAATCAATTTGAAACCCGCGCAATGATGCATGAGATGAGCACGTGGTATTTGGATAAACCTGATAAAGCGGATTGACTTTGAGGAAAGGCAGTGCATAGTATAGTAGTAGTAATAATAACATTGTCTCACCGTAGCATAGCATTCTAACTTCTAAACAGCAGTAACAACCTTGTTATGAATCTGATAGATCGACAAACATACTTTGGCCTAGATCTCATAGACTTACATTCAGCTCGAATCATTTTGCCTCGACTACGTTGAAACGCCGACAGCTTGCGCAGGCATATGGAATGATCAATCATTTACATTGGATAAATAATAGATGAATATATAGCCGACTTCATCTGCATCAAAGCCAATTTATACAGTTTGTACATTCGTACAAATGGATAAGTTAACAATATGAAGAGATTATTTCGAACGAGCAAGTCGCCCGTCGTGGACCCGTTACCACCGCCAATCTCAACACCTGCTTCTGGAACATCCACACCTACAAATGTGAGTCTGGGCATTGCATTTACCTCGCTTGTCCAAGCAACGCTAATATGAGTAATCATAATAGCATCATCAAGAACACAGGTGGCCATTCGGGCATTCTCATCAACCTGAAGTTACTCCATTCCCCATAGATGCAGGTAGAGAAAATGCGTCTACCTTACCGCCGTTGTCAAATGAAGCAAGAAAGGGAAAACAAAGAGGACCTTCTGGTGGAAATAATCCAAATGCACCCAGCTTGTTGGAGATACGGCAAATGCAAGATAGAGATCAAGCTATGAGATCCGTTCAAACGCATCACCACCAACATCAAAATCAACATTTGCACCAACATCAACCTCACCAATCAAAGGGATATGGAGGATCAAATGCGTCTGCATCAGATGAATGGACTGTGATCTCACCTTCGAATAGTCATATACCGATACCATCTCCAGGATCAAATGGTCACGGACGAAATCAAATGTATGACTCGTCATTGTTCGAACCTCTGGCAATTCCAAATGCAGCATTTGCAACTTCTCCTACACCATCAAACAATGATCCATCGAGCGTATCGACACACACAGTATTGTACCTTCCACCAGGTGCTCGGCCCGCTACACCACCTTCTATGCGTCCACCACCCTTGGGAAGCGCTCGAAATTCTCAGGCAAGCTTAAATAGCATGTCCACAGCTCATTACGGTGAAGCAGGCGATATAATCAGTCCGCCATCCAATAATGTAGGAAGAGAAAGGGGTCATTCTGTAGTTTCAGCTACAGGGTCATTGTCTAATCGGTCCGATCACGAAAATCCAACCTACACACAACAACAAAACACTAACTCTTACCCTTACGCTAGTAATAACACTAATATGAATCAAACTATCCCTACCAACGCTCCTACACAATCATCAAAACTGCAAAAAGCTTATCCACAACCCACACGATCACCCTTGGCCAACACATATCCTTCTCCAGAATTGACATCATTTCCATCTCCTCATCCGTATTCTCTTCCGCCACCACCACCTCCAACAACCCAAAACCTCAATGGTTTCAACCCTATGGTACCGCGAGCGGAAGAAATGCCAAATGTAGTAAATCTATCCAGGAGGGGAAGTCAGATGGAAGGTAAAGAGAAGAAGCGTGGGTTCTTAGGTATGGGTTGGGGTAAAGGGAAAGATAAGGAAAAGAAGGATACCGGTGATGTGAACCGGCCTATCACGGAGGAACCTAGGCGTAGCTTCGATGGATGGAGAGGTCAGACTGTCTCTGGTGAGACTGAGAGTCAACCGTCATCTACTCATGGACATTCCACCTCCCATGAGCAAGAAGATGCCCCAAGGGGGAGGTTGTTAGGGCTAGATTTCGGCGGAGGTGGTAAGCAGCAGCAGCAACACCAACAACAGCAACCCAACGATGCAGGTTCAGCTATTCGTAAGTGATTATAGTCCCTCCTTAAGCATTGCTGACGAGTCTTGATGGACAGGATGGCTATGCGCTCAGCCAGATCCCCCTCCTTCCCAGATCTACGACGTTTGCGATAGGATACACAAATCTCAAGGTATGGAGGGCATAACCAAAGATGCTGCGCGAGCGATCCGCAAGGAATTCAAGGGCGGTAACGAGAATGAGAGGAAAAATGCAGCAAAGGTATGGCTATATTTGATGAGAAATGTCTCAGTCAAAGGTTTCAGGCGTGAGTCATTCTCTATGCTGCCTGCTTTACAACGCGGTGAAAATTACAATAGCTGATGTCAAGCTGGCTTCAGAACACGCATCAAGCAAGAAATTCTTGTCTAGCCTGGAGCCTATCCTGCTAGCTCCTGCGAGCAAACCTCTGGTCTCTCAACCTACTTACAAGCTCATCACCGACATATTGTCCGATTTGACCTTTTCTTACGGCCTAGAGAAAGGGTGTGAAGGTTTGGCCGAACTGTGGAAGAAGGTAAAATTACCTCAAGAATCGGAGATAGTACGTGCACACTGCTCATGAACATATCTAGTCATGGCGCTAATACGGATTATAGGGAAATCCACTGCCCGCAGATCATCCCATCTTCAGTCCAGAACCCTTCTACCCTCAAAGACAAGCCTACCATTACGCCTCACCCGATCAATCTTTCCCTAGCTCTCGACGTGCATCTTCACCTTCTCTCCAATACCTTTCGGCTAATCATCAAGATATACCCAATGGTGATCAACGCGGACCATCACCGAATTATGGTGGTCCTAGATATGCCAATCTACCAAATCACGGGGAAGACATCCGAAGACTGGTCGATGAGTGCACTGCTGCCAAGGAGAGTGCTAGAGTTCTTAGCGAGGCTTTGATTTTCACTGGACCAGATGAATTGGAACAAAAACCAGTCATTGGGGTGAGTTTCGTCAGATCCTTCGAAATCAAAACCTATTAACAATCGTATGTAGGAATTCTATCGTAAGGTCTTCCTTGCCCATGAATCCCTTACCAATCAGATGGACTGGGCGCAAGCGGAGGCTGCGCGATCTCGCGAAAGTCATGCTGCCTTGACGCTCAACGGCAACTCTGATACGGACAATACGAAGCATGATACACCCGAGGAGCAAGCCCTGGCGACTCTTTTGGAAGCCCATAGCGCGCTTGGGGAGGCACTTAAGCAGCATGATGATCTGACAAGACTGGCTGGCGAGGAAAACGAAATGAGGGAAGTTAGGGAAAGAAGCAAGAAGGAGACTAAGTTGGACAGGAATGTGAGTAATTCTGATTTACTGAAGTTGATCATGACTGACTTGCGGTTCTAGCAACATATGTACGATAATTCAGGATTACTGCCGCCTTCTTCGAATCAGGCGCAAGCATCCTCATCTCGATCGCCGTCACCAGTTCCTCATGCTCGACTTCCTCCTGACAATACACTCAAGGTCACTTCGTCGCCACGAAACTACGATCTACCTCTTCCTCCCCTGTCGAACGGTACCGCAGCATTACCGATCCCGGGTTCGAACAACCCATTCAGAAATGCGATCAAATCAAGAACTCCTTCACCAGATCAACGTCATCCTTTACCTCAGCTTCCTAAACTTTCTTCTTCTCCTAGTAGGACCTCTTCACCCTTGGGCAGGTCACGTATGGGTGGACCAAGACCTTTACCTAACCCTTTTGCGAAAGGCAATAATGCCTCTCATCAATCTCTGGCAAATCTAGCTAATTCGGCTCATGTTGGATCAGAAGGAGGCAATATCCCATCAAGGAATGGATCTGGTGATACTCCATCTCGTAGTGGAACAGGGGATTCGTCATCCCAAGGAGCACATGTACCGGCTGAAGAAGTAGATGGGGATGATTTACCCCCTAAACCTATCAAACCAAGTAGAAAAGCATTAGGTAAACGTAGAGCAGTAATTGATGAAGATAGTAAGTGTCATTATATTACCATTGTAGAAGTCTTGATTTGACGGATTACTTTAGATAATTTCAACCCAGATGATATGTTTAATCCAAATCATACTGATCCAAGATCAATAAATCGTGATGGTGGACAAGGTAATCCAAATTCCAATAATAATGAGAATGAGAATGATTCATCAGAAGAAGATTATATAACACTTCTAGATGATAAAACGAAAATCAAACCGAAAATTGTATATGCTTACGACGCTTATGAAGAACGACAATTAGAATTAAAGAAAGCTGCTCAAGCTTTAAAAATTAGTGAAAAGTATGGTGGTGGAGGTGGAGGTGGTTCAGGAGGTGGAAGAGTATAGAGATGCTATTAGGCTGTGGATCCATTTATACTTGATACTTCTTTCTGATCCCGTCAATTTCCGGATGGAATTGTACCATCTTGACGAATGAAGGAGTTCGTGGATCCTTGTTGTATTAAGATATGTGAACGATGTTCGTCGTTATTTGCTTCTTATTGGATACCGCATATTAATTTAGCAATAAAAAATTACCAAACTCGAATTTTCAGTTTTTCGTTTGATTGATACATAATCTTCTCTTCACCTTTCTCTGCTTATGAGAGATACTTATATACCATATCTACAGTAATGAGCAAGCTTGATACTCTTGTATCAAAATCAAACAAGTATTGACCGACGGTCTCGATTGTTGACCGCGACATAAGCGCCTCAACTGTATTTGTACTGTATGAAGACTCTGATCTGTCCGATAAGGAGTATTAGATATCAGATCCCCGGTGAGTTTTACAAAGTGTAGAAATAGCGTGGGATTCAGAATAAGGTCAATAGCCAATGGATAGATGTGGCAAGATAAGTGGATTGCACTTATTGATCGGTTCATACCAAAGAGAAGCTCAGAGGCTTAGATTCGAAGCATGACCCCTAACAGTGGGATACATCTGATATAGGGAATTGCATCCTGTATCAATGTTTAATGAACAAACGTAAGTGTCAGTATCAGACGAAGTAAAAACAAATTCTCATCGCAGCAGCTTTCACAAGAAGAGGAAGCGAGTGTAATGATAAATGACATGACAGTTTATCCGGAGACCGACGGTCATGTCTGTAAGTAGCCGACATTTATTCCACCATTCTAAGCACTGTGAATTTATAGTCACTTCCAAGCTACATGCAGCACATAATTACAAGTCAATTCAACTGCATGTCGTGAACGTAACACGATAAATCCACAGTATGGATATTATAACCAATCAGAATACGAATGATGTTGTCCTCAAGCGAAGATCTATGATTGATAGTTCGATATTCGCGCCTGCTTACACGAGTAGGATTTATAGCCTGTATAAAACAATGCGGAAACGAAGCCTGTAAAGCAATGCATAACCAGTCTACATGACTGAGATACAACAATTGTCGAAGCATGATATATATCTATTACAACATTCTAGTCTATTTCGACATACCCACCATTGTCAATTCCAGCATCCAATGTCGCACCCGTTACTTCACCTATGAATTGCCTATATCCATCTTCATCTTCACTTTCCAGTATCGCAGAGTGTATTATGTGAATACTAGTCGTTTCTTCTCTATCATCCCAGATATTCGATCCTTTACGTTGGGGAAGCCCAAGTCCGTTATATCCCATATACATGGCCGGATAATCCGAGCGTGTATGATAGTCACTCGAGGTAGACAAAGATTGTAAGAAAGTATGTTGACTAGGTAATCTTGATTTTCCCAGTTCTAAACCTTCTCTAGCTCCAAGCCGTGGAGCAGGTGAATATGAAGTTGAAGGTGTTTGTAATTCTTCTTCCAAGCTACTACTTGATGAATTCGATGAAGATGATAATGTCCTTGAAATCATCTCAGGAGTACGCAATTCTTTTGTTTCCCAATTTATACGATGATTGTGCAAACCTGAGTTTCCAATTGGATTAAAACAATTCCTTCGTTGAGTCTCCCAATGTCTTCTTAAACTCCTTATATCTCTTCTAGTCAAATGATCAATCCCTACCAATTTAATCTCCTTCAATTTTGTAGGTATCAAATCATCATCATTTAATCTATTAAATTGTACTACTTTTAAATTCCATAAAGCGCTAAAAGGGATTTGTTCAAGTCTTGACAAATCCAAATTTTCAATAGTTGGCGGTAAATCACTTAGAAAAACTGAAAGAGATTCAGGTGAAAGTAAAGAACAAGATGATAATGATAGGTATTTCAATCGTTTGAAATTCTTTGGATTAGGTAAAGAATGAATGTTGGTAAAAGCCAAATCTAATGATTCTAAATTAACGAATTTTTGAAATTTTCTAATCCATTCATTTCCATTCAAATTACTTGCTCTTAAATCTAATTTATTTAATCCTTCTCCTAAACCATCTATTATAAATTCTAACTCTTCTAAAGGTAAATAAGATGATGAGAATGGAATATTAAATTTAATCAATTTATTCAGATTAACATATCGTAAAATAGGTTCCAAAATACTGGATAATTTTGTATTTTCACCTAAACAATGTGTAATTGAATTTCGAGAATGTGTATGAGTTTGAACATTAAGTTTACGTTTGTATAAAAGGGATCTTAAAGGGATATTTCGATATTGTTGATAATGTAAATTTAAAGTTAATTCTTTAACTGAGGGTAAAATGTATGTTTTTAACAAATTAGGTATTATAGTAGGTATATTATTAAGTGTTATCTGTTTATGCAAGGTTGATGAGATTGATATTTGATATAATCTTTTTGATGTTATAGATATACTTAAAACATCTGTCAAATTTAAATATGATAAAATTGAGATTGCTATTTCTGTAGGTAAAGTTGAGAAAGGCGATTTACCATCTTCAGGTGGTTTAGAAATGTATACAATTTCATTCTTACTTTTCATTTGCCGTTGAGAGCATTCTGAGATTGCTATACTCGATGAAGTGGATTCTTTAGGTAAAGAAGAAGGTAATAAACTTAAATGTGAATGATAAGTCAATATTCGACTTGGCGGTAAATGAGTTATGTCCATTTTCGCTAGTAAATGGGTGTTATGCGATCCTCAGAGCGATATGGTTTGGTCAATCTTCGATGTAAATTTGATGATAATCTGACTATCTGATCTGCTCTATATGTTTGTCAATATGTTAGATGAAAGAGAGATATCTTGAATCACCTCTTCATTCGTTATACATATTAAGTAATTTCCTTTGTTGTTGTGATTTGTTGTTGTCAATAAAGATAGACGTCATAACCATTATCGTTTACCTTTTTCAGGCACATCACCATTCATGGTAATAATATCGGCGATCACCGGAAAAGGTAAATTGCATTCTTCACAAAAGAGCAGATTCTATCAATGCATGGGAAAAACATGAGAACAGATGCTATTTACAATTATACCTTGGTACACAAGTGGTATTTTCATGAGTTCGAAGGAAGAATAATCACATCGTACAAAACTTGTAAAGCGTGAAAGTAGACAGACATAATAGTTGACATATTGTGGCGTAGGGGACATAAGTGTATTCGTGTATCGTCTGTCGTCGTATGAGAAATTATAGTGATTTTTTTCCGCTTCATCGAATGGTCGTCGTGGTATAGAATGTCTTTTAGCCAGATGTTTTATGCTTCTTGGAGCAGCCATTCCTTACATGACCACACAGCATTTTGACTTTTCCTCCACCTCGTCCTTCTCACTCCTTCTTCTTCCACCATACGCTTCCCTCCTGTGATCGTGACTAGCACCTACACCTCCATGCCCTTGATCCCGCACCGTCACTGCAGCTCTGGTAGCAGCTTCGAATACCGCATCAACACCTTGCATAAGTAAAGCCGAAGTTTCGAAATATGCTCGAGCACCAATTGCGTTTGCCATTCTTTGGCCCTGTGCATTTGCGACGGTCTTAGCATGACATCTGCCATAAGATAGATCAGAATACTCACCGTAGCTCTATCAATGTATCTCTCAGGAGTAAATGACCCATTTGCAATCGCTTTGTCCCTTAGATCCGTCTTACATGCTACTAGTATGACAGGGATTTGTCGACCACATATAGAGCGTACTTCTTCGATCCACTGTTAAAAAGTCAGCGTCTGCAAGACTTTCAGAGGCTTCTGGATAGGATTTAGCGGGGTTGTGTAGCTCACTTTCTGCGAAACATTCTCCAAAGAATCTGGTGTATCCACGGAGAAAGCTATCAATATGATATGGGCTTTAGAATATGATAGTGGTCGCAATCTTTCGTATTCTTCTTGTCCCCTGAACAAAATCGTATATTAGTATAAGATCTGCGGTAAATTGAAAAAGCAGGAGTGGTTAGTATATTGATACTCACGCTGTATCCCATAAAGCCAATTGTACAGGTTTTCCATCTAACTCAATCTCCGTCACATAATTATCAAAGACTGTTGGTTCCTAATAATGAATGAATCGAATATCAACTTAGGATTTCCCTATCATCTGAGTTCTCCAAAATAATCGTGTATATGCTGTTGAAACTCACATAACTTTCTGGAAAATGTCCAACTGCAAATACGTTTAATAAAGAAGTTTTACCTGCTGCTCCATCTCCTACAATGACGAGTTTTCGTCTCATCTATGATACGTAAATTAGCTGATATAACTTAGGAATTCTGTTGCAGACTTACAGCTCTTGAAGGGCTTCCTGACATATTATTTTGTCGAACTTGCTATGTGTTCAAATAGACTGCGGTACCTGAATTGTCTAATGAAGATGTTCTTTCCAAAAATTATAGTCCTAAGTAGTTTAGACGTCCTTTCTTGATGATTGTTTCCCGCTCAATTGTGTTGTAGGATTGAAGGCAGTAATGGATAAAGGAAGGAAGTGATAGTAAGGAGAAAGTTTTATTCTTAAAGAAAATAATTATTGATCGATGAAAGGTTTTTTAATTGTAAAGCGAATACGGCGAATGAGAATTTGATAAGCACAGATGCGTTTAATGCTTTATGATGAGGCGATGATTTTCACTAATTGTTGTGTTTCTTCTTCTCAATCTGAACCTCGTTGTAATTTTAGTCGTTTCTGTTCACTTCTAAGGATGCATTTGAGTGTTATCCCGTTTGTTCCGCTAATAATGCCTTTACTAATCAAACTAATAGTCGTAAATCTAAGTTGAAGTCTGTGAAAATTAAGAAATCGTACGATTTTAGCTATTTTGATCTCATCATCAGGTTTTCTTAATTACTACTATTATCAAAACATTTTTATACAAGCAAACAAGATATCAAAGGAAAGGTGAAGGATGATGATGATGATGGAAATTTTATTCATGTCAAGGGCGTTTTAAGGATATTTATAAATTTGTATATTTACACGTGCAACTTTCAATCATTCAAGAATGATGACGGTGATCAATTTTAACCCGGTCCGAAGATTAAAGATCTCCTTCTCTCGGACAAGTAAAGTTGTAAACCGAGAAACATGAAAATGAGACATTCTTAGAAGCTTGTTTATATGAAAGATCATTCGAAAGATCACTCACGTTTTATATATGTGTTTAAATTCCTTATCTCCCCTACTACTCTACTACTTTAGTTGTTGACTTTATTCTCCTAGTATGATCTTGATTACTACTTCACTGACACTTGTGATTGCTTCGAGATATAGCAATCTCCTTTGTATCGATTGTTATTTTCAAGGGAGAACGATGTGACAAGACTAAATGGATCGTTCCACTTTTTATTATCAATGGTTAATCTACGAAGTCCTCTCTTAAAAAGGTCTCCTCCACTTTACTATTACTTTGCGGGCGGTGTGATTAATATTGCCGTAAAATTGATTCAACGTGGGAAATGATTATTGTAGATTTCTTCCCGCTTCTTTAGATATCCCGGATTTGTTTGTGCAAATGAAACCGTAAATCCGATCAGGAGGTGACTGCTTTTGATTTGTTGATTAGATATCCAGATGAATATCGAAAATTACTTTGAGGAATTTTAGCAAAAACAGCAAAATGCACAACATATAACAGATAAGAAACGCTACGATTCACGCCAGGATTTTCATTGCAAACACGTCAATTAATATATACAATGATCCAGTTGCATATCAATGACGTTCACAGGTAAAATAGTCAACGTTCCTCCTTCTATAACTTATTGACCCTATATAATCCCTAAGTGAAGCTTACTCGTGCGAATTGCCCTTAAAGCAGAGTAGAGAATAACCTGCCAAGCAAAGATTATCGCATTTGTCAAAGTGCATCACACAGCTAGGTGTAGCGTGTATTTTGCCAAAAGGGAACCCGCAATACTACCGCCGCAGTCACACAGTCACCGAAGACTCAAAGCTATAGAAAAGCAAGGGTATTTAAGCATCCTGCAGGAATCGTTAGTGCCTTGACAAAGACACCTTGACGGACATCACCGATGTAGAATTATCACCGATCTTGAGAGGATATGTCGGTGTTAAGTGTTGAAACGATAACGCCGCAAATTACCGATTTACCACGTACTTGAATTTCAGTTTTCATTTTCTATGCACTTTGTAGTTTCTACGGTAGTAAACCCCTGACTGCATTCCAGGTTGGATAGCAACAGCAAAAAACCTTTAATTCTTCATTATACCTATAATCATTTTGTCCCATCCATCAAAAAATCCAATAAAAAACCGACAAAATGGCTGAAGCTCAAGCTCAAGGACAACGAGGTGGATTCGGTAGAGGAAGAGGTGGTGCTGGTGGAAGAGGACGAAGAGGTCCAAGAAGAGGTGGAAAGAAGGAAGAGGAGAAAGAATGGTGAGTTGGGGTTGGCCTTGTGTTGTGCAGCATCGAGGACTCGCAAAATCGCTGGGAACATTTGCATAAGATGTATCATCCGGTTTAGATCTAGACAGGCAGAAAAGAGGTCTTGTTGAATTGTCATTTGACCCATAATTGAAGAGAAGATAGAGATCGGATACATCAATAGATGGGATTATTGGAGAATAGGCTTGAAGGATATTTTACTGATTTATCTAAATTCATAGGGTTCCCGTCACCAAGCTCGGTCGACTTGTTAAAGATGGTAAAGTCAAGTCTTTAGAGGAAATCTACCTTTTCTCTCTCCCAATCAAGGAATACCAAATCGTCGATTTGTTCCTCCCTGCCCTTAAAGACGAAGTTATGTCTATTAAGCCAGTTCAAAAACAAACTTCTGCTGGTCAAAGAACTAGATTCAAGGCTTTCGTTGCTGTTGGAGATTTCGATGGACACGTTGGTCTTGGTGTTAAATGTGCCAAAGAAGTTGCTACTGCTATCAGAGGTGCTATCATCGCTGCTAAGCTTTCTATTCAACCCGTTAGAAGAGGTTACTGGGGTTCTCACATTGCTGAACCTCACACTGTCCCATGTAAAGTATCTGGTAAAGCCGGTTCTGTCATGTCTAGATTAATCCCTGCCCGTAAGCCGAATTGTCTTTGCCTTTCTTTATGAAACCCATCATCTGATTTTTTAATTTTCTTTCAGCTCGAGGTACTGGTATTGTCGCTGCCCCTGCTTCCAAGAGAATGTTGCAAATGGCCGGTATCCAAGATTGTTACAGTGAGTTGATTTTTTTCTGGTAGGATTTATAAAGGTATAAATATTAATCTTCGTTTGCTTTTCGTGAATAGCCCAATCTAAAGGATCTACTGCTACCCAGGGAAACTTCTTGAAAGCTACTATGGCTGCTCTTTCCAAGACTTACCAATTCCAATCTCCAGACTTGTGGGCTATCAACGATGTCGGACAATCTCCTTTGGATGCTCACTCCGGTCACCTTGCCATTGCCGCCAAAAAAGCTGCCGCTTACTAGATTTAGTTTTTAGTAGGGATAAAGGGATTTGGTTTTGTACGCGTTTATATTTGAGATGAGATATGCTCTATAACATAATGTTGCTTGGGTTTGATGTCGGGGCAAGGATTGCCTAACGTTTTGGTATTGAATTATGAGGAGAACAGAAAAAGCTGCCTTGTGAATGGATTTGTGCAATCGACTAGAGAGAACTGAATCTGAATGATTTGCTTGCTTTTTCTGAAACCATACGCAGCAGCTTCAAAGTCATTGTATGGACTGTTACATCAAGCGAACTATTATTCGTTGAGCAGTATTTTATACCATGTGTCCAACGATGATCTCCTTTAAAGGGTAAAGTTGGCTCGAATTGACAATGATGAAGTATATTTCGGATCCGACCGAAAAGCTGAGATTTGTATCGTGACGCACACATTTAAGACTTTCAATCGTTGATTAACATCAGAATTTTCAACTTCATTTTTATTACCCAATAATAATATTAACGACTCATTTACTCTGTTAATCACGAGAAAATTGAAACCTTTCTTTCTCGAGGAGGTGCGCTAACATTCAAACAAATCTCCCAAGGGGAGAAGCTCAATAATCATCAATCACACATTTCATTATATCAACATAATGTCAATTAACCTACCTAATACTTTACCTCCCCCTTCTTTATGGATTGAGTTATTACCTCACTTATTAAATCAATTAGAAAATAAAAAACCATCAACAGAATCATTTCAAATATTACAAATTACATTACATATATACGCATCACTTCAATTATCATCATCATCATCAAATTATAATTATAAAAAATCTAATATACCTTTAAAGAAATTATTAGAATTTTCAACAATTAAAGAATTTAATTTAATTAATTCAACAATTTTATTAAATTGTATAATTTCTTATCCTTTAAATTTAATAACAATTAATGAGATACTTTCAAATTGTTTCTTAAATGATGAAAATCAAAATTTAGTAATGACATTCAAGCATGATATAATTCCAAATTTATTAAATCGATTATCATCATTATCATTAAATGATGAATTAAATCTATTAAATTTAAAAAAAATAATCAATATTTCACTTTGTTTAATTAGATCACATGATGAATTATTAATAATTCTTTCAGAAAATTCTGAAAATCTATTTAAAAATTTAAAAAGTGTATATGAATCAATTAATAATGATATTCAACAACATCAACAACAACAACAACAACAAAATGAAAAACTAGAAGAAGATAAAATTAAGATTGAAATTAAATCTGATATTTTAATGATTTGTAAAGAACTTTTAGATAATTCATCATTAAAAGGAAATGAATTATTAGAAGAAGAAGAAAATATAATCAAATTTATGGGTAATTCATCTTTATCAAATAATAAAGAATTATTTCAAAATGGAAATTCTTTAAAAGATGATTGGGAAATTATTTTTAAAAGTAATCGAGATTTAAATCAAATTTATAAAAATATTTTAGAAAAACAAAGAAACGAAAATGCGAAAAGTGATCTTGTAAGTAAGAATTCAAATTTGGGAGGATTTTTTCCGAAAAATCATATTTCCACCATACTATTTACTAAATTTGGATGTGAAAACATTTTCTTTAGCGTGTTAAATATTTACTTAAACTTTTTCCAACTCTTCAACCTTATCTTTTATTATCTGCATTATCTCATCCTAATTTCACTTCTTTACCTGAAGGTTCAAGAGCTACACCTTCAGAACAAGCTTCTCCAATTGTTGAAATTATTTTAAACGGTGGAGAAGGTTTACCTAATGATTTAAATGATTTAAAAATTGCTATTCAAAATCTTTCACAAGATATTCCTATAGCTCAACTTGATCCTAAAGTACAAATTAATGGAAATGAGAAATTAAAAATAAATACGAAAGTTGAAAGAAGAAATATATTTAATGATGAAGATTTGGATATAAGTAAATTAAGATTAAAAGAGGATGAATCGTGAGTTAATATAATACTATAAACCCTACTTTTATAGGTATAAGCGTAGTATTGAGATTTATACTAAGTTAAATTTGTTTTGTTAGAACTTTACCGACATTATCAAATACTATACCTGATTCTCTTAGAGCATCAATTATGAGATTAGTTGAAAATCAAGTTGTTGAAGAGGAAGAACGTAAAAGAGCTTTAAAAGATGCTAATTTGCTTGACGATGATGAAGATGATTATGAAGAAGGTGATGATGGAATTATTAGTCGAATTAAAGTTGGAGGAGATACTAGAGGTGATGATGATGATGATGATAATTTAAACGAAGAAGATGGAGTAAAGGTGAGATAGATATTTAAAATATCGTCATACTAAGATATTAATGACTTTTTTTATCAGATCTCAAAAGAATCTTCAGGTACAATAACACCTTCAGGTCCATCTGATAAACAAAAACTTGATATATTACGTACTTCATATATAACAAATCCTAAAATATTTGAAAGAGATGGTATAACAAGAAGATCAAATGAAAGAAAAAAATTAAGAGAAATAATAGGATGGGATGATGGTCAAATTGAAGGTTGGAAAATAATGTTAGAAAGAGATGTAAGTTTTTTTTTTTCCTATATGAATATATGATAAAAGCTAATTGAGTTTGGTTTTTCTTTGTTTTTTTTTTTGGGGAATATAAAGCCACATAAAGAAGATATTTTAGCTGCACATGCAGATAGATTATCACGTTTAAGAGATTCTTCTCCTACTTCGCATCGTCAAGGAAATGATATTTCTTCTAGAGGTGGTGGAAATGGTAGAGGAGGAAGAGGAAGAGGTGGTGGTAGAGGTGGAAGTGGTGGTAATAGAGGAAATGGGAAATCAAGTAGAGGTCATTCAAATGTTACTAGAACAAGAGGACATGATAAGAAAATGAGTAAGATGGGAGCGTTATAGTAGATTAAAGGAAAATTATAGCATATAACATTTTATGCATATATCTTATGTTGTATACAATTTGTAATAATAGCTACTAATTGAGACTAAGTTAAATGAAATCCCATTGAAAGGTTATGAAGACTTTATCTATACTTGTTGATTTTATCGAAAAAATGGCCGACTCAAAATCGATAATGAGGTTAACATGCTACATAAACAATTACATCTAAAATACTTAATGAAAACAAAAGACAAAAGTCATAATGAGTTAGTTCAGACAAGCTATCAATCTGTATAACAAAACCAAAAGGAATTTGAGTAGAAGTGACCGTCTTATCCACTCGCAAGTTCAGCAATTAATTGACAAGCCATTTCTAAAAAATGAAATGGACCACTAACTCCACCTATACTTTGTTGAGTTCCATTTATAATTCCATTTTCTTTCGTATGTAATTTTCCTGATAAATTTGAAGAAGTTGAATTAATAGGAAAATCATGACGTGAAACATCTGGAACATCTTTTTCTTTTTCAGTAACCATATAATAACCTAAATTACGAAAATCAACTAAAAAATGTTGTTCATCAACTCTATAAAGTTGTAAATCCATACGAACCTTGAATCCCAAAAAACAAAGTTTCAGCACCAATTTTATATTCTTTAGGCTTTAAACAAACAAAACTTACAATTACATCACCATATCTTGCTCTTGTTTCAACATGATATAAACCACCTGCAATTTTTTCTTGTGATGAAATTTCTTTTTTATTTGGTGCTTTTTTACCCATTATTGGTCTTTCTCCATTATGAGCTTCTGCATATTGTTCAAGTGCAGCTTCAACTTCTTCAGTATATCCACCAGGTGGTGCACCTCCAATTTCAGGTAATGCAATTTCTTCTTTTAATTTCCATTGCATACCTAATACATTTAATGTTTTATAAATTTCTAACATAACTTCCATTGGAGGTGATCTTGATCTTATACCAAAATGCCACTTAGGTTTTGACATACTTTTATTACTTCTAGGAGGATCAGGTACTTGACTTGCTAATAATGCTCGAGCAGCTTGTTCCGCTGCTTCTTGTTCTAATAATTGATCTGGTTGAGGAACTTCTGTCACGGGTGTCGCTGTCGCCGTCGATGGTCCAGAAGACGATGGAGCTATACGGAATTCCAGAATCAGCACTGTTCGACCTGGACTGGATTTTGAGCTGGACTTACGAGTCATGTATCCAGGTAAACTACTATCGAGAACGTCGAAATGGGCATTTGGTATATCTTGAATTTCGAGATCAACTTCCTCGTCTATATCTGGGTGTTCATCTGCGCCGTTCTGTGTTAATGATGAGGGAGGCTAGAGAAGCGAGTCGTCGAGTCAGCATCTCTCGTCCAGACCTCGGGTGTTCCGATATCGGTTGTCAAAGCTCACAGGTATATCCGCATTCCAAGCAGGCGGCGAAGAAGCCATGAACTCTTCCATAGCCGACATATCTTCATCCTCCTCGAACCCATATGCTATTAACCATGCCATCACATTAGTACCTCACACTCAAGAGAATTACATGAATGTACCCACAATCTTTCAATATTCTCCTATGATCCCTGACTAGCTGATAGGCGACTTTAACCTGGTTATCGCCTTCCCGTTGTAACGCATCCCAAACCGTCGGCTCGTTATAAGTCGAGATCTTGTCTAAGAGTTCTTCCACGATATCTGGATCTATTATACCTAAATCTTCTGTGAAGATCATTCCTTTCGCTTCAGCAACCTTTCTGGGATCGGCTTGACCCTCATTGATGAGTAGGAGAGTTGTCATATCGTCCATTGGTAATGCGGGGTACCTATCCATCTCAGGCAAAGGTTCGAGATAACGTGGTAAATTATCTTGAAAGAATGGCATTTGTCGAATCTCATTTATAGTCGCTCTTTTCAAGGGATCAACTTCTAACATCCTCTTTAATAAGTGTCGGGCGGGCTCAGAAACATGTGACGGGATATGGAAAACACCGTCTAGAAGCCTTCGTCAGCTCACAGCTTTTCTGATTGACATGAACATTTGGCTTACTCTCGATTTTCTTGAACAGAGTTGGGATGTGTTCATCATCGAATGGTAATTTACCACATAGTAGAACATACATGATTACTCCGGCTGACCAAACATCAATTTCTGGACCGGAGTATAGTCTGAACAGGTGAGAGAAACAAGTCAGCAACGAATATATCATGTCCTAGAGAATTCATAAAGCACGTTAAACTCACTTTCCGGATATGACCTCTGGAGCAGCATAATTAGGACTTCCACAACTTGTCTTCAGGAAATCACCATCTGTCATCAAATTTGATAAACCGAAATCTCCAATCTTGATATTCCTCCTTGAGTCGAGAAATAGGCTAGAGGGGGGAAGGAGGAGTATCAGTATCCTGCAATGTTGTTCAGAATCAGAAACAAGGAATTGCTCACTTCTCCGGCTTTAAATCCCTATGGACTATATGATGCCTATGACAATACTCTATAGCCGATATCATTTGTTGGAAGAAACGTCTTGCTTCTTCCTCTGTCATCTATTATGCGGTGGTTTAGTCAGCTTCACCTCTCCACAAGGTCGAAACATATCTATCTCACCCCATGCTTCCCCTTGGATACTATATAATTAAACAGTTCTTCTCCTGCGTATTCCATGACCATAATAACGTCTGTGGGAGTAGTGATTACTTCGTATCTGAACAGTGTACCGTGAATCAGCTTTTTGTTGATATTGAGAATTGCGTGAACAGAGAGTGTTGATTATACTTACAGCTTGATGATATGAGGATGTCGTAATACTTTCAAATACTGAATCTCTCTTTTAACTCTAGCATTCATATCAGGAGTCGTAATTTTCGCTCTATTAATAAGTTTAAGAGCGACTTGATGACCTGTAATAGCATGAGTGGCCACTATATTAAATGACAAGGATAAAAAGTAAGTTTACGTTCCCATTTTTATAGATAGATTAGATATTATGCTAACTCACATTTAACTTTACCAAAACTACCTGTACCTAATGTTCTTTCTATTATATATTGACCAACTCTTGGTTTTTGACGAGGTACATTTTGTTGTTGTTGAAATTGACCATGATTCATAGATTGATTCATTGAATTATGTCTTCGTCCACTTCCACCTGCTGGTGCGGGTGGTGCAGGACGAGTTGCCATTGTTTGTGGATTATGGTCTTTGATCTTATAGGTGTTATTGTGAGAATGGGATATGATACACTAATGATATATCTATGTTTGCTTATCGGCACATGTAGTATTTAGTTATAAGCTTGCAGGGTGATGAGAATGATATTACGAGTGATTGTTATCAGGATAAAGGGGCCTTGGAGATGGTTAATGCGGGGTTTATCAAAATTACCTAATCAAGTAAATTCAATTGTATAAGAGTTGATTGACACCTCATAAATCACTCAAATACACTATTATTATTATTTATCACACTCGAGTAACACCTTTGTCATATCTATCTATATTCTATATTCTATAAATAATCATACACGTATAGTCGTATTATATGACCCACGAGTTTATCACGACTTTACCGTCAATCGTAACAAAGTCATAAATAACTCATCCACCAATACCCTATTGATGAATGAGATAACCCTCTTTTCAAGTGTAGTGTTCCTCTTTGAATCGTTTTCACACGCGACAATCAGACGTAACTTATTCATTCATAATCAACTCTGTAGCCTAATTCACAATTAGTATAATCTTCTTATCACTGCCATAATGGGTAATACACCTTCATCACATCAACATGGTCAAGCATCACCACATCACTCACAAAGACAAGATGAAGAATCCTCCTCTTCATCTTCTCATCATCATCATCATCACAGACATCCAAATCTAAGATTACCTATGCCTCAACGCCCTACACATATTTCACCTCAATCATCAAATCCTACATCCCCATCAGGTGGTAGAAGTGGATCACCTAGACGTAGAAAATCATTAGAACTTCCAGATTTAAATAAACTTTCTTTTACTCCATCAGCTTTAACTCCTGCAGCTCCGGTACCAACCGTACATACTCATACATCTCATCATCTTGCACCTTCAACTTCAGCAATAACATCAAATAAAACATCTCCAATAAATACAAGTGATCCACCTATTCCTCCCTCAAATATAGTACCAACGAAAAGATGGCAACATGCTTTAGGAGGAAGGGCATCTCCTTTAACTAATCCAAACGCATTAGGAGCAATGTCAAAATTGGATAATAATGTTCCATCAAAATCAGCTCCTATTTCTATGCCAAATACGAATATTCAACATAGAGGAGATGAATCTAATCCTTATTTCCCAACTACTGCAGCTCAAGAAGCAGCCGCTAAATCTATACCTATACCTATACCTGGAAAAGAATTACCACCTCCATTAGGTAAACCAGCAGGACTTTCACCTCCTCCACCTACAAAAGCTCCTACACCTTTACCACCCAATGCCTCGGCTACACAACAAGGCGAACAATCTACACCCCTTCAACCCGTTGACGATGGTTTGGTGAATGTACCCGTACATTGGACTGGAGGTGGAAAGACAGTATATGTAACTGGTAATTTCGCTGATAATTGGAAAGGACGAATCAAGTTGCATCGAAGGTGAGTCGGTGTCTTTTTGATTCGTTGAACCCCTCTTGTTTCTCGAGCCGGAGTTCCTCTTCCTCTGACCTTGACCGTGACAGCTCTGACCATTAGCTAATCCCTATATAATAGTACTCACGATTTTAACACCACCCTGCGACTTCCTCCTGGACAATACAGACTAAAATTCATAGTTGATGACTCGTGGCGATGCTCAAAGCAAATTTCGACTGCTGTGGACGATGACGGTACTTTAGTCAACTGGATTGAAGTTGAAACTCCCAAAACAGAAGAGGAGATGCGAGCTGAATGGGCAATGGATGCTAAACCAGCTGTCAAAGAGGAGAATGGTGAGTTTTACTAATCTCCTTGTCTATCGGCAGCTAATTTGGGTGCTTGTCTTCAGTCGACGAGTCAGCTTGGACCACAACAATACCACCCGCTTTAACCCTTTGGCAATATGTCGAAGAACTACCTACACACTTCTCTCCAGAAGAATATCAGTCCTTCATGAAAACTATACCGTACTTACCGGCTGTTCCACCTCCCCCTATATTACCTAGAATATTGGATAAAGTCATTGTTAATAATGATTCCAAGCGATTGTGGGATTCGCATGATCCTTCAATGGCTCAACAAACTGGTTATTCGGCTCCTGCGACCTTGGACGATAATTCAATTTTGGCCGTACCTAATCATGTAGTTCTCAATCATTTGACGGCAAGCGCGATACGGAATGGTACTTTGGGTGTAGGTACGACGACTCGATATAGGAAGAAAGTGAGTCGATTTGGTTAACCCGCCTTCAAATGCCATAAGACTTGTCTCCGGTAGTAAGACTATGTGGCTGATTCGTTGTCAATGTAGTACATCACCACCATGTTCTTCAAACCCACTTTAGCGGACATGCCTGGTACTCAACCAGTTACTGAGAGTGTATCCCAAGTACCCTCGGAATCGATATCGCAAGCCCAATCGGTTCAATAATCCGGAAGTACTAGATCTGAATGGTCGCTGTCAATCATGGACTACGATGAGGGGATGCATAGAGAACTGGACAAGATGGAATTGAAATTATGTAGCATTTCCAACATTCGTTATACGTGTTCTTCATATCTTACATCCATGATACATTACAGTACATATATAGATTATTTGTGTCTCATTTCTGATCATATAAGTATAGCTTTATCCATACTGATAGTATCTTATCATATAGAAAATGTATAAAATAGTAAATATTGATTAATCTTGTTATGTATGGGTTTGGGTTTTAATCGGATGTGATGAGTTTTTACCGGTGAATGACGATAACCGGTTATCAAGTTTACCTTTTTAATTTCAATCTCCGGTTAAAAGGTGTTTATGATCATTTGAATAATAGTAAGTTATTAGTAAACCCGAGGAATGTTATTTGGTCTTGGGGTAATAGATGATTCGATAATTACTTATTTATATATATATATTCTTAGTTGATCATCTTATTCGCTACTTTATACACAGATTGAGATTGAACTGACCAATATTTCAAAAGTATCATCATAAATTTTCGAATAATGTCATCATCAACAATAAATGATTTATTACCTTCAGAAATTACATTAACAAAATTATCAAATATTCCACATGAACCAAAACGTTCAAAATCTTCTGCATTATTAACACCAAATTTACCTAAATTACCTATACCACCTTTAAAAGAAACTTTAAATAAATATTTAATTTCATTAAAAGAATTACAAACAAATGAAGAACATTTAAAAACAAAAGAAATTATAAAAGAATTTTTAAAACCTAATGGTGAAGGTGAAAAATGGCAAAAAAAATTAAAAGAATATTCAAAAGATAAAGATTCTTATATTGAAGAATTTTGGTGTTAGTAAAAATTCTTTTTTTTCTTTTTCTTTTTCTTATAAAGGTTTTTTTTTAGCTAATTTAATTTTAAATTAAATTAATAATTTCTTTTTTAGATGAGAGTTATTTATCTCATTCAGATTCTGTTGTTTTAAGTTTAGTAAGTAATAATTGAACAAATAATTTAATTAGGGATATTACTGTAATTGAAGCTAACTCCAAATTACGGTTTAGAACCCTTTCTTCGTACTTTCGTTAGTAATATAGTGATTTCTTTTTAACGAATAAAGAAATTAAGGCTAATTTTTCGATTCGAATTTTACAGATCCGATGTAACTCCCCGAAGTGATCCTCAATTATCCCGAGCAGCTTCTTTAATCTTATCTTCATTATCATTTATTCATGATCTACGTAATGGTTATTTACAAGCGGATACAGTTAGAGGTATACCGCTAGATATGAGTCAATATGGTAGATTATTTGGAGCTTGTCGTGTGCCAACAGATGTGAGCACATTGTTTGGAACATTTGAATGAATGATTTGGCTAATTTAACATTGGGATTGGCTATAGCGTGGATGCAGGATGGAAGTTCATGAGGAAAGTAAACATATTGTAGTACTCAGGCGTGGACAGTTCTGTAAGTTAAAGTACATTTCAATTGACGAGCCTTAATCTCGCATTGATGTAAAAATCTCGATTACTGATTGCCATATCTGTACGGGGCAGACTGGTTCGATTGTCTTGACTCGAAGAATAGACCGATATTCACAGATCGAGAAATTTTGAGTAACTTAGAAGCTATCGTTAAAGATGCTGATAGAACACCTGTACATTCTGTGAGTGCGCGTATACCTATTTATGTCTGCTGCAAATCAACCAACGTATTCATCGTAGAGCGCAACATCAGCTAATATTTTGTAATATCCTGTTTCAGGTTGCTGCCAATTCGGTTGGAATACTAAGTACAGAATCTCGTAAAATATGGTCACACCTCCGATCAGAATTGATTAAATCTAACAAACTTAACGCATCCTGTTTATCGGTTGTCGAATCTGCTCTTTTCGTGGTTTGTTTAGATGATGCAGGACCCGAAGATTTAGCTGAATTATGTGGAAATTTCCTTTGTGGGGGATATAAATTGGAAGGAGGTGTTCAAACTGGTACATGTACGAATAGGTGGTATGATAAGGTGAGTATTAGTATATGGAACGTTGAATTACGAATCAGCTGATAAGTTTTGTAGCTCCAAATTATCGTTTGTTCAAACGGTGAAGCAGGTATAAATTTTGAACATACTGGTGTTGATGGTCATACAGTATTAAGATATGCTGCCGACGTATATACCGAATTAGTCTTACTTTTTGCTAAAGTACGTCTATTATTTGACACATTCCGCGATGATTTATTCACAAAGCGATTTGATTATAGACGATAAACCCTTCAACACCTTCATTATTCAAATCAAAACAATCACCATTCTGTAAATCAGCTAAATCACCACCTAAAGAAGAAGATGGAGAAGAAGAATTTGAATTTCAACCTAAAAAACTTGAATGGAAACTTACACCTGATTTATTAGCTGGTATACGTTATGCTGAAACTAGAATAAGTGATTTAATTTGTCAAAATGATAGTCAAGCTTTAGAATTTAAAGGATATGGAGGAGATTTTATCAAAAGACATGGATTTAGTCCGGATGCATTTGTTCAAATGGCAATTCAAGCTGCTTATTATGGTCTTTATGGTGAGAATCGGAATTTCCTGAAATGAGTATGTCAAATTGGCTAGATACTAATGACTCGAGGTAATCAATAGGTCGAGTGGAAAGTACCTACGAACCTGCTATGACTAAGGCTTTCCTACATGGAAGAACCGAGGCTATTCGTACGGTACAGCCTGAATCAGTCGCTTTTGTCAAGGTGAGCCTTCTTCACTAGCTTATCTTCGTAAATTCTGAGTAAGAAGATGGCTTATGTGGAATGACCTTGTCTGTAGGCATTTTGCTCCGACCATGCGTCGGTACATGACAAGATCGAAGCCTTAAGAAAGGCTTGTAAGAGGCACACTCAATTGACAAAAGAATGTAGTCAAGGCTTAGGTCAAGACCGGTGAGTTTCTTTCTTTCCCAGTTTCCCTTCATTTCGGCTCTGATCATTCTACTGCTATGACGTAGACATCTGTACGCAATGTACTCATTGATTCAAAGAGACATACAAGCATATCACGCTTCACGAGCAAGAGGAAGTTCAGCCACAAACGGAGTAAGCGGTAAATACAACAATGGCACCGAAGATAGTAATGGTCATAGCGATGATACAGGAAGAATATCACCAAATAGTCAATCTGCAATCGCATTCTCACCTCAAACTCAAACCTCAGTCCTGAGTGGAGAAGGTAGTGCAATTGACGATGTACCTATACCTGATCAAAAACCGAGAGTTCCCGCGTTGTTTAAAGATCCAGCATATAACCTATTAGGCACTAGTGTTTTGTCTACTTCAAATTGTGGAAATCCAGCATTGAGATTATTCGGTTTTGGACCAGTCACTCCAGAAGGATACGGTATAGGTATGTCCGATGATCTTTCCTTGATTGTTTTGTTATTTATTTATTTTTGAAGTTCAAGGTTTTAAATGCTAATTTATAATTGATTTAGGTTATATTATAAAAGATGAGGGTATATCAATTTGCATGTCTTCAAAACATTTACAAACTCGTAGATTACTTCAAACTTTACAAGCTTATTTAAATGAAGTTCAAAAAATGTTAATTGGATTATGGAAAGAAGCTAATGAACGTCCAGAAGCATTTATGGATCATACAGGAGTTATGAGAGATGCTAGAACAGGTAAAAAAGTTGAAATGGATGGTGATGAAGATAAAGAGGAAGATGGTATGTGTGAGTATTTATGATTTCATTTATTTTTTTACGTTTTTTTATAAAAAAAAAGGAGGAAATTGAGCTGAAGCTAGTATCTTTACTCTTTACTTTTAGTGGGAGGATTTGGTTTCTTTGATGTTGGTGTTCAAGCTGCTTTACCACAAGCTAGGAGAAGAAGACCTGCTGTTGGTGAGTATTTTCAAACCTTGTTGAAAAAAATTCTTAGATTGATTCTGATTCTGATTCTGATTTTTGAAATGTTTCTTTTTTAGGTAAACAACTTGTAATTGCAGAGTATTAGAAAGAAGGGTTCAAATAAATTGATCATAAATGGAAATTTCATCAATTAAAATGAATACCTTGTCGTAGTTGACACGAACAAAATTATCGAAAAATGAATTTGAATATTGTGTTTGTTGTATGATTATACTTTGATATTATGTTGTGGCAAAAAACGAAAAGGAAGTCGAGAGAATTAGAAAGACTCAAACATTATATTCGGAATGTAGGTTCATTGTATCGACCGAAATGGAGAGTTATTGTATAAAATATGCATTTAGTTTGTATATGATATCACACAAATACAAGTTGATTTTAACTTCTGTTCATCCTTGACATCATTGTACCTCTCGCAAGCGTTGCAATACACAGCATTGGATAAATTCCATTTGAAATGTAAAGTTGAACTATTTTCCTTTCATACTTATCAAGTTTGATCGTAAATTATTTTGCACCAAAACCACTGAAACTGAAAATTGACAAAACCGAATCAATAACGAGTAAATCAAACGATTCAACTGGCGATCCAAGAATAGGAAAATTAGTGACAAAAAAACAAACTTACCTGAAAAATCCAGATGGTTTACCTTGTTCTTTTTTAATATTATTATCTTCTTCTTGTTTATCATTTTTAAATTCAAATAATCCACTTCCGCCTACTGGTATTGAATTAGAAGTTGATTGTGTAGGAATAAATTTAGCAGCACTTGTATGTGTTCTATTTCCACTTCCTCCTGATCCACGATGTATTGATGTTGATCCTCCTCCTCCTCCTCCTCCAATACCTCCATTATTTGATTTAGTTAAATCAGATATATTTCCTGGATTTAAATTTAATTTAATTCCTCCAAATCCTCCTAAAGGAGAAGTTGAAACATTTCCATCTTTATTATTATTTGTAATTGGTGTGAAAGGTGAAAAAGGTGCGTTCTGCGGTGTAGAGGGAGTATTAAATGATGGAGTCGAGGTTGAGATACTGGTAATTGGTTGTGGTACCTCTTCTTTCTTGGCACGAGGCGATTTTATCAAAGAAGGAGGTAATTGCCCAGGTAAAGGTAAAGCATCAATCATTATAGGTCCTTTAATACCCTTCTGATAGCCAGCTTTGGCTTCTTTCACCTCAAGTTTAGTCAATCTAGCAACTTTTAGCTTCTCCAATTTACTGATCATTTTGTTTGTTCGCTCCACATCTAAAGCGTCCTCAACTTCCTTCATGATTTCCTTGGTAGGCTCGAGGTTGATCGCTCTTGAAGCTGGGACAGACGATATGGCTGTAGACTTTCTCGGAGTATTACGAGTAGGAGAAGCAGAGGAGGCTATGTTGGGTGATTGTAATCTAATACCCCCTATCCTCCTTGCTAGCTCATCGATAGTTTGTTGACGATCACGAATGGCTGCGTCTATATTCCTTACAGAACGCTGTACTCGTTCAAGAGCAGGTTGTTGCCTATCCATCAATGTACGTTGAGCTTTACCCGAATGAACGATGATGATCAAAGACTTACGACTCGACCTTGCTTTGTGCCCTCTTTTCAGCACGACGTTTCAACCCGGCGATCGATGCATCGAGGTCTTCAAGCTTACTCTCAGCGGCCTGAGGTAAAGGATCAGCAAGGCAATGCAGGTAGTGATCACCGTTTGTACGCTTTCAGTAACTCACGTGCACAGCTTTACGAAGGTTTGTCTGACTGGCAGCCTGTTCCGGACTAAGATCTTTGATTTGCATGACCTTTGCAAAGGAAGGATCTTGACGAGCTTTGAGGAATTTGTCCGCTTGACCGGTCTTCATATCGGCTTTAAGATGCATTGTAATCAATCTCCGCTCCAAGGTATAAGGAAGATTAGGATCGACTTACTCTTCAGCATTCGAGATTGCAATTCGGCCAGATTCAGTTCGGCAGAATTATCATTGTTCCTCAGATCGCTTAATTCCTTGGTGAGGCCTTCCACAATGCTTGTCAAGTCATTGACGGAGGAGAAAGCCACGACATCATGTGCTGCAAGATTTTCTGAAGTAATCGGAGGGAATCCTGTTGTACCGAAAGATTGGTGGTATTTCGAATTTGCATTGAGCACATCTCGTAGCTATTTCATGATCAGCTATATGTCGGCGTGACTCGACGTAAGCTGACTTACATTTTGTATATCGTCCCCTAGAGCCAAAATGATCCTCTCGATGAGCGCTCCCATCGACTTAGATCCGTCAGCTGGCCGATTGACAGGAGGAGGCACGCTTTGTCGTGACGGTACTGAAAACTTGCTTGGAGGTGCTGGGACCGCCTGTACAGGTGAGAACGGCTTGCTTTCAGGCTGAGAAGCGAATAGGGGTGCCTTGCTATCAGTGGTACTTTCCTGCGGAGCGGATGGGCTCGTGATAGATCCTGGTCGACCTAGCCCAAGATCGAAGGCAGACTTAGACTGGTTTGTCGTAGCAGAAGGAGTCGGCTTGGCGGCGCCAAAGATCGATGGGACTTTAGACGAGTCGGCTGGCTTGTTTCCAAACAAGCTAAATCCTGCAGCAGGGGTCGAAGGAGCAGACAAGTTGCGTCCAGCGTCTTCAGCTTTCTTGTTATCGAGGAGACTGAATCCAACTTTCTGTGCTTCGATTTGCGAAAGCTTGACGGGTTGTACACCGAATAAACCGCCGCCGCCGGAATTGACAGGAGTTTCCGAATCTTTAGGCGCAGCGGTTTTACCGAACGATCCGAATGCACCTAGAGCAGGTGGCGCAGATGTCAGATCGTTGGTCTTTTTCTGCTCAGTTGTGGGCTGGAAGCCGAACGCTGGCAGTGCCTGTTTTTCCTCGCCCGTCTTAGCTTGTTCGATAGATTTGGTAGATGCTGACCCGAAGCCAGCGAAGCCTGCAAATGCCTGACCCATGGAGCCGTTGGCTTCTATTGTCGGTTCAGTGGGTTTAGTACCGAAGAACCCAGATGTAGGCGAAGGCTTAGCCGGCGAGGATTCGGGTGTCGTACTTGCGTTTTCCGGCGGAGCTGACAGTGGAGAGCTGGTCCTCGAGGCGTGTTTGAATGATGATGACTGGGAAAGCTTCGAAGTCACAGGAGGTTGCGGGTCTGGTTTGGCATCTGGTACAGAGGGTGCAGGGCTGAGTCTAGCAAACAACGATGCACCTTCCGATCCTGGAGTAGGGGACCCAGGTTCTTCGTCTTCCTCGGATTTATCGGTCTTCACAGGTTTGGCGAACCATGTAGGAGGGGATTTGGTGAGAGATTTGGTGAGAGATGAGACTTCATCTTCGGTTTCACCAGTCGCCCTCTCGGCGGGCGACGATTGTTCCTCTTCAACAGCCTCTTTGGGCTCTGTTTCGTCACCGTCGTCCGAGGCGAGCTCATCAGAGGCTTCTTCCTTGATAGGTGACATGTCAGGAGGAATTGAAGTCGATCGTCTTCGTCCGCTTGGTACAAGTTCATCCTCTTCGTCCTCTTCGTCCTCTTCGTCCTCGTAGTCCTCCTCGTCTTCTCCGTAGTCCTCTTCGTCTTCGTCGTTTTCATCTTCGTGTTCGCCTTCTTCATACTCATCCTCGTAGTCTTCCTCGTTATACTCGTCTCCATATTCTTCTTCCACTGCTTCCACTTCGTGTAGTTCCGCTCCATCGCCGGAGCCTTGATCAGAGTGTGCTTGTACGGAGGCGAATCCGACCCCAACATGAGACTCCTCGGGGTCTGAAGGTGCATCATGTGGTAGCTGATCAGGTTCCGGAGCAATATCTTCGGTTGCCGTGCCCGGTGATAAATCAGGACTTGTGGATCCCACAGGCGTTTTAGCAGGAGTGGCAGACGGAGTGATCGATTCGACTTTCGTTTCTTCAACGGATTCCGGCTCAGGCACATCATACCCTTTAACTCCCTCATCAGGCTTGGGCGGCGCTTTCTCAGTCACTGCTTTTTCAAGGGTCGCACCCGTCGGTCTGGCACTGAAGGGGAAAGCTGACGAAGCACCAAATGCACTGGTAGTGGTGTTATCTCTCTTAGCTCCATCGGTAGCAATTCCAAATACCGAAGTCGGCGTTGGTGGTCCCGAACCACCGAACCCAGCAAAGCCGCTTGTTTTCTTCCCCTGGTCCGCACTGCCGCCAAATACTGAGACTCCGGATGCAGTCGCAAATCCACCGAACCCGCCCGTTGTTTTCTCTCCTTCTGACTTGGCCCCAAAGGCACTGAAACCACCGCTTATATTTCCTATAGGCTTTGTAGTGGCGGGAATGGTAGATTTACCAAAAGCAACCGGTACAGACGATTGGCCGAAACCGCTTGATCCGAATGCTGAAGGGGATGACGAGCCCATTGTTGATGGTTTTCCGAAGGCTGATGAGCCGAATGCCGAAGGTGAAGAGCTAGGAGGAGTTGCAAATGCTGCGGGGGTAGAGCCAGCACCGAAAGCAGGAGTGGTAGATTTCGAAGTTTGACCGAAACTGCCGACTGAGGGCGCACTACCGAATGCGGTAGCTGGCTTAATGAATGTCGATGCAGTCGATGAGGTGGAGGATATAGAAGGAAGTGCAGCAGGCTTTAGGGGTGGTGAACTGGGTGGTGTGTCTTCATCTGATCCGGCAGGGTTCTTTCCAGCGCCCACAACGGGCGAACCAGGTGGAGACTCGCCTAGACCGGGCACAGCACTCGGTTTTGCGGATCCATCTAAAGCAGAAGCGAACCCGCCTAAGCCGAAATCATCTGACTCTGCACTTTTGACTGCATCGGCTTTAGGTTCAGGTAACGCAGCTTTGGTATGACCAAACGCGGACGATTGGTTTGGGGTGCTGCCGAACCCGGCGAAAGCCGACTTCGCGGGTTCCGTCGATGACGGTGGTGGTGGCTTTTGGCCAAATCCACCGAAAGCGGGTGTTTGTGAACTGTCAGGTTTGGGTCCAAAGCCCCCGAACGCGGGTTTCGGCGGTTCTGCTGCGGGGGTCGTTGTTGGTTGCTGGCCGAAAGCGCTCTGTCCGAACGCACTAGACGAACCAAATGCACCTGCGGCGTTCCCAAATGCGCTCGTCGTGCCAAAGGCTGATCCGCCGCTTCCAAATGGGGAAGCAGCAATCTTGTCTTCTGACTTCGGTGTTTGCCCGAATGCCGAAGCACCAAACCCAATCGGTTTGTTTGCTGATCCGAAACCTGCAAATGCTGGTTTTGGGCCAGACGGTATCGAGGGGGAGCCAAATGCGCTAGGAGTCGATCCAGCGGGTTTCGAGGGTTGACCAAAAGCTGACTGGCCAAAGGCAGTCGTTCCTGAAGAGCTACCAAAGGCGGAGGTACCGAATGCAGCGGGTTTTGACGGCTGTGAGGACGATCCAAAGGCTGGAACAGGAGTGGAGCTTGCACCGAAAGCGGCTGGCTTGGACGGCGTTGAAGTGGGCGTGGTACTGGATCCAAAAGCGCTAGGTGTGCTAGAAGCCCCGAAGGCCGCTGGTTTTGCTGATTGACCAAAAGCGGATGGAGTAAATGATTGTCCAAATCCAGAAAATGCACTTGGTTGACTAGTGTTACCGAATGCGCTTGGGGTAGCTTGGGAGGTTGACGAATTGGGTGTAGGGGCCTGTCCGAATGATGAAGACCCGAATCCAGCTGTTTTTTGGGAAGTTCCAAAACCTGAGGATCCAAAAGTACTTGCAAGTTTTGCCGGAGAAGTCTGACCAAAACCTGTTGATCCGAAAGCGGAAGAACCGAATGCCGAAGCAGGAGGTGCAGAGGGCGTTTGCGACATCGATCCTTCTGGTGCTTCGGTGCGACCGGAAGTCAATTTCGATATCGGCTGAGGTGTGATCATTCCATGATACGGTCCAGCATTACTGTATCTAATATCAAAAGATACGATAGTCCCTTCCTGGGTATAAGCTAATAATCGGGGTTGTGGTGGCAAGTCTGGTAATTCGACTCCTCCTACTATTCCTTGTTGAATCACCTTAGTAGACGTTAAATCTAAAGCTAAACCTAGGACAGATGCATCATCTCTCACACCCACTTTGCCGGCCGGTAAGACTCCTCTAGCAGTCTCTTCCAGTATGATCACCTCCCATTTGGGCACATCCATATGCGTCTCTGTTGTTCCATGTAAGACACCTATTTCGGAAGACGCACCCGAAACGATTAAAGCGATATGTTTCGTTTTGTCTCCCCAAGATCTGAGGCCCGAGAAGTGTCGATACAAGCCTGATCGAGAGGGAAGACCCATAGTATTGAGCGGATCAAATAATTTGGTAAAGACGATTTCTGACTTATTTCGATGAATCGTATACGTCTCAACTGGGTCATCGGGCTGACTACCCTCCTGTGCGTATGACACAAGGAACAAATCATTCTCCAGCCACTGAACGAAAAGGGGATAGTAAGAATCTAGGTCAGGCGGAGAGGGTATTTCGGCTTTGGCGATGCCATCGGGAGTGTACTGGACTAACTTGCCAGAAGGCGTGCCAACAACAATTTGTTTCCCCTTCGCGGACCAACTCGCTAGGTGGGGCATCAGTTCAAGCCCGCCATGTGATCGGATCTACTCACCACACGTGAAGGGTCCCGGCAAAGGGCTTGACTGAGAGCATCCTTCTATATCCGCTACCACTAAGCCTTCATTTCCCAGAAGGGCGATCAATCTAGCTTGTTGGTCGGCAGGCGATGGCGCAGGATTAGGTAAAACGTCTAGCAGTTGAGGGGGTATACCTGTAGTGAAAGTATGATATGGTGTTGTCTGCAAATCTGGATTCAGCTCAGGAGATTTCGCAGAGAGAGCTGAAAATAGACCCACGATATCGCTTATGACATCCCTCAACTTATAGCAGTGTACGCCTGAGCCGTTAGAGGTAGCGATCACCAGACGCTCTTCATCTAGAGCCAGGCTGTAAAGATTAAGTCAGTGATTTCATATCGACCTCGAGACTATGTAGGCAACTCACCGAATCCAAACAGGTCTAGCCGGGAGGGCTAAAGTCTGAATAGCTTCAGAGGAAGGTGAAGCATCCTTCGGAGCTTCATCCAGTATGTTATGGAAGGTCGATAAGCGATGTATCCGTATATCTGAGTAGGGGTTAAGGAAATTCTCAATGCTCTCGTACTTTGATAGGTGCTTACCGCTATCACCCCCGACGATGAGAAGATCCCATTTATTGGAAACCACCATCAAATTGCACTCATCTGGTAGCCCTTCTAATGCAACTTTGTCGGAGACTCGGACGTCCACATCGTGATTCGGCTTGACAAGCTTGAGCCACTAAATACAGATCATATATTTAGATACGACATCTTAAGTTATGTTTTACTGAACTCACATCAACATCTACCTCGTCTCCATCTATAACTTGACTACTTGGTCCAGCTGATGATTGATTGTCGTCCATTGCTAAAGCTCCGAACGAGTTGCCGCTGTTTCCAAACATGCTGCCGAACTTGTGAGACAGCTTACTGAGCGATTGTTAGAGGATAAGAAGCTTGCGGAACTTGTGCTAGTTGTGAATTGCTTCGGAACTACAAGGAGAAGAGCATCTTGAATTGCGAGGATGTCATGAATTTCAACTTCTTCATGACCAACTGCAGCAACACGCGCTTCACAGATGATTACGTAAATAATATCATTCGACCTTATTGAACATGTCAAGTCCTGTTATAACTGATGTCTTACCTATAATTTTGTCATTGGTTTTCCATCTTCAAACCAACATAGACCTGATACAAGAGGGTTATGGCACCTTACGTGCCCCTGCACGATAGATCACCCTACTTTTCCAACCTCCCGACGCCTCCATACAGCCGGGACCCTCCTACACCTCGGTACGCTTCACCGGACTACGACCCTTCCCTCCCTCTGCACCCTGGCTCTCAGCTCGACATGTCGTCGACTTCCACACCTGATTATCATAATGAATATAATACCAATAATGGGTCATCAACGTATGCTCCCCGTTCAACAGAAGGAGAAGCTGGACCAAGTAGGAAAAGAGCGAGACCAGAGGAATATACTGATCATCATATTCAACAATATCACAATGCCGGTCCCGTGCGATTAACAGGTTCAATATTCAACATTGCTCCTAGAAATCCTTTCACAGCCGTGGTAGGCGATTTCATAATGGCCAATGCAGCGGGATTAGATAATGTGGAGGTATGTTTATTGAATGACAAGCTCTGAGTATAGCTAAAACACGATAACTAGATTGAAATCAAACTCGGTATATTGATGTCGCCTGATCATCAAGGAAATCCACAAAGACGAATACGAATGCCTACTCAAAGTGAAATGAGTGGGTTATTTGCCCATATAAACTCATCTGGACGAGATCGAGCTGATCAAAGACGGCGTAAATAGTTGTGCCTCCTGATTATCCCCTCGGACCTTTTCACGCTACGATGCACCCATATCAGCACAAAGTACTCAACAATCTGCTAAATCAAGCGGCTCAACAATCTGTATCACTTCCTCCTGAACAAGGAAGAGTGAACTTTTCCAGATCTAAACTGACAGATTCGTTTCACGGTCAAGGTGGACGAGGAGGAAAGATTCGAGTCAGTAGGAGTAGAGAGACTGGCGAGGTAGTGGAAGTTGTAAAGAAAAGGCGTATAGCGGATATGAATGTTTTCTGTCCTGGAGCAGCATTTGACTGGAGAATAAGTGTGAATGTTGAAGAGCCATGTGAGTTCGACCCGCTCCTTGAAGGACCTCGTATTCCAGTCCAACCTGAGAAAGCTAAATAATCACACTTCAGATGACATGCCCGACAGTCCACCAACTATGACAAGAGATAAAGACAGAGCAAGTTACAGGCATCAAGTCTGCCAAGTAGATCTGACGCATGTCATGTCCAAGGTGAGTATTCCATACACATTGAGGCTTCGATACTTCAAGGTCATATGCTGACAATTCCCGCACGCTCTCAGGAAAATGCGCAAGCGAAAGCTGTATCGTCGTTCGAACTTGAGATCGAATTATTGGACGTACCCACTTTGTTGGCGGAAGGTCAAGCGCAGTCAGATCGTTTCGATGAGATACTACAAAACGCGTTAGATACAGCGAGAATGCTGGTCAAGAATTGCGACCCCGCGCCTCAGTAGCATTTATCAATTACAACATATGTATGCGCGCGGTCGATGGTTAGGTCAACCACTCAAGATAGGGATATGGCGCGGAATTGCCTATCTGACATGACGCGCCAGTGCTACCAGGACTGACTGTTTGGTATGCGCGTGACGAGCTGGAAATGCTGCCAATTGCGCAAGGTGCATGCAGCTGATTCCATTTGAAACGAATGGACTGCTTATCTCGATTGACGCAGACTTCAAACTCAGCTGCCACTTAAAAGGAGTCTCCTCCTTTCATTGTCAAGTCTGCAGCAGAGCCCGAACACCTTACGTCGAATAACGACAAAAGACTGTAATTTTGTTTAACGATTCAGCGAGTCCAGACACTCTGAATTTGTAGGCTTACTTGTCGCCAAAACACACAGGAAGCTTCTTCCTAGGCTCTCAAGCGGATAACGATGACGCACGTCCTTTGACGATATAAACAGCCATGACCGAAGCGAGTCACATCGAGCTCATCACGAGTCACCGAGCTTTCCCTAGTCCGATCAATGATCGAAGCCGGACTTTGAAGGTCCTTTCACAGATTACATATGGATAAACTCAGATCAGCTTACAAACTCTGCAGGATGAGTGTCCTCAAACTACTATAAGAATACGAATAAACCTTTCCCTCATCAGAACTGTCTGGTCTCCTCAATTCCTCACGCACCACTTCCTCCAATCTGGATCACGCATTATCCGAAAATGTCCAATCCCTCATACCAGATGTCATCGCTCGCGCCCGTGCCACCTGCATACGGGGATCCATCTTCCGATATAAGCTGGGACGACTATTATGGAACAGAAAGAGAAAATGAAAGACCTAGTGTCATTTATTTTTGTCCTGGAAAAATTTCGTTGGAAGAAAAATTGAACTTAGATCGACAACTTCAGAATGTCGAAAAACACATTTGGCATAAAGGTACATCCCTTGCCGTTGGCGCTAGACTCACTGAGAAGTATTTCGAACAAGAAATCAGAGAAGGATTAAGAGCTTTTCTTGAAGATAATAGATCAGGAAAATATACTTAGAAACTAAAGAGGACGGTGATAAGGCTATGATTGAATATTGTACAAAACTTTCGACAGCTCTTAATCAGAATAACAATCACTGGTGTGTCTGTCATCCTATTGAAGACGATACTTATGACGCTTTGTCAGAAATTCAAACGAAAATAGCAAAAGAGGGTACTGATGGATGTATTTTACATTCCACAGATGATTTCAAACCCAGCTTGACAGGTAAAACTCGTAGACAATCATTCATCTCAACCGTTTGTCCCTTTTTGTCCAGACAAAACTCAACACCAGAACATACCAGTGTCGAGAGCTCAGACCATTACCGCTCAGTCCAGCCTGTAGTCAAGTCATATATCAACTACTCTACTGATTTGACCGCGACAGAAAGGATTAGAGCATCGATGTTTAGCCTAGTGAATTATCTAAGTTCAGATGTATACCAAAAGAACAATAATCACGTTGCCGACAGAACAGCTGCAACCATGCTACGTTCGAAAAATATCTCCGAATATAAGACGTCGCAGAAGGTTCTCAACTCTTTGATCTCGTGCGAGCCATGGAATGCTCCGGCAGAGCAGCACTGAAGATTATATGGCCTAATTTGATGCTACCATAGTACTTTGGTTGCGTTTCGAGACTTGATAGACGGGTAGAACAGTGTCACTACGCAGACACCGAAGTCTTGGCTATATAGTGGAACATATTAGTCTTTTTTCATGTTTAATCTTGCATCTGCATCTCTTTGATTTGCTACCTGATCGATAATTCC
Organism: Kwoniella pini CBS 10737; assembly: GCF_000512605.2. Taxonomy (NCBI): domain Eukaryota; kingdom Fungi; phylum Basidiomycota; class Tremellomycetes; order Tremellales; family Cryptococcaceae; genus Kwoniella; species Kwoniella pini. The sequence continues at coordinate 236,567 of NC_091717.1, read as the reverse complement.
ATATGTTTGCATTGATTGAGCTTAATGATATCGGTAGAGACCAAGTTTGACCTTGGGCTATTTGCGCTTCGAGATGAACAACGTAAATAACCGAGTTACAAGTGGAGGTTAATCATCTTCCCTCCTTTCTTCACTTTTCTCAATAATACATGTCAGAAGAAGACTTATTCGCAAGATTCGCAGCTCTTAGAGCTCCTTCTCACCAGCCCAAGGAAGAGGACTATTCCCCTGGCTCTTCATATCAACGCAATGTGGATGAAGTAGCGAAGAAAGCAAGGAAGGAGGAAGATGAAATAGAGAAAATAGCTGATGGGCGATTTGATGACGTATCACTTGGAAAGGAGGAAGCAGATGAAGATGATGAGTTGAGAAAAAGGATAGCTAAGCTCAGGGGTTATGATTCTGCTCACTCTGCGAACGCCAATAAAGACTGTGAAGGAGATCAAAGTGTAAGTTCTGATAAATCATCTTAAGCAAAGTCAACAAAAAGCTGAATGTTCAATACAGGTGGAAGATTTCTTGGCATCTTTCACAAGCGCACCATCACATAACCCCCGCAACCGTGATGGCTCCGTTCTGAAAGATTTCAAAAAGGAAGCAGCTACAGCACTCCGAGAAGCTGAAATGTATGTACCGCCCGCAGCCCAGACGGAAGAAGTGCAATCAGATGATGATGGGCAAAACGAGGACGAAGAGACTGAAGAAGAAATATTGGCTAGGGCATTAGAAGAAGCTAGTCTTGACAAATTGCATAATCCCGAAGACGACCATGAAACTCCAGAGCCAGATAAGGAGGATCTACTGCACGCCAAAAGCGACCAAGATGACAAAAGAGATCGTTTAGAAGGATTGTCTTTCCCTTCTCTGCCTACACATTTACCTGCAGAGTCTGAAGAAGGGGCAGAGGAAATCGATGAAGAGAGTAAGAAACGCTTGAATGCTTTGTTGGGCTTATCGCCTTCCCCTCACAAGCCAGGTCAAAACACACAATCGACACTACCTAAGATTACACCTAAGAGTTGGAATTTACCTGGATTTGACATGAATAGGGATTCAGAGACTGATACTTGGTGTTGTGAGTGTCAACTTCTACCGTGCAGTCGGTGTAGGAAACATTCGTCCTGATTGTTTATGCTGACGTGTGTCCTCACATGTGTCAGGTATATGTAACAAAGATGCGACTCTCATTTGTACGGGATGCGAAGGTGATTTGTACTGTGATGAATGTTGGAGAGATGGACATGGTTCGGGCGAAGGTCAAGAAAGGGGACATAAAGCTAAAAGATTTGTATATAAGCGACAACTTGTTGGAGCTGCATAACCAGATGTCAGGCATAGAGGTCGAGGTAATGATGTGTATAACATGTGTATTGAGAATTGTATAGACGACGGGGTGATCATGCATGTATATCTGTAAATGATACGTATCATACTTTCTACTTCTTGGCTTTCTTGACTAAAAGTTAAATCAAGAATCAGCCCACCCTGGTGCAAGTCATTACTGAGATGGAGATCTCAACTCACCTCCAAACTTGGACCTAGCTGATATTCTACCTGCTACACCATTCAAATCTAAAGCACCTCGAATGATTTTATACTGTAAAAATTAAATAACAAAAATCAGTTGAACTCAGAATTCCTCAAAGTCTTTCTTTATATTCTTATTCAGCATGAAAATCAAACTCACCCTTACACCGGGCAAATCTTTTGCACCACCTCCTCTGACTAAAACTACACTATGTTCTTGTAGATTATGTCCTTCTCCAGGTATATAAGCAGTTGTCATAGATCCATTACTCAACTTCACTCTTGCTACTTTTCGAACAGCTGAATTTGGTTTACGTGGTTTTGTTGTATATACTTTCGCACATACTGCTTTCTTCTGAAAACAATTATCTAATAGTGGTACGGTAGATTTTCGTTTAGATGATTTACGAGCTCCTCTTAACACTGAATTATCGAAGTTTGCAATCAAAACGAGCGGGGCGAATGGCAGGTAGGTAAATGAAAATTGTGGAAAAGAGATCAGAACTAGTTAGCTGCACGGGTTTATGACAGAAGTAGAAGTAGATGATGATGACTTACCTTGTTGGATGGTCGCTTCGCATTTAGAGGAAGAAGCGAATCCCCTCATCTCCTTACCGATTGAGGGTGAAGAGTATATAGCACATTTTGATGATGAGGCAAACGAAGCTTGAGGCCTGACCGCCAGCCGGGAGAAAGCGGCCGTGAGTGATAATAAGGATCGTGTAGCGTTCATTCTGACATGTATAGCGTGAGAGGTAAACAGTAATGAGATTTCAATTTAACAGCTATATTTTGAGTAATTCATGTATAAACCCAGAATGTCATGCTATTGTCGAGAAAGAAGTCCTTATCAATCTCTACCTCTTCCTAAAACATATTTAAATGATGTGGCATTCTAAGCTATTCATATATCATCATATCTTCCGTCGGAGATCATCACAATTAATTATACGATAAATATTTCAGATTTCAACAATTCAGCTGAAATTCAAAAATAGTAAAACCTATAGTAGCATTAACATCATTACTTTAAATTATAACAATCCGTTAACTTCTCAGAAGATCACTAGAACAGTTGACGAGATGGCAGAGGAAGACTTTATATCCCTTACAGGGGGTTCAAGCTCCAAGAAAGAAAGAAAAGAACGAGTCAAGTAAGTTTTTCCTTCGTCAAAAAATCTTCAGGTCAAGCTAATTATCTGAATCGGCAGCACAACCGTCTTCGTTTCGTCCCTGCCTTATACAGCTACTACAACGGACCTTCTCACTCATTTCTCTTATCTTGGTCCAGTCAGACATGGTTTCGTGGCTACTGATAAAGATACAGGAAAATCAAAAGGTGTAGGTTACGTTACTTACTCATTAAAGGAAGATGCAGATAGAGCAGTAGCGGAATTGAATGGAAGTTCATTTGGAGGAGGTAATAGAAAAATCAGAGTATCAGTAGCTGGAGAGCGAGTGAGTGATCAAATCGCCAATGACCTGTTCCCAAAACTGAGACAAAGCTGACACCCTGCACTTAGGCATCGTTGAAAGACCGAAAAGCATTAGCAAATGATCCTGAATCTAGACCTAAACCTAGAATAGCTGCAGGAGAGGATAAACCCACAGGTGATCCTAATGCTATAAGAACACTAGTGTTATCAGGGCTACCAGAAGGAATAACGAAGAATGTGCTGTGGAAGAAAGTCAGGAAGGTCGATGATAAAGCAGAATTGGTTTATCCCGTGCCTGCTGAAGAAGGAGAGACTGAAAGTTCAGATCTAGGTAAGCTGACCTTGTATGTCATCCTATGATATGGAGAGAAGCTGACACTTGATGTGCTTGCACGTGCAGCGAATATAATATTCCCCTCTCATGGACAAGCACTAAAAGCTTTACCGAAATTACACGGGCATACCTACAAGGGCGCATTACTATCTTGTGTATTGAAAAAGCGATTAGAGAAATTATCGGCTAGAGGAGAAGGAAAGAACCAGAGTCATGCAGGTCGATTGATCATCCGAAATCTCGCATGGGACGTGAGTAGATTGATCATGCGTTTCAGTGAAAGCAGTTGTTGACAGATGTTATCCCATGGTTATAGACTACGGTTCAAGACCTTCGAGCTGCTTTCTTACCGTACGGCCCAATCCATTCCATCGATCTTCCCACCCTTCCATCCAAATTACCACCCTCATCAGATCCTTCCAAACCGCCACCCCCGCCTAGAGCAAGAGGTTTCGCGTTCGTGTGGTTCCTCACTCGTAAAGACGCTGAAAAGGCAATCGAGGGAGTCAACGGAAAAGTACTCAAGACCAAATCAGGAAAAGAAGGTAGAGAAGTGGCTGTTGATTTCGCATTGAGTAAGGAGAAATGGGAAGAGGCCAACAAGAAGCCTGATTCAGAGGAGAAATCGGAAGAGTCAGGTTCGGAATCTGGGTCGGGTGAAGAATCTGGTTCTGACGAAGGGAGTGACGATGCCGAGGAGTCCGGATCTGACTCCGAAGATGATGGCGAAGAGGACGGGGAGGAAGATGTTGATATGTCCGAAGCTGGTTCTGAGGGAGAGGAGGAAGAGGAACCTGTCAAGCCTACTTTACCTTCGGTAGACGTAGGGTCTACACTGTTCATCCGAAATCTACCATTCGAAGTCACTGAGCAAGAATTGAATACTTTGTGGGTACCAGTAATCTCTCTCTAAATGTGTGACTATCAAAGCTAAACGCTTGACCATGGCAGATTCCGAACTTTTGGACCTTTACGATATGCTCGAATCACGATTGACAAGATGACCGGAAGGTCCCGTGGAACAGGATTTGTGTGTTTCTGGAACACGGAACATGCTGATGAAGCAATCCTTGAAGCTGAGAAGGTAGCTAGAGAGACAGGAGCTAACGCCATGCCGGTACGTGGAGATTCCAGCAGAGATGTTCGGATATTGGCTCACTACTTTGAGATAGCTTGGTGGTGGAGCTAAAAACCCCTTCGCTTTACCATCGGTACTTACTGCCGATCCATCTTCATCGCTTGCTAGTCGTTTAGTGTTACACGGACGTACCCTGGAAGTATCGAGAGCTGTAACAAGGGAACAAGCTGGCTTGATGAAGGAGGATAGTGAACGTGCAAGAAATGCAGGCGATAAGAGGAATACATATCTCATGAGAGAAGGAGGTGAGCACATGTCATAACTCAGATATTCATTGGTACAGCGGCTAATTGACCATGTGCAACAGTAATCTTCCCTAATTCTCCCGCTGCAAGTTCTTTACCTGAAGCAGAAGTTGAAAAGAGACAAGCTTCGTTCAATGCTAGAAAAACTCTATTGCGATCGAATCCATCCTTATATATCTCAAAAACTCGATTATCAATTCGACAATTACCTTTATTCGCTACTGATCGAACATTAAAGAGATTAGCAATTTATGCAGTCCGAGAATTCGATGCTGAGGTAGCTAAAGAAGAAAGAGAAGGATTAGCAAGAACTGAAGAGATGGATGAAACATTATCAGCAGCCTTGGAAGCAAGGAAATCTTCCAAGAAAAAAGGAAAGGAACGTGAAACAGCTGTTATACAATCTAAAATAGTCAGACAGACTGAAAAAGTTGATCCATTAACTGCACTTGGTAGATCAAAAGGATATGGATTTTTGGAAATGAAATCACACAAAGATGCTTTGAAAGTATTGAGATTTGCCAATAATAACATAGCTGTAGGAGGATTAATGTGGACTTGGTGGAAAGAAGAATTGAAAGATTTGAAAGATAGAGTTGAAACTCAATTAAAAGGTTTGAAAGATGGTAAAACCGCTGCAGGTGAGAATGCAGAAGAATTAGAGAATAGATTGAAGAGAATTATACAAAGATTAGGAGAAGGTGATGACAGATCTGAAGGAGGTATGAGAGGTGGAAAAACTTTATTGATTGAATTCAGTATCGAAAATGTTCAAGTAAGTAGATTACGATTTATTAGTGTAATTAAGGATAATACTAATTGTCTGAAATTTTACAGGTTGTCAGAAGACGAGTTGAAAAGATCACTTCTCATAGAGAAGATTCTCGAGAAGAAGGTAAAGAAAGAAATCGAAATGGAAAGAGGGAATTCGGAGTTGGTGAAAAGAGAAAATCAGGTGTAATCGCAGCTCAAGATAGTGATGATGATGATGATAAAGGATCATCTAATAATAAAAATAAAAAACCTAAATTTGATAAGAAAAGAAGAGGAGAAAGAGGTGGAAAAGATAAAAGAGCTAAAAAAGAAGATGCAAGATCAAATCCTCCTTCTATACCTATTGTCCAACCTTCTGCTGAGTCGGAAAAGAAAGGAATCGAAAAATTAGGTGGTCATTTAGGTAGTTTAATAGGTAGGAAACGTAAACAACGAAGTGGGAAGAAGTAATCAAATGTTATCTCATATAATGTTTTCTTCTTTACTGGATTTATGCATTCATCTGTACTCATAAGAGATAATTCTGACTGAAGAGCATAAAATATTATTCACTGCATGTATTTGACCGTGTGTGCCATTCAATGTGATTTATCTCGTACTACTTCCTCCAAATCCTGTTGCACGTCTAATTTCACCTAAACCTTCATCATTTCCTCCTGCTCTTCTCCTTGATGGTCCAACATCTCTATACCAATCATCATTATCATCATCGTCAAATCTTCTAATTCTGGAAGGTTGTACATTCCGTGCTCCAACATTCTGTGTATTTCTTTGATTAGCAAGATAAGTACCTAATCCACCAGCTGCTAAACCAGTCCAAAATCCAGGTCCCCAAGATTGAGTTTGTCCTTGAGTTTGAGTTTGAGGTGGATTTTTAGTATATGGTGGTGGAGGTGCTCCTGATCCACCTGAACCAGGATTAAAACCTGGTCCACCACCACCTCCTCCTCCTGGACCTCCTGGACCGCTTGGCCCATCAGGTCCTAAGAAAGGTAAAAATCTTGATATTCTAGGTGGAGTATATCGAGGGAAAAATCGAGCAATAAGTGATCGAAGGAGGGAATATAAGATTATCAGTGATATTAACCAAAATAAAAGATTAAATGCTTGATCAAATAACGAGTCTGGTTTAGATGAGAATTGTATCAAGTCAATATATGATTTAATCAATGATCAACAGTAAAAGAGTACGTACTATTTCTTGAAGGTCTTATTGGATCTTCACCATATTCTAAACCTTTATTCACTTTATGTAAATCATATGTTAAACCGCATGATCCTACGTTTTGAAAGTAAAATTAGCTGAAATTTCTACTTCATTGAACTATTCATTCGTTCACTTACCTTGCAATACATTCATATCTCCTGATTTTGTCCACCCTTCACATGATACATCTACTTTACCTAATCTCAAGGAAGAAGGTAAATCTGTATCGCACTAAAAAATAATGTCAGCTTGATCTTTTTTTCTTTTCTCAGCCATGATTCTTCAGGCATACGAGATTTCAATAGCAAAGAAAATTTACTTACTCGCCATTGTACTCCACCAAAACCATCATCTCCCATATTCACACATTGTACTACTTCAGGTTGATACAATTTACAAGTTGATCCAGAACATGTTAATTGAGCTAAATGACATAATCTTTTTATCGTCAATACTACTTTATCGAATGTTTGAGATTTATTGATAGCTACAAATAACTCACGTACAGGATCGACTCTTCGTGCATTGGTGAGTTTATCTTTGTAAAAAGTTAACGTTTTGATACTTTTTAATGGTACTTTTTTGTGAGAAGGCATATTGGGTTATATGTTCTCTTTCCTCTCCTTTAAAAGATGTTTATGATTTTCGCTTATTCCGTTAACGATTTGCGTAAACTTCTACTTTACTAATTTCGAGCACCATATACCAGATTATCAAGTGCAGCAAATTCAGAAACAATACAAATGGTAGATGGCAAATATAATTGAATGAATGATTGACGTGGAAAGCATGGGATGAATGAACATTAATTTCGTCGCCACCCAATTCAGGTGGACGACCTCCACGTCGAATATTCGAAAATTCAGGGCATCGCATCAATGATGACCAGAATTATTACTTATCCTGTTTTTTTCCTCCCAGCAACGCATGATGAAACGACTGTAGCTAATACACTGACTGAGTTGGACTGAAAGAGCCTCAACCTCAACTCAACGGGGAATAGAACATAGAACAGCCCTGTTGAATTGGTTTTATACATTTTCTTTATTGATATATATATACTCTATAGCGTAACAAATTGCTATTTCTATCTTTGGCATTAACATAAGCCTTTTTTGGGGGGTGAAGGGGTATATATGTGAATGAATGGTATAAATGCTATATCAGGCGTTGAAGCCCTATCTGCTCTAGGTACTTAAGAAGGTCTTTATAAGACGTTTTCCTTTGGCCAAACTAACTTGGGACCAATTTGACCACAACACATTTGACCTAATTTATGACCAATCTCAATTGACTCATTGAGAGATTTACCTTGAGCTAAAGAACCCAAGAATCCACCAGCGAACATATCTCCTGCACCGTTGGTATCTACAATCTTATCGGCAGCTAATTTAGGAACTGGGAAAGTTTTTGGGTTCTCATCTTCTGGTGAGAGATTGGCAGCGATTCCGGAAGCGTTAGAGGAAGCTACAAGGGTAGAATCGGCACCTTGAGTGATGACTACGAGACGAGGTCTAGAAGCGTTGGACTTGGAAGAAGCAGCGAGGGATGTAGCTACTTGAGCGAGGGTGGCGGACTAACAGATGTAGATTGTAAGTACTTTAAAGCTTGATCATGAATGTAAGTAGATCCGAGCGAAGAGCAAAATACTCACGCCCATGCCGGCAGCTTCCCTGTAGGCCTCAGCCTCACTCTCATTTCCGATCAAGATGTCTACATGAGGAAGAAGTTCTTCAAGTTGTACCTTGAAGAATTGAGGAATGAATGGAGCCGAAAGGTTGAGAACAACGGTTTTACCTTTTGATGAAGCTTGTTTAGCAACTTCAAGAGCGGATTCGAGACCGTGAGTGAGGAAGAAACCTTCAATGTAGAAGTATTTAGCACCATCGAGTAATTGAGAGATTTCAGGAGTAGACAAATGAGAAGGAGTGAACATCTCGGCGGCTCTGAGGGTGGTACATAATGATCTATCGTGGTTGGACAAGATCACGGCGCATGCACCAGTCCTAGCAGGGGCAGCTTGAGTTTGGTATGCTGATTGGACCCCTTCAGCTTCATTGGCAGACAAGAGAGTTTGCTTGAGGTCATCTTCTCCTACTGAACCGATATAGGCTACTGAACCTTGAGGAAGAACGTACTGCATTGCATTTCAGTCAGCTTTCGTATCGTAACGCTTGAAATGGGCAAGCTCACAGCGGCGGCTCGAGCGGCGTTTTGAGCAGCTCCACCGGCAACGTATTGAACCTTGGCGTTAGCAACGATGTCATCGTAGCTGAAGATGTTGTGTGTCAGCTAAGTCACCACCGCCATGCCCAACAGCTGAAAGCCCTCACATTGGCATGTGCTTCTCTTCGGCGAGGATAGCATCGTTGGATTTGAGGCCGTATTTCTCAAGGTATGCAGGTCCCTCATTAGGAGCGACTTGGATATCAAGCTATAAACAACGCAAAGAATTAGCACATTTACACTGCATTGTATTCATCCGTTGGGCATTTTGAGCTTACAAGGGGGTTTCCCAAGGAGACAACGATAGGAGCCATTTTGTATAATTTTATTTATGATTTTTAACTTTTTACGTATAAAGTACATAGAAGAGAAACAAGAACGTTGATAAAAACACGATGGTCATCATTAATAATTATCGGATCATGTTATCAAGTTTATCATTTATTTCTCATTAGTTTTTAAAAATTTATCCCGATCATTTTATTCATATACAAAACCTCCACTTAGCATGACCACACCTCTTACTCGATTCTTACTCTTTCTTGGTCCTTTCTTTCCTTCTTTCTTCTTATACCATCGACTACAAACCAGAATATGCTATTGTACTTTGTCCGTCATGGACAAACAGAAGAGTGAGCTTCTTCTTCCAGAGAGCGCTGGCCATCGGGAGGGCAAGTAGCTGACTTGTCTCATATAGCAATGTGCAAGGAATAATACAAGGGCATAAAGATTCGCCGTTGAACGCGCACGGGAGGAAGGAGTCTGAAAGGTTATCTCAACGGCTCAAGGACTTGAAAATCACCGAAGCGTGGTCGTCGCCTCTCTCAAGAGCTAGGGAGGTGAGTCCAAACGATTTGTTTTTGCTATATGCTATTTTATCTAACTCAGTCCTCTTGTCTCTAGACAGCTGAGATCGTACTAAGTCGACATCCTAATGTCGAGCTCAAATTTCACGATGGGATCAAAGAAAGGTTCTTAGGAAGTATGGAAGGCCGACGTAGAGCAAGAGGAGAACATGCACCTGCAGATGCAGAAGGTTCACATGAGTACGTGACAGCTGGTTCCCTGCCTATCTTCCGGTACCAGCTATAACTGATTGAAACGCAATCAGGCTGGTCAAACGAGTAACACAATGGTTTGACCAAGTATTTTTAGCCTCTCATATCCCACCAGAACCATTACCATCTCAAAATAATCCAGTATTAAATGGATTTGAGACAAAGTCTCTTAGTCTTGATAGCAAAGAAGAAGAAAAAGTTATAATGATCGTATCTCATGGAGCATGGTTATCATGTCTTCAACAAATTCTTATTCACCTTCGATTTGAAATTTCAAGAAAAGTTGATTTGCATAAACCATGTTATAATACAAGTTTGATGATTGTTCAGGTTGAATACTTACATGAAAAGTCAAAATGGGTAGGCAAAATTCGAGATTGGGCTGATATTGATCATTTAAAGGATATTTTAGATGAAGAAGTTGAAGAAGTTGCCGATGACATCTAGCGCAAATATATATACGCTTAGAATTTAGATGTACGGGAGGTCATAAGGACAATGGCCCGGATTAGTTGTTTCAACAAGGGATGATAGGCATATCATGTATAAATCAGCCAAAGTATCTAGGTAGTTGTATATAGTTCAAGAGTTTGGGCGTATGTAAACATGTGCATTACCGTTTGAATTGATATTCGGACGATGTTCTATCAAATACGAAAGGTTGGACGTAATTGCGATATAAGATATGTACATGCTGGTAAAGAATGGTTGTATAATTCAAATTATATATGGTCAATAATACACAAAACGCATCATCACATCTAATCAAATTCAACCCTTATAACAAAAAATAAAATCAATTTGGTCTTTTATCTGTCTCTCCATCTTCTAATAAGAATCTCAATAATTTCGGTGTACAAGTTTGGCTCTTTGGATTTTCAACAATTCCTGATTTGTATATATCCTTTTCGATCTGTTGATGAAGTCCTTAAATCAGTATAATTCAATAGCATTAGCCGGCAATGAGGATCTCATAACTTACTGTAGAATCGAAATTCATATTGTTCTTACTGTAAAACAAACTTTTAGTACTCTTCGAAGTCTCTACTTCAGTTTTCGTAGGTTGCATATTGGTATTTGTATCTTTCGAATTCTGAAGACAAACCCATTGAATTTTAATCATATTTTAAATATGAACTATACAGAAACAAAAGACTGAATAGGTATTATACTTACAGACAAGATTGGTATCACATTTCTTTTACTGTAGAAATTACCTCTTACTTGGTTCCAGGAATGTGGGTTTTCTGTAAGTTGAGCTTGTCTCTTTGTCAGTTGAGCTTCTTCGCTTGATCTTGTTATTCTAATCAGTCTCGCATAGTCAACAGACTCATCATTGTCAGGCTTTGATTCAGACATCACAGGCAAAGTTAGTTGTTTTGTTGAGGATAAATTGAATTTACAGTTCAGTAACAAGAGCATGCAGGGTTGATTTATGAGTTGTTGATTCATGGTGCTGACGATGTAAGGTAAACTTCCATGCATCTGAGCTTTATGGCGGAGTTCATTCGAAGTACGTCATGAGATGTACTCAGCAAATATGAAAGGTGCGACCATCAAAGGTGTGTGTTGGATTAATTCCATCTTTGTTAGAAGACATATTTGAAGATTCCCTTTCATACGTCTTTAGCCGCCAGCTCCTCTGCAAATAGCAGTACCAACGTCATTTTCTCAATCAACTTGGAGACTATTAACGTATACGTTGTTATTGGTTCAGACGATCATCAATAAGTCAGGGGATTTCGAGTATCAATTGTCTTGATTTTGCATAACATGTGAGGTGTAAGATTAGGATATCATTTTATGATAATTCGCCATTCTTGATTTCCTATCTTTGCCATGTCCAAGTCAAACGCAATATCTTGCTCTTCCATTTCCCCTGCCACTTCCTCCTCCTGCACTTCGTAGTCATCAATGACAGGTCTCTTGATCCATTCCATTTTCAATTGTCCACCGTGTACATGCATGACCTTGCAAACCTTAGTCACCAGAGCAGGCGAGAACGTAGTCAGATCCAATTCGAGCTCCTTAGATAGCAGAATCAGCAATTGAAACGCAAAAGAAGGAGGCAATTCGAACTCACTTTACAGGTAAGCAGATCACCCTCTTTTAGATCATTTAGCTGATTACCAACAAGCACAGGTAGACTCTCATATTTTTCGTCCACAATTTTCCATATATCTTGTTCAGGCTGAGGTTCATTCAAGGCTCCCTCTTCATCCTCTACATAGTTTTCATTTTCAACTTCCACTTCCATATCAATCGTCATGTCATCTAAGCCTCTATCACTTTGCAATTCATTCTCGCGACGTTGCTTCCGTCTTGGAGAAGTTGGTGCTCGAGGGAATTCAATAGATGTGATGAATACATTGGAAGGTAAATCAGTTGTTTCGGATGGTGTAGGGATATGCACTTTCCTAGATTCATTGAAGGATGGCTCTTCAAGCTCGTCAGGAAGGAAAGATGAATTTTGATATGGTAAAATAGCTTCTCCATGTGTTTGTTTTTCAGAAGGCAGACCATTCACCGAAACCATAGTAGAATCCGCTACGACTGTATCAGTCTCTCCAAAGACCGTTTTAGTACCGATCTTATCCTTCATATCAGCCATGAAACCCTTCTTCTTATTGCGATTTGACATGCTCCCGGGTACAGGTATGAACTGGTTGCCAGTAGTAACAATTGCTTCCACCATACTTTCACTACTTTGCAGTATACTCCTGGATCTGGCTCCTTCTTTTCGTTCAATGATCGCTTCTCCCGCTGCTATCTTTTTATATTTCCTTGCTAATTTACGACGAGCATTACGGTTTTGTGTAGATGGTTTACCTTGCCCGGGGGCGCTTACTGGCTGGCTGATTTGACTGAGAAGTATATCAGCAATATCACGCAGATCAGATTCTTCGAATGGCTCACGGTGGTTTTGCAAGGACTGGGAAGGTGTCAATGGGCCGCAACGACGGTCCTGATGAGGATGAACTGATTTCTGAGCTTGAGGAGCTAGACTCGGAGGAACTGGAGGATGAGCTAGAAGATGAAGACGAGGAGGAATCTTCACTCGACGATGAGGAGGTAGAGGTTGAGGAGGTAGAGGTTGAGGAGGATGATGTTGATGATAATGCTCTTGAGACTGATTTAGCTCGCTTGATCGGTGACTTCGACAGTATTGAAGAGAGAGTTGTGAGCGGACTTGCTGGACGAAGATGCTGGGTAACAGAAGCTTGGGATCTAACAGGAAGTGAAGAACGAGTTGTAGATAAACGTCGTATCTTTTGTGATTTTGAATCCTCTCGTTGAAGCTCTTCAACGGACCTCCTTCTCTTAGACTCGCTAATTTTGACCTTGACTTTTGAGCTCCCAGGCGTTAATCTCACACTGAAGCGTATATTAGCAGAGTTCGGACAGATCACATGAAATTGTACGCACGAGACGACATCTGTACTTTCTATCACATCGATTGTACTTCCAACAAGAAGCTCAAATCCATCAATCTCTAACACTAGCTCTTTCGCTTTGGAAACATGTTGAGAAACCAAAGAAAGTGAATTAATTATATTCTTCTTCAGATCATGTATCGTTTTGACATCATCGGGGACCGGTAAAATCAGTTTGGCAGGCGAGAAAGGCGGCAAGAGAGTGAGTTTGACTCTCATCATGCAGACTTACTGCCCTCGAGCTTCGCCGTTGGATATCAATAAGTGATCAACAGTATGATATTTCTTGAACATTTCAAGAATTACAGAAGTGGAGGAATGAGCGGAAAAACAAGTTACTTTGGATTAATTCTGTCAACTGCAAAAGCGGCGTTGTCCGCTTGTCCACTTTGATTTCTAAGATGAGCTTGATTTTATACGTACGAGAACAATAACGTCGATCCTGTATATATACCCCGTTTCGAATACCGATAAAGAACCTAAATGATGAAACACCTTCGCCACCTATTCAATTCGGCTGCTTCAGTTGTGAAATTCGGCGATCACTTCGGAGTATCGCTCAGGATCTTCCGAAGTTCAGAATGGCTCTGCAGGCATAGATGATCCCGTGAACAATAAGATCTTCGGCAAACACGAAATTCTCAAACATCTGTTGCTTCCCCCTTTATTACACAAACGCAGGATAAATACATACGTTGACATCATATTGAATGGCTTAAACCACGTGTGGTGTTAGTTTCAATTCAAATATCTGAATAGCAATTGAAACGGCTTCTGATCGGAATAATGTTCTCATATACTAATGTCTTGAATATCGATTGAAGGTTGACATTTTTGATGAGCATAATGCCGGATTGGATGATGAAGTGAAGGATGATTATAAGGTATAAGTATGCATCATGTTGACAATGATAAGATGTGGTTTTCCCAACTCACAATCAAGCTCAAGCTCAAATTTGAACCATAGCCAGATACTTCTTGACATAAATACTAAAACAACTAGCAGGTTTAAGGTTTAATCAAACAACCAAAAAAATGTCTACTCATCCTTTCTTGGTTGATCAAACACCATCCCTTCCAATCGCATCTTCCTCCAAATCTACCATATACACGAGTCCAAAATCATCGATTTACACATGTTCTGCGATGCAACATACACATACAAGAACAAACTCCTCAACATCTATAAATACACTTGCTTCCGACATCTCAACTTCTTCCAACACCTCCACATCATCATTTTCATCTGTTACTTCATCTTACTCAAGATCAGCTCCAATCGATCGAGAATGTTTAAGATGGATGCAACAGGAATCTGATTGTGAACACCTTTTTGGATCGGTGTCTAGTCGTGGTAAGAGTCTAAGTTTGGAAGAACGAGAAGTCAGAAGAAGAGCTATGGAAGTAGGGGAAAGCCAATCATCATTGGATCAAAGCGAAAAATCCAGACTCAAGGATATCAAAGCAGAAAGGAGGAAAGGAAAGGTTGGAAAGTGGTTCTAGCGGTCTTGACTATAGGAGTAACTCTACGAGACCTTATACGTATTTTTCGTCATCAGTGATTTCATGTGCAGTTGTATCAGCATCAGCATCAGCATCTATCTTACTTAAATATGTATATACCTTTTGGTCGGGATGAACATGAACATTACTTTGATTTCGACGCGTTTGTCTTGATAATGTTGTCGGGTTGATTTCGGCCGATCAACAGGCACATTACTCCGGCGGCACTCAGAAGGTTCAATTTTGTTTATTTAACTATTTTGGCGAGGAGAAATATTGGATTTTAACGAAATTCGATTGGTCATAAGCTTTAATTTCCTCCACATACATGAGTCGTTCCAAAAATAAATAAATTGGTGTCGGCCGGTCCGAACTTCCTTACGAACTCGGTCATATTTTCAATTTGGGCGAACAAATGTAATGGAAATTATTTTCATTTAGTTGATAATCATTTTGTGAAACATCGTCGCAATCACCAAAAAGATTTATCGTGAAAAGCAGACAAAAAACCATCGACAAGATGGCAGGAAATTTAGCTACCGAGGAAAAGCTCATAGGAGCAAAGAATATGTCAAATGAAAATGATAGTAGGACACCATCAACCATACCGGATCATAAACAATCTTTGGCAGAAGAAATAGCAGCTATGAGTCCTGTAGAATTTCAAGAAGCTGAAAAGAAATTGTTAAGGAAAATCGATAGAAATCTTGTGCCATGGATGACGTGAGTTTATCACCTTGCCAAGGATGCCTTGGCTTTTTAAGCATATCTGATATTCACATTACCACAATATTGATAAGCTAATCACATATCCCTGAACATAGTTTACTTTTCACAATGTCATTCTTAGATAGAATAAATATTGGTACTGCAAAATTAGCTGGACTAAGTACTGATCTTAAATTAACCTCTTTACAATATAATACTGCTTCTATGAGTGAGCTTTTGAAATTCCACCATCATTAGCTTAATGCAAGCTCATCATAATCTGGATTTATCGTAGTCTTCTTCGTCAGTTACGTCGCTGCAGAAGTACCTTCGAATCTTGTTCTCAAGAAGTTCAGACCATCAAGATGGATACCACTGATCATGATCATTTGGTCGATATTCCAAACTACCAGTAAGTTTCACGAATATATGGCAGAATAAAGCTGACACGCATTATATCACAGTGGGTCTCGTTACAAACTATCATCAATTACTCGCATTACGGTTCTGTCTTGGTTTAGCTGAAAGTGGTCTATTTCCCGGTATATCTTTCTTCCTCACAGGATGGTACAAGCGAAAAGAAGCCTCAAAGAGAATTTCATTGTTCTTTGCTGGAGCTGTTTTAGCAGGTGCTTTTGGAGGTATCTTTGGATGTAAGTCACACATATCGCATTTGTGATGCGATTTTCGACGCGATGCTAAATAGATTTTTCAGACGCTCTTAGCAGAATGAACGGTGTAGGTGGTAAAGCAGGATGGTCATGGATTGTGAGTCTCCTTTTGCTTTCTCATCTTGAGCCCTTGACTAACGAAATTTGGCTGCATGTTTCAGTTCATCATTGAAGGTCTCTTATCATTCGTCGTTGGAATTGCCTCCATCTTCATGGTTCACGACTGGCCAGACCAAGCCAAATTCCTCACACCACTCGAAAAAGAGATGGTCCTGCTTAGATTGAAGGAAGATACTGGTATTATGCAAGAAGGTACTTTCAGCTGGACAGTTGTCAAGAAGGCTTTGAAGGATTGGAAGGTAAGCCTCGTGAAGATGCAGAGATAGCGGTGATGTTGACCATTATCATCTTGGTAGACACCAATTTTCATGCTCATGTATATTGGTTGTGCCGAACCCATCTACAGGTAAGTGATATGTGGCTGACATTGAGATTGAAGGATATCGCCCTGACTCACGTATTTACGCTGTAGTCAATCCCTTTTCTCTCCTACGATCATTGCTGCTCTCGGCAAATTCACTAAAGCTCAATCGCTTCTTTTGAGTACACCTCGTATGTATATATCTTTACCCATATCTAATCGTATCAACTGCTGATCATGTTCGTCTTTAGCTTATGTGCTCGCTTTCATCACTACAATGGCCACTGCCTATTTCTCCGACAGAACAGGTAAAAGAGGATTTTTCTTGATGTTCTGGTCAGCAATGGCTGCTATCGGATACCTTCTATTCTTGGTCATTCCAATCAGATATCCTGTAAGTTTATATTATCCTTCTCACTTGTAAACCTATTCTTACGAGTCTCATTTAAATTAGGGTGGACTTTATTTCGCTGTCTTTTTGACAACATGTTCTATCGCTCCTTGTATAGCCACTGTAATTGTATGGTCAGGTAATACATTCGGAAATCATTGTAAGCGTCTACTACAACGTTGAAGATGAAGAGTGAATGAAATAATGACTGATAATATTTAATAGATAAAAAAGCAACTTCAATGGGATTAATATTTTCATTAGGTAATTCAGGAGGTATAATTTCTTCACAAGTTTATAGAGGAAAAGATTCACCTAGATATCTTGTTGGACAAGGAGTTACATTTGCTTTCTCTTGTATATGCTTTATTTCAGCTTGTATAATGTATTTTGGACTTCGTAAAGAAAATAAAAGGAGACAAGATAAATTTGGTTCTCCACCTGGACCTGGAGAAATTAATGATTGGTCTTCAGAAGAAGGTAAAAAAAGATGGGGATTAGAAGGATTAACAAGAGAACAAGTTATTGAATTAGGTGATGATCATCCTGCACATAGATTTATTTTATAAATTCACATATACATATATTTACATAGGTTTTTCTAGAAAAAGGATAATAGACTTATCTACGTATTCGAATTATCATGGTATAGAAGTGAAGTGTTTGTCTAACGTTGATGGCTTAGGGGATATGATATGTATGAATTATTCTATAATGCATTCCTATCTGGTTCATGTACATGTACCCTACGCAGCCTTGTGTGCCCAACAACAATATTTGCGTCACACATGTCCGGTCCTTTTTGTTTCGGTCTACCTATTCTTTATCTGTTGTAGATTACGATAGTTACATAGAGATATATGTGCGATCCCAAAAATTTGTGACGCTTCTATTGAGCAATGTGGCGCGCGAAGTGACCAAAATCTACGGGATCGTACAAATATAAAAAAGAGAGACTATAGTTAGATTCTATGAACTACTTCAAAGGAGAGAAAATTCGAGCGAGCGAATTATACAGTGATCTCAACTAAAAGTGGATGAAGACAAATGATCTGAGCTAGAAGAAGTATCCGCTGACATGCACCTAGCGCCTCCCATAATTTCAGAAACGTTAAAATCTGATGACACTTCTTGAGATATTTCCATCTGATCGAAGGGCTCAAACTGAGAATTATTTTGGTTTATTCCAGTATAATCTCCGGAATGTTCTTGATCAAATGGAGGAGGAGTGGTTTGATTGGAGAATGAGTCTCTAACTTGACCAAAGAAATCCTCTGTATCTTGGGCAGACGTATGAGACTCAGATGGTGCTGATATCTGATGTTCAAAACGGACCTGAAGTTGGTCATTCAGACCTTGGAGATCGGACGAAGGTGATTCCTCATCACTTTCATCCTCATTCCTTCTTCGTCTCGCATTGTTCTGTTGTACCTTTCGTCGTAGCTGCTCTTGTCGGATGCTTTTTTTCTTTGGACCCTTGGCCATACTGCTTCGTTAACTTTGGAACGTATCAGCTCAAGGACTTTTATCGTTGGAAAAGAATTTACTCTGATTAAAGTCTTCAAGAGGAAGAATATGATCGAATGAGGTGTTGATTTATAGAACTGTTGGTTTTCTATAGGTGTGTAAAAATGAAGTGGACGGAATGACTTACAGTTTATGCTCCTCAGCAGTAGTATTCGTTTCTTATATAGGATGAGTGAATTCATCGACTCGATATTACGTTGGAAGTCAAATGAGCCTTCGCCACATAAAATCCCTTCGATTCAAAGGAAATCTCTGGGAAGTCGTTTTGAATGATCCTTTCTTATACGTAACTCATGAAAAAAGAGAGCTATAACGTCATTGCTTCGGTGTCGTTGTCATCCAATGACGTTGACCTAGGTTGAGGTGATGTAATAAAAGACAAAGGAGATTCGAGGTGAGGTGATAGACAACCGGAACGACAAAATAGTTGGATTCATCATGGAAACAGGGGCAGTGTCTAGATCCGGCCCAAGGGATTCCCCAATCCTCGGAGTTTCGAGGACACGATAAATCTGCCTTCTCTTCAACGGATGACAACAAACTAGGTAGACCAACAAACGGAGAGGTACATTGCGTTTGGGTAGACCCAAATTCGGTCAAGATGGAACAGTAAATAAACTATGCATCATACAGCAAATTGACTTCGTACTCTGAATTCTATATACAGCATATGCAATCCCTAAGTTATGAGCTATTGACATCGCCGGCGCAAAACTAGTATTCCGGATATTGGTAGCTATGACACAGGCTGATCAACGAAGAAAAAGTATAAATCCAGGAGATTAAGCCAATCGGGACTTTTTGGGAGTTTCCAAAATATCTATATAGTCCAAATCCGACATAGCGTCAGTGTGGAGTGTAATGATACCTACAGTTTTACTCCCAATGTCCTCTTTTAAAACAGGAACTAGAGCTTTACTATTCAAATATTCACCTTCATCATTGGATATATTCGAGTTTGAAGTTATAAGATCCTTTAAACCTTGCATTTTCCTTGATCGCTCAATATAGGTATTTTGCTTTTCCTTAAGGAGTTCCTCTCCTATACATTGTCCTTTTGATAAATCAATTCTATTAGTATAAAAACCAATTCCATCAACATTTACTGATTTTTTACTCATTGATTCTTTATAAGTATGAGAAGAATTTAAAATTCTTTGCCAAATTGAAGGTTTAAAATTATCATCTTTTGTAAATAATACTATAAAACCTGTTAACCATTTTTCCTCTCTTTGTTCTAAATCAGAAAGTTTCTCTAATGATCTAAAAGATGAAATACTAATATACTTCGCATGGAATCCTTCATATTTCTTTGAAGAAGTATTTTCTGTTACTTCCGATTCTGGAAGGGTATCATTATTTAAATCTTGAATAATTCCTTCAAGTTGTTTTAGTGGATTTTGATCAAATTTTTCAATTTGAGATATTTGTCTGGAAAATGCATTTTGATATTGTATACTTTTTGAACGTTCACCTGTAATTGATGCTATAGTATGAGAATATACTTGATCTTTCGGTTCTGAGTTGGATGAGGTAGGAATGAAACTAGGCTTATCTGATAAAGTGTAATATAGTATTGAAGTATCACTTCCATCGATTTTGGTATCGTCTCTTGAAGTTTGGTGAAAAGACATTGTAAATTAGCCAATTAGTGTCTCCCGAGAAAAATGGGGATGGGTGTTGATAAGATGATCAGTGGTGGAAGAAGATGATGTTTTGAAGGGAGAAATCGTAAAGATCTACTAATTCCCATATCGTTTATATATGCTGTTTTTTATACTTCCTGTATGTTAGTGAATCGCCTCTCAAGGCTTTGTCAACCGAGTCCAGCGATGAAAGGGTGTATATGGACAAAGGTTCAACCAGAAGAAACGATTGCTGATAACGTTGCACGTCATAGTAGATGTTCGTAATATCAGCTTATCGATACCCATAAATACGCCATAAGTAACGAATATTTAATCAAAGGGCAACCTGCTACTGCGTTTCACACAACTCACTTGAGCATTTCCGTTAAAATATAAGGGATTGCGCAGAAAATGCCACAAAGAGCTAGTTATGCAGATGGAAATCACATGAATTGGGAAGCAGCGGAATAACAAATCGTTATGCTGCATTGGTAATGCAAGACTAAGCAGTGATATCGGCATCAGATTGCTTGATCGCCTTCCATGGGTTGTAAGTAGAACATCCACGCAGTCCAGGTCTAAGAGATCAAATCGGGTGGACTTTCTTCACACTTGCCACTTTGATCGACCTACAATGATGTTCCTAGCACTTACTGGTAGCCGATCAGATTTAAACTACAATTTGAAAGTGCCTGAGAAGAAAGTATGCATTTAAATGCAGAGTTCTCTCGCGGGCATATCATGTCCGTCATCGACACAAAGGAGATTTTCTTCTGATATTATCATGATTGATGACACCACGAATGTTTCGTAGTAATATATGGCCATGGAACTACATGGGCGATATTATGATTTGTATCTATTTGACGTAAAATCAACCGCGTCATATAAAATGCACGTGCAATTGCAAACGCAAACAGCAGATCTGAAGGCACGGGCGCCGGGAAGTCTTGGTATTTGTCATCACGCGTTAGTTGCTCTCTGAAGGCTGTTTGCGGTGCTACATAGAGCCAAGTGTGGATAGGCAGTATTCAAGGCGATATGTAGGTGAGATGAAGAATAATACTGTAGATCTTACGATAGAAGGGCGATCATATTTTATGATCATCATGGATCTGTAAAAGCTGAAAGACGCGTTAGTATATAGGTCTACGTCGACTGTGAGGTTATAAGATTTTCCGATTGAAAGCTTAAGTAATTAACGATCAAAACAAGTTAGCTCGGTGTTTTCCTTTTCAATGTTACCCTGAATCCTATAGAATACGGTTTGATTAAGGCTATGACCGAAGGTGATTACTCTTTCATACTAATAACTACTAATAACCACTAATAATACGTTCGGCGAACCGGATTAGTAAAAGTAAAAGTGGAATGATGTTTCTGACTAACCCGCGAAGACCACGATTTTCACTAAAAATCATAATCATAATACAGTGCTTCTCCTTTCTTTAATCTTATCGTACATCATCGTAATAATCATCTCTACCTGTGCATCTTACAACTCGCTGTATACATATCTTATATACATTATAATCACTTTATAATCGAATGCTAGTAGAAAGAAAATCTTAACGATCGATATCAAAACTTCCTAGGCCGTCTTGTTTACCTTTCTTATAAATCCTCCTTCCTCTCAACGGCTTGGCTTTAAGCCTCGCCAACAAATCGACATTTCGATATGGCAACTACATCAACATCAAAGACACCGTTAGTACCTAGATCGAAAAAACATAAACCATCATGGTATAGACGTAATATAGCTAGACCAATGTCTAAGCTAAATCCAGCAAGATTATTTCATACTGGTAAAAAAACATTAACTTCAAGATCGATATATATCAATGAAGAATTACCACCAGATTTTTATGATAAAAAAGGTCGTTTATTAAAAAATAAAAAATATCCTTCAAATCAAAATGTCACTTCTAAATATACTATCATAACTTTCTTACCTAGAAATCTATTTGAACAATTCAGAAGAGTTGCAAATATCTTCTTTGCAGCAATTAACATTTTACAATTCTTCCCTAAATTCTCAACTATTTCACCAGGTTTAGTAATCTTACCTCTTATCATTGTATTGGCGATAACAGCTGTTAAAGATGGATACGAAGATATAAAACGACATCAAGCTGATCATAGAGTAAATCATTCAATCGTTCACACTCTTGGAGGACAGGATTACGAAAATAAGAATCCTATGAAACCTAAAGAGAAAACTTTCGTACCTGCTATACCTTTGCCCAAGTTGAAATCTAGAAAAGCTAAAAAAGCAGCTTTGTTAGAGGAGAATCGAGAGACTGCTCAAGCTAATGAAGCTCCTCCTGTAGCTGAACCTAGAGGTCAAGATAATGGATTAAGTAGGATGAGGAGTCAGGTATCTAATTGGCAAGACGACGAAGAAGCTGCCGATGCGCCAAATGAATTAGGTTGGCATAGAACGATCTGGGAAGATGTTAAAGTCGGTGATTTCGTTAAAATATATGACGGTGAACAGTTCCCAGCAGGTGAGTGTCTATGTTACAGATCTTCATCTCATCGCCTAATTCCTGGCTGTAAAACTAACCGTATCTGCCTTTAGACATCCTCATCTGTTCCACTTCCGAAGAAGAAGACGTAGCCTATATCGAGACCAAGAATCTTGACGGAGAGACAAATTTGAAATCAAGAAACGGTGTCCCCGGTCTTTCACATCTTGACTCCGCCGAAGCTTGCGCGCATGCTCATGTTCGTATCGATCTCGATGCTCCTGAAGTGAATATGTTCAGACTGAATGGTGCGGTGGTCAATATGGAAGAAGTGGATGAAGAAGGTCAACATCCAATTCACCCTTGTACACTGGAAACTACGCTCCTCAGAGGTTGTATATTAAAAAACACAGCTTGGGTTATCGGAATAGTGATTTTCACTGGAGCCGATACCAAGATCATCCAAAACGCCGGTCGAACTCCATCGAAGCGATCCAAAGTAGAGAGACAGATGAATCCTCAAGTCTTGTTGAATTTGTTCCTTTTAGCATTGATTGCTATGGTTTGTGCAATCGTAGATCATGTAAATGAGGTTAATTGGAATAAAGAACAAGCTTATTGGATGTTATATGCGGACACTTCTGGTGACAATCCCAACGTCAATGGTATAATCACTTTCCTTAACGCATTTATTACTTTCCAGAACATTGTGCCCATCTCGCTGTACATCTCCATCGAATTTGTTAGAACGGTTCAAGCGGCGTTTATCTACTGGGATAGAAATATCAAATATATCAAGAATGGTGTTGTCACCAGAACTACTGCTCGAAGTTGGAATCTGTCTGACGATTTGGGTCAAATTCAGTATATCTTTTCGGATAAAACTGGTGAGTCCAGTGTATCTGTAGTTCCTATCTCCGAGCGCGCAATGTCAGATTTAATGTTTTTCATATTGCAGGTACTCTAACCCAGAATGCGATGATCTTCCGACAATGCTCTGTTGGTGGTAAAATATATACTGGAGATGGCAAGCCCCCTTCTCATCCTACTCTCACTCATTTGCATAGCGAACCACACGTCAAACAAACATCTCCCGCTTCGAGTGACACAGATGATACCGCCCAAGACGGAGGTGAAAAGGCAGATGACGTCAAAGTCGCTTTACCTAAAGAAGTCCTCGCTACTTTCCACGACGATGAATTGGACAAAGATCTCGCAGCTCACGATACCGAACAATCAAGAGTCCTCCATGGTTTCTTCGCCGTACTGGGTCTTTGTCACACCGTACTTGCCGCCGAGCCGGAACCTGGAGTCATTGAATACAAGGCGCAATCCCCTGATGAAGCTGCCCTTGTACAATCGGCTGCCGACGTTGGATTCGTTTTCAGAGGCCGAGATCATAACGTCTTGAAAATGTCAACTCCATTCTCTGATAATCCAGACGAATACGAACTGTTACATGTTCTCGAATTCAACTCTGCTAGAAAGAGAATGTCGGTCATACTTAGAAAATTGGATGAAGATGGTAGAATATTCCTTCTCGTTAAGGGTGCCGATAATGTGATCTTTGAACGATTGTCGAAAGACAATTCGCAGAAAGAGTTGAGGCAGAAAACCGACCAAGACTTGCAATACTTCGCTTCTGAAGGTTTACGTACCCTCTGTCTGGCGTATCGAGTTTTAGGCGACAAAGAGTATGAAACTTGGGCAAAAGATTATCACAACGCAACCGTAGCCCTGCAAGACAGGGAACAACAGGTAGAAGATGTCTCATCCAGGATAGAACAGGGTCTTGTCCTCCTCGGTGCGACTGCTATTGAGGACAAACTGCAAGATGGTGTACCCGAAACGATCACTGATCTGAAGAGAGCCGGCATAAAAGTTTGGGTTGCAACTGGTGATAAGTTAGAAACTGCAGTAGCTATTGGCTATACAACCAACCTTTTGACGCAAGATTCCAACTTGATTGTTGTTCGAGAAGGCAGACATTCGATTCAAGACCAAATTCGAGAAGCGCTAGACGGGTTCTTTGGAGGAAACGATGTCACACGAACGATATCCAGGGCTAGTACCTCAAGGCCTTCTCATGAAGCTCCCCATCTTGCTCGGGTTAATACCGGTGTTCGATCGCTAGTCGGACATGATAACGGTACCCGACCTGGAGGTTTCTCTTTGGTCATCGATGGTCATGCCCTTGCTCATTGTTTCGAAGATCCAGAGACCGAGGATCTACTTTTGGCTTTATCAACTCAATGTAACACCGTCATCTGTTGTCGAGTATCACCACTTCAGAAGGCTCAAATTGTTCACCTCATCAAGGATAATCTAGGGGTGATGTGCTTGGCGATCGGAGATGGAGCCAACGATGTTAGTATGATTCAAGCTGCCGATGTCGGAATCGGAATATCAGGTGAAGAAGGTCTTCAAGCCGTTAACTCATCAGATTACGCCATCGCTCAATTCCGATATCTGAAGAGATTGTTATTCGTACATGGTCACTGGTCTTATTACCGAAATTCCTCTATGATCTTGAACTTCTTCTACAAGAACATCATTGGTATCGGAGTGCTATTCTGGTACATGGTTTTCTGTGGCTGGTCGACAACATATGTCTTTGCCTATGTGTATTTGCTGTTCTGGAACGTTTTCTGGACGATCATGCCCGTACTCGCTATCGGTTTATTCGATAAGGACATCGATGATGAAACCCTCATGGCCCTTCCAGAATTGTACAAAAAGGGTAGAGAAGGTGCTTATTTCGGAATCAAGATTTTCTGTTATTATCTATTCGAAGGGTTCTTCCAAACTGCGGTTATCTACTTCTTCATCCATTATACCTACATCACCACTTCGGCTAGAGGAGACGGATACGATGTTTACATTTACGAGATGTCGACTACAATGGTAATGGGGGCCGTCATGGTGGCAAACTTGTTCACTGGACTCAACATCGATTCTTGGACAGGCTGGACATACTTTGGTATCCTATTTGGTCCGGTTCTCATCTGGCTTTTCACTGCTATCTACTCGATTATCCCACCATCTTCGTTCTACACCGGTGTATACGGTAATGATGTCTTCCTTTTCCGATCTGCGGCATTCTGGTTTGGTTGGCCCTTCGTTCTGGTTATTTCCCTATTACCGAGATACATTCTCAGGTATCTAGACCAAAATGCTTTCGGTGACGACATTGCCAAGATGAGATTGGTCAGAAAATATAACCCGCACGTCGACCCTAACACACATCCCTTGCTAGGTGGTAAATTAGGTGAAAAGGACAACAAAGAAGATGAGGATAACTCTTACGGTAGACCTCAAGGTCAAGAAGAGAATGAAGATATAAGGTTACAAAGGCTTAATTCTAATGTCCCGCCTCATGAACTGCAAGAATTTGGACAAGATGTAGAACACGGCACGCAAGGTAGACCGAGCTACGAAAGGAATGCAAGGAACTCTTTCCAATCTAATAGGTTCGGTGGACATCCGCAGGCTAGAGGATCAGCTGTCGATAGTGAGTTGAGCATTTTTCTCGTGAAATATGAGCATCCATACTGACTGATGCCTATTTACAGTGTCGACTGGTTTATCGCAAGAACCTTCGCGTGGTTATGGCTTCACAATGGAAGAAGGTGGAGTAGCTGTAAGTGTATATTTCACCGTTCCATTCGAGTAATTTAATTAATATTGAGCTTTTTCACAGATCCAAAGAATGCAATCTAGATTATCACAACATTCACAAAATTCAAATCGATATAGGTTAATACCTAAAATGTCTTCTGGATCAAATAACAATAAAGTTTCGATCTCAGAACCTTTTGGTGCACCAAAAGGAGGAGGAGGATCAATGGCAAAAATACGTGAAAGAGCAGGATCAATATTATCAATTTCAAGGAAAAGAGCAGGTACAGATTCAACTCATCATTCAGGCGGAGGTGGAGTATCAGAATCACCACATAAATCAGTTGGATTTTTATCACCTTCAAGAAGAGGTTCAGAAAAAGGTAAAGAAGATCTGAATAGTCCATTATCACCATCAAAACGAAAACAAAGTAAAACTCAAAGAGATTGGACTGCACAAGGTCATAATGCAAGAGAAGGAGAAGGTGAAGAACAAAGTTTAGGTAGAGATTTTGGAAGTGGTCAAAATATTGCTCCGCCTGAAATACCGAGAGTATAATTTATGTTTTTTTAAACGTTTCTATAGATTTTTTGTCTTGTCGATTCATCAATGGTTATGCACGGGTTTATAAGTTCATATAGGTGTTTTGCATGGCCTTTACTGGATGGGATTGACTAACAAGTAAGCAAATCAACATATTGAACGATTTGATGTTTCGAAATCATTCAGATTTCAGGTTGAATTGATTTGCCACGTGATCCTCCACCTCGGTGTCCTTCGTGACACCAACAGAATCTCAATAATACCCAAATTGACCTCTGAATTCAAAGTCAAAGTCGTTGTATCATTGACTTGCTTATTTGGAAAGATCAACTCGAGATGAAAGTCTCATCATGGCTATTCAGCCTTTTCCTACTCTGCATTGGATTGCTGAGTCCTACTTTAGCTCTTCAAGCGGATTTGGCAGGAATAGTAGATTGGTATCTTCCTTTAATTGGTGAACCGTTACTTGAACCTACCCCTCCTTTATTCGTTGAATCAAATAGGATAATCAGTCTAACTAAGAGAAATATACTGGCTGTTTTGAATTCGGAGAATGGAGATATAGGTGAGATTCAAATTTGATCGAAAGTTTGACTTACTACTTTTTTGGTCAAGCTGATTTTGATTAAATAGTATGGAGGCAGCAATTTGAGGATACAGATCCAGTAGTTTCATTCCATGTCAAAGATGATAGTAAGCTTTTCATATCATATTGGCTCACCAATTGAGATAATAGCTTATGTCAATTATCTCGCTTAGATATTCTATTACTCTCTGGACCGGGTGGATCAACAGCCCGTTTATTTTCTCTTCAAACGGGTTCTTTAATTTGGGAAAAACCACTTATACCTAATAATCAATCCGGAGGTATTCTAACTACACCTGTACATCTTGGTACGGATGTATCTTTTATTTCTTCACAGAACGCTGGAGAAAGTGAAAGTGTTGTTATTTTAAGTGATGGGAAGAGAATTACCAAATTGAGATTGGATAATGGTGGTCAATTATGGGCTACAGAAGTACCAGGATCAGGGTAAGTATTTCTTTCAAAACACAATATAACAGTATTGACTTATAATTGACTATCAGGTCAACTATATTATTCAAACAATTAGTCTGGAGTGGATCATCAATACATGTATTGGGAATTCAAAATTCAATTGCTTCACAGACTTTATTAACTACAACTTTAGATTTAGAACTTCCTATACCTAAAAATGATTTAGGTCAAATACCATCTATTATTAAATTACCTGAACAAGCTTTAATTTCACCTTCGTTATCAAAATCTGGAGAAGCATTTGTAATTTGGATAGAACATGGTAGAATTAGAATAATAACAGTTAATGAAAATGGATTAATAAGTAAAGAAATTAAAGATCTTTTACCTGGAAAAGGAAAAGTTTATATTGAAATAATCGATGTTGGAACGAGGAATAAAGGTATTATTTTGGGTAAGAGAAGTGATGGTGCGGTTGATGTGATCAATATTCATAAACGAGAGAAGATTACGGAATTCGAGCTTTCTGTAAGTATTCTCAAGCGTTTTCATCCAATACCCAATACAATACACTCGAGAATTTTCTCACTGACTTTGCCCATTTCTGTAGGCTACATCTTCGGAAAGGTCTGAATCCATCTACTCTGGAATTGAGACTAAGAAAGGCGTCATTTTGAACAGAGTATACTGGTCATTCAACATGGCAGTGAGTTCTACAAAGTGTGGTCATGTATGGTGGTAGGGTAGACATGGCTAACGAGTGTAACTTATCATTAGGTCGGCGTATCACAAACCATCAACATTGCCGATGTCTCATCAAAAGATGTTATATCCTCAGGCTTCACATTCCCGTATGATACCGTTTCACACGGTACTTTCCTGCATGTAAGCTGTTCGATTGGCTGTCGGCAACGCACCATAGTACATAGCTGACACAAAGTTGTCTTAGGCCGCAGGATCACCCATATTGAATGATAAGCAGCTCCCTACACTGATTCTGACCACATCAAGCGGTGCCATACAAAAGATGGAACTCGATAATCCAGGTTGGGTGAGAGAAGAATCTTTGGCAGATATCAAGGCCGCACGATTCGTTGATCTGGGCGAACCAGAGACTGAAGAGGTGCGGGAGGTACTTGCTGAGGAGAGCTTCTTTGGAAGATTATCGAGGCATTTGGCGGAACTGAAAGTGAGTAACATGTATAGTCATTCCCTGCACCGAAAGATGACCAACATACCTGTTAGGACTTTCCAAAATATGTGATTCGATTCGCCAAACGGTTCACATCAGCCTCGTATACATCTGCTCTGCGTGTGACTCCACTCAATTCCACCCATCTTCATCGAGACCAATTTGGTTTCCAGAAATTACTCATAGCAGCCACTGCGAAAGGTAAATTGTTCGCTCTTGATTCGTCCAGCGGAGCAACTCTTTGGTCCAGAAATCTCGGATTGACCAGCTCAAGTGGGTCAGAGATCAAAATTGAGGATATTTGGAACGTAAGAGATGGCGAAGGTGGACGAGAACCTATGCTGGCCATCTTAGCTACCAAGACTGTTGGAGATGTGAGCTACTCCTTTCCGTGGTCTTCTGCGGGGCACTGACCAAATTATCTGCACTAGGCTGTTACTACCGTCGCATATCACCTCGACGCCTTTACGGGTTTGATTTCCGGCGAAGTAGATCCCGTCAACCACCTGCCACTAGGCAAGAACCTCTTCGAGGGCAAATATCAAAACGCTTTCCCACTGCCTTTCGAGAATTGCGGAACCAAAGCTACAGTCTTAGCAGTCATCGATTCTACCAATGCATTACACATTTTCCCCCCTTGCAAGAAAGTTGCGGCTGGAATTGAGGAAATATCCGATAAATTGTTCTATACCACACAAAGCAAGTCCATTGATGGTACGCTTCTTCGAGGATTTATCCCTTCTGCCGCTAAAGAAGGCACTGGATTTAAAGGTGAAGCAGTATGGCAACATCCTTTTGCTGAAGGTGAGATCGTATTAGAAACGAAATCAGTGGTATTTGACGCGGTAGCATCATTTGGGAGAGTCTTGGGAGATAAATCAACGTTATATAAATACTTGAATCCTCATCTCCAAGCTATATCCACTTTCATTCCTTCTGTCAAAGGAGTCGCTTCAAGTAGCTCTCCAAGCGGCACAGGAAAAATTTACGTGATCGATTCTACAAATGGTAAAATTGTATACGAAACTGAAATTGAAGGTGTAATTGCTCGAGGAGGAATCAAAATTGGTATGGTTGAAAATTGGCTGGTTTTCGCTTGGTTAGATGAAAGAGGTTGGAAGATCTCAAGTACGGAATTATTTGAAGATACACTTAAAAAAGGTGTAACTCCATCTCAATCGACTTTTGAGAATATTTCAATAAATGCTATCACTCAAACTTTTATTTTGCCTACAGAAGTCAAAGCATTGGGTTTTACAACTTCCAAAGCTGGAATAACTACTAAAGAAGTCATTGGTGAGTTCTTCAATAACCTTTCTCCTTTTTGATCATCTAGAAAGGACCTGATGATTTGATGTCCTGGCATAGTCGTAAATGGTAAAAATCAAATAGCTACTATACATAGAAGATTGCTTGATCCAAGACGACCAATCGGAAAACCGTCATCTAGAGATAAAGAAGAGATGTTAATCCCTTATGAAGCTATGGTACCTATTGATCCAAAAAAGGTAATATCCCACAAATACGAAGTAAGTGTTTTCTCATTGCGCAAAACCCCTTCTTACTGCTCCTCCCACTCGGGCTACCTGCCTATCCCGCCGCTCTCATCATGAACGCGTGACGCTGATCAGTCTGAAATGTCGCACAGGTACTGGGCGCGAAACACCTACTTACATCTGCTGCATTGGTCGAATCAACCTCCCTCCTCTTCGCATATGGCTTAGACTTATTTTTGACGAGAGGAATAACTCCTTCAGGAACATTTGATATTTTATCAGATAATTTCAACAAAGCTCAATTGCTTCTGACTCTTGGTGCTTTAAGTGCAGGTATATTAGTGGCTGGACCTGCTGTGAGAAGGAAAGAATTGAGGAATAAATGGTATTAAATAGATAAAATGCATAGCATATTGTGATTGATCGTCAATCGTGACCAAAAGTTGTGATCATTCGAATCATGGGCTTTTGAAAAGTCTCCATTCGCCTCGGTAATGCTGCATTTTTTCAACAGCAAAGCAGATACGAAGGTCCAGTCCGAAGTCGTCGGAAAAACATTTAGATAAATGTTGCGCAATTTGGAACAAAAAAAGATTTTCCTGGCGAGTCTGGCAAACGTGCCAACTTTTGGATGTGATTTGGATATTTTCCAAACTCGTGCGCTTCCATTTACTAGAAGGCAAGATTGAAGGAAAAAATTGCCATTATTAGTCAACCCTAGACTGAAAGGTGATAAGAACAAAGTCGGACCGAGTTTGATTCCCAGACAAAGCAAAGCAAAGAATGAAACATTTGACGGAATTTCAAAGCTGACTCGAATTGCGATAAGTGATCAAGAGAGATTGCAAGATAACGATTATGCTAAGAAATAAAAAAGGGGAATCTGTAAGGCTATTGTTATGATGCTCGATTCCAATTCAGAACATCATTTTGCAATTGTTCATTGAATACCAAAACAATCTCTCCTCATCTTTCTATAACCCAGCACTATGCCATCATCTCGATTCCGTCGATGGACTGGGAGCAGAAGTAGTAATCAGCGTACCTCAAGTGTCGTTGATCAGTTTGAGGGATCTTATGGTGGTAAAAAGGAAAATAGTCAGATCTTTTACTGTGCGAAAATATACAACAAGAACAACATTTCTACAGTAATGAGATACCCTAAATACCCTTCACATAAGGACATCTGTGAGGACATTGAGACTTCAATCAAACAAATTTTGGAACATGAGACAGAGGAGCTCTTGTCGAAAACCCTCAGTTCATACTTCGGTGATAAAAAACTTTCGGAACAGTTATCCAACAATTCCTATACATCCATAAACGAAAAATTCGTCAAGCACCTGGAAGATGCTTCAGATCCGAAACTTGGTACTGCATATTCCTCAGCTCCAGAACAATGGAATAACGTGGAGGTTGTCGAAGTATCGCATAAGCACGCTAAAATTTTGAACGCCATCCACGAAGAATTGCGTGAAGACAAACTCAATAGTTTGCTTATTTTAGACACGAGATACCTAGGCTCCCTAAAAGAGCAGATTAGCAAAGGAAAGTCTATAGCTACAGAGTATATCGAGAATCCTTCTTTGCCCGACGCGGAAAAGACCACCTGGGCGAGCAGAACGAAAGATTTCGTTAAAGAACTCGAAAGCTCGATTCGCGCTTGGCAACCCTCTTCGAAGTTCGACGATAGCACAATTGATGACATGATCAAGCATTCCACAAATGACAGGGGTAGTAAAATCGGTTATGTGGTCATGTCAACTCAAGGGGAGAAAGACATTTTCGATTGTATCTCCAAGACCTTGCCTGATAATTGATGAAGCTATAGAGAGAGGGCGGTTTTATGAGGGAATGCTTATACAACATATACAATTTTCATACACGTTTTGTACATATATGAGCGATGTAATTAGTTCGTTCGAGATAGTCATTGAAAAGTTCACGTTATGCTTTGTCGTCAGCTCGGAAGCGTTGCGGCTTACGCATATCAAAGCCACAGTGAGCACTGACGATATGCTGTAGTACACTCGATAATTCGGCGGGATTGCCGGGTCGGATTGTCATAGGTCTTGCCTAGACTTTCGAGTCAAAGGTACGTATGAATTCTGTCTTGAGAAAAATAGACAAACAGAACAGCTTCTTCGGTGAAAGGATTAGGCGTAACGGCACTGCCGATACTACTTATAGTGTGACCTCATCTAGCAGGTTTTTGTTTGGACGAGTTTCCTTTTTGCCTTGTGGCCTTCTGTCTACAAAGGAGTGGAATACCTGACGTATATCAGTCTATCTCAATCTGTCTCTGTGGGAGCTTGAGGAAGAGTACTTAAGGCAGATATAAGAGGGTCAATTGGAAGGGCTTATTTTACCTTTTTGACTCCATCTTTTTCACGAGGGATTCTCATAATTTGCCACCAACAAATAGAGCACTGCCAACATGCCATTGGTAAGGTCTTGCCAGCGCTCTCGTAAGGACAAACATCAGCCTCATCGTGGACACTCCTCAAACCAGCCACACCTTAATGTTTCCACGATCGCCAGCCCATCTCCTCGATATCAGGGCTCAAGAGATTGTTCGACTATCTTTTATTGTCCTTCAATTGATTATTCCGGTGCTAACAATTCGGTCACGTATGGGTATCCCCGATATTACGAACACCAAGATCTGATGGAAGAGCTCGCTATGACCTTGGAAGGACCAATGCACGACCAGTGGCGAGAAATTCAAAATACTTTACCTTCGTCTTCCCGCAAAGGGACGGCACAAACTGCATGGGACACTTTCCCTGGGAAAGCTGAGGTCGAGGTCAATAGGTGGATGAGAAATAACAACGAACATTATGGTCGTGAAAGTTCGACCGCTGGACTTATTGACACTATACGACTGCCCCAAAGAAGTCGAGATACTCTTTTCAACCTCAAATCCAAGCTGGGAAAACCTCGTATCCAAGGTGTCTTCGTGATTAGTACGGATAACCAAAATGATATGTTTTCCAATCTTTACCAAGGTAGCAAGTTTTCTACTCATTGTATACTCAGACCTGATTATCGCTCAGACGGAACCAGGAACGCAAAGATTGAAGAGATGAGCAAATTTTCAAAAAGCCTTGATGATAATATACTAGGGAATATGTTCACTGATATGACACTTGATACTATGATTCGTGATAAAAGTGATAATCGGTATTCATACGTGGTCATGACTGATCAGGAGAAGACTTCATTCGGTTGTATGATGGAACCCTTGGTAGACGTGACCGCCACTGAACAGGTATGTTTTATTTTCCCCTGCAACCGAAAGTAAACGTTAGACCTAACTTGTCGCTCAAACATACAGGAGTACAATGTCAGCTACACAGAGTCGGAAAATGGATCTGTCTACGATCATCAGCCCGTAAAAGGCCACAATTTTATCGATTCTCCTTCTTTTTGAAGGTAAACGCCGAAGATTCCACCTTGTTTCGTTTCGTTTTTCAGCCTGCTGTACATAATATACACGATGAGGGGAGTGGATTTGAAACAAATTGAGTCAGCTAGGAAAAAAACTATGAGTTGATTGTACCGGAAGGGCAGGTTCCTTGTGTGCGTGCTGTAAATATATGTAGCTGTATATATCTTGTGTCATGAATGGAGTGGATCGTTATCTTGATGTCTCATCTGCAATGCAGGGAGTATAGTATACTTGTTCTATACCATGATTCTGTAATATACATAACTCCTGACTCTATGGAAGTGCACATTGAGTGGCTTTGCTCCTCACACACAATTCTACCTGCAAAGGCTGATTTTGCCACTCGTACCGCATTCTATTGAATAATGTTCTCCTCTGGCTGCGCGTCATATGATCACGACGCGTTTCAGGTTAATCCATTCCCTGTAAACAATCAATTTCAACATTGCGTCACTTTATCTAACTTATACTTCAATGTTTTTTCAACACTCATTAACCACTCAATCTTCATTCGAAAGATCAGCTAAGCCACAAAAAGCCACCTAGATAACGTCAGCTTACTTCTTATTTCTCATAACTCCTATCCCTCCTTCGACAATTCGTCACGATGGCTTTTGGAGGTGCACCTAAATGCGAAACTTGCGGATTATCGGTCTATCATGCCGAACAAGTCTTAGGACCGCATAGGAAGGTGAGGCGTTTATGCATTTCCATACAGGTCGATTTTGGACGTACGGCTAACGGTGTTTAATGCAATCAAGATATATCATAAGGTATGTTTGAAATGCGCACAATGTGGGAAGCGGCTAGATCCTGGTAATCTAGTCGAGCATGATACGCAGGTGAGTGTGTTATCTGTCAGACCATCAGTCTTAGTGAGTCGGAACGCAGCTGAGTTGGTTATTATACAGCCTTACTGCTCGAGGTGTCACACTCAATTATTCGGTACTCGAGGTTGGTAATTTATTTTTGCCTTGGTCGTGAGGATGGAAATGGCTCACCTGATAATGACTGATAGATTTACGACATGCAAATGTATTACCAAATATAACTCCAACTTCATCACCTGCGCGACCTCAACCTCCTATAACTCCATCTACACCTACATATAGATTACCATCTTCAGCTCAATCTCCTCGTTCACCTCTTCCTCCACCTAGAGAATATTATACACCACCTAGAGCACGTACACCACCACCTCCAGAACCAGCTACACCTACTGATCCTTCTATACCTGTCACTCGTCCGAACTTTAGAGATTCAAGACCTATATCTATACCTTATGCTGGAGGGTCAAAAGCTTTAGATGATAGAGGTTTATTAAAGAAAACTGAAAGTCCTAGAAGTAAAGTAGGAGAAAGGATAAGGGATGATGAGATGTGTAAAGGTTGTGGAAAGAGGGTTTATGCTGCTGAACAGGTGAGTTGGTCGGATGCATATCATAGTCTCATGTGTATAAAGAGAAAACACGCATTCGCATTATGGCAGTCTAATCTTCCGTTGTCTAGGTCTACTCGATAGGATCGAAATGGCATAAAGCCTGCTTGCGGTGTACGTCATGTAAGACTACCCTAGATCCATCAAGAGTATCTGATAAAGACGGACAACCTTTCTGTAAGAATTGTTATGCCAAGGTGAGCACTTTCACCTACACTTCGCACGTACAGATGAAACACCTTTTACTGAGACCTCAACCATGTACAGGAACATGGTCCAGGCGGTATCATGGGCAAGCGGTAGTCCGCGTATTGTAACAAGTAAGAGGAAAGCGGCCTGTGACGGAGAGGAGCGTTGAAAGATGTTATATGGTGGTCATACAATGTGTCGTGGATATATGTCGAGCCTTGTTGTTGTGCACTAAATACTGAACGACTGAACGAGCCTTGATGCAGATACGCAACTATGTTGTGTGTTTTCACGACGAGATATAGATACTTGATTATCAATGAAGGTATCATATGCATACATACAGCTTTCATTCCAAATTTTCGTAAATTATCATCAAAGTCAGGTCGAATACCTCCCCTTCATTGGGCTTGACTACCTTCTTCCTTCAGAGCCGTCAATGGCTCATCATTTCCTTCTTCTGCTTTATTTTCCTTATCTAATTTTTTTAATCTCACTAGATTCCGTTTCTTCACTAATAAACGAACTGTACGTTTTTGTTCTATGGGATGAAGGTCTTGCCAGTTCTGTATGCGCGAAAGTGTCTGTTGAGAGCCAAGGATCAGTATGATTTTCAATCCCTTTGACGTCTTTACGAAATGATCAAATCTAGCTTACGCCGTCAGAATTTATTATCATAGGACCTAATTTATCTAATTTGATTATATTACCTTCTCCTAGATCTAAGACGTGTACTTCCTCCTCCTTCTGTGGTATGCTTGATTGTGCCTCCTTGGAATCTTCAATAGCTAGTGGCTGATGTATTTTCGAGGAAGAATCAATGTTCGTTGACGGAGATAAATCGTCAGTTGTTTCTGGTATAGGAGTTTCAGGCTGAGGGGAAGGTGAAGAAGGTGCATCTAGGGGATTTGACATGGCGATTGTGTCAGTCCAGATTCGAGCTTTGACTCGTTGATTATATTACACGTGAGCACTCTTGTATTACTGCTTGTCTGTTGAATGCTGTTCTTGATGATCAGATATGATTTGGTCTTTGACATATATCCTTTCGAGAATGCTAGAATTCCCCTTGTAGAGTGTAGCATTGTGATGCCAACCACCTCCACCACACTGTCAATAGTGATCACGTGATGTATATTTCCACGTGGTTTGCCTTTGTTACGCGTCTTTTGATTGAATCAGCCTCATTTAATATTACCCTACTTTCGACGCGTATCAAGCAATGTTCATCTCATGGCTTCATAATTTCATGATTTCGCTCAAGATATTATAGGCTCATACACACGACCGCGTCGATCACTTAATTACCTCGTCTTGTCATTGTGACTGTGGTTTCTCATAATTTAATACAAGCCGCTGGCGAAAAGTTTCAATCATGGCCCCCGCCAAAGGTTTAGCAGCCCTTCGAGAGGCGCGTGCTAAAGGCGGAAGATTAGGTCAATGGAAAGTGAGTATAGCTGGATTGGTCGGAGGAGAGACAATGCAGCTTACAGAGCATACTTTTCACAGCCATCCGAATCCGAGCTATATGATGAAGTTACGGATGATCAGTATCGATCAATTGTTGGTGATCGACTGGACGCAGATGATTTCATAGAAGATGACGATCATGGAGGATATGTTGATAATGGTATGGATGATTGGGATAATGGTCGAGATGAGGATGAAAGTGAGGATGAAGATGCTTTCGAAGGTGAAGATGAAGAATTCAGGAAAGGTAAGCAAATTAAATCAGACTTGATTCCCGGCATGTGATCTGATTGAACTTTGTATGTTGTAGCTCGACTATTGAAGAAGCAAAAAGCGAGAGCACGGGCGAATGCTGGGAAACCATTAGCAAAAACCAATAAACCTAAAGCTAAATCAGCTTTCTCAGATTACGCTAGACCAGTAGCTTCCTCTTCTTCCTCGACTTATAGACCTGCTCCAAACGCAATGCAAGAAGACGATTTCATGGCATCCCTCTTGTCTAGTGTAACCTCAACAGCAAATGATACGGCAGCTAGAAAACGGAAATCATCGCCCGACATACCTTCATCCGAGGGATTACACCCATCGTCAGACTCTTCATTCTTCAGTTCAAGTGGTAGAAAAAGATATGGGATAGAAGAGGATGACGAAGATGACGATCATAATTCTCCCTCTATATGGGACGCGAAAAGAGGCGTGATGGGTAAAAAACCAAGAATGAGTGATATCACTGTTGTACCTTCTCATCAAGACTATGATCAAGAAAACGATTTCATAATGGATGTAGATGAAGAAGAAATTATGGTCAAACCTGAACTTATAGATGAAGATGAAGAGGACGATGAAATGCAAATCAGAAAGATTAAGCCTCTTGCAGCGACCACTGCTAACTTGAATGGGGCTACAACGGCGAGGAGGAAAGTCATCAACTCTAATTCAATTAAGAACGTTTTGAAACCTGATCCGGTCAAAGTCAAAGCCGAGCCTATCGATGAGGACAACATCGAGATCGTCAAACCTCGCTTGAGCTCGACGTCTACCCCAAGGAATGGCAAAGTGTTGAACGGGGCTTCCCATTGGTCCGCCATACAAGAATCATTACTTCAACCTCAAACGAAAGGATCTGAATTAGAAGAAGTCAAAGCTTCTTTCAGTTCTGTTAAGGCTGAGAACGTTTTGGAGGAAGATGGAAGTTTAAGTATGTTCTGGTTAGACCACTTCGAACAAGATGGTGTGGTCTTGTTTGTCGGTAAAGTGCTAGATAGGCAGAGTGGTAAACACGTTAGTGCTTGTGTCAGTATAAATGGGATAGAAAGGAATTTATTCGTGAAACCCCGAGCGAAAAGAGTTGGTGAGTCAGCTTGGTATCCATATTGGTGGTTTCGATCAAGCTGATAATATGGATGATTTGATAGTGCAAGGTCAAGAAACAGACGATGATGTTTCACGAACAGACGTCTTTACGGAATTTGATAGTATACGTAGAAAAGCAGGTATAGAAGAATGGGCTGCATCCTACGTTCAACGTAAATATGCATTTGAGGATAAATCTGTGGAGAAAGGTGAAAGCGAATGGATGAAAGTCGCTTATGGATTTGATCGTCAGTCTAGTCTAAGCTATAAATTAAGAAAATTTCGAGAGAACTGATGAGACAACTGTTCCTAGAACCCGAGATACCGATGGGCACAACAGGTCAAACGTTTAGTCATGTCTTCGGTACCAATACTACCCCATTCGAATTATTGGTATTGAAGAGGAAAATCATGGGTCCATGTTGGCTGAAAATTGAAAATCCAACCCTAAGCACAAAGTCTGTACGTCAGCTTCCAAGCAAGCTTCATAGTCCGACTAAGCTGATGGATGTGAGCAGGCTTCTTGGTGCAAGATCGAATTTACAGTCTCGGACCCGAAGACTGTCAACCCTTTCTCCGAAACCGATAATGCTGCTCCGAAAGATACACCACCTTTAACCATAATGTCAATATCACTTCGAACAATCGTCAACCACCGAGAGAACAAGACTGAACTGTTATGTGCCACAACGAGAACATGGGAGGGATGTAACATTGAAGATCCTACCCCGCCAGATCAATTGCGTTCATCCTTGAATACCATTATTAGACCAATAGAGAAGTTCCCTCCAGGTTTGGAACAACGGGGTAAAACTGATAAATCACCTTTTCAAACTGTCAAGGCTGAACGAGCTCTGTTAAATTCGCTACTGGCTACAATTCAACGGTTCGACCCGGATGTACTTGTTGGACATAACTTCTTAGGAAATACGTTCGAAGCGCTACTGTATCGTCTGAAGGAGCTGAAAGCAGATCACTGGTCTCGAATAGGACGATTCAGAAGAAAAGGTTTCAACATCTCGAAAGGTGGTAGTAATCATCGATTGCTAGCTGGTAGACTGGTAGCGGATCTATCAAGTGACGCTGTAAAGGTAAGCTGTCCAGCAGGCAGTCGTGAGTATTGGCTGATGACATTTTCGATCAGGGGATGATCTCATCGACAACTTGGTCTCTGACTGAGATGTGTGGTACTCACCTCAAGATACAAAGGGAGGATGTCGACCCCGAAGATACTCACTCATACTTCGATCACACGCTGTCATCTCCAGATAGACTCGTCAAGTTTATCAGGTTGTGCGAGGTGGATGCCTTCTTTCAGATGGCTATCGCTGCCAGAGTGCAGATGGTGCCTTTGACGAAACAGTTGACTAATCTGGCTGGTAATTCTTGGTGAGTCAGCTTGTTCATATACCTTTCGCCGCAGACTTAAGGAATCAGCTCCAGCTGACTGTACGCAATAATTCTTTACAGGAACTTGACACTAAATGGAGGTAGAGCAGTTCGAAATGAATTCATTTTACTACACGAATTCCATCGTTTGAAATACGTCTGTCCCGATAAAGCCCCCTTCAAGAGCAAAAAACATGTCGTGAATGACGAAGAAGACACAGAAGATATAGCGACGAAACCGATCGGAGCGAGGGGGAAAGCCAAATATTCTGGTGGTCTAGTATTCGAACCAAAGAGAGGTCTTTGGGACACTTACATCATGGTCATGGATTTCAACTCTCTTTATCCGTCTATCATCCAAGAATACAACATCGATTTCACGACGGTCGAAAGGGAAGTAGAAGACGACTCGGGTGAGACAGAAGAGAAAATTCCAGATGTTCCTGCCTCGGATGTCTCTCAAGGTGTCTTACCTAGAATTATCGCTACCCTCGTCAATAGACGTAGACAAGTCAAAGGCTTGATGAAGAATAAATCCGCTACACCAGCTCAACTCTTACAGGTAAGTCCCAAACCCTTTCTCCCGGATCTCTCGGAAAATCGAAAGCTGATGGTATTCCTTCGATAGTATGATATTCGACAACAAGCGTTGAAGTTGACTGCGAATTCTATGTATGGTTGTCTTGGTTTTGCCGGATCAAGATTCTCCTCCCGACCCTTGGCAGCTTTGACAACATTCAAAGGTCGAGAGATTTTGACCCATACGAGAGAGTTAGCGGAATCTCTACAGCTTGACGTAAGTGATTGTGTTACATGCGTACCGAACCGTACAATGACTATATATTGATCTGAATAACGCACTTCAGGTCGTGTACGGTGACACAGATTCTGTATTCGTCAATTCCAATG
Organism: Kwoniella pini CBS 10737; assembly: GCF_000512605.2. Lineage (NCBI taxonomy): Eukaryota > Fungi > Basidiomycota > Tremellomycetes > Tremellales > Cryptococcaceae > Kwoniella > Kwoniella pini. Next base: position 195,823 of record NC_091717.1, on the reverse strand, counting down.
TGACATCTCTTCCAGAAGCACACAGGATCGCAAACGATTTCAAGAAGTTAGTCAATGAACGATATAAGTTACTTGAGATTGATCTCGATGCGATCTTTGAGAGGATTTTATTACTCAACAAGAAGAAGTATGCTGCTGTCAAGATTGAGGATAACGGGGAAAGGAAAACTGAGGTCAAAGGTCTGGATATGAAGCGAAGAGAGTTCAGTAAAGTCTCTAAAGACGCTTCTTCGTGCGTGATCATCCATACCGTTGCTTTGACTTGAGGCTGATGTAACGATTTCATAGAGCCGTACTGAAAGAGATTTTGAGTGGAGAATCGACAGAGATTGTTGTCGAAAAGATACATGAACTCCTAACGAACCTCGGTGAGGCAGTGAAGAATGGCTTAATTCCCTTAGAAGACTTTATAATATTCAAGGTAAATAGACCTGAGCTATTCTGCGTATTTATACAGGCTGACGAATAACGGTCATTTCAGCGACTTGGTAAAAACCCAGAAGATTATCCAGATAAGAAATCTCAGCCCCACGTACAAGTCGCTTTGCGTATGAAAAGCAAAGGAGCATCCGTCAGAGCGCACGATGTCATACCATACATTATGTGTTTGGACGAAAGCGGAAAAGGGGGTAAAACAGCTCAGGCTGAGAGGGCATTCCATCCTGATGATCTGAGAAGACAAGGGTCGGAGCTCAAGATTGGTATGTTCATGCGCTTTGAGCTTTCATTGCGTTAGACTTGAGAGTTGATTGAATTTGGCACGCCAGATTACGACTTCTACCTCGATACACAGATCCTTCAACCTGTTTTAAGGTTGTGCGAGACCATAGAAGGGACAGAACGAGCGAGATTGGCAGAGTGTCTAGGTGAGTTGAAGCCAGGTCGAGTTTCCATATTTCAAGATGACTGATTTGTGCCTTCACAGGTCTCGACCCATCGAGATACGCATCTTCCGGACCTAGTGTATCGGATGAGAAGCAATTCTTCACCTTCGAGTCGCAAATATCGGATAAAGAAAGGTTTAAAGATGCCGAGCCGTTGCAGCTGCGATGTGTATCTTGTGAAAGCGCATTCACTTTCCAAGGCCTGATGGATGAATCTGTGAGTCAAACATCTGACTCCATTGTCGAATGACAAAATGGCTCAGCTAAGCCCGATAAACGATTGTAGACAAATATACAGCCAGTCGGTATATCGTGTTCTGCATGTCAAGCTATCTTACATCCAGCATCAGTTTCGGTACAATTGGAAAATCAAATTCGAGCACATGTATCAAGGTATTATTTAGGTTGGACTGTATGTGATGGAGAAGGGTGTGGGGCAAGGACAAGAATGATGAGTGTATATGGAAAGAGATGTCTTGGGTTAGTCAAGGAAGGATGTAAAGGTACTGTCAGGTTGGAGGTGAGTAATCAAACGGTCGGAGTTACTGCGATGGAATTAAGCTAATATGATGATGACACAGTATAACGATAGTAAATTGTACAATCAATTATTGTATTATCGAAGTTTATTTGATGGTGAAAAAGCCATCTCAAACGCTAGAGGATCACAAAGATTCGGTGAGTTCTCACTGTATTCTCGATTCGATCGATTTCGAACCTTGAGAAAAATAAGCCAAGGTGGAATACTGATTTTTAACGTGATAAACAGAGGAAATACGAGCTTTAGTATTACCTAATACAGCGTTATTCGGTCAACTGGTACAAGTTACTGATAAATATTTGGATAAGAACGGAAGGAGATTTGTAGACATGAAAGGTTTATTCGGATTCATGGAGAGGATTAAGATATAGTAGACTTCTCATTTGGGAGATCATTCGTAAAATATAGTCCTTCAGCTTTTCCCTCACTTGCTTCTTTCGCATATTCGCACTTTTTGATTATGATTATTTGTTTGTTGGCTTTTGTATATTATATCTCATGCATGCTTACAGACTTATCCTCCTTTAAGATGTAAGCTTAGAAGACTTTGCACAATGGATAATTTCCATTCACGTTTCGCTCCAATCAAGCGAGTAAAACGATTTTCCTAGAAGGTTGTTCGCTTAGCTATCGTATTTTCGCTCCTTTGGCATACATTCGAAGGTCTGAAGTCTAGGCTCCATCGATAAGAGACTCGTCACAATACACACAAAGGACTTCCTGCGCTCGACAGGTCTAGGCCTCGTAGTAAGATATTCGTCATAATTATAAACAAAGGACCTGGTGCTTTTGTAAGTTCGCTTAGCTAATGTTTCTTTCAAAATGACGTTCGAGCCTTCACGATGACGTTCAAGCCTTCACAACGTCGTTCGAGCCTTCTTGACATAAAGGATTCACTGAAATACTAGAGAGAAAAATGCTCGATAACTCACCATGCTGATTGATTCAAAGTCCAGACGCAAGGTATATAACAAGCCCTGTTTCCCCTTTCAATTCAGAAAAAAATTCCTCACTTCGCCACTTCCACAAATCCCCATACATATTGAATAGCAACCACTATGCCTTCATCTGATCAATCCATCCCTATGCAGCAATCCAGCACAGAATCAAGGACAACCACTGTGGATGGTCCTAGCAATGATCTTGTATTCGGAAATGCTGGGCAAGATACTCATATCCCTGATTCAGTCCGTGTCCCTGACGAGTATCATGATAATAATCCGCCACCATCGGATCCATCCTCAGAGGACAAAAGTGACTATATCGTTTACAGTACACTTACACATGGGGCAGACTTAATACTCCGATCAGACAACTCATTTGTCCTTAATGAGCCTAAACTCGTCGTAGTAGGCAACCCTTCTCGGACTGTCAGATCCCACGATGTCAAAGGTGCTGAAGAATTTGATGGCTTTTTCAAGGAGAAAATCAACAATCCTGAAGAACAGAATACAGTTCTGCAAAACATTCGCAACCAAATATCAAATCATACAAACGATCCACTTAATCAATTTTTGGATCCTGCTAAAGACATTCCTGGACTTAAGCCTCACTATTCACAAGCAAGAACCTCTCTGAATTCTCTGACTTATAAGGAGGGAGAAAGCATTTTAAACAGTAAAGTAAAGTCTTTACTTGTAGACCATGTTAAAACTTATCGTAGAACGATGGAAAGTGTTGTTAAGGATTGGGCGTACGATCTTTTCAAGAAATCTGATTCCTCTTCTCATGCTGCTGGAAGCACTCAATTGAGAATAGCTCATGTACATACAAAAGCAGAATATTTGGAAAGAACAGGTCTGAATGATGGGTTGGACGTATTGGACCAAGAATTAAATATGGAGGAGTATCAGAGCTCTCTAGATCAAAAATGGGGCGATCTTAAATGGAGGGAGGTGTGGAGGGCCAGATCTCAAGATGGAAAGACATCTATCGGTGGTGCAGGAGAAGGCAAAAGTTAAAGCTAGTAGCGGATATCCATCTTCTTAAGATGTTCCCAGAGGAAGTGAAGGTTCATATACGGTTTTTAAAGTTTATATCACATCCCATTTTCAACCCTTTCATACTTGTGCATGTATAATACACCTATCACCGTTCCACCATTCAGTTGTAGGCTGAATTTCTGCGTAAGGGTCATCAGATATGCTGAGTGGCGGAGAAGAGGGTCATGACATTCGAAAAATTTACGAATGATCAGTTCCACTTCCTTAGCCACTTTCAGCACACAATCAGACTCCTTGAAAGCTAGATTATATATCTTTGTCGAGTCAAATGACGTTCAAGACCTCACAATGACTTCTGGAATGGATAAGGGATTCATCCAATCATAATGGACGTCACATTTACACACAAAGGATGTTGGACGCTCGAAGTGTCAGTCAGCTAGCATTGTTTTCACGATGACGTTGGAGCGTTCTTGACATAAATGATTCGTTCACATATAAAGGACCTATTGCTCAACAAGACCCCATCCTAATCGTCAGCTGAAGAATTTGACATGGTGCAATACAGACAAGAACTGCATCGTATGTAGCGCCAAGAGACAGTATCATAATGGAAGTTGTTTTGATGACCTTTGATCAGGAAGCACCGCATACGTTCAGAATGGCTGAATTACTGCATCATAAAGGAGAAAAAGTGATGAAGCAAAATTTGGCGGAATGTTATCCACAGACTAATATGTATAAACTCAATATCTAGATCAAATTTATCTTTCGCTCATATCATATTTGTGCAGATATTTCAGGACCACTTATTTCACTTTTTGAGGTCTTTTCCTTCCGTTTGTATGTGATATGTGAAGTGATCAGAGCAAGTAATGTACATGCGTGTCAGCAGAAGCACTTATGCGCCATTCCCTCGTTTCCACCATCACATTTGAGCCTTTTTACCAAATCGTCCGCGAAGGCATCCGACTTGTTGTCTAAAGCATTATTCGCTTAGCTATCACCTTCTCGTTGCTTGGCAATATTCGAAGGCCTCGAAATCTAGCCTTTTGACATGAAACTCTTTACAGTCAAAGGATTTTTTACTATTCGCTCTACTCTCGCCGACTCGATGCTGGACAATGACGTTCGACTCATCGCCCAATTCACCAGAAACAAAGGTCCTAGTGCTATGAGGATCGTTCGAGTCAGTACTCCTCGTCCATTACTTTCAGCATGTTCGAAGGCTACAAAATCACCTTTTTACCAAGGGCTCCCAACGGTCAAAGGTTCTTTGGCTCCATGAGGTTTCGTCTCCAAGCGATGCCTTCACAATGACGTTCAAGCCTTCTTGAAAGGTAGAAAGGATTCATCAGATACAAAGGATCTACTGCTCCATAAACACCAATTCCTAGTCGATTGGAGTTCAATTGAAGGGTATAAATTCATAGCTTATTCCCCCTTGATCAAGGAAAAAAGAAAAAGATCTCCACACTCCATCCCTTCCACAGCTGCTCACAACTCATTGACATTTGAACAATATGCCTCCAACAAACCGATCAGAGCCGACTACATATTCTTATGATGGTCCTGCTTCCGAAGGCTCCAAACTTGTGCTTCATCTGAGGGGTGCAAGTAAGACGCACGTCACTCCTAGTGAGAACTATGACCCGCCGTCATCCAATCCATTTTCAGATGATCCAATAAGTGATTATATAATTTATAGTGCTCTTACGGACGGGACAGACTTCGCAATTGAACCATACATCCAAAACGGAAGAGCCATATACCGCGCTTTCTGGCCTCCCCTTAATATAACTGGATGGCCTTCTACCAAATTTAGATCCGCAAAACCCGACGGTATTGTAAAATTTCATGAATTTTTCAAACAGCATAGTCAAGATCCTAAAGAACATGAAAAGATTAGTAGTAGTATCGAGAAAGAAATGCCCAATAATTCACTACATCAATTTGCTGAATATCGGGAAAAGGGAGAATTGCCTAAGGGATTGACTGAAAGGGAAAAAGATAGTATTCTATCGAGAAAAGCAAAAGACTTACTTGTAGAACATACTGACACTTATAGCAAGATGTCTGAAAAGGTTGTTGAGCATTGGGTGGACGAAGTTTTCAGGAAATTTCAGTCTACACATGGACATTCAAGATTAGATATATCTACGGTTCATACGAAAGATGAATTTTTGCGACAGACAGGTATAGAAAAAGAAGCAGGTCTAGTTCCACAGGAAATGGATCTTGAGGATTACGAGTCTGATATAGGTATGAAGTATGGTAATTTAACATTAGAAGAGGTGTTCAGATAACATCAATTACCACGAAACGCAATATGCGCTCAGCAAGACTGGATCCCTCAATGAAGTAGAGAAAGAACAGAAGTATTATCAGACTTTACCTGCCGAAGAGATATACACCGCAGATGATAGATCAGTAGGGGCTGGTCAATATGTAATATTCGGTGTTCAGATCAAATTCAATATTCACCCATTTCATATATGTGCATGTATAAGACACGAGCCGTCAACGTCACGCCTTGATATGTCAGCGAACCGTCAGAGTGCGGATTAGCAGAGCCGGGGAGTGCCAGAGGACAAGGGCAATAACTTAATAACGAGCATCGCATTTGCTGTTTCATCTATACATTCCACATGCTTGAGAAACGTTTATGAAGCAGGAGTTTGCTGCAACAAAGCTAATCTACCCGCTAATTCAACTTGACTTCTAACGAGATTACTCAAGTATGAGACGGTTAAAGTATCTTGCAAACCAGCTTTAACACCTCCCTCATCCTCATTATCTGATCCTGACCATCTACCTAAACCTTCAAGTAAGTATCGACCTACTTCAGCATCAGGGTTTTGAGATCCGCTATTGACTGATTGAACATAAGTTAATGCTTGGTCAATGAGAGTTGACAGTTGTGTCAAAGAGGCTGAAAGTGTAGGGAGAGGTGGAAGCGATGGAGAAGGTGTTGGTGCGGGAGCAGTGAGAAGATCGACTACATCATTTCCAAGTTGTATCAGCAATGCCTTCTGGCAGAAATCTGGGTTAGAGAATAAACAACTCACGAGCAGCTCGTTCACTATCGGCGTATTTGATAACAACGGGTACAGGCAAGAAAGCACAATTCTCAGGCTTGGGGCTTAAGCCTAATTGAGTAGAAACCCATCCTTTTATACCTAATCCTTTCCCAGAAGGATCAAGCTCTGTATCAATGGTCAAATGTACCGAAGGGTGGGGAGAAGTTTCACCAGTGAAGTAATTTTGAATGAGTGCAGAGTAAGCGTTGAGAGTTGGGTGGGTAGCATACCTACATCATCTCATTATCAGTCTGACGCAGCTGATACAGATAAAGCAACAGTAAACTCACCATCCAACAATAGACTCTTTAGCACCGGTCTTTCCCAATAATTGCATCATACCTTGTTGGAAAGGCATATCTACTGCAATTTGGTTCTCATCCTCCTTGTGTGGAACAGCAAATGAAGATCTGATATCAATCTCTTGTCCATTTTCTGACCTTGATCCCATGAGAGTACCGATAACTCGGTTCGAGGAATCAGCTTCGGTAGATTTCCTAGAGTGGTGGGTAAGGATTGAAGCGACGACTGAAGGGTGAACAGTGATGAGAGTAGGTGGTCGGCTACAGAGTTTGTCAGTAAAACCTGATGCGCACGATAGATACATCTGCGTTGAACTCACATTTGAGTAGAAGAAGTAGGGGGAAGGTTGAGGTGAATAGCTGATGAAGATGTATCGAGGGACATCTTGCTTAACGTTTATAGGCTAATAGTTCACTTAGAATATTGATGCTGGGTAGTTGCTAATTGTAGTTGCAGCCTTTTGACGATTTTTCGATGCTATAGTATAATTAGCTTGAAGCAATGGGCAATTAGCTTTCGATGCTATCATGGTAAAATGAAGATTGAACAAAAGACGTAGGAAGTTGAAAAACCATGAACTCTGCCTGATATTCATGGTTTTCGATTGATTACCCTTAAAGTGTGAATATCAGGCTCATGTGGTATATAACCGAGCGTGGAGGTGCTTATTCTTCACGCGCTCAATAATGACGATGAGATCAACTTATTGACATAGGCCTATTCGTTCACTGCTTTCGGCTCCTGCATATAGACAATCAATCTTCACTAAAATACCCCTCAGCTCAGTCAATACTCTGCAGAAATGGCTAGTGAGCCTTCCGTTGACGCTTTGAAAGTGGAAGAGGTGAGATAAGGGATTTTGACTTGCTCGCCTTTCATCCGGATTGCGCTAATCGCTTCAACTTCTCAGTCCCGCTTTCAAGGCGAGGGCGGCGATCTAACGCTTTTACAATGGCTCCGTCATGCCGAACAAGCTATAGAAGTCTTAGAACCGTCAGAACTATTACCCACAATTCCTACACTTCACGCATTCTTCCTCAAGATCTTACTTCCCACAGCGAATCCAACGTTACCAAAACCAGGTAGACCAATTCGACACCTAGTCACGCGATGTCTTGTCAAATTACACCAGCGAGTGGAATCTAGGACCTTGTTCGAGTTTGTACAAGCGCTAGCCAAAGCTGTAGGAGACGGAGGGAATAAGAACATGAGTGCGAACGAAAATGTTGCTCGAGTCGCCAGTTGGTATGCTATTGGAGAGATCATCAGAGCTCACGGGACAAATGTGAGTCATGGTGAATTATAAAGGTCACCACGGCATCAGAGCTGATACAGGAGTGTGTAGATGATGTCCTTTATGGCTGAAATCTGTACTTCTTCCACAAAAGTCCTCAAAAACACCAATCTTGTGAGTTCAAACACTCTTACCCGTTGACAGCTGAAACTAATATATCTGAACATTTAGTCCGTCATCTTACGTGTACACGCCATGCTCGCATTCTCCAAATCCTTGCAATCTGCCGGTAAAGCACTTCCGGATGGTCTCTTGAAAGACCTCCTCAAGTCTTTGCGGAACGGCATACAAGATAAAGCCTTACCCGTTCAGAGGGCTTGTGCAGAAGCGCTCGTGTCTGTCCATACCTATACGTCTCTACTTCAACTCAGAGAGACTATCGATATGATAACTCCCTTAGCTTTGAAGAGTTTGGAAGGAGCGGATTATTTGACTCGAAGATCTCTTAGTCGATTGCTGGCTCATTTCTTAGCAGCAAGTCAGATTCCTGGATCCGGGTTTGTCGCTGTCGATTCAAGCAAGAAATCCGCGACGAAAGAAGGAGAAGATACATCAAATGAACCTACAGTCATGACGTCCGCGGCGGAGGATAGAGGATCAAAGACATTGCTCACAACTGTCGAAATGCTCAAATACCTTTCAGGTCCTTATAACAGACCTCACACGCCACGAAAACTCCTAAATGCGATCATCGACGTATACGCTACCCTATTCACGGCTCTTGGGCCAGAATACGTGGAAGCTCATTACCCCGAGATAGTTAAACATATACTGGATGACCTAGTCATTTTCCAACGAGGAGGCCAAAGCTCAAGATACGAAACTCTGGCAACTAGGGAATCCGTCGGTCTATTGCTACGAGATCTGATCGGTGTGAGGTTGTTGTCTGAACCAGGTCAAGTATCGGCAATTCGAGAATTAACTATCAGCTATCTCAAGAAATGGCAACCCACACTTCTACCAGGTCAACCTCGAATGAACAGTCAAGCCCTCATTATCGCCCTTCGCGAGGTTGCCGGTCTTTTAGAACAACTTGGCAATGCCCCTCCCTCGATTATCGAGCTCCTGGCAGAGCCGCTTGTTAGACTGCTATCTCACGAGTCATATACCATACGTCTGGCAGCTTCATACACGCTAAGACGATTTTGTGCAGCAAATCCCAGCCAATTACCTAGAATGCTGAGTATACTCCTTGCGGATGTGACCAAGGATTTAGGTATGCTGGGAACACCCACAGCGTCGAAGGAATTGCCCCAACGGGTCATTGGCAAATCATTCGCTCTATCGGCATTGATCGCTAGCAGTCCTTCAAGACCACTCTATGTGTCGCATGACATTTCATCAAAGGTCTTTGATCTAGCAGTGTCGTTGCTGAAACAAGCTGGAGACCACGATATACCAATAGCGATGGTCGAGGTGCAGGTAGCTTGGTACCTTATCGCGGCTCTGATGAGTCTTGGTCCATCCTTCGTCAAATTGCACCTTCCTCAATTACTGGTACTCTGGAGAAACGCTTTACCCAAACCCACAAGCAAAGATACATCTGTCGGCGAAAGAGGAGAAACAGAATGGAGCTTCCTTTTATTGGTCAGAGAGTGTACCCTAGCAGCGGTGCTGAATTTCTTAAGGCACAATCAGTCTTTGGTCAATATAGATGTGGCTCGAAGACTATCGACATTGTTGACAAATTCCCTTAATTTCGTCAATGGCTTCGCGACTGCTTATGCTGAGGCTTTGAGAGAACAAGCGAACAATCAAGCTGGGGGCCAATCGCCAATCTTCACTGCTCGACCTTCGTTAGTGGAACGAGAAGCAAACTTGCGTCGAAGAGTTCTACAGTGCTTTACATCGCTCGGTCCATCATCTGCCACGGAATCCATGCAATCTGCCTTACTTCAAGCCGCCATCACCGTTTTCGCCGATCCTGAAAATTATTCCGGTTCGGCAGCTCAAGCTGCTATAGCTGCTCAGTCGGGAAATTTTACCACGATATGGCAATCGACAGATGGATATGCGTTCGGCGTGACTAGTTTGATAAGTGCACGTGAGGGAGAAGGTGGAATTGAAGCTGAAGAGCCATTTTTGAATCGAGATCGAGTTGAAATGGCGGTTGAATCTCAGGTGGGCTACCAGTTAAATTGTTATGATCAATCAGGACTTCAACTAATCTCATGTCTTGGATAGCTCTCCCACCCAATCCTTGGATCGTTGGAGCATGATTTCCTCGAGTTGCTGGTCTCCAAGCCACTACCTGTATCACCTAGACCCGCTCCTCCACAAACAGGCGTGATAGATTCTGGGGTCGAATTATTCGCTATGATGTTCGCTCACCAGAATGCCGAGGGTCAAGTCCAGTCTCTCGCAACATTATCAAGTCATATGCGTTCTAGCAAATTGGAGCGAAATCCTGGACGGAAACAGGCTGTTGTAGCCAATACTATGGCAGCGCTGAAGAGGAGTCTGGCGAACGTGGAAAGTGCTGGACACAAGGCGAGAAAAAGTCTGGGCAGTACTCAGGTCAGCGATCTTATAAAATCGCTTTTACAGGTGGGCAATATTCATCTTCATGCAATTGTGGAGTATGAGCAGACAAGCTGACGAGTTTTGTACAGGACGCTATCTTCGACCCGAGTCCCAGCATACGGTCTTCCGCAGCTGATTCAATGGGACTTCTATCAGCTCTTGCCGGTTCATCGTACCTGTCTTCCCAAATTCAGTGGCTAGTAGATCAAGTTGTCAACAATCGAATTCCCGACTCTCGAGCTGGTTGCGCTTTAGCGTTCGGCGCTATATATAGTAATGTCGGCGGTCTAGCTGGGGGACCAATATTGAAGACCATTGTCAATATCCTCATGTCCCTAGCTACGGACCCTCACCCGGTCGTTCACTTCTGGGCAATGTCAGCTCTCACTCAAGTAGTCAATGCAGCAAATTTATCATACGAACCCTTTGTTCCTACAACTTTGGGAATGATAGCGAATATATATATGCTCGAAACCCACGAACCGGATGGCGGTTCACTTGGATCTGTCAATCTTCGGGGTGACCTACCAGCTTATCAAGTGATTTGTCGACTACTCCATGCGCTCATTGGGGTGCTGGGTCCAGAATTACAAGAACCAGGTAAGGTTCGATCTTTGGTATTCCTCTTAGTACATGAATTCGGAGAAGAAACCGACGAAGGCTTGGCCGTGGAAGCTATCAAATGCGTTCAGCAATTCCTGATGTTCGCACCTTCCGAAGTCGACATCCCTAAACTCGTCACCACCTTCAAATCTCATCTCACCTCGACTCGAAGACCATTGAAAGTTGCTGCTATAACAGCCCTATACCAGATAGTCCAAAGGGATGCGGTTTTGATCTCTAAACTGGGTGGTAATTCCCTGGTCGAAGATCTGTTTGGTTTACTTGATGATGACCCCTCAATCGAAGGTGTGAGACAAGTCATCACGAGCTGGTTGAGCCAGACTGCGTCAAGCTTACCTTCTGGTTGGATTGATTTGTGTCAAAGAATCATGACGAGGACAACAGCTCAGAAATTAGCTCAACAGAAGAAACAATCTCAGGCTCAAGCTCAGGGTGGAGGACCGAAATTCATTGATGACGAAGGTGAATCATTCTCTGGAAATGCAGGGGCGAATACGGGATCGAATGCTTTGAGTTCAAGATGGAGGACTCAACTTTTCGCATTGGAATGTTTACATGAAATAGTACAATCTACATACGATCACAGGAAGTTAGAAAATTTCGATCCGGTATTGGCAAAACGATTGCATGGTGGAAGTACCAAACATATGTTATATAATCGTGTGGGCGATCTGATACGAATGGCATTCAGTGCGAGCGCGGCATTGGTCATGGATGTTAGATTGCAAGGATTAGTCGTTTTGAGGGATGTCATTGAGGTGAGCAACGAGTTTGCCCTGTATGCTCCCTATGGGCCGCTTTTCTGTGAATTTGGATTTCGAGGCTGATAGGGTATATATAATTTGTACGCCTTTAATAGAAATTCGCAAATTCCCCTGATCCGGATTTCGAGTCTTCTTTGCTCCTCGAACAACATCAAGCTCCTATCGCAGCTGCTCTTACTCCTTCCTTCGGTTCCGACTCTGCACCAGAAGTTCTTGCTTCCGCCGTCCAGGTGTGCGCCGTCTTTGTTGGTAGTGGAGTAGTAAAGGAAGTCGGTAGAATGGGTAGGATCTTGAAGCTTTTGACGGGAGCCCTCGAACAATGTAAATGTGGGTTTAGCCTGATCTCAGTAGTGATCCACTCGTTTCGGAAATCCTGCTAACCAAATCATGCAAATACAGCTGGAGAAGTGATCTCACTGGGTGATGTCGATCAGCTCTCGACGAACGCAGCCATCATGCTGAAAATATCGATCTTGACGGCTTGGGCAGAATTGATGATCTCGAGCACTAAGCAATCCTACCTGACTGAGGTAATTAAACCGTATCGGTATCTACTTGGCCCATTCTGGATTGGCGCATTACGTGACTATGCTCAACTGCGGACCGATCCTGAGATGGGTGGTGGGGGTTTGAGCGGTATGGGAGTAGGAATGGATAGTGGAAACGCAATCGGTAGAGAGGTTCTATTACCTGTGAGTATTGACTGTCAATCTTCGAGGGCATCACTGACGCATGGCACGTGCCATTTAGTACTATGAAGCAGCTGTACCAAACTTGCTTCATGCCGTGGCTATTGCCCTTGCAATCAACGATCCATTCGCAATCGGAGCAATGGACGGACAGTCTTTCACCTCCCCTGCTGAACCGCCTAATTACAAATTGACCGTCAAGGACGAGCCGACTCAGAACTTCTACATATTATACGGGTTATCATTCGAATCTTTACTCAAGACTTTGGGCGATAAAGATGGTTCCGCCATTTTGCTCTCCAGAACAAGTCTCAAATTGATGAGCAGTCTGGTCAAACCAGAGCTAAGTGGTTTGACTGTATTCGATTCTCAAATCTTTGACGAATTATGTACGGTCACATACCGTATAGGATTAAGTGATACAGCAAGTACGAAATTGGAAATGATAAATCTTGTCTCCAGTTTTGCTCTTTCCAGGAGAGTTACCGGAAAGTTGAACGAAGAAAAGGTTAAAAGAATATTGTCAATCATAATTTTCGTTTTACGAAACTCGATATCGACTAAAGAATCAAAATCAAATTTCACTCCTTCCGATTCTCTCTTAGACCGAATTAACCTCATAAGGACTTCTTTCGAAAATTACGCAAAAGTCGTGACTTTGATAGATGTTAATCAAAGGTCAACCCTTTATCAAATTGGCTTACACTTATACCTTGATTTACTTTCTGATGAATCACCATACGACATTCCCTCGGGTACGTTGAGTTGTTTGAAGTTGTTAGTTGAGGGTTTAGTGAATTCTCAAGTTCCCGGTGTGGATACTGCTCAAAGGGTCTTACATGGTTTGATTGGTGGTTGCTTGGCCAATGTTGATGATTTGAGGTTAGTCCAAGCGCAATTTCATTTTAATATGATTGAAAATCAGTGAATGTGACTAATTCACGTTGTATTGTTCAGGGCACGAGTCAATCCTATCGCCAATACAAAAATCAAGAATAACCTTCTTGCCATTACACTTATTCTTACAACTTTGCCTGCTGGCGTTAAATTCAGTAAAAATCTGATTGAGAGTGTTGGCTACACAATTGGACAATATCTTGGAGCATCAACAGAAAGGCCTGAAGTGAGTTGGACCTGCAGTGTATTTCTTCTATCTTATGATGGGATCGTCAGCTGACCGACTGCTATTTCGTCTCATAGCTTGGTCTAACAGCAATACACTGTGCTTCGACTTTGCTCACGGCATCCCTCCGACTCTTATCCTCTCCTCTTGGTCCAAATTCTCCTTCAGCCCCTTCTCCAATTCTTCAGCATGCAGCGCTCAACTTATTAAGTCCAATGATAAATTACATTTCAGAAATAATTGTATCTCAAGCTACTTCTTCTGAAGATTCACAAATGAATATAGAAGGATTGAAAGAAATCATTAAAGCATTAGTAGGATGGGTGAATGGATTACCTGAAAAAGATGCATCAAAAGGTTACAGTGTACTCTTACCTACTTTATGTTTATTACTTGATCCACCAGGAGGAGGAGTAGGCGGGAAACAAGGTCAATTACATATTATATCAATTGGAGTTTTAATTGGATTAGCACAATCTAATTCGATTGCATTTAAAGATGCAACTCAATCTATGGGTGAAGGTGAACGTATAGAACTTGAACGTTCCATTAGAGATGCTGTTGGTTCTAGGAATTCAACAAACGGTGGAGGTACAGGGCAAGGAGCAGGAGGAGGAGATAGGAAAGGTGGTATTGAATTAAAATCATTTGGATAGACAGAAGGTTTTTTGGATATTATACCTCATTAGATATATCATGCATCTACAATAGGAATGTTTCGCGAGGCGAGATGTAGTAGTTAGGATCTTTCGATTTACCTCATTCAGATATGTTGGATCTACTCCAAGTATTGGACATGACTCCGAAATAATAGGAAATTTTCAAATGATATCACATGACAGTCTTCTTAATGCGAACATGACTAAAACCTATGGAGCCATTTAGACTGATGTTCTGACTCTAAAGATGACAGCTTATGCTTTGGCTAAAGTACCATATGGTCTCATATAGTGAATATACCTTCATCACATGATATTTGGTATTCAATTTGACTAGTACTATGGGTTTTAATATCGTAAATAAATTGTCTTACAGCCACGAAAAACGTTACTCGTACTTTATCATATAATAAAGATACGTAAAAAGGTACAAATGCGCAGTCACACTTAAGAGTGGGAACAAAGTTATCCGGAGCCAGGTCCAGCCCTTTTTATTTTGATTTACCCTTTGTACCGGTTACCCGAATTTACCATCTATTACGCAAATCTCAATCAAATCCTTCTCATCTTCTCATTCTATACTATACGAGTAAGTTTCAACATATAAATAAAAGCAAGATATAATATCTCCCTAACCTTTTCTTTTTATCTCTTCTTAATTATCAATATATACATATATAGATCAACTTAGACTATTTTACAAGAAAGAATAAAGAAAAAAACCAAGATGAAATTCACTATTATCGCTTCTATCGCTTTGGCTTCTTTAGTTTCTGCACAAAGGTGAGTATTCTTTACTTTCATCCGAGCGTACTTTTACAAAAGGGTATCATCGCATCCTGGAGAAAAGCATGAAATGTGATGGATTGTCATGGAATACAGTTGCTGATCTTTGTATTTCATACTTAGTATTCCAGCATGTGTCGTTACATGTTCAACTCAAGCTGCTGCAGCTGCACAATGTAGTTCCTAGTGAGTCTGATTATCAGATCTGCAATTATCCTCCTAATTGACTATAAGGCTGACGAACTTTCCTCTGTACCCATTTCTCCTTTTTGCTCATACTCGTATTTTCAACGATAATACTCAAATCAGTACCGACGTCACTTGCGTTTGTACAAATGCTGCTTTCCAAAATGCTGCTACCGCCTGTTTGACTGCGTAAGTAGTGGTTTTCATACGTATAACTGATCATGACAATGTGCTGATTGTATCCGGATTCTTCTCCCACCCACGTACCTAATAGCAACTGTACCACAGCCGATCAAACCGCCGCTCTTTCACTTCAACAAGCCTTATGTGCCGGACAATCTATATCCAGTGGATCAGTCACAGCTTCAATTTCAGCTAGTGGAACTTCTTCAGTTGACGCATCAGCTATCGCTTCTCTTACCGAATCCGGTGCTTCAGGTTCTGCTGCTGCTTCATCTCTTGTAGCTAGCGCTTCATCTGCTGTAGCTGCTGCTTCTGCTTCTGCTTCTGCTGCTAGCGGTTCAGCTTCTGGTTCCGCCGGTTCAGCAAAGGCTAGTGGAACATCTGCAGCTGCTGCAGCTACTTCTGCTGCTGCATCCGCTACTTCTGCCGCCGCTTCTAGCGCCAACAAACTCGAATTCTCCCTTAAAGGACTCGTTGGTCCTGTTATTGGAGTTGTAGGTCTCCTCGCTGGAGCTGTTTTTGCTCTTTAAATTTAGTCTAGCTTAGAGAGATTAATAATCTAGGATCACATGTTGACAAATGTGTATATGTGCTTCTCGGAATCTTATATAATATATCCTACCCTCTGTAGTCACAAGTCACAATCCGGATGGTAGGATTAACAGAATTCTCTTTGTGCAAATTTCCATAGTCATATTCAGGTAATTTTTGTCCTATAGTCCGTAATAAATAGTAAAAGTAATATAAATTGATATGTCATTAAGTAAATTCTAATAATCCATTTCATTGAGCTCTGCATTATCATTATCATTACAATATCGTTATCGTGATAGCATCTTAGGTACAGTCATTCCAGCAAATCCAGCTTGTGCTAGAACACAGGCAGATGTCCGATAAACTCATACTGTGCTAGCCTGTCTATCTAAGTAGCTTGAATGACATTTCTAATCTTGAATCTTGGTCGGAGCGATTTTATTCTGCGATCCTTCCTTTTCTGATCCAATTTTGAGGAACATTGATAAATGCAGCCCGATAAGCGTAAGTGGATAATTCAGTTAAGGCTACCTCTGATATCTATTGATGCGGATTGAACGTGCTTTGACCTTGATGGTGAGTGACATTAATCGACCCAATCTGGTTTATATTTTTTATCAAATACAACTTTCTTAGGTTCGAAAGATGCAATAAACTAAATACAAATCCCAAAAAATCAGTAAACATACTTTATAACGATGAAAACCTTTCATTAATTAAAAATTTACTAACTTCCATACCTGCTTCACCTAATCCAACACCTTCAGAACCACTTGCAGGTCCAGCAAATAAATCACCTTCAGAAAAAATACTTGTTAAACTCCAATTTTGAATTTTTCTAATTAATGCACAAATTAAACTAACAGTTCCTTTTCCATTATCATCATGTAATAATATTGGATAATTTTTAAAATTTAAAATAATTTTTAATAATTCATTTAATTTATTTAAACCATTTAAAGTAAATAAATTTGATTCTTTACTTAAATCAAATCTTTTAATTATTATTTTATTTTCATTTTCATTTTCATCATTTATATTTATATTTATAAAATTTAAAAAATCTTTTCTATATTTTTCTTGTTCTTTTTCATTTTCATTTTCATTTTCTAAATAAATTATTGTTTTGAAATTTAATTTTTTTAAAAAATTGAAATTTTTTTTATTTGGATGACCTGATCTATAAATTCCTGGTACTACTAAAGAAAAATTTATTGGAGGTACGACGATTGGTGGATTATCGTCTGACTCCACGAACATTTCTGATGGCATTTTGAGTATCGTAGAGATGTATGAGTAAGCTGCTTGAGGAGTTAAATTTTATACTGGGATTGTGATGCACATATTACAATATAAAAGCGAAAGTAGAGAGATAAAATTGTTTCTTTGATCAAGTTGTTGTAACGTTGATTCCAGCATTTCATTCTCACAAAATGTGATTACGTCATCAGAATATCGGATCTTCAATCGTGCCTGATCGCGACGCGTTTGACATCAAGAAAAGTTAAATGAATCCAAAATATACTAGTATCAGCTCTGCAATGTTATTCAATAATCGACCACATATCCAAGTCCACTCTCATGTCCATGACAAAGCAAAGGCAAGATGGACTTTGATACCGATGATATAGACGCCAAGATCGCGGCTTTACAGAAGCTGAAAGAGGAAAAATTAGCTAAAGCTGATAAAGCGCGTCGTTTGGAGGAGAAAGAACAAGCTAAAGTTTTGGTAGGATCGACACCTACCAAAGCTAGTTTACGAGGTGAGCTGTTCTCATAGAAAATTTCTGAATCAATTTTAATACTTCTGTATTTTAGCGTCTGTTAAGAATGATCAATCAGTATTGCCTACTCGACCGGCTCAACCAAATTTCAATCCAAATCAAGCTTCTTCGTCTTCCAAAATAATCTCAACATCTCGACTTGAACCCATCATAAATCCTCAGAGCTTGCCTTCCTTGCCTCAAGCTGGACCTTCACGCATGGGCTCTTCGTTAGCCGCTCGTCGTAAAACGGCTACCAATTCGTCGTCTACATCTCAACTTCCAAGTAAAGCGATAATCAGATCCAGTGGATTTGAAGAACGGAAAAAACCTCCCTCACTCCCTTCTTTACCTTCTTCAAGTATCAAAGGTAAAGCGAAAGAGGAATCTCCTGAAATTGAATTAGAAGTTGAAGATCAAAAAGAGCAGGTACAAAGAGATCAAGATAATTTAACGATCATAGAAAAGCTCGTATTAGGTCCAAAAGAATTCGGTTTAGATCCTGAAGGTGGGGATGAGTGGAATTTCGTAGAACCTAATTCAGGTGTGCGTTTATCGTAAGTCTATTCACTACCTTCTATTTTGCACCGAACACTTGTCACTGATATTACATATATTTGAATAGAAAGCGTACATTATCGCATTCACATTTACAAGATCATCTATCCGGACGATATTTCCTAACTCCATCCCAAATATACTCTGTAATCAGACTATCGAAAGATGGAGCTACATACGATATACCTGTTGATGGAGATTGGATCACAATAGCAGTGGTAGCTCAAAGGGGAGAAGTCAAAATTAGTGGAACTAAGAATGCAACTGAATATAGCGATGACGAGGATGAAGATCAAAATGAAGAACACGATTCCAATTCATTAGCTGAAGCTTTAAAAGTTAATACCAATCCGAATGAAAAAGGTGAATATACTCAAAAACCACGTCAACCTTGGAAAAAGAACAAGAAACTTTCTGATAAATTACAACGAAAGAGAATACCTAGAAAATATATAAATTATACTTTGTGTGCATTACCACCTAGAAGAGCAGGACAAAACGATATGTCGGGAGATGCTTTATTACAATTACTTCTGTTCGAAGCTGATGCAGTTGTACGAGAGGAAAATGAAGATGGAGAAGTTAATAGGAGTTATAGAGGTGGTTCGGGTGGTGCATATGAAAAATGGTGTAATTTGACAGAGGGGAACGTCATTGCTATCTTGAATCCAAGAGTATGGAGGAACCTACGCGTGAGTATAAGTATTCCGAGAGAACGCTTTATATTGAATGATGATATGAGTGACATTGGCTGATATGTGTATTTGGTGGACGCAACGCAGGGCGGAACCAATGGACCGCATCCACTAGAATTCCCTCTTGGTCTCAACCCTCATTCTGCTGATTCTATCATACTCCTTGGACAAGCTAGAGATTTAGGAAGATGTAATGCTATGCAGAAAGACGGTAATAGGTGTAAAACATGGGTTGATCTGTGAGTCATCTTGTCTTCATACTTTAAGCTTCAGTGACTGCCAGACGATTCGAGCTGACAGATCCTGTTCAAAAGACGTCAGAGCCAAGTTTGCGAATACCACGTGCATGCAGCTGTACAAAGAGGTAAATCAGGTCGAGCTGAATTCACAGCTAGGTGAGTGGATGAGCATTTTCATCTTTCTAGCTCAATAGTGGATTCCGTTGACCGGTCGGCTGTAGTACTTCTTCCTTTGCGTTGATGTCACGACCCGGTATCAACCAAAGCTCGAAGGGTAAACTAGGATACGATCCTAAAAAGAAAACGGGTTTATTACCGGCTGCTGGCCGACAAGCAGCACCTAGAGGAATGGAGAATGGAGGAGGAGGAGCGACATATGTCGTAGGTGGAGGAGTAGTGAATACTGGATCAGTATCTCGCGGAGGTCTAAAAGGTTATGGAGAGGAACATTTAAGTGAAAAATTAGGGAGGAATAGAGCTGAAAAGCGTAAAAGACAATTAGAGGATAGACAAGCTGAAAGAGCTTTACAAAATTTATTAGCTAGAGAAGGTCAATCTGGAAGTACTGGTGCAAAGTATTTATCAATTTTGGATAAAGATAAAGTTAAAGCTAAGAAGGTTAAGAAATTAGAAGGAGAAATAGATTTAGAAAAGAAAAGACCATTTGGTGCTGATGCTATAAAGAAAATTGGATTTGATCCTACTTCGAGATCACGTATAAGGGATGATGAAGATGTTCAAAGAAGGGTGAGTAACATTCAAGATTCGTATGTGAGTTTGGCGTTTGATTAGTTGCTGATATTATTTATACTCGATTCTTTTAGCTTGAAGCTATATCCGCTTTAAGAGGTGAAGAACCTGGATGTAGGCTTGAGAAATTGTCAAAGAAATTAGAAGAAGAAGCGAAAGCTAAGAAATTGAAAGAGGAAATCAGGGTCAAAGTGAAGAGCAATGACTTTGAAGAAGAATGCGAAGAAGACATGATCGATCTTGATTAATCGCTTGTTGCATCTCATATTTCGGAGCATTCACATTGTTGTAATTTCCATACATGCATTTGAAACCAGCAAAATCTCATTCATTGCGTGGGCTTGGATTGCAGACTTGTGAAAAAAATTAACTTTGCACAACCAACTGCTTCAGAACTTTGTGGTCACATAATTGATGTGAGATCATCTGATATGAAGTAACATAATGCGTTAGACCATTCTCATTAACGGTAAGAAGTAACATATATTAAGATGGAGGAGTGATACATGATACAGAAAAATCTATATTAAATGGAGAAAACATATGGACTATCTATACGATTACAGCAGCAGATTCAGGTCCTTCTTTACCTTCTAATTTATCTGCTCTCGCACTTCCTTCAGCAGCTTTACCAGGTCTAAAGAAAATAACAATTAAAAGCATATTTAAAAGTGACCAACCAAATTGGAACCAAAATGAAGCTTGAACATTCGAATAATTTGTGAAAGATCCTTCATTTAAAGTTAAAAGACCAGCTTGAACTGATAATCCAAGTACAGCACCAACTTGTAAAGAAACTTGAAGCATTGCTCCTGCTACACCTGACATAGCAGGTGGTACTGAAGTCATTACTGTTATACTAAAGCAACGAAAAAATTGAAATATTAGCTTGTTTTTTCGAATTTAATAACCTTCATGACAAATCTGAAAATGGATAAAAAGCTTACTTTGTACCTAAGAAACTAGCCATTGCAGCTCCTGATCCAATTATGAAAGCAGGAAATAGATATCTCCAATAAGTTTCTCCAAGTTCACCGTGATTTGCGAAAATCATTAAAAGATAAGAGACTGAACCGAGTAACATTCCAGCTGCTATTGGCCATTTTCCTGAACCTAATTTTTGTAATAAAGGTGGAATTGTCATAGCTACAGCAAGTGCCGCTATACCTTGAGGTAACATTCTAACAGCTGCAATTATAGGTTTCTCATTGAATACAGCTAAAAATCTTTCAACTAAGGGAAGTTGATTAACCTATCCAAACCCCCCAAAAAATAATCAGCTCAATATACTTTGTAATTTGCTGAAGAATGTCTACTTACAGCCCACCATGGGTAAATTCCAAGAGCGAAAACGATTAAGAGAGTCATATTAGGTATTTTCCAAAAACTTGGTGGAATTAAAGCATAACCTTCAGGTAATCTTGCTTCCCATACAAAAAACGCCACAAATAATGGCCAAGATAATAAAAATGGTACTAAGAATTTTGCAGTTTTCCATCCATATGAAGCACCAAGTGTAAGACCAAGAATTAACAAAATGATAGCTACTAACATTAAAAAAGCTCCAATTAAATCTAATCTTTTAAATTTATCACGAGAATTACATTCATCGGATTTATCACCTTTTGTTTTAGGTACTAAAGTTATAGCTGCAAAAGCGAATGGTAAACAAATGATAGCGATAACTCGGAAAAACCATCTATATGCTTCGTTTTGACCATGAGCAGTTATGAAACCAATGATACCACCAAGAACTAAACCTGTTACATTGGCAAGTGCACCACTTAGACCAAATAAGGTGAGTGCCACATTTAATTCGGATGGTTCAAAAATCGCCAAAATTAATCGGAATGCTGAAGGAATCTGCAAATTTCAATAAGTTTCGTTAGTGAAGTTGAATAGACATTTTGAATATGCTTTGAAAAGCTCACTGTAGCAGCTCCTGCTATACCGGATAACGCTCGTATAACGAAGTAAGCGTACTTGTTCGTCATAAAACTGATGATAAGGTTGGTGATACCGAGAAAGAGGAAGCCATAAGCGAATACAGGCTTGGCAGAATATAAATCCGACACTCGTCCCCAAAACAGTAAGAATGCAGCGAAAGTTACTGAATATGCAGTCTGCGAGGGTTATTCAAATGGGTCAGAAACTTTGCATTCAGCTGGAAAAGAAGGTACTCACGATGATCCATGATGACGATTCGTAAAGGATATCGAGATCATTGAGTATAGCATCTGTGAAGACGAAAAGACCAGAATATGATGCAATATCGAGGTACTAGAGATTCAAGAGTTAACACTCAGTCCATAATAGGAAGTAATCAAAACATCTATCGACTTACCTGTGCCACAGAGAAGACTAATAATAAAAACCATTTCCTCTTTTGACTTAATTTAATTTCGGCTCCATTGACTGTAGTGGATTTATGTCTTTGTAAGGCTTGCTCAGAAGTCAATTCTTCTTCTAACTTCTTTTCTAGCTTTTGGGGAGAAGCACCTTCCTTCCCGTTTGCTTGAGCGTCTAAATCGACAACAGTCCGATTAGGAGAAGGAGAAGCGTTAGGATCAGGTGTTGCAATTGTTGAAGAATAAGTATCAATCGTATCATTTCGCTCAAATGGAGCATTACCGTTCTGTTCGGTAGTAGTCATGATGGAATGTTATGTCTGATTCGGTATGCGTAATGGGTTTTTTGTTCAATTCCGATTGTAAGGAATAATCGTCTGAATGTGATATACAATAAGTATTTGATGGGAAAATGATATGGACAGAAATGAAATTCATTCTCAATATAGCTACTTTATATATCCTTCCAAGATTATTGAGTCATAATAACTGGACGATGTCCGTGAGACCGAGTTTGATCAAATAAATCACACATGCTGAATAATGTGCTTAGATGCTTTGTCAACCTTTACTATCTACTTCAGGGCTTATCTAATCACCACATTTATTTTGTATATCATCTGTGTTCGGTGTTGTGGAGGATCCCGCTTAGTAATCCGATCATTTGTCACTCATACATATGTTTATTTGAGAAAGGAAAGACAGAAGACTAAAGCTTACGACAATGAGATCTCATGGAGATCTCGCCGTTATGATGATGATAGATATTCAGGGTCAAAGGGTTCATAATTGAATTTAGCTTAAGATGTGAGTGGAGGTTACCTCTAGTTCTCCATTTTCGATCGTCAAAACTGACTAAGCACCAATTAACCATGTGCATGAGGAGATAATGAATCTTCGGGCAAGCGGAATAAGCATTTTGAATGGTTTGTCACCGAACCAGATGGAGTTTTGAGTCATAACTCAATATTTAGAGGAAAAGTCAATTCGATCTAGATCATTTCCTGTATGCTCTGTGCTATCGCGTTTTACGTCGAAATCAGTAAGAAATACTTCCGAAGGTCTAATGTGCTTGAACGAAAACCTCCTTGCAATGAGTCAGCGCTTTAATGAAAATATACCTCCGAGTATTTTGTATGGGCTATATGCTTAATGTTACTTATGACTGGACCACAAATGTATTTGGCTTTGATCAGCTCATCAAGAATCAACAAAAGCGAAAATCCGCTGGTCGTTCTCTGAATAGACGTGAGGCGCTTGCTCTAGAGTGTGAGAGAATCCGAAAGGGGTCGCATGGATCACTTCTTGAAGTAGGAAGTTAGTTGTGTTAGTACTTCTGGACTAGTGAGATTTGTTATAGTAATTTGATATTTCAATGTGAGCTTGTCTTTTGGACTCTTACTTGCCCGTCCTCTTCGGATTCCCTTTCATCATCCTCGAAATGGCCAAAATGGCCCAGTCAAAAGGGCTAGAAATTTACTCCACCTAGAGAAGTCTAACGTATCTTAACATCCATTGTCCGATACTCGTCACCTCATAAATGCCTTCTTCTGGGATTCCCGGGATAATCGGATATTCTAGGATTGTGAGAGCGTTTCATGCATATAAAACCCAGTGCTATTCACTATCATCTGGTGTCACTCGTCTTGTCTTACCAATTTAGTGGCGTGACACAACAACATCATTCCATTCACAGCGTGACCAACCATATATTTCATCAAAGTACTTATATCTAGACTTTTTGCATTTTTGCAGCGCCTTCATAATGTCACAACCCAACCAAGCTTCTGAGGCCTCAACTAAGTCTGACTTGAGAACGATGCCTGAGACTGCGGAGAAAGGGATGGAACCACAGCAAGTCCCCGCTCCAAACTTGTCTGATTTCAAGACAGTATCTGATGCTGTCAAGGAAGAAACGAGATCCAAGGAAACTGGGGAAGAAAAGAAGGGCGATGAATCGTCACTCCCAGTAGTCTTGGTTGCAACGCATTACTTGTTGAAAGGTTTGAAGCGAATTGGAGATTACTCTCTACACCCGGAATCAGGATGGTATTCAAGACGTACATACGATCGTGAAAAAATTAAACCTTCAGATGCATTTTGGAAAGCAGCTGATAAATTCGATCGAGAATATCTTGTACCTAGATTGGAAGCACACTCGTGTAGAAGTCTAAAATACCCAAAAACTTTAAATTATACTTTTGCTTCATCTTGGAAAGAAGTAACAGAAGCAGAGATGAATCAAGGTAATGCAGTTCTGAAAGAATGTTTAGAAGGAGCTTATGCAGAATTCAGTAAAGATTATCCTAAAGAAAGTAAGTTTATAACTCATAAAATCGTATCTCAACATGACTATCCTAAATCTTTTCCTCATCCTTCTGTAGACCATAAAGAGGTAAATATGGATTGGAATGAACTGGAAAACCCATTTGATTGGGATGGATATTCAAAAGAAATTACTGAATTTTATTCAAGTGGGAAAGAGCAAAGTAAAGCTTATATTGATCGAGAGGAGTTTTTGATCCATGCTCCTTACGTTACAATTCATGATGATAATGATATTGAATTAACTTTAAAACTAGCTGAAGATAGAATCAAAGCGAAAGCACAAGCACAAGCTGAAATTGAAGCTAAAGCACAGGCACAACATGAAGTTGAAGCGAATACAGCAGCAGCTTCAAATTTAGCTAAGAATACTAAAATGAATTTAGACGATAGTGAGATTGATCAAAAGGAAGTATCAGAGCATCCTCCTGTAGAAGGTACATTCGTTTATGATGGGAAGTTCTCAATTCAATATCATCCTATGAAAGTTATACATCATATGAGACCTTTGAGCATTCCAGGATTCTTAACCAGTGAGGGGAATAAGAAAGGAACTTCTGAATTCATCGAAATTGTTCAATCAAAATGTGACTCTGCATCAAAAGAAGAACCTACAAAATGGAGATCAAACTTAGATGATGTTTCAAAAGATAATATTGATGATTTGAGTAAATCTAGCTGGGATAGACAAAAACAATTAATGGATAAAATTATCGAACGTGAATATTCAAAAGATCCGAATTATTCAGATTATTTCAATATTATACCTAGTGAACTTGACTTCGAATCTGAATCAGATCCTCCCCCACATATTGATCTCCAAGATTATAACTCTTGGTTTTGGTCCAAAGGATCATCTGTTTTTGAAAAGTATCAGGGGACACGTCCTACTACCCAAGGTAAAATTTCTGCAAAGTAGAGACCTCGAAGAATTGCAACGCAAATATAACAACAGCTCTGAAATCTAACCTTACTAACATTCCTTGAAGTTTTCTAATTTTACGCCTTGTTCTGACTCATATTGCTCATGAACGTATTGTGCTATAACTTTTGTTTCATCAACAAATGGTCGGAGAGATGGGAATGGTTGGGTTGTTTCGTTAAAAACTATAATATGACGAGGAAGATTTGATTATCTAAATACATATTGTTCATAGAGCGCGATAATGCATCCCGTGCATAAGATCACTGTATGAGCGTCGAATCCTTTAGAATTGCTCAAAATCACTACTGACAACGGTAGAGATCGAACACTCTTTCGCCACTTCGTTAGCCGTTTGTGACTGGTTCCAGTGCCACTGATCTAGGATGCTAGTCCATTTCGTAATACTCTTGCTCATATCCATTTGATAGCCTGGACAAGAAGACGATAAGCGAAGGACTGAAACACGAAGTCGAATTTCTTACCTGTGAATGCTTCTTTGATCTTTACGCACAAGCTCTCGATGACGATCATACTGTATTACATTCGTAGAAAAATAGAAACTTACAGTCAATTTCTTATACATCGACATATCTGTTTGATCATCCTTTTATTGATATATCTCAGTGACGTTCAAGCACAGTATGACTTTATAATCCCTCTTTTGACAATATCTTCAAATATATTTGGGTCTTAAGTCAATGGAAAGTCAGGAAGGCTATGAGTCCATCGAAATGCCAGTACCCACTCCACCACTATAAGTGGGAGTGTCTTTAGAACAGATTATATATCCCATAATCATATTCTTCCACATACAAAGTATTCGTCAGATACAAATCAAGCTTTTTTCCCATTTTCAATAAAAACATTGTGAGTCGAATTTTGATGGATTTGATCTTTTTCGCTCACACCTTTGATAAAAGGTCTTTCTGACTAGAGAACAACATGTCTAATAATACCCATGACACCTGTTCTGCCACCAAACCATCCCATCTTTCGCTCGATGGCACAGATCGAGATGTCAATTTCTCCGCTCAATTCAAGTCTGACCAAGTGGTATTCTCTATAAACGTCATGCCTTACTTGCAACGCGCATCTTATCCATATTACACACCGGGTTCCTACAATGATGAACATACGATTCGCGAATCAAGATGGGAAATGTCGGAACCGAGATGTACAGCAAAAGTGTCTACATCGGTCAATGATAACAAGTTGACACAAGATTGCCATAGTATGAAGCTATTAATTGATGAAGTATTGCAACATGTCTCTGAAGGAAGGATATCTCAAAGACTGTCGCAGCAGATCGGAAAGGTAGGTATAAGGCAGATTCAAGACAAGATCATAGGGTTCAACAAATTGTTAAATGATAGACATGCCATTGGAGTACATACAACTGAAAAACAGACTGATGAACTCGTTGGCGATATAACAAAATATAATCAAGATCTTGCGGACTATTGGCACGACTTAGTAAATGAAACGATTCATACACTGCCAAAGCAACTCAAATCTCGCAAAACGGAGTATACCATTACAAAATTAAATGTTTATGAAATGGAACCTCCTATTGAGCAATTGAGAGAATTGAACATGTTTTCTGCAGTTGAACAGAAATCGCTCCTACATAAAACGATCAGTAATATGACAAATCCAAGTATATGGATAATCTCAGATTGCTCTCACAGAATTTCTCCTACAGCTGTGGGATACGCGAATGACGAAAATGGAAATCTTATAGAAATGGAAAGGTATGACACAGAAAATGTACGAACTGCAGTAGTACCTATATATCCAAAGGATAACAATAAAATTGATGAGATTATATCATCAATGAATAGTTATATGTTTGAATTGATGGAGGAAATTCGAAAGGAATCAGCAACTTATACTCAGCTAGTGCCTGTTTTAACAATTGATTCTGCCAATACCTTTGATCTTAAACAATCAAAATTGATTGATAAAAGCAGGAGACGAGAGATATTGAGACAAATACAAATTGATTGGTCTGGAAAGATAGAAAAAATTGCTCAACCTTTAATTTCTGCACCTGCTCCTACCGCTTCTAGTGTACTGCGTCGAACAAAGATTCCAATAGAATTTATTCATCCTCGTGAATTTTCACATCTGAATCCTGGTTTATCTAATTATTTTACTTTTCTGGATTATGAATCACTAGAAGATGCCCTACAAGGTGATTGGCCATTCACAAGACGTTGCCCAATTCGAAACTTCCCGTCGACCGAAACGCAACCTGTTGAACGAGTAGATGGACCATTAAGTGATCATACCCAAGTATCAGACGAAGCGCCGGCTGAATCGATTGCTGTTGAAGTGCGGCAAGAGTCCTCACAGGTCACAGGAAACAGCCGAAGAAGACCTACAAGAAGGGACGCTCTCGATACTGGAAGAATTGAACCGCCTGAGGATTACAACTATACCTATATAAGTTAAACACAGAGCCTAGACGTGAACAGTAGGGATGTTTCGTCATCGTCATATCATATCATATCATATCATTCTCTATCAGTATGTCCATAGTACTCTCGGCGCATTGACTTCGATCATGTAGAATAGCGTATTGTATAAAAGAAGGATGCATCAGGGTTTTAGGGTCAAACTGAACTTTTTCTCGTTAATATGTATTCCAAAAAAGTGATCTTTAGCGCGTATCCCCGTTTGATTTGGTCTTTCCCCTGAGGTAGCGCGCAGCAATAGGAAAAGGGTGTTGTTGTAATGATTGATTGAACAATTACCGGTTCCACGTGTTTGGATTGAATTCTTTGGGGGTGAATTACGATTGTTAGTAAGATTGAATTAGGTTTTTTGTTATTAATTAATGTTATTCCTAGACCTGTCGTACCACATTCCTCAAGAGTCGTATGGTGCCATTTTGGTTGGGTAGTACGAGTAAGGAGCAGTAGTATATGTATCGTTATGCATTTAATCGTATTGACCCTGTTCATGCGCTCAAACCCTTTGCATGATTTGGCTTTACATTTCTCAATCTCATTATTGCTCTGTCAGTCGCCACCACCTTTTAGCCCTTTAGCATTGGCTCGTACATAATAACGAGCAGGGCATCATATACCAACAACGATAACAACTTCAAAGACAAGACAAAAGAAACTTGTGGTCGCGCGGATTTCTCGGACAGTGTGTGATATACTCGTAATAATAATAAAATATTGTTGTTATTGGGTAAAATCGCGTTTCGCCGATTTCCTGGATTTTTGACTTTTTAGATATACTACCAAATCTTGGCATCAATATATTCCATTTATTTCTGTTGTTCAACACACGGAAAACATCAATCCCATCGACAGGGGGTCTGATTCACAAGAAGCAGCTCGTCGCTGCGAGTTAGAAAATCCCTTTCCCCTTCTTCTCCTTCACCTTCATCTAATTTTCGATAGACAAACTAAAAGCTCGTACCACCAGATTTACCTACAACGAAAGCTTTTCAACATGCTTCGATCTACCCTAGTCTCCCTCTCTTCACTTGCATCCTCAGCTCCCATCGAAGTTATAACGACAACATTCATCCTCGTAACGCTAGTCTACTTTCAACTTTTACAAGCAATCAAAGGATCGGTGTTCTTCAATATCCAATCTACTTCTCCATCACCGCGTCCTGTTCACCTCGTTCGTTTGTCCCATCCACCACAATTCGATGAAACACTTTACGGTCTTCCAAGTACCAGCTCAAGTATAGCAAGCAATCTAAATACTGCTACGCCGTGGAGTGGAGAAGATTGGCAACCTGTATCAGTGGGAGATTTTCGACGTATATTAGAGGCTAACGCTGTAGAAGGGGGATATGTCTTTGACGAGAAAATCGGAGGTAATAAAGCTGGAGAAAAAGCTGCCGTAGTTCTGGCCAAGCAATTAGTTGTAGTCAGGGAAGATTGGGAAGGATCAGTTGAACAGTGGCAAGAATGGTTATTGAACGATTTTAGTGTGGAATTTGGAGGTTCAAAATATACTTATAAAGATCTTCGATTTGACTCTTCAATCAAACCAACCCTTGTTCCCCACCCCTTACATTCATCTCAATCCGTCTTGACACTCTTCTTCCAAGCTCCTACTCCTGATCTACCTACATTACTATACCTAAATGCCCTCAGCAAGTTACCATCATTCACACCGTCTCACTCAAATACTACATTCCAAATACTGTCGTCTTCAGATTCTGGTAGTTGGGGCTTTTTACCTAGTTTCGACGGCGCAGGATTGTTTTCCAATTTCGGCGATGGTATGCACCAGAGCGAAAGGGAAGATGAAGATGCTTTATATGGATTGAGGAATGTTCGATGGTTCACTTACGCCGTCAGAGCTCTCGGTATGCGATTTTGGAATTTGGCCAAAGTGAGTTTTTCTCGAAATTTCGAGCTCCGAACATAACATACCAATTGTGTCTTGACTGATCTTGACCCTGTGTCCGCCTTGCGTAGAATGCTGACTCCGCGGACATATTCGTCGTTTTACTTGGCTATATACTGATGCATGGTGTGTTCGTACACTTGTTTATCGGTATGAGGAATATTGGAAGTTCTTTCTGGCTTCGTGAGTTTTGTTCGGTAGAATCCGCTTCATTCCAAAACATTTGACATTCATCAGAACAGTAAGACCTGATATGCTAACACTTCATGCTTGTAGCCGTGGCCACCTTGGTATCTTCAACCTTCGCATTCCTTGTTGCTTTACTCGCAGCATATTTGCTTAATGTTCCTGTGGATCCCATTTGCTTGTCTGAAGCATTACCTTTCTTGGTCATCACCGTTGGATTCGATAAACCGTTCCTACTCGCAAAGGCGGTATTACAAAACCCCGACATAGCCCCTGTTCCAACCTCACCCGAGATGTCACCGGTGGACGATGTCGTTGACGAGACTGGTTTAGGATTAGATCTGGGTACTCTCCACAAGGAGCTTGCTCCTTTGGAACGATTGCAAAGACTAGCTGAAGGCAAAGTCAGATGGGCCGCGCCTGTCGCAGCGAAGAAGGTAGTTGTAGATGCTGTCAAACAATCTGGAGTCAGGATTGTTAGAGATTATGCGATCGAGATCGCCGTTTTGAGTGTAGGTGCGGCTAGTGGGATCGGCGGATTAAGGGAGTTTTGCT
This sequence comes from Kwoniella pini CBS 10737, assembly GCF_000512605.2. NCBI lineage: Eukaryota > Fungi > Basidiomycota > Tremellomycetes > Tremellales > Cryptococcaceae > Kwoniella > Kwoniella pini. The sequence goes on along the minus strand of NC_091717.1, from coordinate 164,980 downwards.
ATCTTGGTGAGACTGGCTTCATGATTTGTCCTATGCTTGCCAATCTTCGCTAACGATATATACGAATGTGAAGCTGCTCTCATTATGGCTGTCGACTGTGTCTTCCTCTTCTCCTTCTATGTGGCCATTCTCAGTGTCATGGTGGAAGTGCATCGAATAAAGCTCATCAGGGGTAACCGACGAGCTAAACATCTTCGAAGAAACTCTAGTCATGCTTCTCTTAATGGATCTTCAATCTCACCTTCACCAACAAGCAAATCATTCATCCCTAAAGAAGCCGATGGTCAACCTAAGAACCCTATGGTTCGACTCAAGCTCCTGCTGATCGTCTCTTTTTTGACTTTACACATACTCAACCTCTGTACCACCCTTACTGAGCAAACCGCCTTGAAACGACATTCGACACATTCCGTGCCCAAATCTCACCCTCGTGCCATGCTTGATCCTAGAAGTCCTACCCTTTCCCCTATGCTCCAAGCATTATATGACAATCAACCATCCGAGACTGACATGGCCGTACAGATCATCCCAGCTACCAACATTGTCGCGTCAAGTGAAGATTACACTCCTTCAAGAATGGCTACCATCGATCAGTTCATGAGCGAATGGACTCAACTCGTCGGCGACCCAGTGTTGAGTAAATGGATTGTCGTGACACTCGGTATTAGTGTATTGCTCAACGGTTATCTCATCAAGGGTATCGCGTCAAACTCCATGGGCGGTAAAGGTCCTGTCGCTGCTGCCGCCCAAATACTGGTAGGCGTATTCGAATCTGCCGAGAAGAACGACCGAGCAAGAAAAGCCGCTAGCAAATCAGCTACTCCCCGAGGCAAACTTCCCGTTAACTCTGCACATATCAAGGATGGAGAACAAACGCCCAAGGGTGATGATAGACCTAATGGCCACCTTGGTCAGGTCATGGTCCAGCCGTCAGCACCGAATGTGCCAATCATTTCCGAACCTGAAACATCAATCTCAAAGTCCGATTCTAGTTCCTCGCTTCAGTCCATGACATTCGGCAGAAGGTCACTTGAAGAGTGCATTGATATCTACGCTGGTGGCGTTGGATCAAACAATTTATCCGATGAGGAGATAATCCTATTGGTAGAGAAGGGCAAGATCGCTCCTTACGCTTTGGAAAAGGTACTCAAGAATCTGGAGCGTGCTGTACGTGTCCGACGAGCGGTCATCTCTAGAGCTTCCGTCACCCGAACATTGGAGAACAGTCTTTTACCTATGGCCGATTATGATTATAAGCAGATTATCGGAGCATGTTGTGAGAATGTTGTAGGTTATATGCCTATCCCTGTTGGTATCGCTGGTCCACTCAACGTCGATGGTGAAATACTTCATATTCCAATGGCAACCACGGAAGGTACTCTCGTAGCCTCGACTTCCAGAGGATGTAAAGCTCTCAATTCCGGTGGTGGAGTGACCACCGTCTTAACGCACGATGCGATGACTCGGGGTCCAGCTATCGATTTCCCCTCGATCGTATTAGCATGTGACGCTAGAATATGGATAGATTCTCATGAAGGTTTCGGTATACTTAAAGCTGCTTTCGACTCGACTTCTAGATTCGCGAGACTTCAAACTCTTGAATGTGCCCTTGCTGGAAGAACTCTTTATGTTCGATTTGCGACTCAAACTGGAGATGCAATGGGAATGAACATGATTTCAAAAGGTGTGGAGAAGGCTTTAGAAGTTTTAAGACAACGATATCCTGAAATGCACGTCTTAGCACTTAGTGGAAACTACTGCACGGATAAGAAGCCAGCTGCCATCAATTGGATTGAAGGTAGAGGTAAATCCGTTGTTGCTGAAGCTGTAGTCCCTGGACATATAGTGAAGAGTGTTCTGAAGACTACAGTGAAAGATTTGTGCAATTTGAACATCAAGAAGAATTTGATTGGTAGTGCAATGGCAGGTAGTATTGGTGGGTTCAATGCTCATGCGGCGAACATCTTGACGGTGAGTGTGATATACCGGTACGTGGCAATTGGCCGATGCTGATTGATCAATCGTCGTCAGGCTATGTATCTTGCATGTGGTCAAGATCCAGCTCAAAACGTGGAATCATCGAATTGTATGACACTAATGGAACCGTGAGTTCTTTCTTTCTTTCGCTTATTAATTTTGTAAAGGCAGAATGCTTATGATGAATGTATTGTTGGGATTTTATAGAATCAATGATGGAGCCGATTTATTAATAACATGTTCAATGCCTTCAATCGAAGTAGGAACAGTTGGTGGAGGAACAATATTATCACCACAAAGATCAATGTTAGAAATGTTAGGTGTAGCAGGTGCACATTCTACAAATCCAGGTCAAAATGCTCAAAGATTAGCAAGAATAATTTGCGCAGCTGTAATGGCAGGTGAATTATCTTTAATGTCTGCTTTAGCTGCAGGACATTTAATTCAAGCACATATGAAACATAATAGATCTGCACCTGTTACACCTGGTGCAGTAACTCCTTTTGGAAGTATAACTCCTTTAAGAGAAAGTCAATTAATTAATGGACCTCCTCCACCAACTAATAAAATTTCACAAAGTTTAAGTCCTGTTACTGCAACTAGGCAAACTTTTTAATCGTTTAAAAATTGGGAATTAGTTTTTTTAATTTGGGGAGAGAAAAGGAGATTTTTCCTTTTAGGTACTTACTTAGTTTTTAATCAATATCATTCAATTCTTGCATTTACATACAATCAATCAAGTCTCAATTTTTCATTTCATTCAAGAAAATCAAACATGGCATTTTTCATATACCCTTTTTCAAATTTATAAAGCAAGAGTTAATTTTGCTCAAAAACCTTTTTTGGTACTTTTAATATATAGAAAATACATTAATCTATATCGTTAAATATTCTTTCATAATGTAAGATCTATATAATCATTATTTTTATTATATAAAATATCATAATGAGGTTTAATATGTAATTTAGTTAAAAAATTAAATTAGATTTTGATTTAATGCATGCATAAGAAATTTCAAAAATAGTACATAAATATAGAAAAATAGTCAAATCAAGCTAAACATCTCAAATTTCTAGTAAATATCTAGTATATGGTCGTTGAAAACCTTTTTAAGCCTTTGATTTCTTCAATACTTTCTTTGATTTTGGTGTACCTATTAAATCACTTTTAACTTTTTTAGTTACACTACCTGAACCAATAGTTGATGATTTCTTTTTTTGTTGTTGTATTTGAGATTTGTCTGAAGAAATTAATTTCTTTTTTGGTTGTTGTTGTTGTTGTTGTTGTTCTGTAACTTTTTCTTCTTCTTTTTCTTCTTCTTCTTCAGACATTTCAATATCATTTTCTTTATCTTGATTTTTTATTGATTTATCAAATCTACCTTTTAAATTTGAATTCCAAATTGGTAACATTATTGAATTTGATGTTTTGATACCTATTGAAAGTATATTTTCCCATCCTTCAGGTATATTTGAAATTACATTTGGAAGTGCACTTAATAAATTTTGTAAAATTTCTGAAGAGTTTGAAGAAGAAGGTGTAGCAATTCTAATTGAGCTGTTGATAGGTGAAGTGTATTAAGTTAGCGTTATTCTTTTTTTAAAAAAAGAAGGCAATTTTAGATTTTCGTTTGAATAAATGTCACTTACTATGAAGTACCTGTTGAAGGATGAAAATAAGTTGAAGAAATTGCTCTTCCAAGTTCTGCTTTTAAATCTTTTCTAAGCATATTAACAGGTATAGGTTGTCTGAACAAAAAGTTTAAAGTAATTAATCAATAATTTAATTATACGATATAAATGATTTTAATAAAATCAAAACTCACTTTTTAGTTTCAAAAAACATTTTACCTAATAATCCAGGCATTAAAGTTAAAACTCTTTCATCACATAAAAATAATTCATGATCTCTCATTAATTCTCTTCTAGGTTCAAAAGGTTTAAATTTTCCTTTTAATTTTTCAATTCCAACTACTCTTGAAATAAATTTTATATTATGTTTAATTAATAAATCTTTATATTCACGTTGAGGTGATTTTGAAATTAAACAAATTGAAGTTGTTGGTGGTGGTGGAAGAGGAGGATTAGGTAATTGACTAATTTAGTTTAAGGAATTAAAAAGAGATAATCAGTATAAAATTCTCAATGTAAATACATTTCATTTCGTTTAATGAGTTTCAAAATCTCCATCCTTTTTTTTCAAATATTCAAACATATTATACACCCAAAAACAATGATAATTCAAACTTACATCTTAATAGGCATAAGTCCCCTTTTAGTACTTCCTTTTTTCGTATTAACAACTAACCAAACATTTTCTTCTTTTGGAATTAATTCTTCTTGTTCTTTTTGATTTTTTACTTTTTCATAATGATTTAATAAAGCTTCAATTGCTTTTTTAGCTTGATTTTCTGAAAATGTTTTAGGTAAAGGTTCAATAGGTTGTTTTTTAGGTTTTGATGAAGATGGTTTTGTACTAAATAATTTAATTGGTGCAGGCATTTTGAATTTTCAAGTCCCTTCCTTCTCTTGAGATCGATCAGATGTAGACAAAATCGAAAATTAAGAAGCAATCAGATGTGATTTTAATCTCTTTATTAATTGTATGATACAATGTCTAATGTAATTTTGAATGATGGTTCAAAATATTTCAGAAAGACTAACTTGAAAATAATCTTCGATTTCATAGTCAGGCACTGCTCAACCACGCGGTAAAGAATTGATAATGTCGCCACTGGGAAATAACCGATATCAATGCCACGTCATCATATATCCAACTATTGTTCAGAGTATAGACTATATGTTATTCAATGTTTTATGCATGTATCAAGCATTCGTCTATATCAATGTTCTATTGTATATCCACATGACGTTGAACCCCTTGTATGATGGAAGATAAGAACAAATATGTATATTGTTTTTCTTTTCGCTTGACATAATCCCAAAATCCCTCTATTCACTCCATCAACCTTCAGCCCTTTAGCTGTTTGATCCATCTGCAATCCTTCGAACCTCAATTTCACCCGAGCTGTAATTCGTTCCTTAATCCTGATTGACCACGTCATAGTTAAAGGATTGCTCCTTTCACTTCTTGTTTGGAGAACCTATTGAGACTTCTTATCAGGAACTCCATTCTCCACCCATTTCCCGCTAGCATCTTTATGTCGAACGGTGAAACAAGCGATTCCAGTATACTCAGTACTGCGAAGGCATTGATATCAGCAGGCTGTAGTTTCTCGAGAGAGAGAAGCAAAGCTCACATTTGCCAAATGACTTCTCTAGCAAATCTAATATAGTTGAACAGAGCTACGAAGAATGACATGCTGATAAATACATTCGCAGCGACTGGTGAGGATTGTACGAGAGGTTCACTACAATATCAGACATCAGTTCGTAATTCCGTATTATTGCATTCTTAAAAATCGTTCGAAACAGAGCGCCAAGGCAGGATAGCAGGACTTACCGTCCAAACCACCAGAGTGAATTGGCATCAATCATACCGAATAACGAATAAACCATCATACCATTCCAATAAGGGAAAGGTGACTTGGTAACATGGGCCAAAATTAATTGCGAAACTTGATAAGAGAAACTATTCAATGAATAAAAAGGGTCAGCTGCACGTCCTATAGGAGGTACATCATGGATATTACCGACTCACGCCATTCCCCAGTATCCGATAAAAGGTAAAAGCCTGGCATCGTGTACTAAGCTGACCCCGCCTCTCAATTCAGCATGTAACCAAGTGACCAAAATCAAAGTATGGGTGAAGAATGGAAGATATCCCAACAAGGGGGAAAAGATGGGTTTCCCAGCTTTTCTTCGAGCTTGAATGACGTTTGAGTAGCTGCATAAGGATAGCGTCAGCCGACTTAATATGTCTTCACATGTTCTGTGAGTATTTGTGTTTGACGCCTTGGTTTACTATGGAGAATCGCAGTGACAACTCACGCAGTGAAGATGTTTCCTACCGTGCCAAGAGCTCCAAAACTCATGAAAGCGACGTTTGCAGGTAATCTCTCCAATCTCCAAGATCCTTTCAATCCTAATAATTCATTAACCTGGAGGAGTAAATTCAATGATTGAGGGAAAGCCTTGATCAAAGGAGTCAAGATTGGTGTTGACCAGAAACCTGGACCAGCAGGGTGGAAAGCCGTGATTAAATATATAACGCAGATCATAAGGATACCTTCCACAGGACCGGAGAATGCTGAGAGGTATAATGTTCCGGTGTGGTACTCTTCCCATCTATTTGAGATTGTCAGCATTGAGAATCCAATTTTGAATTGCTAGTCTGAGGTACTCAATGGGTGTTGAGACATAAGAGGGTGCACAACTCACGTGGAAGCGTAGAAATTGCAAAGAGCAGCTGCTTGAGAAGCTACAGTCCACCACGATCTGCTCATTCCTAAAGCGTGAGCGCAGAGGACCACTTCGAGCTACGGGACAAAATCGTTTCATAAGCCTTCGGGGGTTTTTTACGCAGTGAATAAAATCGATAACTTTCTTGGTAGATTAAAACTTACGGTGGTGTTGATTGCATCTACGAGATTATGATTAATGAGCTGTTATGTTTTAAGCAATAGCTATCCAAAAAGCTCACCACAACCATGATCGAACATTTCACCTAAAGCACTAGCCATACCAGTCCTTCTAGCTTGTTTACCATCAATAGCGTCCATACCTGAGGTGTAATAATCAAAATCAAATCAACTATAATTCAGATTATTCTCCCACAATTTATTAGTTAACATTTTCCATCATACTTACTTTGATAGGCGAATAATCCAATAGCCCATCTATATGATTTATCACCTTTATCAGTTAATTGCAACACAAAGTAAAATAAAGCTAATTAAATAAAACTTACGATAAGTAAACCCAACTAGGTAAAACTTTACCTTCATATGTAGGATCAAAATAAAGTAATGTGAAAATATTAGCAAAGACAAAACAAAGACCAAGGAAGGTAATCTAATTTTTAAAAAGCCAAATAATTCATATCAGTACAAGTAATTTATGAACATTTCAATTTTGATTATTTCATTGAAATGAAATAAAGAAGAAAACTTACGGTATTAGGAGCAAGTGTTTTTGGAAAAAGTGTAACTAACCAAGTCCAAAATGGACCTAAAACATATTTTGATAAAATACTTTTATCAATACCTGAATATTTATATTTATCTATACCTTTTAATTGTTCTTTTGTAATTCTCATTTTATATATATGAATATAAATTTATTAGGTAATTTTAAATTTATAAAATAAAGATAAGGGATAAAGATATTTGACCTAATTACAATTTTCCTCCTTTTAATTTGGTAGGTGAAAATTAGTGAGATCTACTCAATCAAATCGAGTACAGAAGTTGATCTTAACGACTGATAGATAAATCAAAATGAAATATGTAATGTGTGATGTGTGAAACGAAAATGCCAAAAAGAATGATGATAACCTTTTTTTTGTTTTTTGGTGATGATTATGACGCTTTATATTACTCAGGTTTAACAAATCCTCCTACAGTGGCACATAACAAATAAACATCATCATAAACGTTCATCATTAATACTTTGATACAAACTTAAGACTTGCTCTCTTGCATACAATCAGATTTAGAGCACGCAACGTTGATGGACAGGTAAATTGTCAAAGCATATTCACACCCATTCATAATCATTGGGGTTACTTGATAAATAAAAAGAGCGAAACGAAATATTATGAATATAAATCATATATATACATATAAAAGTAAGACCAACCAACCGGACGACCGATCGAAAGAAAAGTAAATTTCATGGGATTGAAAAAGCGAAATTATAGATGAACTAATAACATTTAATCAGATTCCTCTTCTTCACTATCATCATCGCTATTAAAGATAATAAAATCGTCAGTCCTATTCGACTAAAACAATTAATCTGATAAATAAATCAACTCACGCAGCTAAAGCTTGTTGTTTAGCAGCGGCTTTAGCAGCTTTAGCATTACCTTTGTAAACTGCGTTTTCTTTATCGGCTCTATCTTTATCGGCTTTGGCTTTATCTTCGTATGGCTAAATAAGTGAATAATGGTCAATAACCATACCCTAAACGACTTGCGGAAATAACTCACTTTCTTTTCACCAGCGTTCATTTCTTTCCATTTGATACCCAAAAGCTTACCAACGTCACCGAAAGTAGCATCTGGGTTTTCAGCCTTGATTCTTTCTCTGTAATCTTGTACAAAGAACATGTAGGCAGAGAGGGCTCTGTATTACAGGAAGAAGGGAGAAGAAGAAATGAGTGATATCGTCAGTACATTGACCTTTGTGGTTTTGTAAATGAGACTCACCTCTTAGGCTTGTTTGGGTCCTTCTTAGCTCTCTTTTTGGCGGCGGCTTGAACCCCGGCGGATTTCTTGGTGTCTTTGGCTGATACCTTGGGCATTGTCTGTGAGAGAGTGTGAATGGGTGTCATGAAATAGGAATGGCATGGTGGATGTATGTATGAGTGGATGAGAGAGTTGAAAGAGATCAGTGATAAAGTTGAATGATAAATCAACGTCAGCATGTGGCCTCATTAGGTCTATGCATCGACCATGACACTCGAATCCGGTGGCAAGAAGACATATGAGACAAGGAATGTATCATATAAAGGAGGAATGTAGGTGGGTATGAGTGTATGTATGAGGAATGTTGAATGATAAGGTAGTAAGGTGAATGCATTTCATATCATCTCCGAGTGGATTTGGTTTATTTCCCACGCTTCTTGAGATGAGATGCATCCATCTCCTCGCTCTATTGTGGTAAGGATGAATGAAAAGAAGATTAATGAAGATGAAGATGATGTTGGACAACCTCCACCACCGCGACGCGTCCAAGTTCAATCATTACATTACTCTATTATCATCATCATAAACATAGTTGATGATAACGAGTAAGAAGTAAATGATAATGATGAATGCATGTTTTATGAGATTGGAGTGTGTGGGAATAAGGCATATAATACCTTGTTATGTATGGGATTTTTTATTTTTCTTAAATGAATGAGATGTATGTTTACTCACTATGTAGTATGAATGTAATATGGGGTGGTAGGTGAAGTTGGTTTGTACGGTGAATAGTACGTAGAGTGATTATATAGATGATAATAATACTAATATGGTTATGAGAGAAGTGAATTGTATGGTGAGAAGAGATAGTATGGTGAATGAATAGGGGGGGTTTATTAACTGTAGAATACTACTAGTAACAAATCAGGGTAATCTTGTTTACCTACGTCAAGTTAAAGTAAATTTACTATAAAAGGTAATTTTAATCAAGTTGACGCGTGTAATACGGTGTAAAGTGTGATTTATTATATTACCGAAACGCCGTAATAGTGATGTGTCTCACATGATTTGGGTAGTAGTAGTAGTAATATACGAACCAAATAAACATACATGCCTTCGGTCATCTTTGTTACTTGATCAAATATCTTATCTTATCCTATAAGATGACTGGTGATGATAATGAGCGAAGCAGAGACTTTGGTGCTTGCATGCACCGAGGCTCACGACTTTCACATCGTCGATCTTATTGCTAATTACAACAGATTGATATGATCAAGGTATGCAAAATTATGTCATGATCTAATAAATCAAACACTATTGCTACTCTCACTAAAGCAGTATTTACCTTTCAATCCAGTTTTCTTTCCTCATACTAGACTTAATATTCTTTAGCTAATGAGTCCTTCTTCTGGGAACTTGAATTTTGAACAACGATATTGACTGAGATCTATTTTGTTGTCAATCAGTATTGATATTTCAAAAAAAGCAATATACAAGTTGAAACGACTTACGCTGACATTAACGTTCTTTCCATCTCCAAGAGTAATTTTACTATTTCTATTTCCACTCCAACCAAATGACCTAGAAGGTGCGATCAGTAAAACAAGTATCTATTAATCACAAATGACGAGATTAATGAACCAGACTTACCCAGTTGACATCAATTTCTTATGAACTTCAAATTTGATATCTTCTCCAATTTTTACTGGAATTGAAATTTTACTTTCATCTTTGATGAATTCTGATGAAGTTGGGATAGTCTTTTCATCCGATACTTTATTCTTCTTTTGGAATTCATTATCGCTTTTCTCCAATAACTGCTTGGAGTTTATCCTTATTTCATTGTCTTTCTTATTTTTTGATCTTTTCTTTCTGCTTATGTTCTCATTATTCGTGGATTTAGCACGAGTCATAATTCTGTTTTCAGAATACTTCTGTTATTTTCTGTTAGTTACTTAAACAGGTAAAGCTTATAGACGACGGATGTTATATATATGATCCAGGTCAAATCAGGGACATAGCAGAAGGTGATGTTGGTAAGCATCGAACAGATTTCTGATTGTACTGTTACAGGACCATGATGCGTATGACCCATATGACACATACAAACAGGCCATTGCGTCGTCAAGGGTAATTAACTTATGAGCGCAAGAGCATCTTTTGCACTTTGAAGACTTGATTCTGGACGCTATGAGTATCACATCTTCCCTGATGCATGTAGTGATCTTGTACTCTGCTGTCCATCTGGATTGGTAATTCCTCGAAAGGTCGCCGTCCTCAATTTGAGCAGCTTAGCTTGCTTAGCTTCGTACCAATCAATATTTTACATTCAGTCTGCAACAAATTAACTGATGCATACAATATCAGTCACGGTGCTCAGTCTAAGCCTTCCTTTTCCGGTTAAACTGAACTATATCGGTCACCTCCGCTTACATTGATGAATTGATCGGTATCATTGACCGGTTATCCCTACAAGTACTTTACGCATCATCAGTGTTCGGTTTGTCCATTATACTAACAAGCATTGTCAGTCTGCCTTGATCACTAAGACTGCTATAGTCTACCATCTCTGAAGTACTCACCGGCCGTACTACGTCCTTGTATTATACTCAGAGAGTAGAACGGGGACCTACAACAACAAGATCGGTCCGATAATCTATTGTTTTCGAGATTGGCCACCTTGCCCTTTCCTGACCGATCGCCTATCATCATGCTCGCATCCCTCTTATTCCTCTTACCGCTTGTATCGGCATCTGCAGGGTATGGTTCGATATCTTCCCGATCATCTATCTCACCAGAATTGATGAGTTTAAGAGGAGGAGAGGTAGGATTTAGTCAGATACAATATAATTCGTCTTTAGTAAGTGTATTCAGATATTCAAGCGTGATAAGAGATTCAATTTACGGAATGGAGCGAATAAGCAATAAACTAACTCCTCCTTCGGTTATGCGCAGCTGCCTCCAAATCGAAGACCACCAAACTGTCCACCTTGCTTCAATTGTCAATTACCTGCTTTTCAATGTGGAAATGCTGGAGAGTGTAATAATCTTGATGGACAATGTAGATGTGAACCAGGTTTTGGGGGTCAAGATTGTTTAACTCCACGTAAGCCAATCAGCATAAGCTAACCCTGAAATCGATGATGGCTGATAAAAAGATGCTCAGTGTGCGGTGCGCTCAGTGATGGAGATGAAAGGTATCCCAGACCAGAAGGGGAATTGTGTGAATGTAAAGATGGTTGGGGAGGTATAAATTGTAATGGTCAGTATAGTCCTATACTCCGGACCTTTGAGATATACTGAGATCATGCGGTTCTGTACGCAGTCTGCAAGACAGATAAAGCATGCTCAGCATTCCAATACAAATCGCCTTCGTCTGATGAATCGGAGGATCCAAATGGGGATGAGGAGAATGATATGGTCTGTTATAAAGGTGGTTTGGCCGTACAAAGGAATTTCCAAATGTGCGATGTAACCAGTAAGTCGAATTATTCTTTCAGCAGTTGCAATGATCTGAAAGGTACTGATACGATTACTGCGTAGATCGAAAGATCATAGATACTATACCAGATAATAAACCACCCCAAGTGACCTTCTCTTGTAAAACTGCTCAACCCCAGTCTAATCTTACCTCATCATTCTCACCTTTGGATACTTTTGGATTGGAAATTGGAATACAAGAGGATAATTCGGGAGAATGCAATTTTCAATTTTGGGTTGATCGGATAGAATCTTTCCATTGTGAATTAACGAAATGCTCTTGGCAATCAAAAGAAAGTTTCGATTCGAATCAAACGAATTATAATTGTCAGGAAATTGAATGTAGCTGTATACCTGGACGATTCTTGTGTGGAGAAGATGGAAGTGTCAGTAAGTCAATTCCCTCTCTTTATGTTAGATCGTCAATGCTATAGCTGATATACCGTTTAAAATCCGTTAGATATCGACGATTTCTTAGCCGAAGAAGTTAAAGGACCAGGATCTTTCAACTGTGTTTCCGGAAAAGGATGTTCATTCGAAGAACCAGCTATGAATCAGCTCATTAATGATATCTTCGGCGACAAGTCAATTACCCTTGATTGCGATTCTGGAGAATGTCTACATTATACGCAAGTACCAGGTTATACAAGGCCTGAAAGACCAGATAATAGTGTTTGGGTGGCATTAAGTGCTGCATTGGCTGCTCTCATTTTTATTTTGGCTTGTCTACGTGAGTAATCTGCCTAATTATCTCGGTAATCAAAATTTGACATTTGCTGTTCGCAGTGTTATGGTATCTTGGCAGAACTCATCGACACCCAGAAGGTTTCGGCGGGGTGAAATTACCAGAAGACGAAGCTGCCAAGCTGATGGCTGATCATGTACCCGCCACGCTTCACTTCAGTAATATTTCATATGATTTACCTTCTTCCAAACGAGTTCTATCCCATATCACAGGAACCGTGCGACCTGGAGAATTACTAGCTATAATGGGAGCTTCCGGTGCAGGAAAATCCACTTTACTCGATATCTTAGCTAGAAAGGCTAAATCAGGTAAAGTGTCTGGGGATATGTATATCAATAGCAGAACTATAACGGATGAAGCTACTTTCAGAAGGGTAGTAGGATATGTGGATCAGGAAGATACCTTGTTGTCCACTTTAACAGTCTATGAAGCTGTTTTATATAGTGCTTTACTTAGATTACCTAGGGAAATGAGCCATCAAGCCAAAGTTTACCGAACGTTGGAGACAATGAACGAATTAGGTATTCTAGGTATCAAAGATTCTAGAATCGGTGAAAGTGGAAAGAGAAGCATATCCGGCGGAGAGAAGAGAAGAGTCTCAATTGCTTGCGAACTTGTTACGGGGCCTAGTATTTTGTTCTTAGATGAACCTACGTCCGGTAAGTACTTTGCAATCAGTTCGTATCTGCTTGGTTTCCATATGCTGATCATGATTGGATGTCACAGGTCTTGACTCGTACAACGCCTACAATGTGATATCCTCCCTGTCCACCTTGGCGAAACAGTATAACCGAACAGTGATTTTCACTATCCACCAACCTCAATCCAACATTGTAGCTCTCTTTGACAGGTTACTGCTTCTGGCTAAAGGGCAATTGGTATACTCTGGTGAATCGGAAAGAGCACAACATCACTTCGAAAAATTGGGATATGATTGTCCAAAGGGGTACAATATCGCGGATTATCTTATCGATGTTACAGTCGAAGCGTCAGGGGATCACCGAAATGACAACAAAGTCAAAATGAATGGTAATGGAATATCAGGGTCCAATGGAAGGGACATCGATGTCGAAAATGGTTTCGGGACCGCTCGAGAAAGACTACCTGTTGACGCAAGTGATAATGTATCGGAGGAGACTGAAGAAGGAGTCATCAGTGGAATAAAAGCCAAAGCCTCGAAGATGTTAGGTGCATTCACTTCGACGACTTCGAAAGGTTTGTCAAACTTGTCAGGATCAGGTTCATCTACACCTTCGGGATCCGACAACATATCACCGATACCTGAAAAATTAGCTTCATTGGTACTTGCAGCTAGAGCAAGCGATGATGCTAAAATTGTAGAAGCCGAGATCACGCGAATACAACAAGGTCAATCGGCTGATGGAGGAGACACCTCAAGGGATATAGATGAAGAGACGAGACTCTTGAAAGGTTCCGATAAAGCGTCTTATTGGACACAATTTAGATTACTCAGTGGTAGGGCGTTCAAGAACTTATACAGGTAGGTCGATTCAAGGTCTGAATTGAATCGCTGATCGATACTGATGGGTCAAATGATCATAGGAACCCCCTACTTATGGCCACACACTATGCTGTTGCGATCATCGTCGCGCTTGTATGCGGGTTTTTCTTCTATCATGTCACGAATGATATTCCAGGATTCCAGTGAGAGGCTGTACTAAATCTTTATACTTGGCGCGGTGGCTAATTATACGCATATTTGCAGGAACCGACTGGGTCTTTTCCTCTTTATTTTATCACTCTTTGGATTTTCATGTTTGAGTTCTCTCGGGATCTTTGCAAATGAGAGGATGTTGTTCATGCGTGAAAGGTGAGCTGATTCAAAATTATTCCTATGTGAAAATGTGCTGACAAAGAGACAACGTAGGGCTAATGGGTATTACGCACCTATAACCTATTTCCTTTCTAAAATCCTGTTTGATATCATCCCTCTTCGAGTTATTCCTCCTTTCATATTAGGATCAATAGTATACGGTCTAGCAGGTCTTAATGCTGAAGTATCAGCATTTTGGAAATTCATAATGACTCTTGTGCTCTTCAACCTTACTGCATCAAGTATCGTTCTCTTCCTTTCCGTCGCTGTAGCAGATCTAGGAGTAGCGAATTTATTAGGTAGTTTGGTGATGCTTTACAAGTGAGTATATGTCACGAAGTCTCTCAACTGTAAAGAGAATCAAGCTAATAATTTCTTCCCAATTTGTGCAGTTTACTCTTTGCAGGTCTACTCATGAATTATGATAGAGTACCAGATGGATTAAAATGGATGCAAACTCTTTCATTCTTTCATGCGGGATATGAAGCACTTCTGGTAAATGAATTAAGATATTTACAATTAATTGAAAGGAAATTTGGATTAGATATTCAAGTTCCAAGTGCTACAAGTAAGTTTTCCCTTTTTGGTGGGATAGGATAGATTGATTTGATTTTTCTGATTTTTTTTTGGGCTTGAATAGTTCTTTCTTCATTTGGTTTTCATGCTCAAGCTTTTTGGTGGCCTGATACAGCATTATTAGCTATTGTTTTTGGAATTTTTACAATAGCTAGTTATTTAGTTTTGGAATTTTTCGTTAAAGAAAGGAGATGAAAAAAATTGAAAATTTTGCAAATAAAATTTAGGGAGGGAGGGAGTTGATTTGAGATTTTGATAATGATATATATATGATATTAGCGGATTTGCATTTCACAGGTTGCATTTAGGATATATATCTAGGTTTGGTGATTCGAAGGGATACAATTGTTTAATCTTGCATTAAGTATTAATTTTAGAGATCGGATTGAGTTTACAGGTCATATAGGGAGATGAATACTTGTAATACGTCATGTTCAATTGCAAGTCCAGATGATAAGGAATTAATAAGGACTTTATTAATCCAAGAAGGAGGGATACCTGACGATTTTGATCAAACTCAATCAAGATAGTTTCAAATTTACGATTAACTAAAAGATCTTCAATTCTTCGCTAATTTGGTAAATCTCTTCAATCAATAATTAATGAGAATTTCATCAAATCGTATAATTGGTCTTAATGATAATACACTCATGAATATTTCAGATAAATTGATTCGATGAATGAAACTAATTGATACATGATGATACATGAATCTTGAAAAACAAAAACCCTTCTTACTTCACTTGTCAATTCTCTTTTATCCTTTTTCACTATCGTTCAGTGAATATCTCTCTCCCAATTAAAATAAATAAAAACCGAAATACAAATTGGTGAGTTGTGTAATCAAATTCAAAACACTTAAGAAACAAATATAAAAATATATAAAAATATAGATAAAAATCAAAGATTAAGTACCTCTCCAACCTCCTCTAAAACCTCCTCTACCACCTCTCCATAAACCTCTTCCACCAAATCCTCTACCTACAGGTGATCCTCTATATCCACTACCGATTGTAGGTGGTATTTCACCTCCTCTTGTTGGAGTTCCAGAAACTCCTCCTCCTCTTGGACCTGTTGGAGGTACTTTAGGTCCAGTAGGAGGTGGTCTAGCTATTCCACCAACCACAGGTGTGGTGGTGGTATGTGGTGGAATTTCTCGTATAGGTAAAGGTGGTGGAATCATATCTGAAGGTGATTTACCCAATCCTATCGTATCTTGAGATTGATATCCACTTGTATTCAATCCTAAACCCAAACTAGAAGAATCATCTGGAACAGATGGTCGTGGTGTA
The DNA here is from genome assembly GCF_000512605.2 of Kwoniella pini CBS 10737. NCBI lineage: Eukaryota > Fungi > Basidiomycota > Tremellomycetes > Tremellales > Cryptococcaceae > Kwoniella > Kwoniella pini. Next base: position 148,766 of record NC_091717.1, on the reverse strand, counting down.
TAACTCATACTTGTACTTCTAGGTACAAAGGCACTTGATCCTCCACTTTGAGACTGAGATTGAGGTTGAGGTTGAGTAGGAAAATAATCAGTTGAAGTGATTCCTGGTGCAGATCCATTACTTGTTGAACGAGGTACATAACTTGACGTTCTAGGTGTTTCAATTGCTGGTGTACCTAATCCAATATTACCACTTGTTGGTGTACTGTTGACAGAGGTAATCCTGTTCGAAGGTAAATATTCTGACAAATTAAGTTTACCTCCAAGTGTAGGAGTTTCAGGTTCACCTTTCACCGGAGAGCTGCTATTTGTGGTTGATGACCCGATATTACCGAATCCTGGTATATCATCGAATGAAGAACTAAGTTTGGCTTCGACAGCTTTGGGGGTAAGTTCTACTTTCGGTGGTTCAGATGCGGGGTTAGCAAGAGGGACTTCGCTGATGGGCGTTTGAGCTTCTTTTCGGAATTTGTGTGACTTAAGGTAGTCTGATATGGACACTTTTTTGGGTGGTTCAGGTGGAGGAGTAGGTTCTTTAGGTGGTGGAGTGGGTTCCTTGGGCGAGGGAGTCGTTTCTTTAGCTTCGACAGCAGGCGTAATTTCGGTGGTACCATCGACGCCAGCGAGAGTATCGGGAGCAGGTTGAGATTCGATAGGAGCCACAATTTCTGGGTCCGGAATAGCGGCTTCATCAACTTCCATAGCCACAGACAGTGGAGCAACAACCTGATCAGGCACAATCGCTCTAGCTTCACCGTTTATTTGAGGAATGTCTTCCAACTTCTCCAATTTGACTGATTTGGCCGAGATAGGCGAGAATTCGATATCGCGACTATTCTTTTGCACTTTCTTCTGCTTCCCCGATGGCGAAGAGGTGGTGTCCTGTCTATCATACTGATCGTCACCTGAAGCGGAAGAAGAAGATACGATCCTCTTGATCCGTCCTTTCTTTGATTTTGGCGGAGGAACACCTCGGGATGATAAAGAGTTAGTCGGCGAAGTGATCAACGTGATCTTTCTGACTGACTTCGAAGTCGACTTAGGCGAACTATCTGGAATGACTTTGGCTTTAAGAGATTTCTTGGGTTTCTTGATCACCATTTCACGTTCATCTTCCGATATTTCGTGATTTCCACCAATTTCAATATGCCCATTCATATAATTTGATGACTCTATAACCGGAGAAAGAACTCTTCGTACCTTTCGCGAACCGTTGGAGGGAGGTTTGACAGGTGAGGATTGAGTAGGTAAACCTTCTTCATCATCATCCATTATAGCTGATTCACCGTCTGATTCTTCCGAAAAGTGAGATTTAGGTATCGTAGCTGTAGTAGCATCGGATTCAGAACCAGAATCTAGATCATCTGCTGCCGAAGAAGGTTTGATGGAAGAGACTGCTGAAGAAAGAGAGGATGATGAATCCTGTCGTTCAACTTTCGCTTTGCGAGGTGATGTTGAGTGAGGCTTGGGAGAAGCAATTGGAGTTTCGGGTTGAGCAGATTCGGCTGCGGGTTCAGGAATCATTGCCACTTCAGGTATAGGATTAATTGTGACGGCCGGCGAAGTCTTCGGCGAGGGGATGGATGGAGGTACGAAGTCTACCGCAGGTATATTGATAATGTCCTGAGCTTGAGTTTCTTCAGCGACAGGTGCCGATTCTTCCACGTCCATCGCTTCATCCTCCCGTAGCAGTCCCTCATCTACCGGTATCTCTGGGATGGCTGGCTTTTCGATCATCTGCTTGGGCGCAGCGTGTTCCTCATTACTTGCTTCTTCCACTAGTGTATCCTGCTCCATCGACTCATCAGCTCTTGTCGAACTCTGGTCTTCCACTGGATCCTCGGATTGCGATCGCGATTCAGCCGAATGTGCATAGACCTCGGCTTGAGATGATCGTGAGCTCATTCTTGATAAACCAAGATCGAATCTATCCTGAGTTAATCTCCACTGTCTCATCTGAGCAGACTCCAATTCCCTTCTTCTCCAACCTCTCACAGCTCCAACCAATTCGCCGAGGTCTGCTCTCAGCTTCTTTCGTGGATTCTCGTGAATATGATGGTCTTGCATGACTTTTGGTTCAACCAATTGACCCATTTGAGCCAGAGCACATTGCCCAGGAACAACACAAGCACACGCTGTGAATGTGCCGAAAATGTGCGTCAAAACAGAATCGATTTTATGCGAAAGTTGGTTTACCGTCCTGATCGAAGTCGAGAATGATGGCGACGCAAGTGATCCATCGTTGAGCATAGCGGCATGCACAATTGATCTAAGGGAATGAACAACATGTTGGTCATCCCATTCCCAGCCCAAGACTAGTTCATCCTTCTTGCCTATATCTTTAGCGGCAAATAGCCCAAACTTCAATTTGAGGGATTCACTCTCGCTAGATCTCCAGAGTAACGGTCGAAGCACCACATTGGGATGACAGCCACTTCTAACGAATCGCAAATCATTTCCATATCCTCTAGCATCGATGATGAGGTTGACAGGTGGACCTATACTTCGAACGTGAGGTTTCGGTACTCCCAGACACGAATATTGGTTAATCGGATCTTTCCTGTATGTCTCACAGTCTAAAACTTCTCCTTTAAATTCTCCCACAAAAGATCCAAGTGTTATAGGTTCTTCGGCAAAGACGCTGTATATCGTCGGACGAGTGTACACGCCATATGAGGAGATGTTCTCGGCGTAAGTAAGCGGGAGAAAGGAAGGAGCATCTTCAACGATTTGTATCGATACTGGAGAAGAGAGGGATTCGAGGCTTGAACCAGAGAGGAAAATAGGCGGTACGGGCGGAGCGAGGATGTGAAAATCAGGTGGAGGGAACAGGTTATCAGGTGAGAGACGCAGTATACCGGTTTCTGTCGGTGAGGGCAGTCCAGAAGGGTTATGTACTGCCCTACTTTTAGCAGCTACCACTTCCTCCTCCGCATCTACCCATTCTTTATATAGCTTTCTCATGATTTGCCTTGCTGCGACTCCACGAACTATATTCTCCTTAATTGGCGTGTATTCCAGCGTCCAAGGTTCTATGCGGAAGTAATCGTCTTCAGGTTCCTCTAGTGGGGGCTGCTGTTGTTCCTTGAAGGATGGTACAGGTGCTGAAGAAGATTCCGCAGTTGCGCTTGGAGTTATTGGTTGTTTGGCACGAGGTTTTGGACCGGGTTGACGACGCTTAGGCTTCACCGCTGGTGGGCCCATCACACCTGGACTATGTTCCTTTCCAGAATCCTTATCTTTATCCAGTTCACCGTCCAAAACACTTTCAGTTCTCGCTCGTTTGGGTTTACCACTTTTACTTCTAGGTTTCTCTTTTTCCTTCTCCACCGATGGATCTCCGCCTGTCGATGCAGCTTCTCTTGCTTGACGTTGAGAATCTTGCATGATGATTTGCATTCTCTTCGCAGCAGCGGCGTCGAACGGTCGAGGTTTACACAACTCACAGAAATATTGATCTGGTGCTGAGGCTTCATCCATATACCCAAAACACATTCCATGTTCCCATGCTCCACATCCTTCACACTGTATAGTGAATCCATCGTCTTCTGTGAAACCACATATACAACGGATGATAGTATTGTCTTCTCCTAACCAATGTGCTGGATGATCTGAAGAGGCTCGACGCGACGATCCTGCGTTAGCATTTCGTTTGCGTTTGCCCTTGGGTTTGACAGGCGGATCGGGACTAGTACGGATTGGTGTCGGTGGATGTGCTGATGGAGAGGAGCCTTGGGTATGCGAGGGTAGGCCGTTAGGAAGAGAAGCGGAAAGAGGGAATACAGAAGATTCTGTTTGTTGCTCTACTGAGTCTGGCGGACGATCATTGTTGTTGTGATCTTTTTCATCCGGTGGTGTGTAAGGATAAGTATGTGGATTGTCTGGCGGTGCAGGCTTCGCCACTTCACGAGTCTGGTCCTCCATAATCACTTCCATAGACTCCGGCTTGGGCGGTAGAGGAGGTGGAACATCGACAGCTGAGGATATATTGAGTAACAAGGCCACCGCATCATCAGGTTCTCCCCCTTCTATTGGTGCTGAAGCTGAAACATCTTCCATCACTATGTCGGTAGATGTTGCATCGACTGGTGGAGGGGTCATGCGTCGAGGCGATGGTCTCGATGGACCTGCTTCAGCGGAGGGTTCCATGAGGAAGAAGGTATAGGGAACTTGTCTTCACGCGTTCACCTTGTTCGAGAATGACTAAGAAACAATGCGTCAGCCAGTGTATCAACGATACCAACGATGATTGTAGGAGACGAGGAATTGTGCGCTGAGAAAGTGAAGCGGACTCACAATAGGATGACGAAGAACAAAGGGTATCTAAAGGACAGTTGGGCATAGAAAAGCGTTGAGTGGTCTGTTGGTAACAAATTCATAAAGATTAGTCTGCATACAAGTCGTATCATAGAATGGACAATCGTGGTAGCATATAGAGGTACTCACTGCGAGAATATCTTTATCCAGATATAAATATATCCTGTGAGATATATGGATATACTCTCCCACCCTCTACGCGTCGAAAAGGAGAAAGGGAATTGAGAATCGAATATTGTCCAATTGTGTTCAAATGATAATAATATGGTATAAGATGAGTATCGAAACCTTTTCACTGCTTAAATTTCCTTTGGTCCGACATAGATGATAGTCTGGAGAAGTGTATACCTTGTGAAATATTATTAATAGTACAATGAATGATAAAATGGTAAATGATAATTGATGAATTGAAGAAATGAACGATATAGGTGAAAGAGTGAAAACTGTATATTATTATTACTATTCAACTATTCACCATACGATATATTTCACTCTTGTAAGCTGTAATTTTCCCTTTTTCAAAATAAACTACCCTGTGCGGTTTTCCCTAAAATTTCACCTTTAAATCTCCTAGTTCAAATTTTCTCAGAATTCTACATTTAAAACGAGTGGCAATTTTTCATTACATAATCCAACTAATTTTCCTAGAATAGTAAATATTTCATATTGATTGTGCCACATGCGATATCACCATCAACGCGAATTCATTCATCTTATTACAACTTCATCTTCTCCTGTACTAGGACTATCATAAACCTCTTTCGATATCAAAAAAAAACATATAGATTCTCTCCCTCTGGACTCCTTCATATATTGAGTGACGAAGTCGCTATCATAAGCCTCGTATAGAGGACAGGGAAGATCTATAGCATATACCCTTTTCGATCTCTTGTTCCCTTCACGGATCGACATTTTTCCATTCTCACATTTGTGACTTCTAGGTCGCACTGCCCTAGTCCGCCCTTTGGGATTTATTAGGAAAGCAGGACCGACATCATGTCAGGTAATAAGAAGACCGGTGCTGGTGGAAGGGATTTGTCCGAGTTCAACTATGGGGCGATGAGTAGTTTGGTTGTCAATCAAGGTGGGTCTTATCCATTTCTCTGATCATTGGTGTCTGCTGTTACTAAGATCTCCTATAGACCGATCTGTTTTACGGTCTGATGAACCGACCGGTGTTGCTGAGTCCCTCGTAGGGAAAATCAACCCCAAAGAGATGGGTTCAAGGGTAGTCAGAGAAGCACCAAAAGATTTGGAAAAGAAGAAAGCAAAATCAAAGTTGACTTCAGCTGATGAAGTTGAAAAGTCAATCCGTCGTGCACAGGAAAAGTCGACGGCAAGATTCGGTGCTGCCGATGTTTTAGAAAGTGTAGCTCAAATGGAAGGATTGAGGTATAAACCTCGTACAGCCGAAACCAGAGAAGTTTACGAATTACTGTTAGGTTTAACGCATCAGATATTAGGTGATCAAACGCAAGAAGTGGTAAGATCAGCCGCAGATACGGTGTTAGAAAACTTGAAAGATGAGGATCTGAAAGAGTTCGATAAAAAGAAAGAAGTGGAATCTGTATTCGGCCCATTGTCGGAAAACATCTGGTCTCAACTAGTGAATCTAAGTAAGAAAGTGACGGATTACGGCGAAGAAGAGGAAGGTCAACAAGCGGACGACAGACAACAAGCTGTTGATCAAGAAGGAGTAGCTGTGTTGTTCGAAGATGATGATGAAGAGGACGAAGATGAAGGCTTCGAAGTCAAAGGTCGTGATTCTGAAGATGAGGAGGAATCGGAGGCTGATGAAGAGGATGAATCGGAAGATGCGAGTGGCGATGAAGCTATGGATCAAGACGATGCTTTGGTTTTAGGTAAAGAAGCAAAGGCGGCAAAATCCAAATCAGATAAAGTGTCACCACATGAAGTTGACGCTTTCTGGCTTCAACGTCTCATCTCTACAGCCTATCCCGATCCCGTTCAATCATCCGATCTAACGACAAAAGCGTTAGAGTATTTAGGATCGGAAATGGAGTTGCGTGATCTGGAGAATTCGCTAGTAGAGATGTTCGAATATGAGAATTTCGAATTGGTCACCACCCTTACTAAGAACCGAGAAATCATCGTATGGTGTACGAAATTAGCCCGAAGTAGTGATGACGAAAAGCACGATGTCGAGGTCGCTATGCGTGAGAAAGGTGTAGGATACATCTTGAGGGAATTGCGAGGTGGAAGAAAGACTCAGCAAGCTGAAGTGGAGCAACAATTGAGTAGTGTACCCACCAAAGCTACCCTTGCTCCAGGTTCCGTCGCTCAACCTCGACGTGTGATTGATATCGATTCCCTCATTTTCACCGAAGGTTCCCATCTGATGTCTCGAAAGAAGGTCAAGCTACCCGAAGGTTCGTTCAAAAGACAAATGAAGGGTTATGAGGAAATTCATGTACCTGAGCCTAAGAAGAGAGAAGTCCAAGAAGGAGAATTGGTCTCGATAGATAAGATGCCTCATTGGACTCATCCTGTATGGGCTAGTGTCAATACAACCCGCCTGAATACCATTCAAAGTAAAGTCTTCCCTATCGCCTTTGGTACCAATGAACCAATGTTGATCTGTGCACCAACTGGTGCTGGTAAAGTGAGTAGATGCACCCTTTTCTTGCGTCGGGATATGGCTGACCCTCCTTTCACAGACTAATTGTGCTGCCCTCACTATGCTGCGATGTATCGAACAATTCCGGGATCCTGAAACAGGCTACATAGATCGAGATTCATTCAAGATCATCTATGTTTCTCCGATGAAAGCTTTGGTGCAAGAACAAGTCTCTGCCTTCAACAAGCGTTTCAAAGCTCTTGATATTCATGTGGCCGAGTTGACAGGAGATAGTCAATTAACGAAACAACAGATCTCGGAAACCCAAATCATTGTCACCACACCCGAAAAATGGGATGTGATAACCCGAAAATCCACCGATACTTCTTACACCAACCTTGTTCGACTGATCATTGTCGATGAAATCCATTTACTACATGACGATCGAGGACCTGTGTTGGAATCGATCTTATCGCGAACGATTCGAAAGATGGATCAAACACATGACGATGTCCGAGTTGTCGGTCTATCAGCTACTTTACCGAATTACAAAGATGTCGCCGCTTTCCTGCGAGTTGATCCCAAGAAAGGGTTGTTCTTCTTCGATGCTGCTTACCGACCTGTAGGATTGAAGCAACAATTCATTGGTGTAACTGAAAAGAAAGCTATCAAGCGATTCCAGGTGATGAACGAGGTATGTTATGAGAAATGCTTGAATTATGCCGGTAAATCCCAAACTTTGGTCTTCGTCCATTCAAGAAAAGAAACAGCCAAGACTGCTCGATTCTTGAAAGATATGGCAATGGAAAAGGAAACTCTAACCCAATTCATCAACCCTGAAGGATCATCTCGAGAGATCTTGCTTGCAGAAGCATCTCAATGTAAAAATCCAGATTTGAAGGAATTATTGCCATTTGGATTCGGTATACATCATGCCGGTATGTCAAGAGAAGATCGACTTGTGGTAGAAGAACTTTTCGGAGCTGGCCACATCCAAGTTCTATGTTGTACTGCAACATTAGCTTGGGGTGTCAATCTTCCAGCTCATACGGTTATCATCAAGGGAACTCAGATATATAATCCTGAGAAGGGTAAATGGTGTGAACTTTCTCCTCAAGATGTACTGCAGATGCTTGGACGAGCGGGTAGACCACAATTCGATACATTCGGCGAAGGTATAATCATAACCAATCATGGTGAACTTCAATATTATACGAGTTTGATGAATCAACAATTACCGATTGAAAGTCAATTTGTAGCCAAAATGGTAGATAACCTCAATGCGGAGATTGTTCTTGGAACAGTGAGGAACAGGGATGAAGGTGTACAATGGTTAGGATATACCTATCTGTAAGTCCGCGTTTGTCTAGCCATTCTCTTGTCTTTGAGCTTGTATAGCTAACGGTGGCCTATCAGGTATGTTCGAATGATTGGTTCACCTGCGCTTTACAACGTTGGTGCGGATTACATGGAAGGCGATTCGGCTTTGGTACAAAAGCGAGGTAGGCAAATATCCTGTTACATGCGCTGCACTTCAACTGACAGATCATCTAATAGCCGACTTGATACACTCTGCTGCCGTGCTCCTGGAAAAGGGAGGTTTGATCAAATACGATCGATCGACTGGTGTCTTCCACAGTACGGATCTCGGTCGAATCGCTTCTCATTACTACGTTGCGTACACATCGATGTCCATATACAACAAGCACCTCAAGCCCAACCTTACTGCCATCGATCTATTCCGAGTATTCGCCTTGTCAAATGAGTTCAAGCTCATCCCTGTACGACAAGAAGAGAAACTTGAACTTGCCAAACTTATCGAGCGAGTTCCTATCCCTGTCAAAGAAGGTGTCGATGAACCTGTATCGAAGATCAATGTTTTACTACAAGCTTACATCTCTCAACTCAAGTTGGGCGGGTTCGACATCGTCACTGATATGGTGTTTATCCAACAATCTGCAGGACGTATCATTCGAGCTATGTTTGAGATCTGTCTCAAGAAAGGCTGGTCTGCGCCTATGCGAGCTGCTTTGGATCTGTGTAAAATGGTAGAGCGAAGAATGTGGAAATCCATGTCTCCTCTTCGACAATTCCCAAGGATCAGACCGGAGATTATTACCAAGGCTGAGAGGAAGGAATTCCCGTGGCATAGATATTTCGATTTGGATGCTGCTGAATTAGGTGAATTATTGGGTCTACCTAAATCAGGTCAATTCATCGAATCTCTCGTCCACAAATTCCCTCGACTAGATCTTCAAGCTCATGTCTTACCACTCACTCGATCACTCCTCAAAATCAATGTGACCATCACTCCTGATTTCGTATGGGATCACGATATACATGGTTCCTCTCAGGCTTTCTGGATAATCGTCGAAGATGTTGATGGCGAAAAGATTTTATACCACGATCAATTCGTGCTCCGAGAACGATTCGCTCAAGATGAACATTACATTACGATAACTGTACCCATCTCCGAACCTGTTCCACCCAATTACTACCTATCCGTCATTTCTGACCGATGGCTGCAATCTGAAACTCGTCTACCAATATCATTCCAACATTTGATCAGACCTGAACCTTTCCCTTCGCACACCGCCTTACTTGACCTTCAACCGTTACCAGTATCCGCATTACACAACAAGTCCTTCGAAAAGCTATACGACTTCAACCACTTCAATAAGATACAGACTCAGGTATTTCAAGCTCTGTTCACTACAGATGATAACGTTTTCGTTGGTGCCCCTACAGGATCAGGTAAAACGATATGCGCAGAGTTCGCCTTACTTAGATTATGGACGAAACGTGATCCACCAAGAGCGGTTTGCATTGAACCTTATCAAGAAATGGTAGATATGCGGGTCTCTGAATGGTCTGAGAAATTCGCGTCGTTGGAAAAGGAAGTTGTAGCCCTTACTGGAGAGTCTACTGCGGATTTGGCTTTGCTCAGAAAGGCTGACATTGTAGTATGTACACCCAGCCAGTGGGATCTTTTATCACGAAGATGGAAAACCAGAAAAGACGTTCAAAATATCGGTCTATTGATTGCTGATGAGCTTCAACTCATTGGTGGAGACGTTGGGTCGACATACGAAGTTATCGTTTCTCGAACTCGTTACGTGTCTCAACAAACTGGTATACCAACCCGAATTGTCGCTTGCAGTGTGTCTCTGTCGAATGCTAGAGATCTAGGAGATTGGATAGGAGCAACCTCCCAAACAATCTTCAACTTTTCCCCATCTGCCAGACCACTTCCACTCGAAGTACATATTCAATCTTTCAACGTACCTCACTTCCCATCTCTCATGCTGGCTATGGCTAAACCTGCTTACTTGGCCATGGTGGAACACTCCAAGAATAAACCTACGATTTGTTTCGTATCTTCGAGAAAACAATGCAAACTCACAGCCAACGATATCATGACTTATGCCCTTGCCGACGAGGATGAAACTCGATTTTTGAATGTAGAGAAAGAAGATCTAGAACCTCATCTAGAGAGATTAGACGACAAAGATCTGGCGGAAACATTGAGATATGGTATTGGATATTATCATGAGGCGCTGAGTAAGATTGACAAGAGGATCGTGACTACCTTGTTTGAGGAAGGAGCTATCAAAGTATTGGTGGCCAGTAAGGTGAGTTGCGGATTGCGTTTGGATCTTTCAGGACTTAGTGTGAGTCAACAACAGGTAGGCTGATATATGTCTCTTCGATCTAATAGGACACAGCATGGTCGTTGCCGGTGACATCATACATGGTTATCGTGATGGGAGTTCAATCTTTCGATGGACAAGAACATCGATACGTTGATTACGCCATTGCGGACGTCCTTCAAATGTTGGGTAGAGCATGTCGACCATCGATTGATGCTTCATCAAAATGTATATTGATGATGCAACAAACTCGAAAGGATTTCTTCAAGAAGTTCTTGGAAGAAGCGCTTCCAGTGGAATCTTCGTTACCATCTTACTTGCATGATCACTTCAATGCTGAAATTGTGGCGAAGACTATTGAGAATAAGCAAGATGCCGTGGATTGGTGTACTTGGACTTGGTTCTACAGAAGATTAATGCAAAATCCTGGTGTGAGTCTCTTCTGGCTGAAAACGGATGCGCTTCTCACAGCCATGCTGACATTTCTCGCAATTCCTGATCACAGTTCTACAATTTACAAGGTACAACGCCAACCCATGTTGCCGACTACCTTTCCGAACTCGTCGAAACCACTCTCAATGATCTTGTTTCTTCAGACTGTATTATCATACAGGATGATATGGATACATTGCCCAACAATTTGGGTATGATCGCTTCCTTCTACTATATTTCCTACGTCACCGTTGAGACCTTCTCAGCATCAATCAAAGAGACTACCAAGCTCAAAGGATTATTGGAAATTGTTTCTTCAGCACACGAATTCGAAAATATTCCTATCAGACATCATGAAGATACACTGCTTCAAAGGATATACGATAGGGTACCAGTGAAAGTGGCCAAACCAGACTACAATTCTCCTTATTTCAAGACTTACTTGTTACTTCAAGCTCATTTCAGTCGAATGACATTACCACCTGATTTAGTTATTGATCAGGCCACTATTCTTGGTAAAGTGACTGGATTATTAAGTGCTTGTGTCGATGTAATGTCTTCGAAGAGTTACTTGAATTGTCTTGGAGCAATGGATTTATCTCAAATGTGTGTTCAAGCTATATGGGACAGAGATTCACCTTTGAAACAAGTTCCATACTTTGATCAAGATGTTTTAGGTAGATTCAAGCAAAAAGGTTTGGACTCAGTTTACGATATTATGGAATTGGAAGATGATGAAAGAAATGATTTATTAAGAATGAATGATAGGCAATTAGCACGAGTGGCTAAATTTGTAAATTCTTATCCAAATATAGAAGTTTCATATTCCATTGAAGATTCAGATTCGTTAAATTCATCAGAACCAATAACGATCAATATCACATTAGATAAAGAATCAGAAGAGGAAGAAGAACAAGAAGATGATCAAATTGTAGATGCTCCATTATTCCCACATAAAAAAATGATTTCATGGTGGATAGTAATAGGTGATGATAAATCAAAACAATTATACGCAATCAAAAAAGTAACTATTAAAAATAAATTAAAAACTAAATTAGAATTTAATTTAAATCAAGGTGAATATAATTCATTAAAATTATATTTAATTTGTGATAGTTATTCAGGTGCAGATCAAGATTTCGATTTAGAAACTTTGAAAATTGTACAAGGTGAAGATAGTTCTGATGAAGATGATAGTGATGATGATGAAGAAGATGAAGGAATGGATCAGGATTAGTAGTAGAAATAGTAGATTTAACGGAAAAGACCCAACGGTGAAGAGGTAAAAATGTAATATGTGTTTCGGTACTATTCACATGCATTTGAGAGATATATACTTCATATTCTTTATGGCCTTCATATCGATAACAAATTGTGAATAGATGAAAAGATGTAATAATGAAAATTTGAAAATTTGAAAAGACGTCTGCAATCGTATACACATATTTACTGCTATTCTAGACAATCACCTTGCTACAACCAGCAGAGATATTCCAAGCTTTTGACCCTCTCATTCCATCATTCAACAGTACTGGCAAGAGTTCTGAGAAAGATATATCTCATTTTGAAGCCTTTGTCTTCGTGATTTTAGCGATAAACGAACTCCATTTGTTGGAATTTGTTCTGAAAATTCCTGGTCTGGAATCACCCAATCCTACTTCCTCATCAACACTTGAAACGTTTTCTGAGCTTGGATATTTGGGGTTATCCAAAAAATATCGAGCATAATCTGACTGGTATGTTTTTTTAGAAGGTGAACAAGCTGGATCTAATTCACCTGTGTTGTCTGTGCACGGATAAACGGTCTTATGGTGACTGAATTCAGGGATGTAGCATTTTGGAAATTCGTAATCAGTTATTTGATCAGCAGATTGAATCGATTCTTCCAAAGTCCTCTTGTAATGATTTATTGCAAGCTGCCCACCTTCCGAATTTTTGTCAATCTGAAGAGGTGAAAAAACATTATTTTTTGTTAAAACTTCCCGGAAGACTGTATCTTCTGCAGCAAGTCTCTCCATGACATCTGTGGATGGTACAGAAGTCGTTGGAAGAAACAATGGTTTACTTTCAATAGTTAATAAAGTATCGTGCTCTTTATTTCTTCTGGATTTATTAGGTAATTCGGATTCTTTGACTGTATATGCAAGCCAATAGTCTTTACGTTTGTCAATTGGATACTTTTCACAATCTAATCCTTTAAATGAAGTTCCAGAAGAATTACTCCGGACCCTTGTTATGGCATTACCAGACTCGACAGAACCTCTTCTTGGGAGTTCACCCCATTTGATTGATGGTGAGCTGGGAGATTGAGGGATTCCGGGAGATGTAGGTTGTGATGACATTTTGCTATCTTTCAAGAAGCTGTCTAAACGTATCAGCTCTTACAAAGTATTAAAAAAGCCGAATATCAATAATGATTTGTGCTTACTGTGATGGTTGGTGTTGGTGGCAGTGATGGAATGGTGAATGATAAATCGTTATTTTATTTTTTCCACTCAAGAACCCGTTTATATACATAACAACTCTTCAATTGACAATGCATAAGACCCCATGGAATTCGAGTCAATTCAAACCCAAAGAGAAAAAGCTCCGCTCGAATTCAAGTCTTCAAAGTTGACATCACTCCTTTCAGAATTACCCATAAAACTCCTATGATGTGTAACCCCAAGGTACTTATTGGAGCTCCCGACATCTGTTTGGTTTTGCTTTCCCTTTACGCTCAAAAGCTGAGATTACAACGCATGAATGGATCGTCGGAACGGAACATGAAGAATTTGGATTTAATAATCGCCCCGACATTCCGCTCGTCCGTTGCGTCCGACTCCAATTCTGCTCTTCTGCAAGCTCCGGCATAGTACTTCAAAATCGAAAGACGAAATGACAACGCATGAATGGATCGTTGACCCGGAACATAAAAGAATGTGAATCAATATCTAGCAGGACGCCGAGATGATGTTCTTCCAAAATTCTTCTCTTCCATAAGTTCTAGCATTGTGTTTTACATACGCTCTTACAAGCTTCAAACTCCTCAGGTTTACACAGCAGATTATATTTTACATTGAGGACCGAAATTTCCCCTTGGGAATTTTGCGATAGTGGTTATTCGGCGGGACTTGAATAAAGCTTTCTTGAATCCTTGTTATCCCGTGCCGTCAGGCTCAGAGGTTCGAACCCTCTAGGTTCCGATGATTTTTATTGTTACACTGGTTTTTAACTTTTTTTTCGCATGTATTTAGATTCATCTCTCATCTTAGCAATCGTGAAAGAATCAATAATTTGGCCACCTCAATCGAAGCCATCAAATTCGGAGTATTCATCAAAAATGAATGATAGGTTGTTCTTCGCCATCACCAATTATGAATTTCCGCGTGTCAGAGAATGACCCTTAATTTCCGATTCTGCCTTGGGGACAAGTATCGATACGATTGTTAAGCAATGTAATTAATCAACTAATGCATTATAATTATCTTTTCAATATCTATCTATAGTACAACTATCTATTTTTATACATAATCTCAAAATTATTTTCAATTAATTCCAACCTTTCATTCTACCTACATTTTTTAAAATTTCAAAATCTTCATTATCAAATTTAATTTGTTTTTTCCATTCAATTTCTTTTAATTTTAATTTTTTTTCCCATTTATTTAAATCATTCCAATTAACATCTAAAGCACCTACAGCATTATTTAAATAATTTAAATCAGTTTCAAGTTGATTTGATCCATTATTTGTTAATTGTCTTATATTAGGTAAAACTTTTGAAGTAAGATATGAAAGTAAAGATAATGATAAACTTGAAATCCAAGTTGATAATACAATTTCTTCAGGTAAATTTAAATTTGAATTATCATTTTCTTCTTCTAAAACATTATCTATAAAAGGTAAAGTATTTAAACTCCATTTTAATCCTTTTTCTTTACTCCAAACTTCAAAAATTCTTAATAAATCTAATAAACCTTCTGAAACTCTTGAAATTACATCAGTTGGAGATAAACTAAAAGTAGGTACTTGAAGTTCACCTTTTTTGATTAATTTATCAGGTTTATTCCAAACTTGTAAATGTGGATAAGTTTCTAATTGATTTAATAAAGGTGATAATATTATTGATTGAATTTCTAATTGATTTGATTTCGTTAATTCTTTTAAAGCATTCAAACTGATTGGTAAAATAGGTTTAGGAATTGTAGAGATCAACGAATGTAAATCTATTGAATTTAAGGTAGATTGTTGTAAAAGTGTTATAGCTCCTTGTGTAGTATGCTTTGCGTCAAACCCTTGATTATTCGTCGTCGTTGTCGCTGTCGATTCGGTAAATTTCAGTACATTTTCAAACGATTGTAAAGCATTTTCCAATTTGTCTTGGAAATTTTCAAATTTAGAAGAGATCTCCTTACAGGTTTCTAAGACGTGTAAGACAACTTGAAAAGAGGACCAATCTTCAGTTGAATAATCCAATCCATCAAATTGATCCAGTTCATCCCTTCCGCTTCGTGATCTTGAAATTTCAGCTCCTTGCTTGATCTGGTTTGATACGATGCTTTGTTGATTTGATAGGAAAGTAGATAAACCGGCTTCCAGTGCTGAAAGTAATCCCAAAGCTCCATATCCATGTGTGAAAGCCGTACACCTTTTTATAGCTTCGTCCGCTTTCGTGAATACTACGTTGACTCTATCAAGTAACGCTCTTGAGATGTCTTGCCCAATCGATGATGCAGAAATTTGCAATGAAGGATCAGTTCGGATGACATATTCGAGATAGCGTCTTTCTAAAGTCGCGTAAGTTGATTGAAGGTCTAAGAATGGTTCATATAATGTACTTTCCCATGAGTTGTCTACTGGTATTGGTCCTGCTATGATTGGAGCTCTAGAAAATCTTCTTGATATCGACATTTTCTTTGTTGGTGTTCGAGCTGGACCTGTTGCCGACGCGGATGGACTAGTAGCAAGGTTACCCGGAGAAGTCTTTTCTACTAATGTACTTGAAGGTGAAGTTGAAGTCGCCACGTCTCCACTGAGTAAACCACCTTGAGTATTGAAAGTTAATCTATCTATCAAGCCTTGAATAGCTACTCCTAAATCCTCTGTCGCTTGATAAGCAATAATCAATTCCGGTAAAGCTTCTGAACCGTAATAATCGCTAACGGCTGATAGTCTGGCCGAAGGAGATGGGTCCAAGGCATCAAAAGTATGTCGAACAAAAGAAGCCAGAATTGAAGCTGCCGTATGAGGTGGAAAGATTTGTGGAATTTGTTCAACTTGAACATTAAGCACTTCAAGAAGGGAAGTATAAAAATCATGTATAAATAATGAAAATTTCGTGATTTCTTTAGATTCTAATTCTGAACCGATTATAGGAGTTTCACCTGTAGAAATTTCTAATAATTTAATATTTTCCCATTGAGTTGAAAGATTAAAAGATTTTGAATTAAAATAATAAGTTTTAAATTCATTTTCTCTATCCATATCTTTGAAAACTTCAAAAAACTTAGAAATTTCTAAAATTTCATTATTATTTAAACTAATTTTTAAAGCTTTTGAAACATTATTTTCTAATTCATTTTGTAAAGAAATTAAAAGTCTTTTACGATCTTCATATTCTGTTGGTGTATTTTGAAAAACTATAATTGATTTTGAAGCTTCATTTAATCTATTTCCTGCTTTTGAAAATTCTGAATTATTTATAAATCCTATTATTTCACTTTCTAATGTTGACCAACTTTCAGCTTCTCTTAAAATATCTCTTGCTAATTCTAATCGATTTTTTAATTTATCTAAATGAGTTAATTTTTCTAAACTTTTATTTGTTTTAATTCCTTCATTTTCTAAATTACCATTACTTTCTTTCCTATTTGTATTGATCAAGCTAGAAGAAGAAGAAGAGGAAGAAAGATCAATTTGCCTAGCGAATCTATCTTGAACCATACCTAAACTACTTGATAAACCATTGGCACTTTCTCTCATGAATTGTAAATCATATGCTAATCTAGGTACTGTCCTTGAAACATCATGTATAGATTGTTCAACTGCTGAATTTGTATCTTGTGATAGTAAGCTGAGTTGAGTCAGAAGTTCGTTTAAAGATTTATCAATAGGTATCAGGTCCGGAGCTTGTGCTGGATTTGGCGATGGTAAAGATGGAGGTAAGTGACTGGACAAGAGGTTATTCAAGAATGAAGGTATATCGGATCCATAACTGTCCAA
Organism: Kwoniella pini CBS 10737; assembly: GCF_000512605.2. Lineage (NCBI taxonomy): Eukaryota > Fungi > Basidiomycota > Tremellomycetes > Tremellales > Cryptococcaceae > Kwoniella > Kwoniella pini. The sequence goes on along the minus strand of NC_091717.1, from coordinate 131,586 downwards.
CGTCGAAGCCAAGGAGGATAAATTGGAAGGCGTCTCCGGAGCAATAGCAGAAGAGGTTGAAGTTGACATGACGAAGTACCAAGGGAAGATGAAGGTACTCGTCTTTTGCCTTTTGGGAGATGTACACGAAGCAGGGTCACCTTTAGTACTACATTTCCATTGACAACAAAGTCGACAATCATCAAGCAACTTACAGGAAGCACGAAGCCACCAGTCGCGTGTCAGCGAACAACTACACGCTAGATCCACGTGACATTCCAAGCGAACGTGCCTGCTTTTTGGATGACGTAATGGAAATGATGAAAACATTAGAATCGATGTTGAAATATGCCAAATGAGCAGAAATGGGATGACTGTTACTTTTACATATAATATTGAGGGAATGTTAGATAATATGTCAGATCAAGGACTAACAGATGTAAGTCAGCGGGCTCCCCAATTCATGTCCCGATTCACGTACATCTGGCTGATTGGTGAGGCTGAATCTTCAGGAAGAAGATAACACACTTCTCAATTCACCTTGGCAAGGAAAGAGAGATCAACATGGAAGAACTAATTTATTTGTACATATATCGAGATCTACACACTGAAAAAGTAAGGGTCTGGCAGCTGATGATTCTACTTTACAGAAATATCAATCAACGAACGATGGTCGATCTTTTGTATTAGCAGTAAATGCAAATTCCTCTTGAATTCAGCCCTTCATTTTGAGCTAATTTAAAAATAGATAACAAATCTCGAATCGATCCATGTACATACTCCGAAACCAGAAGATATTCCTGCAGTACCATGGGAAGTGGATCATCCATTTTTACTATCTACTCAAGACTTGATTCGTGATTCATTTCCTGATGAACCTCTCGAACAAATCCAAGGGCTAGTCGAAAAAATAAGTACGATGTTTGAAGAAAGATGGGATGAAGTACAACTTTTAATTGAACAGGAGAATGGAGTGAGTTTATTGTGACTCATCGTTATCTATATCACAAGCTAATGTTGATTCCATGATTCAGGTAAAAGTAGCATATATGCGGATAGACGATTTTGCTTGGCGATTCATCTTATCGTAAGTTCATGTCATTTAACATTTTCTTCAAAATCAGATTCGACCCATGACAAATCAAATATATAGTCAATTGGCTTCTTCACAATCTATACCATTTCTTATTCGTCATCTACTTCATCCAGCTATAACAATAATATCAAATGATCGATCAATACCAATACCGTTATCGACTTCAACTTCTAAATCAATATATGAATCAACTTCAAGATTAATTTCAGATCCTGAAATCATGCGTGCAATACGTAGATCTACTTTTAAACCTTTACCATCAACCAATACTTCTTCACAAGGTGAACTAAAGTCATCTTCTCAATTCCCTTCCTCTATTGATGGATCACCTACTCCTCGTAAACCCCCTCGTACACGAATTGAGCAAAATCGAAAAGACGTTACACCATCTTCATCAATGCCTCCTTCTTCACCGCCAAAAATTCTTTCTTCTTCTGTACCACCTGAGGAAGAAGACGAACATCAATCTTCACCTCCACCATTTTCAAACGATCGACCAAGTTCATCAAGCGGTAAAGGTTTCATACCTACTTCTTCTAGTGTAGTAAAATCTTCTTCTCCATCTATAGGTTCAGCAATGGATTTTAAACCTCCTACTCAATCTCAAAATAAATCTAAAAAGGAAAGGGAGAAAGAAGAAGAAGAAGCAATAGAGAAAAGAATGAAAGACATGAAGAGAAAGATGGAAAAGGGAGGTGGAGGTAAATTGGGTAAAAGGAGATTGGCAAGATAGCAGCAACTGGATAATTATGTTCTCAATGTTCATGCCGTACAGAAGAAATGATTTACTAGCATAACTTATGTTGTATACTTGCTTTGTATGTTGTAAATACCGTAAACAACTTTGTATGAAAATTCAATACTTCAAATTACAATCTCAAAAACAGAAAAGTATATTTTGACATGTTTGCATGATTCATAGAGAAACGCTAGTTAGTCATACGCCTCTTCAGCCGATCTCCTTGCTAATCGTTTCACCTTCTTCTTGTAAGCTATAACGCAGAAACCATCAGCCTGAAATCGAAATTTCTCATAATATTGATGCAAGCTGTAAATGAGCGGAAGGTAATTTGTCACAAGTTACTCACATGCGAAATCTTCTCTTACTTCCTTGGCTGCATCTACATTCGCTGGAGAATTGAGATCTGGGACATCTTGCGATAAGAGGGAAATTACGGAAATGAGCTATGTATGACACACAAATCAGCTACTTAATCTTTTCTTCAATCCATCGGAATCAACGACGCTAAGAGTATACTTACAACGCTTTCAACAGTGTGTACTGGTAACCACCTTTCACCTGCATCTTCGTATCCCCATTCATCTTCTCCAGGTTGATGCTACAATACAGGTTTTGGTAAGCTAGATAAACAGTAGAAAACCACAAAAACTGAGCTTACCAGAATCGATACACAGACTTCTCCCCTCTTATCACTATTGTTGTACACTGAAACCGGCATATCGTCAGCTTTACCTATACAGCATTTCTCGTGAGGAAGAAAGCTAACCATTCGGATGCCACATTTCCGAGTCAAAAATCATTCTAGGTGGTTGTAATGGAAATTCCTATAGTTGAAAATTCAGTTCCTGTGCGTTCACTTCGGGTGCTACAGCTGCAAAGATACATACGGGAGGGAAAATCAATCTAGCTTTCAGTATGGCTCCTTCATATAACGTATCTGCTGGACTATCGAGAGAAATATCTATCAGCTTTGCGTCCGAGCCAAAAAATCATTTGACCGTGGGAGGCTGAATTGACGGGAACTCACCCCATAATTACTATTTGCCATTCTAAAATATTATCGTCATCGACCAAACCAGCTGAGAACCCATCTACCGGACTCTTCTGTAAATCTGTAAGAAGGAAAGAAAGTGATCAGCGAATCGTTTCGAAGTAGGATTCCATAAAAAGTGCGTGTTGATAATTAGAAGCTTACCCAATAATTGTTTTCGTAATATCAAAGAGGAATTACTTGTATTTGATATAGGTGTTCCTGGTTTAGTTGATCCTGGTCGCGAACCATGAGAAGGTGTTGATATTCCGTTAATTGGGGGCATACTGATAAGGATGAATCGAAGTTGAGATGAGAATAAATGTGAGGCCAGTCAAAGGAACTGTATCAAGGGCGTGACCAAGTATATATAACACAAGGAAGAATAAGCAAGATTGGAGGAATGGGTGATGATATATACTTTGATATTTGGATGGAATGGGATGGAGGATAATTGTCGGTAAATGATTCATGACACATAACATAAATCGATCATTATTAGTATTGTTTGATCCCGCTATTCAGCTCTTATCGAGTGGCAACTTTCAATCACAAAATTATTGTATTGTAATAACAATATCTTGCTTAAATCACGTGTCATCCATATTATACCCTCCACTTGAGCTTTGTAAAAGTTAAAATTCATTCGAGGCAAAGAAGTTCAAGTAACAAGTAATAACAAATAAACCCATTAAATCGAATTATCATAATCTCACATTTTAGAATACACTGAGGTGAGATCTCTACAAAATGGTCTCTTCCCTTTCCAAATCGAAGAAGGCTACTTCGTCTTCTTCAAAAGTAAAAGTCAACCCTAACCCTTCAAGCTCAACTGCAAATCCTCTCAATCAAATAAGTAAACTCGAATCAACCCTCTTAGGCGATGAATATGATCCAAACCCTTTACTTCCCTTGATATCACTATCTCGGCATGAAGATCCTCAAATAGTGCACAAGGCAGTATGGGCATTACATCGGGTCTTTATCAAATTCATCTCAGAAGGGAAAGTAGGTGGACTCAACGGTGATTTAATCATCAAGCGGAAAATAAATGAGGATAAAGGGGATAATGATTTTGGAGAAGAACGAGAAGTGAAAGCTTGGGTTCGAGAGAGATTATTAGAATATATAGAAGTTCTAGGTGGACTTGTAAGGGATAAAGAACCAGCATTAAGAGTGAGTTAGCCAATCTAAGTCAGGAAATTGAAGTACAGCTGATGAAAAGTTTGACTTTTAAAAGAGCTCGTCAATCCCCTTATTGTTCTCGCTATTACCTCCCCTCTCAACCTCAATACAATCATCAACACCTCTTATTCATATTCCTTACTTCAGACTCATCCTTGATCTATTATTCAACCCTAAATCATCGTTACGTGGCGCTAAACCTAAATCTTCCGGAGGTTGGAAAATAGTAGAAGCGAATCAAGTAGAAGAAGATGAAGGTATCTTACCTGTAGATGTAGCTCAAATAGTCGTGGATGATTTCTGGGCTAAACATGATGATATCCGATGGGCTTTCTTCAAGGAATCAAGGTGAGTCATTCATCGAGCCTTTCGGGCTCTGTATTAATCGTCATTTATGATGATGCTGATTTGCTCTTGTTTGTTCTCGTGCCCAGCAATTTCATCCAAAATATAGATGGAGAACAATCAATATCGAATCATTCCAATCTTTTAGCTCAACTTGGACCTTTAGTAAATCTACCTAAAACACCTGAAGATATTAATACATTTTATATATCAACTTTTACTGAACCACCTACTACAAAATCTTTGAATAAAAAACTGAAAAAGAATAATAAGAAAGGTAAATTAAGATATAAAGGTGAAATTGATGAATTACCATCATGGATGAAAGAATATGAATCAGAAAATTCAGATTCAGAAGAAGAACAAGAACAAGAAGGTAAAAAAGGTACAAAAAGAATTAGAGAAAAAGTTTCAACTTTATCAATTCATCAATCAGTTTATAGTTTACAATCACATAAAACTCAATATACTAATTTATGGGAAAACGTTTTAAGTTATTTAAAATTAGATGATTTTTGGATAAGAAAAATTTTAATTGGATTACATGGAGAATATGGTATACTTGGTCATTTTAAACCTGAAAGAAGACTTAGAATTGCAGATTGGTTAAGTACTTTGGTTGATAATGGAGGTGCCAATGCTATGTTAGGTATGAATGGTTTGTTTGTATTAATGACAGAATATAATTTGTGAGTTTATGTACTTGAACCGGCTTAATCATACTTTGATCATCAGAATTTCAATGCTGATTATACGATTGTTTACATTAGCGAATACCCTCATTTCTACGATCGATTATATGCCTTATTAGATAGAAACGTAATGCACGTCAAATACAGAGCTAGATTCTTTAGATTATTAGATACTTTCTTAGCATCATCGTGAGTCTTTCATTCACTCTGTTCTCTTGATTGAAAAGCGAATTCGAATATAAGCTAATGATACCAATCTGACATTTTTAGCTTATTATCCTCGGCTTTAATCGCATCATTTATTAAACGTTTAGCAAGATTAACATTATCATCTTCACCTGCAGGTATAATAATAATACTTCCATTTATTTATAATTTATTAAAAAGACATCCAGGAACAATGATTTTAATTCAAAGACCAGATGATGATAATAATAATTTAAATATTTTAAAAATTTCTTCTACATTAGGTAAACAAGGTTATATTGATCCATTTAATAATGAAGAAAAAAATATTTTAAAAACAAATGCAATTAATTCATCTTTATGGGAAATTAAATCTTTACAAAAACATTATTTATCAAGTATTTCAATTTTATCTAAAGTTTTTAATGAAATTTTTACAAAACCTCAATATAATTTAGAAGATTTTTTAGATCATGGATATGGTACAGTAAGTTTTTATAATCATTTTTATCATTTTTTAATCACGAAAAAATGAATTTTTTTTATTCAAAAATAAAAGAAAGAATTTGTAGCTAATGTATTTTTTTGGTTTAATTATTATTATTCTTTTAGTTATTTGATACTGAATCTAATAGAAAAATTAAAAATCCACCTGCATTATCAATTTTAATTGAAACATCTACTCCAGAAATCTTAACAGATTTATTCCCTACTTCAGATTTTATAAAAGATTTAAAAAATCAAGAAGAAGAAGAAGGTCAAGAAATTATTGCTAAACAAGGTGATATAATATCTGAATTATGGACTTTTTAAAAAGATCAGAATAACGTATTAGCATTTTTTAATTTTCTATGAAAAATAAACTTTGGTCGTACTAATTCATACTTTGTAATTCATTCTCTACTTTGTTAAAAAAACAAAGGAAGAATATGAATACATAATGCATGATTTAATTAACATGATTATTCTATTTACATTTTATTTAATTAGATTTGCATTGTTTTCTATCTATTTTGATCAACTCGTCTTAAATTACACAAAATCATACCTTAAAGAAGCTTAGCTTTCATTCCAATTCGAAAATGGAAATCAAAACGATTTCAATAAACTAATAAATTCTTATATTGCTTTTCATTTGAATAACATTTGACCACATCCTTCAGGATTCATATAAATTGGTTTGAAAATCAATATACCAAGGAGGTATAATTATACTTCCAGAAGGTATAATAGTTGAATTTTGTAATTCATATTTAATTGGATGAACTTGACAATTTGAAATACATGTACAAATTGAAATAGGATTATAATTGGGATTATAATTAGGATTATTCCAAATTATCGTTGATTCATTAATTGGATAAATAATCAATGAATTGTTATGATGATTATTCGAAATCTAATTTAATTTCTCGTCAGCTCACAATAAAAAAAAAAAATTCTAACAGAAAAACCTCTTACAGTAAAATCATTTTCATTTGTATCATCGTTTATTGATATTTCCTTTTTATTTAAATACCACCATTCTTTTATGAAAATCCAAATATCATATATCTTAATTGAAATGTTAGTTATCTCGATTCGATTCAATTGATTCAATTGATTATAATTATAATTAAAGCAATTAAATAATCGTTGTTTAATTAATAAAATTAATAAATCAAAAATAACTTTAAATCTATTATATAAATCTTTTTCAGGCCATTTAGTTGGTAAAGGTGGTGGTGGTTGTGGTGATGAAGGTATAAAAATAAATTGATCATTTAAATTAAAATTTAAATTTAAATTGAATTTAATTGTTTTTAAATATAAATAAAATTCAAAATTATATAAAATAATTCTAAATTTATTAAATAATTCATTTATCAAAAAATTATAAATTGAATTAATTAAATAATTATAATTAAAATTAAAATATAAAAAATAAAAAGGAAATAAAATTAAATAAAAAATTAAAATGAAAATTAAAATTATAATTAAAGGTTGGATTATATTTAAATATATATAATTTATAATTGGAATTGAAATTATTAAAATCCATAAATATATAATTATTTGATAATATTTCATCTTTTTTTTTCTTTTTTTTTTTGGAAAAGATCTTATTTAAAGATAAATTCTTTTGAATGTATAATGTAATTTTTAACGTATTAATAATTTGATAATATATGTAAACCCTTTTCTTCAATTATGATTTTCGAAAATATTATAAATTGAAGGATAAGTTATATATATTGATAAATGTGAACAAAATTGACTTCGTGATGAGCTGATGATGATGAAAATCAAGAAAAAGAAGTTTAGGATACAGTTATATGTGTGTATTTTTATATACCTCCTTTCCCATCACTTGTTCAAGGAATACCAAAGGATGGTCAAACAAAGTAAAGTGGCGAATGATGATCAGTAGATCACTATCAAGGAAATTATTGCCATTTATACTCAATTCAAAGAAATCAAGTCGGAACACAGGCGATAAGATGATTTGGTTCAATTTTGTCGGTATAAATGACTGTATTAGCATTCGGGGATTTACCAATGAACTCAAGCGATAGTAACTAAAACTTTGTAAGAAAATACATTCAGTCAGTAAAAAAGCTCCCTTAAAACATACGGAGAATAAAGGTTAAGTGCCACGAGATTTAGCATTATCTTATCTTATTTTATTAGTTGACGTAGACGAGCAAGTTGAACTAAATTACATCGAAATGATTCAAATTCGTCTAATTTTACATTCAATCATACCCTTTTATAAGGACTTTTCATCTTATCTACAGCACTATTAGAATTAGAATAATCAAGTATTGACCAGCTATATATATGTAAAGGATTTTCATTACATCACATTAATAAACATTTCTCTTTTTAAATATGAATTGAAAGATTTAACTTACTCGGGTATTGTAAATTCAATTTCAGAAGGTGAAATTCCTCTACCTTTAAAATCATTTTCTAAAATTGGTAATAACTTTTTCCATAAAACTTCATATCCTTTTGTAGAAAGATGTAAACCGTCTCTATTGAAAAAAAAAGAAAAATGTCAACAATCATTATCCTATAATATCTTCAAAAGAATTTCCTTTATTTAACATGACTTTGAAGTTTGATCGATCTGGAAACCAAACAAAAAAAAAAAACGAAATTCTCTTAAAAAAATAAAAAAAACCAATATTTACTCACATAAAATAAGGTTTTAATTGATCTTCAGTACCACCAGCATCATTTAAAATACCATTAAACATATCAATTGTTCTAATTTTCCATTTTTTATTTTTATTTGAATTTTCTTTTTCTTTTTCTTGCCATTGTTTTCCAATATTTAAAATACCTTCAGCATATTTTTTAGTATTTTTTAATTTTCTTTGATTTGAAAATTCTTGATTTTCCATCATTTTTTCTAAAATTGGTGGAGGTGTAATTAAAATTATATTTAAAAAATCATCATCATCATCATTTTTATTATTTTTATTTTCAAAATTTTCTTTTTCTTCAAAAGTTATTTTTTCTAAAATTAAATTAATATTTTTAATAAATTCTTCTAAAGGTACATATTGTATAAATTCAGGTAAAACAGAATCATTTGCACCAAACCAAATTGTAATTAATTTAATTTTTTGATAATTCCTTTTAAGAATAAAATTTCTTTTTTCTTCTTCTTTATTTAAAAAAAATTCATTTAATGAAGGTAAATAAAATTTTGTATTATATCCACCTAATCCTCTATTTAAAATATCAAAATTACGTCTATAAGTTTCTTTAAATTTTTTTTAATTTTTGTAAAAAAACAAACAAAAGTAAAATCAGTATGATATTTGAGATATATATTTCCTTCAATAACACGAAAACGAAAATTAACTTACCTGATAATAAAGCATTAAGTGATAAAGGTACATCTTGACGAGAAGTAATTGAATCTCCCTTAAAAAAACATCATAAATTCAATTTTGATTTAAGGATTATATTTACGATTTACTCTAAATCTACTTACCAATAACATTATAGCATCTTGAATAGGTCTAGCCATTTTATTTTAATTTATAATTAAAATGCTATACTTATTTATATACACACTTCTGCTTCTGTTTAACAAATAAATCAACTAAAAAAGAAATGATCAATTGAATTTTCTATATCAATATAATGATTTCTTATATATATATATATATATATATATATATACTTTATTGAAAGTGACCGGGCCGAAATTACACCGGTTGATAGTTGATACCTTCGAACGTTCGCCGATAGAATCATAACCTAATCATCCAAAATGACTTATTTTCAATGACAAAAAACCATTATCATACCAAATCGTATAAATCTTTCATGGTATCAATCTTTCCGCAGAAGGGTGAGAATCTCATAGAGTAGAGTCAGTCAGAATCAAAAGCAAATATACACATGAATCTAACAAATCAAGTCCATTTGAATTTAGTTGCCATATCGACGATTTAAGGAAGATTTCTTAATTCTAATCTAGCGATAATTCACCGAAAACACAAAACCGGATTATTTTATCCGTTATCTGCTTCTTTGTTCAAATCAGGGAAACGTCATTCATCTCATTTTTGGCGTAGGCTTCTTAAGTGAAGGACAACAATGAAGAAATATGAGAATACTGTGCATTCATGAATAAGATGATTTTTATAGCATTATCGCAATCTACTATATCTATCCAATCGACCAATTATCAGAATTGGGGGTATACCAAATGAGCAATCAAAACAAACAACAATTAAAAGGGTATATATCAATCAACAAATCATATTCGGCAAATGTCAATCAAAGATATTCAAATTCATCCTTCTCCTTCTTCTGTCCGTATCTGAATGACTAGACGTATTGTGAATTCCAGTTCCTAGAACCTTATTGATTTCTATACAAACTTGATCTTCTTTGTAATCTTTCACCACCTGATCCTCCTGATCCACTACTTCCTTCTCTTCTCATATCAGGTGCCAAATTATTATTATTATTATTAGTATTACCATTCGATAAAGGTACTAAACAACTGATAGGTACAACTCCTTTGTATTGATTTGAATCTTCACATAAACACCATCCATCATCGTACATTTGGTGCAGATAAAGTTGCTGGCCCGGTGTGATTGCTAGGAGAATTGAAACAAATTAGCTTTGCATTTTGGCACAGACTGGCAAAAAGAGTGCCACGTCATAGTACATTCGCGAATTGGCGTAGAATCATTGAAAATTGGCAACTCACCAAGTTCATCCTCTAACGATCTGACAAATCCAACATTAACCCTTACCATACTTCCATCCCTTAAACCACCCCCACTTCCACTTGAATTATTGCCTTGAACTGGCGCGGTAATTGGTGGAGGAATGACATTTTCTTGATATTGTGGATATTGTTGTTGAGGAGGGTAAGAAGGCTGTTGATCGTATGAATATTGTGGTTTATTCCTTTCCATATAGCTTTGCGGTTGTTGTTGCGTAGGTACTGGCACGTAAGAGCTTTCGTTTGTGAGGTATGGTACCGATGCGCCTGCATTGTTATTCGAGGGGTACGTATCGGACATTGCGTATGATTGGGAAGGTGGCTCGTACTATAAACACATTAATTAGTCAGCATTGATCTTTTTAAAATGTTAATGTTCTGCAAAACAAGCTTCATGAGACATGACCACCCACTCTTGGCTTCTCATGCTCGTCCTCCATGGTAGTTGCTGGCCATTCAAACATGGAACTACGTCTTTTGGCTCTATCTCTTCGTTGTTTTTGCCTTATAGTTCTTGTAGCTATAATACCGATCAAAACCAAGGCTACTACACCACCAATAATAATACCAACGAGCTATGTCAACATTTTCAGATAAGCACTTAGGAATTTTCCTCGAATATCAGTCACTCTATATAAGCTATGACAATACTCACTGCACCCAAACTCAATCCCGTTCCACCTATACCTCCCTTCCCAGCTTCACTTGCAGCTTTCGTTGCACTACTAGTCGCACTGCTTGAACTTCTACTTGCACTTGCGCTCGAGCTGATGCTAGATGATGATCGTGACGAGCTGGAAGATGGTCGGGCGGTCGATGTAGACGTCGTAGTTGGTCGGGCGGAAGAAGTTGTACTGGATGTAGTACTGGGTCTGAGTGTTGTAGAAGGAGTAGTAGAAGTCGAAGATGAGGTTGACGTTGATATTATTTGATTAGCTGAGGATATAATTGTAGATCGTACTGTACCTGCAAGCGGGGAGATATCAGCATTTGTCAATCAAGTGGAGTTTATTTTTCCTTTCATCATCAAGTGAGCAAGGAGGAGAAAGTTACTCACTTGATTGAGGTGTAGCTGGATTTTGACCTCTAATAGTGGAAGTAGCTACAGCTGAGGTTACCCCTGTCGAAGTAACAGCAGATGCTGAAGAGATTAATAAGGTGGCCATTGTTCTATCGTTGTCTTCTTCTGTTATGATACGTCGAGTAGTAGTTCGGATTTCATCATCATCGTCATTGTCATTCGGTCGAATAACAGGATCAAGCAGTTGTGACATTGTTTGTTGATGGTTTTAATTCATGAAAAGATTAAGAGTGATTGTATAATAGATTATAATTTTAAGACGACACCAGGTCAGCTATTTTATTTGATTATTCTGATATTTGGTCTCTCAACAATAAGAGATAGGACAATATTCTTTTTCCAATATGTATAACGTGTGTACGCTTGACAAATACAATACGGAGTCGAGTAAAGGGAGAGGAAATAGATAGTACTTACATGAAGTGGATTGGATGCATCAATTGGGGTACAATGTACTAAAGGAGATAGAGGAGGATTTGAACAAAGGATAGTATATCTAATTCTTGTTGTCACTCTTTTGTTAAGGTGATAAAGGATTGATTAGTGTTTAGTGTGTGGTAAAATAATGAAGTGATGAATGAGCGTGTTTGTCTCTGAAATGAGTGTTGTGAGATTGAGGGGTTCCTTTTTGTCGAGTTAGTTGATCGAAGATTTTAATCAATGTTAATCGATGATGTAGATTCCGTGATATGTGATAGTAGAGGTCACGAAGTCAACAAGTGATATAGAAAGCTGTGTTCTGTTGTCTTAATCTTAATACACTAAAAAGGGCCATATGTTCGTTCATATTAAGCGAGACCAAAGGTATGTCAAGCTTAGCCCCGAGTACAGTAAACAAACAGACGCGTTTCATGTAAACAAAACACAAAACATAAACAGTAATACCCTGAATCTTTGCTAATATCCAGAAACCTTAAAATCCTTATTCCTCATATCCTGATCATATGATATACAATACAATCAATTGTCCTATCTATTCTGGCAACGTTATTTTGATATATTGTATTATTATTGCAGAGTCTAAGCTGATCTCTAAGGTCATGTATATGCAGCATATGTATCATATGTAGTCAAGGGTGAATCACACTTTGTACTAAAAAGGTTATCTCCAACCAACCCATCCAACCCAACGAGCTTTTTTTCCTTCCCAATCTCCCATCATCTTCTCACTTAATCTAATTATTGTCCAAGGTCCAGACGAATCATTCATCCATTTCTCAAGGAACATCGTAAGCTATAAAAGTCAAAAAGTTAAGTCCATCAAGTGGCAGCATATTCATTATTATCACGATTAATGAATTGGAAAATTGAAACTTACTACATCAGCAGATCTTAACTCTACAACTACCCAAACAACGCTTTTTTCACCTGATTTACAATATCTTCCTAAAGTATCAATAAGAGGTTGTATTAAAAATTCATTATATATACAATCAACTGCTAAAATCAAATCGGATTCTTCTTCTTCTTCTTTATTATTTTTCATGTAAAAATCCGAAATCCATAATTCAGGATGACGTTTTCTTTGATCTGATATTGAAGTCCAATCAATTTCTTCTAAATTAATATACCTCTTCTCTTCGGCCGGATTAAATTTGTTCTTACTTGAACCATTCAATTTAGTTCTCTTTTGAAAATTATTGGAAATTAAAGTATCGGAACTAGGTCGATCTCCTATATTTATACCATTTAATTCTAAATTCCTCTTAACAAGTTTGAGATTTTCCAATCTATCACTTGATGTGTATTTTTTACAATGTCCGCTAAGTAAGATCGATAGCAATCCCGTACCTGCACCTAATTCCAATATTGAAGATTTTTTCAATACTTCAGAATGAAATATAGGATTTACGTATGAATCTGGGTAGGTTGATTGACGTAAGATTTGAGTGGATAGATAGAGGGATGATCTCCATAATACACTACCTAATAACATGATTAACATTAAAGCCAAAGATTCATACTACAAAAACATTGATTACACACCTGTATCACCTCCTCTTCCTTTCAACATGCCCAAATCCTGCTGAATCTGAACGTTAACACTTTCCACAATCTTCTTCGATTCGCCTCCAGAAGAAATCTTAGCTTTCTTCTTCATCCCTCGTTTGTTGCCATCGCTAACTGCCGTAGCCTCGGAAGTGGGTAGTACAGGTGGAGTCAGGTCGATGTTGATGTTTAATATAGAATCATTAGAACTTAAAAAACCTAATCCTCCTGAATCTTTATCTTGACTTTTGATTTCCGGTGATGTTGATGCAAGCGACATGTATAATTCCATAATCTGCAAGTTGTGATAAGGAATTTCAGCACATACATTAGGTTGAGGTTGATGAAAATTCAATTCCCTCTCACCTCTACATCTGCGTCTTCTACCAATACACAACCTTCATCAAAGCTGAACAAACCATTAGGATATCTTGGTATCATCCCTTGAGGAGAAGGTGATCTTGATGTCATCTTGTCGAGCTGTTGGTAGACACAATTGTCATTGTCCCATAGTATAGCTATATCGAGTCTCCCTGATAGCTAACAATCCTCCTCTTAAGATTTGCCCTCATGAGGACATGCATATATTATATAAAGTATAATAGAATTAAATAAGAAGAGGAAGAACGTTTAATAGCTTGCCGCCAGTGAAATTATTCGAGTACTGCGTATGTCAAGAAACTTCCGTCGGAAGTATACGAGTGTTTATTCAAATAGTGCAATTAAACCCAAAAGTTGAGTTAAATGATCATTTGTTTTAAACATTCCTTTCCGTTACAAGTACTCGTACAAGAAGAAGATCTTAATACCAATGACCAATAATATATAGCCTTCTGTGTGCTCATCTTTTGATTAGAAAATTCGAAAAAAAATATGTTACCTCCTCCTCCAACTTCAAGACAATCATCATATATCTATTCTCATGGACAACCTTCAACTTCATTAAATTCAAATTCGCCATACAAATCAAAAGGACATGGAAGAATACCTTCTTTCAGAACTGCTGCTGAGAATGTTTTAGGATTGGCTCATGATGATGGAGGAGGAGGAGGAGAAGGTGATTCAAATGAAGAAGAAGATGAAGATAATAATTCTGATAAAGGAGTAGAAAGGGGATTAGAAGAAACTTTAGAAAAAATTGGATTCGGTATGTTGTAACTCGTATGAAGTAATTAAAGAGATGCTCATATCCATATAATCAGGTCCATACCATTGGAGACTACTTGTAAGTCTTTAGTCTTTTTTTTTTTCATTACAAGAAGTAGATCTGATGTATCTATATTGTAGGCATTGTGTGGTTTTGGGTGGATGTCTGATAATTCAGCTTTACAATGTATAGGTAAGCACCTTTAAGGTTAAACTTCATTGTTTATCCATTTTCTGGATTTGTCATGTGTACTTATTCGGATTGAAATTTAGCGGTTATACTACCTCGTGTACAAGTGCATTTCAATCTCACATCAAAGGTTGTAGGTTTATTATCAGCATCAACAATGGCAGGTGTAAGTCCTCTTACAAACTTGGTAAAGGTCATTTGCGATTTACATTGAGCTGATACTTGGCGCTTTGGGCTCACTGAATGTAGATGATGATTGGTGCAGTTGCATGGGGAGTCGTTTCAGATTTGTTAGGTAGAGCATTACCTTTCAATGCAACTCTATTTTTAACAGCTATATTCGGTATAGCAGCAAGCTTTAGTCCTAATTTCACGATATTATGTATATGGATGTTTCTTCTTGGTAGTGCTGTGGGGTAAGTTATGCCTTCTTAAACCAATCAACATATTCCTAACTTTATGGTTCTCACCTTCGATAGCGGATCTATGCCAACGGATGGAACTTTATTCCTTGAAAACCTTCCTCATTCCAAACAATACCTCTTAACCCTTTTATCAGTCTTCTTTTCATTAGGAGCAGTTTTCAGCTCAGTAATTAGCTTAGTATTCTTACCTGGTCATAGTTGTAAGACGTTCGAGGAATGCGATGTACCAGCGGGTGATAATGAGGGATGGAGAAGAGTGATGCTGGTTCTGGGTTTATTCGTGAGTCTCAAGACGAACCCCATTCCTACATCAGATGATGATGGAGGTTTGACTGATTTACGACCTTTACTATTCGCAGAACTTACTCTGTGCTTTCGCTCGATGGTTTTTGTTTCGTCTTCAAGAATCACCTCGTTATTTAGTCTCAAATGGTAGAGAAGCAGAAGCAGTAGTAGCTTTACAAGCCATTGCGTCCTTTAATTCAAACTCAATAAATATCCAGCGTAAGGATGTGCAAGTCATTGAAGAAATGTCTATGGGTAATGAAATGGAAGAGACTGATCAGAAGAACTCTGAATTACCTTCACCCAATCCTCAAGAGGAATTACCTATATGGAATAGTCGGATTGATGTACCGTCTAGTAGTGGTAGTGGGAGTGATGTAGAAGGTAGATATGGTGGAGTAGGAATTGGAGTGAATAAAAATAAGAAAGTACCTCTTAGAACGGGATCAGCCTTTTATAATACCTTGACGCCGGGATTCAACGATGGATCGGAAATAGATGAGAATCGATTCGAAAGTTCTTTTGCGAATGCCTCGAATTCGACGAAATACGGTGAACAACAGGACTCAACAGAAAGACAAGTATTATTTGATAGCGCGAATAACCCTGATGACAATGAAAATTCAGAGCGACCTAGAGAAAAGATATTGGATCATACAATTGAACGAGAAGGTTGGCATGCTGTACCACTTGTTTGGTGGGAATCCTGGATTAAACAAATGAGTAAATTGTTCGTACCTAAATGGAGAAAAACAGTTATTCTAATGTGGATAATATGGGGAGCTATAAGTTTCGGTGTGTAAACATTTGAATCGATATCACTTCCTAAGATGAAGCTACGACTTGCCGCTAATCATTAAGCACATATAGGCTATACAATGTTCAATGTATGGTTGCCATCTGTTCTGGAAAGTAAAGCTTCGGGTGAAGGGGATGAAGCTATAAAAGAAGCTTTGGGAGATTTCGTACTTTATTCTCGTGAGTGATTTGCAAATTCCTTCAAAGTTTCCTTAGGGCTAACGGCGTATCGTCAACGATTTAGTGGCCGGGTGCCCAGGGTCAATCGTGAGTCCTTCCTCTATTTGTAAAATAGGACTTGAGTTGACTTGTTCGGTCAGATCGGAGCATGGATGATCCAAACTCATCTTGGTCGACGAAAATCACTTGCAATTTGTACTCTAGCAACAGGATTATCGACTTTTGCTTTCATTAAAGTTGAAGCCAAGTGGGCGGTGGTGGTTAGCTCCATGGTCATTTCAGCAGCAGCCACTGCCATGTATGCTGTCTTATGTGAGTATCCATCGTTCATTCGATAAAGGCGGATGAAGAATTATACTGATATCATGTGTGATACGCAATAGACGGCATGACACCTGAAACTTTCGGTACGAGTATAAGAGGTACTGCTTGTGGAACTTCAGCAGCACTCAGTAGATTGTAAGTTGTCTCAGACTTAACAGTTCAAAGTGCAACATGGTTGATGAGTATATTTTAGTACTGGAGTAATGGCACCTGTCTCAGCGGGATTCTTATTATCAATTACCCCTTCTTTACCTGTTTTCATATCTGCAGCTATCTTTGTCTTAACAGCAGGTTGCGCATTAGCATTACCTTTTGAAAGGGTTGGCGGTAGAAGTGGTGGTGGTTTGATGCATTAAAGAAGTCACTGGCACTTTAGAAGAAACGATTAATTGCATTGTTCAATGTATTATAGATTATTCAATATACTGTATATATCTTAACGAATTAGATGTCAATTTTGCTCTTGATGTAATTAAAACGATTTTTTCCATGAAAATAAACCAGCACAAAATCTCGATGAGCATATGTGATTTGCAACACAGTATAAGGAAATCAATATGACGATCTCTTACGATGCCAAGCGACGACTATGCCGATTCTCATACTTTAAGTGTGAAACATCTGACATATGTAGCATGTTTGAGGTGAAACATGTTAATTTTTCAAACTGAGTCAATGGCTTATCCATCCTGACTAACCATGTGGTACTTTCATCTCCCATAATTGTGAATTGTTTATGTAATCAAATGAACAAGATTCTTAACATAATTCCTAAATTATGCCTCTTATCCTGAACTGTCATAATGACTTATGTTACTTAAAAAGACGGAGACGGAGTACTGGAATCAATAATCTCATAATAGTAATGTGACAAAATATCTTCCTCGCAGTATAAACAAAAACCACGTTATTCGAGTTTTCATACAAGGGTATCTATTCCGATTGTTAACAGATTCCTTAAGACATTCTTATTGATAGATATTCGATTATCGAAATGTATCAGCTCAAATAAAATTTCGTAATAAAGAAAGGTCATTTTCGCTTTAACCTGATTTGAAAATTGGCGGGCACTTTGAAAATTGCCACCCCGAAAAGAGAATTGGACCTGACCGTTTTTGTTCGCGTCCTTCTCATGAAGTTAAAGTAAATGCTTTCCTCGTTATACCTTTGTCATATAAATCCTAATGCCGTAGTTCTTTTGCATCGCATCAAGTTACATGGCTTGTAATTGTCTCAACAAGTAAAGGATCAACTACAAATTGAAAATTGATCAACATAATTACAATGTAGATCAATAA
Organism: Kwoniella pini CBS 10737; assembly: GCF_000512605.2. Classification (NCBI taxonomy): domain Eukaryota; kingdom Fungi; phylum Basidiomycota; class Tremellomycetes; order Tremellales; family Cryptococcaceae; genus Kwoniella; species Kwoniella pini. The sequence goes on along the minus strand of NC_091717.1, from coordinate 113,373 downwards.
AAGATGTCTAAAACATTTAAAGAGGCGTTTTCGCGTATTTTCGTTACATATTCCTTTGAGATTGATATTACCGCCAAGCCATGTTGTAGAAACGCCACTTACAATCGAGGATACTAACTCCCTTGAAAATCCCTTTCGACTAGAAAGAAGATGGTACTCCTTTCAAATAATGGCAAATTTTTTCTGAAACGAGTTGACTCGCCTTCTAACGAAAGGCGATCAATTATACACCGTTTTCGTTTGATAGCTATTTTTCTCTGAGGTATGTAAGGCGTGTAAAACTTTGCCGCTGCGAAGTACAAAAGCGGGAAGGGTGATCGAGATCGGGCTACTTTTAACTAAATCCATTATTACACGTTAATAGAGTTATTTCGATCAAACCAATTGTGACATCTAATTTAGATCATTATGATTTGATTATACTGGGGAAATATGCAATTAGAGATGATCTCCATCTCTAAACTGCGATTTTACGTACTTTTATACTAATAAAATCGTTATGAAAACTCAATAAACTAATGAGTAACCGCTGGAATGTCTTTTTTCTCGTAAATCATGCTACAACTCTCGTGAAATTTGTCATCTTACGCCTCTTCAAGAAAGCGAATTACCAAGCCGAATGTCTTGATAATCACGCTCAAATGAGTCAGTCGTTTTGGGCAATAAACTTCGCCACTTGAATTAGTTTCATCTCAGACTGATATTTTGGTAGATAGCGTACTTGTTTGACATGCATCAAAGTGATCTTCGGATTGGGTAGTAAACCAGGGAAGATCAGTTCACTCAGGACATTTTGATATACCAAAAGAAAGGTACAGGTGACTATGGTGTTTAATAGATTCATTAATAACGTGGGAGTTACAAATTCGATCAAAATGATTCTTCCCGAGATCGAAAAAAAGAAGAATTGGTGAGAAACCGAGAAATGTATAACGTTATTTGGGGGTTAATAACGAGATTGAAACGTGGAGGTTATTTATCTTTTCTCTCGTTATAGTCGATCTTCTATTGGCACATGCCGTGAAGAAATCAACGAACGAAAGAGGGAAAAGAAGCTTAACGTAATACAAGAAATAAGACAAGAAGGTAATCTGAGCTCAAGATAGCAGAAGCTTTATTTTTTTTTTGATACGGAGATTGTGGAAGCGAGTAGATCATCTTTGATAAGATCACCTGAATTGTACACGAGATGTGATCTTCAAAAGACTTAAGACCCTTGACTAATATCGTTTGAGATTTCTCAAAACGGCCAGATTTACTTCGGTTCTTCGAAGAAGACGTAAAACCAAGTGTGCCAAGCAAAAAAGCCAATCTCTGGCTTGCAATTAATACGATGAGCTAACCATTGTTAGTGAAATGAGGCTACGATACTAGTGTAAAAGTCAAAATGATTTCATCTGACATGCCGAATGAAATACCTCATGTTTTATATCTTTAGGGTCAAAGGTTATTCAACGACGTCAGACATAATTTACGATCTAAGGGAATATACAAAACACGAAACAAGACCGACAAGAGGGGGGAAAGGGCGGAAAAGTAATGCTGTATCATCTTTTCTAGACGTGTCATTTTTTGGATCTGCCGATTTAAGGCATGATGCCTAGCTATGACGTTAACGTCATTCCTCTTATTTCCCCGACCGGTTGATAGATCCTGCTTGTAAAGTGCCTTGCCCTACTTCGTTGGACGTGAACCAGGAACAAAAAGCCTCGCACACGCTTTCAAGGGTCTTTTAAACTGTTCATATTAACCTTTGTTCCCGCTACCTCGGATGTAATATGATTGCGTCTATAAGGGGATATCATCTGAGCTTTCTTGAAACAGGTTCAAAGGGTCAGACATACGCGCCCGATATATGGGACCTTGGTCTTTCCTAACTTTATAAACAACTTTTTGGCCCTGACATAAGCCTCAGGGAACTCGAATATCCAATTTAGTTTTTATGTGATCTCGTATTTTTGCGCAAAAATATCTGAAATCAGGGTTTCTAATTATGAGATTCTTGACTCTAGTAGTATACGTAAGTACAAACGAAGGAATTTATACTGCAATTTCAAGGTTTTCTTCAGGTTGCAGGCAGGGACCTGAATCTTTTACAAAAGTGGTTAGTAGTGAAAATGCGTCGACATACCCGTCTTTCACTTTGAATACCTTAACCCCAAACAGTGGTGTGTTTTTCGGTAACGTTAAGTACTAACTACGCTCTACGTTCTTCGTTGTTTTCCAAGATTACCAAGCAAGTATATACTCTTTATTCTCATCATTGATTCTTTTTGCTTTTCTATGTTTAAAAATCTATAACTCTGTTTAAACCTACTCTTATAATTACTGTCACGAAAGATAGTTCCCAAATTCCCATCAGTCGATTTACTCTCTTTTAACACTTCGTAAACATTTGTGAATAACTCAAAACAGAAGAAAAGTAAATTCTGGATTCACAACATACGACTCTTTCGATAAAATCCCCAGTAAAACATACCTTTGAACACTAATAATAATTCACTTGTCACTTAAAAATACAAACTCAACGCTTATAATCTTTCAACACATTTATTTGAATCACTCGGCAATCCCCTTCACTAGTTCGACAAAGTTAGACTTTCGATCAGCATCATCTCACATACCACGAGCAATCGAAAGGACAAGCTAGTGTAACAGGGTCTCGCTTTATATATACACACATATATATATATACGCAATATCGAAAGGCGCCAAACGACTTGTAACGATACTTTAAATTCTTTTAACACACTCAAACTAATTATAATTCAAGTAATATCATCAATATGAACGCTTCTTGTTCAACACACCCTGCCACATCCCTACCCCGAGTCATCGATAACGGATCCCTTGAACTCACTTCAGTAATAGGTACTGGGGCATATGGTGTGGTTTACCTCGCTGTCGATTATAAATATTCTCAACCATTATGGCGAGCAGTAAAATGTCTTCGACGACATGGTCTCGACTCAAGGCAAAAGCATTTTCAACGTCGTGAGATAGCTCTTCATCGACTGGCTTCTGCCCATCCTAGTATAATAGCCATGGACAGGATGATAGAAGAAGGTGACAATGTCTATGTTGTCATGGAGTTTGGTGAAGAAGGTGACTTATTCGCAATGATCACAGACAAACAACGTGTAAGCCTTACTTACCCTATGTTGCCACTTTTGAAGCTAATGCCACTTCCTTTAACATAGTATGTTGGCGACGACGAACTTATACGTGATGTCTTCTTACAACTGCTGGACGGTGTAGCATGGCTTCACTCTCTGGGTATAAGTCATCGAGATATAAAACCTGAAAACATTGTTTGTTCACATGATGGTACTCGAGTTCGAATATGTGATTTTGGTTTGGCAACTTCTGAACAAGAATCAAGCGAATTCGGCTGTGGATCAACCTTTTACATTGCACCTGAATGTCTCGGAGACTGGTTCCCCGATAACACATCTTATCCTACAAGATCTGGAGATGTTTGGTCATTAGGTGTGATATTAGTCAACTTGGTTTGTGGTCGAAATCCATGGAGAATCGCATCACCGTCAGATGAATCTTTCAACTCTTTCCTCAATGATCCTAATTTCCTTCGACGTATATTACCAATCTCTTCACAATGCCTATTCGTCCTTCAACAAATCTTCACGATTAATCCTGCCGAACGAATCTCTTTAGCTGCGCTAAGGAAATTAGTAATGGAAGTTGAATCTTTCACAATGGGTGAAGAAGAATTAAGATTAGCTCATTACGCAGCTCAAAATCAAAATTCAACAATACCAACACCACAATATCAAAGTATTGAAACTTTATTACCTGTTCAAGAGATTCCAGAAGAATGTGATATTGATAATAATCTCGATGTTGAAATTGATTGTGATTGGTCACAAGTGACAGAAGATAATACGGTTTTTGTTTTTGACGAGTTGGAAACACCATCGTTAAGAGCCGACTCGGGAACAGGATCTGAACCATTATCAATATTATCTTATTCTTCACCCGTTCATCGATCACGATCCTCCTCGTCAAATGGCGGCTCTTTACCACCAACGCCTCAACTTTTAGCTGAAGGTGGTTTAACATTACCAAATCAACAATATCATCAATCTCAATTTTTCGAAATTTTAAAAGGTAAAACACCTTCAGTAATATCAGAATTAAGAGTAAATCCAATATCACCTGATATTTCATCTGTAAATTCACCAAATCCTTTCTTCCGTTAATTTTGGCATAATATTTATCTTATAACGCATCAATACTATATCATCTTATTATTTTGCATCTTTGTACTACTTAGCATTTTCATATTTTACGTCTTTTTAACGACCTTGGGTTAGGATAGATCATCGGTAATATAGAATCATCTATAAAATATACATGTTTAATGCCACCATTTGTACAATGTATACTAGATTGTCATGAATAAATTATATGACCCAAAAACCTTCACTGCCTCAATATCTTGCTTTGCAAACTTGATGAGCTACAACTAAACGCTAGACTGCAATCGAAAGAATTTCCAGAAGATTGCAAGTATGCCACTAATCACTTGAATAGGTTCTTTCTAGAGAATGCAAATGGCTTGCGACTCCTCATTAGGACTCTGCCATAATCAATCAAAGGTACATACATACTTTTGAGAAGGGGAGTTTTGAGTTTCATTTCTCCCACATTCATAAATCAGGTGACAAACAATATGTACTGCCCTTGTTCCTTCGTTCCTCCAAATGAAAAAGGCTTACATACTTAAATATCTTGGTAACTAACCTCACCAAATAAAGCCCAACGGAACCCAAAGAAGAAAAAAGAAAGATCCTCATTTCATGCCTAAAAATCGAAAAAACAATCCCAAGCTAAGGTCGTAAGCTTACTTTGATAAGCCAAGGATACGCCTATTTACCTTTTAGTGGAGACGAAAAGGCTAACGACGTCTTTTCGATTGCTTCCTTGTTCTAGTGACAAAATACAAGCCAACATAAGGTTAAAAGAAAGTTGATTAAAGGGACCCGAACATTTCCTTGGACCTTTGTGCCTCACGCCTCCAGCATCAAAATCCTACTCGCACAGGTCCGAAAAGCAAAAAAAAACAAAAACATCAAGTCTTCTCATAGAAATAAGCGAGAATCGTCATGTACCTGTCAGAACAAACTTTATCTCTCTTCTGCATACGATAAATTAACGTCCAGGCTTTTTACTTCATATGCCGTAGATGGAGATATACTTGACCCGAAATGTCCATTCCTCTATTCTCTACCTCTTTATCGCCTCGCACCTGAAGATTGCGAGGTCGAAAGACCGTTCCACGAGATTCAAATTTCGTCTCAAGATCTCATTTCCTCATGCTTTTCTTGTAAAGTTCATGCAAATTCAATGGCCGTCTTCTTATAAACAACTTTTAAGATATACGAATTACGCCACAGATCTCAAGGGCATAAATAATGCTTAAATCCGCGGAATTCGATGGGAATATTCTTTCTTTTGATCTCGATCATTTCTTAGATCATGGGAAAACTTCTTTCTTGCTTTTCTAGAAACACAAAAAGAGAACTTTCTTTCATCCTGTTCTCGGGAACACCATGATTATTCCACGTGGTAGTCCCACAAACATGATATTACCCAAAGGAGGGGTAACTTCTGTGCCTGACGACAATTAAGGTTCAGATGATAAGACGTGTTTCGAGGCTTTTTTTTTTCACATAGAATAGTCAGGTCCAAAGTCATGTCCATAAGATCGACGCGTTGATACCCAAGTACGACCTATGGTGACTTTGTGAAGATGTCGGACGAAGACGATCTATTTGACGCCCACATGGAAGAGCATTCGGTGAAGTCATCGGAATTATAAGACGCTATTACATTACTCGTGTTTTCTTTGTTGATTATTTGATTTTTAACTTATCGTTCCTAATCTTGTCCATTCCGTCATTGTGGTATAGTTTCTTGTGAGAACGAACAATTGCCCTCGATCGCCCACCTCAAGGCTCGATAGAACGAATCTTACTGTCAAGGTTTTGAAGTCTTCCGATTGACCAGAATATGAAATTCTGTTCTTGATGGCACGAGGTTATATGGATTTAAGATAAAGTTTAGGAGGATCACGCAATGCCTCAATTCCCTTTCCTAAGATCTAATCAAGATAAGAACCAAGAAAAGGATCAATTGATACTTTCACCGAATCTAATTTCTTCGCCTGACATACGGATTTCTGGGAATAACAGCAATAATTCAACTTCCTCTCTGCTTCCCCAATTCACTCATCCATTCACTTCGACTTCAACAAATGCTTCATCAACAACTATCAATGCTAATGGAAACAATAACATTCCGGCAGTGCCTACTCAAGTACCTGCCGAATCCCCCACATCGAAATACCATCCTTCCAGATTATTACGACGTAAGGCGAGTTTAAATAATAAGTCAACTGAACCGCCAATATTCTCTGATTCAGATCCATTACCTCAAACCAATGGAAGTGGTGGATCTGAACCACCGATCTCTCCACGTAGATTACCTTCTTCCCCTCGAGGATTTTTCTTCGACAAGTCTCCTTCTATAAATAAAGAGAACGGTTATTTCGGGGATAACCATCGGGAAAGGGAGAGAGATAAATTTTCAACTTATCCAACTAGAAGAGGATCAGAAGCTTCAAAATCTACTTACGGTTTATCATCACCTTCTTCTTCTTCGAATCAAACTAAAAGATCAGCTTTTGTATATGATGGTAAATTAACTAATGAAGGTGATGAACTTGTAGTAATTATCCCTTCTTCTTCGAATTCTTCTGGTTTTGGAAAAATATTTCATGAAGATGAATTATCGAATAATTTAGCTGCATTAGGGATGAGGAACGATTCACTATCTTCATCCTTACCTAAAGTTTTAGATGGTGGATTAGGTTCAAATAGTGGAATGGGAATGGGAATTTTTGGAAAAGTTATGCAAGGTGATGGATTAATTCATCAACAAAATGATATAGAATTTAAAGATAAAGAATATCAACTTCCCACTCCACCTGATTCAGCTACAACACCATTTTATCCTACTGCTTTATCACCTCCTCGTAGAAATATGCCAAGATCACCTAGAGCAATGGCAAATCAAAGAACTGGAACACCAACTTCAATAAATAATAGACCAGAAACTCCACCTAGTATGGGTATGATTCAAGCATTATCCGCTGTGGGTGGACCATCTTCAGGAGGAGATTCAAATGGAAATGGAACACAATGGAAACAGAAAAATCCTTCTTCTTCTTCTCCCAATTTACGTCAAAAACAACAACAACAACAACAACATTACAATGAAAATACTACTTCACCTACACCTTCAAATATTAGAAAAGGTTTGGATAAACCTAAAAATACTGCTGAATGGTTAGCGCGTAAACCTTCTTTATCATCTAATACCCCCAATCGTCAATTACAACGGAATCATCGTCCTTCATTATCAGTTGATCAAGGTAGATCATCTTCGTCTGAATCACCTAGACAATCAATTCATCCATCTAATTCTCCATCACTAAGAAATCATTTGGAAGGCAACAAACCATCCACACCTAAAAGACAAGGATCATTAGATGAATCACCTAGAATCATGGAAGGCCTTAAAGTAGGTACATCAAATTCTAAATCTAGAAAATCATCATTTTCATCTTCATTTGAAAGCGACATAGACCCAATATCTTCAGATGCAGATGGAGATGGTGAAATAGGATTAAATATTCGTCGTAAATCATTACTTACTCCTTCTAAATTAATAAATCATCGAAAATTATTATTAAATGATAATAAAAAAAATGATATTAATGATACAAATGAAAATGGATATGAAGTAATTATAAATTGTATAGATAATAAAGAAGAGGAAAATGAAGGAAACGAAGAAATAAAATGGCAAGTAATAATTAAAAAGAAATCAAATAATAATAATCATAATAATAATAATAATAATAATGAACAAAATAATCAATTTTTTTCAAAAAATACATCTACAAGTAATTCACCATTACAATTAAATGAAAATGGAATTAAAACAATTTCACCTTTATCAGCAAATTCAATTAATTTAAGTTTATCTTTAGATAAACCAACAGGTAAATTAGTTTTTATTTCTTTTCCAATAGATTTAGATATAAATGCTACACCAACTAGAAAACTTAAATCAAGTTTTTCTAAAAAAAATTCTTCTTCACCTAGACCTTTAACTCCACCTAATCAAATTTTAAGTAATTTTAATAATAATAATAATAATAATAATAATAATAATAATAATAATAATAATACTGAAAAACAAAATTTAATTAAAACACCTTCTTTAAAAAGAAAACCACCTCCACCTTGGCCTTCACCTCGAAATCCAATTACAAATCCAATTTCACCACCTACTTCACCTAGAGATGTATTTACTCCAAAGAAAAATGTAACGCCAACAAAAGTTGGAGTTGATGGGGATTTATTGAATAATAATAACTAGAAGTTCTGATTGACTTCAGAATAGAATAGAATAGAAGAAAAGCGAATAGTATTTGATTAAGCAATGGACCATTAAAAGTGTTTGTACGATCTATATTCAACGCATCTATGCATAATCTATAATTGTAATAATGACATCTATCTTCATGTTGTTTCACCTTTTATCGCTTTTCTGAAAAAGATACAACAGCATATCTGTTAAAATATCAAGTTAGTCATACTTCATATCCTGTTCAAAATTGCGTGTGTGTTCCATTCAATTTAATCCAATAACTCACTTTCCGGATATTCTCCAATCTGGATCCTCTTTATCTAATCTTTCAGCTACACCTTCTTCCAATCCGACTCTACATTGCAAAGTTTAATCGAACGATCAGCTTCTCTCGATCAATTCATTTACTTTGCCGAAAGAAAAACCTACATAGTATCCGCCTTATTTGTTCTCAGACTTAGCAAGGTGATTTTCCCCGCTAATGGACCTAAGGCTTCTTCGAAAGGCGTAGTAGTAGGCCACCAAGCATCTCCTACCAACCTGCGAAATGTGCGTACTGCATCAGCATAAAGATTCCATTCCGAGATTTTTTATCAAGGAATTTGATTCACTTTCTATAGTTCAAATCTCCTTTGAATATCACCAAATCACTCTTTTTCAACTCATCAAGTGTACCAGGTGCAACCTCTGGTAAATCTTGGAAAGCATATTGTGTTGTCCAAATTCTACCCAATGGAGTAGCTTTACCAAGTTTTGTATCTTCAGGTACTGATAATTGGAATTTACCAGTTTTTAAATGATCTTTCCATCTATTTGCTAAATCTGATAATGAATTTAAATCTTCTGATGATATAGGAGTGGAAGAATGAGATGTGAAGAATGAAGGATCAAGAAGTGAATCAATTGCCCATCTATTCAAATATCATTAAGAAAATAGAAGTCTACTGAAGAAATAAAAAAAAAAAAAGTACTCACGTAAAATCATATGGTAAAACATCAGAAACAAACCAAGGAATAGCTTTAGGATGAAAAACAACTTTATTAATAAAAGGTGTACAAGAAATTAAAAAATCAGCAAGAATTAAATCTGTAAATAATTCAAATCCTGAATTATCTAAAATAAAATCAATTCTTCCACCATTTTGTTTGGTATTTAATTTTTTCAAATAATTCCAAACTTTTATTAAATCATTTTTTAAAATAAATTTAAATTGTTCTTTTTGTGAATCACTACCAACAGCTTGTAATTTTTGTAAATCTTTATAATTTAAATCAACTAATAATGATAAATCAGTTGCATTTCCCCATAAATCAGCTTGAATCATTTCTAAAAAAGCAATTTCTAATTTTGATCCTTTTTCTTCAAAATTTTCATTTAATTTTTCTTTATCTTTTATAGCTTGATTAATTGATTTAGTTAAATGTAAAATAGCATTTGAAGAAGATTTATAAGTTTCAGATTTTTGTTCAAAAAATGGATCATATTCTTTCCAATATATTGTAGAAGCGAAATAACTTCTTAATCTTCTATACCTATTAAAAATTATTTATTTATAATCAACAATTTTTTACAAGCCAAAATAAATCTTATCAAACTATCAAAAACTCACATATAACATTCAGCATAAAGCCAATTCATAGTTCCCCATCTTCTATCTTCATCAGGATAAGTTTTAAGTTCATCATTATAACATTCTCTATTTATATCACCATCATTTTCAATTGGTGTTAAAATTGCATTATGACCCAGATCATATTTCATTTGACTAATTTGACTTATAATTTTCTTTCCTTCATTGATTTTCGCTTCAGAATATTCATCTGGATTCATGTGTAATTGATGATTGACATTTGATACGGCTGAAACTATATTAGTGAGTACTACAGGCCATCTTTTGACTAAAGAAACATAGGCGAATCCTTGTTTTTCTTTGGGTGAACATCGATCATAGGGGAGTTTGAATACATCTGGGAACGGCATCTCGAGTGCAGTATTCAATATACCTGTGTGAAATATGAGATAAGAATGTGGGTGAAGGATGGCAATTGTCTTTTTGAATAGAATGTTTGGAATATCAACTATTTATTATAGTTGTTCTTTATTCTTAACGTGTCATAACTTGGTCTTTGTTATATAACGTTACTTTTCAGGGTTAATTAACCTTTATCCGTTTATCAGCGGTTTCTTCAAAGCTTTTACGAAGTAAAGATTCCAATCCAATCCAATCCATTCTCTGCTCTTTTCCAGTCAAATTGCAGCATACTTGATACTTTACATCTTCTCAACAGATCAGCTTCTCAATCAGCGTGAATTCTCACTCACTATCATCATGTATTGGGAACAAAGCTGAAAAGACCAGACTTTCCATGATTCTTCTTCCTTTTAAGTGCGATTATTGATTATTTTGATTCCGTTCCATTCAATTGGTGGAGGTCAATCATTTAATCTTTCACTTCCAAATATTGTTTCGCTTCATTGCTCTTCATTACACCAAATAGTTCTTAGCTATCGGACATATCCTCCTCACAGTAACACAAACTCGGGTGGACAGCGTGAAATCTGGACTTTATGATTCCCTTAATATTGTATGCGTCAGAGACAGGTAATGCTCAAGATGTAGCTGAAAGAGTCGCTCGATCATTTCGATCAAAAGGTAGAAAAGTAACTTGTCAATCAATGGATACATATCCTATTCAATCATTGATTCATGTTCCACTTTTAATCTTAATCACTTCCACTCATGGTAGAGGAGATCCTCCACCTACAATGATGAATTTATGGAAAGCTTTACTACGTGCAAATCTACCTAAAGATATATTAGAAGATGTTCATTTTACTTTATTTGGTTTAGGTGATAGTTCATATGAAAGATTTTGTTATGCAGGTAAAATTTTAGCTAGACGAATGGAAGATTTAGGTGGAAATAAATTGAGTGAATATGGTTGGGGTGATGAAAGATCTCCTAATGGGTATGTTTTTGTAATTTTGCCCAAACAACTCAATTCATATAGCTGACCCTATAATCTCATTGAAAATCAAAGTATCGAAGACGCTTTGTTACCTTGGTTGAAAGAAACACTTGATACTTTCTTGCCTTATTTACCACTATCATCGGATTTCAACATGCTTAGCTCGACGGATTTACCTCCACCAATATACTCTTTGACGCCTATAGCTAACTCTTCGAAAATAAAGAATGGACCGAATATACCCCTTGAGAAATTATCGATAATTGCTTCCTCTTCCAATGGGGATAGTCATACTGCGCCAACTAGAGTAGAGGATGTTATACGGCATGAAGATCACGGATGGTTCAAAGCGGATGATTGGGTATGGGTCACTCTGAAGAAGAACGAAATAGTCACAAAGGATGATTGGTGGCAAGATGTAAGGGAGATCGAGCTAGAATTCGAAGATGATGACACGTATGTACCTCGATACTTGCAGTTTTGGGCGATCTATACTGAACGATGATGTTGATATCTCTTGTGTTCAGCGAGCCATATCTACCTGGATCTATATGCTCCTTGCAGCCTCAATCAAGCGAAGACGAGGTATATACCTTTTTAGAATTGATGGATCTGGAATCGCAAGCCGATGTACCCATGTTTGTAAATTCTGTGATGGAAGGTGAGTCACCTCGCGGTCTTGGCCCAACTTTTACTTTTAACTCGTCCGCACTCGTTGCCCTTTTTTGCCTTTCATGCTCCCGGTTCAATAGTTGCTGAGTAAGCATTGTTCAGAACAAGCACTACCTCAACACCTGCCACCTTCCGATAAACCCACCACACTAAGATCTTTGTTGACAAACCACCTGGATATACGCTGTTCGCCCCGGAAAAGCTTTTTTGAGTGGTTGAGACGTCTATCCCTTGATGAGAGAGAGCAAGAGAGACTAGATGAGTTCATCGATGATCCTGTAAGCGATTCGAATTGTCGCGATAGACCGTCGAGACTGATTTTTTGACCTTAGGACGAGATACATACGTATGCGACCAGACCTTCCAGATCGATTGTAGAGACTTTAGCAGATTTCAGACAAACTAAAATACCTTTATCGCATATTCTGGAGATTTTGCCCCCTTTACGGCGAAGACAGTTCTCCATAGCCAGCTCCTATGAGGTATGACAATCGTTTTTAGTTGTTGATCCACTAGCCAGTCTAACGATACTATACTTAGGCACATCCTGGCAAAGTACAATTATTGGTAGCTTTAGTGGAGTATAAGACCAACTTGAAAATACCTAGGAGGGGATTATGCTCGCAATGGCTAGATAATTTGACTGTTGGTGAGTTAATTCTGCAATTCTACCAAATAGAAGGGGCATGGCTAACTTTATCGCATTCCCAGGCTCTCGCATACCTATACATATCTCTCCTCCAACGCTGTTCTTACCACCGTCCCCGAAAACGCCTGTAATACTCGTCGGACCCGGAACGGGAGTCGCTCCGATGCGAGCCTTCGTTGAAGCTAGAGTAGCTCAAGGGGCTATCAGAAGTGAGTATTTTTTGGGATTCGGTCGCCAACAGCTAGTAGTATTAGCATGTTTTGCTGAGTGTGGTTATGATTCAGACACTGCATTATACTTTGGTTGTCGGTCGAAATATGCAGATTTCTACTATTCGTCTGAATGGAAACAATACGGCGAGATGGGTATGAATATTCAGATTGCAGCAAGTAGAGATCAAGAAGAAAAAGTGTATGTTCAACAATTGATTAAGGAAAATAAAGAACAAATACAAGAATGGTTAATTGAAAAAGGTGGATATGTTTTCATATCTGGATCATCAAATGCTATGCCTCGAGAAGTTAGAGAAGCTTTGGCTTGGTGTATTAGTAAGAATGGAGCGGGTAATTTAACTGATGAAGAAAGTAAAGATTATATAGAGAAAATGTTTGAAGAAAAACGAGGTGGGGAAGAAAGTTGGTAATTAATCTGCTTTGAATATTTATGTCGTGTTGTAAGGTTGGTAGAATCTAGATTATAGATGGTCAAGAAGATTTGTTGTATGCATTGGATTGTACGATACATCACGTGTACATCTGGATCCAGACTGGAATATGAAGTTAAATCTATAAGCTCGGCAGTTTTGACCGGAGATGATGATGATGATACGAGCCATTGATCGTCTATTTATCAGCATATTACCATTTCCTCGTCCATAGTCACATGCAGCATAGGATGAATATGCATCGGGGATATGAAATAAGATGTGCTTTAGAGCACAAGATTTGCCCGCATCGAGGTATAAACTATACTCATAACTCTAAAGTTAACGTTAGTAGTCTTAATTGTTTGTCTCGTTTATGATATTACTCATACGCGACTGGTCGGTCATAATAATAGGTCATTCAACAACATTCAATCATTGTTACATTTATTGGATAGTTACCATTCAAACACTCTACACACCATATTGTATCTAAATCAATACTGATCATCTGTGCATATCCATCATTGTCCCAGTCTGGCCTGTCTTCGCTTTCGACTGTTTCACTATTCAACGCACACTCAATAATAGAGAGTAACGACGTCATCCAATAATCTCAAGACGATATCGAATCCAAATGCGCTTTTCAACTATCAATTTACCTTTAAACAAGTTGATATAGTAATTACAGAGAAAGAGAGAGATAGAGAAAGAGAGAAAGAGAGGATAATCATTAATTATGTCGACAAAACAATTACCTAAGGGTGAACAACCTTTACCTTTAAAACATTTATTAAAGAATTTTACATCAGATTATCCATTACGTGCACCTTCACCAATTCCACCTTCTTCAAGAGTTGATCCAAATTTAAAACAAAAATTACCACCTTCTTCTTCTTCTTTAAATATTTTTTTATGGACAATTCCAACATGGTGGTTATTTTTAAGATTTTTGATAACAAAAGGGTTAACAATTTATTTTAATTTATTAAATCATTTTTTATTTGGTCCAAAAAGAAAATCATGGGGATATAGAATGACTTTTATAACTTCTTTTATGAGAAATATTTCAGATCATTCTTCTTTAGCTGATATAATTTTAATTAGAAAATTAATTTCTTTACATTTTTTACTTCCTTTACCTTCTAATGCAATTGTAACTCCAATTACATTTAAAGTACCTTCTTATTCTTCTTCTTCTTCTTCTTTTTCCAAAAATTTTAAAAGAAAAAAAGAAAATTCAATAAATCCTTCAACTTCAACAACTTCAAAATCAATTGGTTTATTAGAATATTTAGATTTAAAAGAAAATGGTCAAAGAGAATTATCAGGTGAATGGGTAGTTTGTACAGATGTTTGGAAAAGATTAAAATCAGAAAGAAGATTAAGAAATAGAATTAAATTAAAAAAATCTTCAACTTCATCTAAATCAAAACATTCTGGATTAATAAATTCATTAACACCTACTTTAGAAGAAAAATTATCATCAAAATCGACAAATGGTTCTTACAATTCACCAACAAAATATGACCTTCGACCTTCTCCTTCTCCTCAAAGAACAAATAGAAGCAATTCAACTCATAGTACCACAACGCCAACGACAGATTCAGAATCAGATAAAACGGGAGAAAGGGTGATATATTATGTTCATGGTGGTGCTTACTACGTTGGAAATGCTGCTACGCATAGACTTGTAACTATCGGCGTCAGTCAAAGTTGTAATGCTAGGGTTTTTGGTAAGTAGTCCTGAAATTGTTACTTCATCATATTGTCAATTTCTAATGCTAAGACTCCTCATTCCTTAGCTATTACCTACCGCTTAGCACCCGAGCACGTATTCCCTCTTCCTCTTCACGATGTTCTCCATGGCTATCTCCGTTTGTTGGCGCCTCCATTATCGATACCTCCAGAGAATATCATAATAGCAGGAGATTCAGCTGGAGGAGGTTTATCTCTGGCGCTTTGCATGTATCTGCGTGATGAGGGGTATAAGTTGCCTGCGGGATTGGTCTTGATGAGTCCCTGGGTAGATTTGACGATGAGTTGTGGAAGCTGGGATGAGAATGCAGCTACGGATGTCGTGCCCAGACCTGAAGCTGATGGTAAGTGAATATGTGCGTCTGAAGAGTTGTGTAAGTCCTACTCGCTGATCATTACATTTGCCTTAGACCATCTGAATCCGGTCGGCTGTTATCTAGGACCCGAAGGCATATCACGATATCTTACTCACCCTTACGCTTCACCTTTATTCGGTGATCTATCAGGTTTACCACCAATGCTCATTCAATCAGGTGACTCAGAAGTGCTTCGAGACGAAATTACACTGCTAGCGCACAAAGCAACTCTGGCAGGGGTTCATGTAACCCATGAATTGTATGAAGATATGGTTCATGTGTTCCAAATGTTCTCATTTCTTCCAGCTGCTACTGCAGCGATAAATAACGTTGGAAAATGGGTTTGTCAAACTTTACCTGCTATAGAGGAAGAAGAGGTAATGGGTAAATTGAACAAAGAAGTTGAAGAAGAAATGGAAACTTCTCCAAGAGTTGTATCTGGAGATGGAGAAGAATTGAATGTTACGAATCAATCAAATCAAACTCAAATTATTCCAGATGAAATTGACGCTGTTCAAGATTATAGAGCTAGTAGACTTAGAACACCTAAAGCGAGTGCTTTATCATTGGATATTGGTGAAATTCAAGCTCAACCTGAAATACTCAATCAAGATACAACTGTTGATCTTGATTCGTTATCATATGATCCACATATGAGCGAAATCAATTCTACAATTGCAGGATCCAGCTCAAGATCAAGATCAAGATCAATCACACCAACACCTAAATCTCGACGAACTGCAGCTCTTGATTCTAGCTTAGATTTAAGTGGTGTTCCTTCTTTCTCACAATCGAATAACTCATTTAATGCTCCCTACACTTTACCTAGATTACGTCGATCATATACAAATGTTCCTTTTTCTCATCATACAATCTTACCTTTATCTCCTACACCTACATCAACTTCTTCATCAAATTACTTTAGTCATAATGATAATGTAGATAATGGAACAACAACAGGAAGAAGAAGAAGAAGAACAACATATTCATTACATGTTTCACCTGCACAATCTACTGGAATTAGAACACCTTCTAATCCTACTTCACCTACACCTTCAATTAGAAAAAGATTAAGAGGTATGAGTATTTCTAATTCAAATAATGGAACTCCAAGTACAAGAGCAAGAAGTAAAAGTCATTCAGATATATTTCAACTTGTTGAAGGTTATGTAGAATGTGGTGCAGCTAATACAACTACTATTATTGATCCGGAAGGAGAAGTTAAAAGTATGGGAGTTTTAGGAGAAAATGAAGATGATTAAAAGATATACTGTATACCTTTCGAATTGTTTTTTTCAGACTCAGATGATGAAGAGTACAAAGATCATGTATCTATTCTAATGTATAAGTAGTAGTAGTAGTAGTAATATATATGTATATAAATACGGTGTAATCTTAAAGTGACCGGTCAAATCCGATGATGTTATGGTGATTATCCTGAATAACAATTGAATTCAAAGAAAGACGCCATTCGATTTGAGAATCATTCATCCCCGGTATCTATAGCGGACACAAGGTTCAGTCTTTATCTATCTCATTCTCCCTCTTTCTCTATATAGATGGTGTTCACTCTCTAGCATTGAAAAATAGACTGATCGGTGGGAGATAAACGTATCACTGGAAGATCAGTTGATTCTCCTTTATCAAGTATTCGTAGAGCAAAAAGCCAAAATCTACTTATCACAAATACAATCTTGTTACAAATAATCTTTGTAATTACCTACTTTGATTAATTCGAACAACTTCATCTTTGTCACGTTCACAATCACATTTCTCTCAATCTTGATTTTATATTCCGAAAGTCATGGCAGATCCTGTTCGACCTCCTAATAGAGTCCGTATATCATCACGAACGAGATTATTCAATGATCCAAATCAACAAGATCAAAAGATGTCCTTCAAATCAATTAATTTGGGAACCTTTAACCCTTTCTCACAAGAATGGGATCATACACAACGTAAGAGATTAGGAGTATTTATAATGTGTGTATTAGTAGGATTAGCTAGGTAAGTTGATTTTCATTTCATCTTGAATCTACTTGATACCGTCTTCTTGCAATCTAGTACTTGAAGAGTAGAAGCGCTAATCTTGTAAATCACTTCGCCTTTCATAGTGGAAGTAATTACGTTTACTCAGCTTATGCACCTCAATTAGCTACAAAACTTGTAGTTTCATCTACTATTGGGAATTTAATTGGATTAGCTGGTAATTTAGGGGTTTATTTAACTGGACCATTATGGGGTAAAATAGTTGATTCAAGGGGTCAAAGAATGTAAGTTATTAAAATTCCAAAAATATTAATAAATAAATAAATGTGCACTGTCTTTTTAGAAAATCTTACTGAATTATCTCATCCCTTGTAGACCTCTATTCGTTGGTGGTTTATGCTGTTTAATAGGTTATTCAACAGTTCACGCTTTTTACATTGGTAAAATTCAACTTCGGTCTAATTTAGATTCTGAACCAAATCAAATTAAATTATTCATTTTAGAATTTGCAATGTTTTTAACTGGTTGTGGAGGTTCAAGTGGATTAACTTCAGCTGTAAATGCAACTGCAAAATCATTTTCAAACGTTACAAGAGCAAGTGCAAGTGGAACTGTTCTTGCTGGATTTGGTTTATCTGCTTTTCTATTTTCAAGTTTAGGTAATTTTTTTTATAATTCTGATGCAGGTGGTTTACTTTTTTTATTATCAATTGGAACTAGTATACCTATGTTATTAGGTTCAATTTTTATTAAACCTATACCTCCTATTGAAGAATCTATCAATATTTATCAACCATTAAATAATCAACAAGAAGAAGAACAAGAAGATGAACATGAAGAAACAAATGGAATTCCAAAAGTTATTATAAATCAATCACAATCTGAAGAATTTGAATATAATAATTATTCAGATGAAGAAAGTCAAGTAAGATCAAGAACAAGTTCATTAGAATTAACTAGATCTAAATCACCAATTTCAAGAGGTAGACATACACAAATTCATCAAAATCATCATCATGCACATTTTAATGATAATTTACCACCTCCAATTAATCAATCTAAATCTAAACCTAATCATTTAAGATCAACATCTTTGGCTTCTCTTCCACCAACTGCAATATCATATTCACCTTTAGATTTGATGAAATCTATTGATTTTTGGATATTATTTATTTGTCTTGCTTTACTTTGTGGAACAGGTTTAATGTATATCAATAATGCTGGAACAGTTACTTTAGCATTAGGAAGAGAAAATCAAAGAATATATGATAAAGCTAAAATAGGTGGATATCAAGCTAAACAAGTTGGATTAGTTAGTATTTGGAATTGTGGAGGAAGGATAATAGGCGGTAAGTTTAATTCGCCTTCCTTTTGATAATAAACCCACACCACGATGTATTGGATTGATACTAATTGAGCTGTACGAAAAGGTGTCGTATCGGATTTCGGTAAAAACAAATTTGGTATAAGAAGAGTAAGTAATCAATGAATACTTTTTAGATCGCAAAGAACCTCATTCTAACCTCATGCGATTTTTAGGTCTGGTTTCTACCTGTAGTAGCAGTACTATTTATCATATCTCAAATCTCCGCATTGGAGACTACACACGTACAATCATTATGGATGGTTTCTACTTTACTTGGATTAGCTTATGGTAGTCTATTTAACGTTTTACCTATGTTAATACTTGAATGGTTCGGAATGAGTAAGTTGATTATTCTGATTGTATAATTTCTATAGGAGTTTGACTGATTTTCGGATCTATGTTAATACTAAACAGGACACTTTTCTCAAAATTGGGGATGGGTAGCTGTAGCTCCTGTTTTAGGTGGTAATGCTTTTAATCTACTTTTCGGAAAAGTATACGATTCTCATACTGTAAGCTCGGTTCTTAATTCAAAATACCCCTCTCTCCGTCTCAGGGATTTTCTTATTATGCTAATTTAATATTTTTATATAACGGCAGATTGGCAAAATTGGTACTTCTGATGAATTGTTTGAAGGAATAACAGAAGTAGTTCGAAAAGTTTTAAAGAGGGACGGAGGAGCTATACCTGATGATGGTAAACATGATTGTAAGTGAAAATATTTAAATAATTATGATGATTTCTAGGATGATAGAATTGATAGAATCTGGGGGAATTTTTGAATAGGTTTAGTAGGTGAAGAATGTTATGGAATAGCATTTAAAATATCAACAATTGGAAATTTAATAGCTTTGGCTTTAAGTATATGGGTAGGAATAAGAAGAGAAAAGATTAGTAAAGAAAGAAAGAAATTAATGTAAGTTTTTTGAGGATTTTCTTTTCCTTTCTCATATTTTACTTGATAATAAATCTTTTGTTAATTATTGTTTTTTATTTCGTATTTTTTTTTTTAGTTTGGCAAGTAGAGGTGAAATTGTTTCAGATGAAGAAGTATAATTATCTCAATATTCATTGATTAGGATAAAATCTTATGAATTTAGAATGAAATTATGTTTACAGTACAGTAGAATTATCATAGAGGAAAATTGTCATATGCATCAGGTAAATTTAATTATAATTGTCTCCTTGGAATGTTATCCAAACTTTGAAGAAGCAGAAAGATCAACCTGTAGAGCACTTCACGTTATGGAGAACGCCTTCATATGTTTACATTATGATTTACAACATGTACAATCAAAATACATCATTCATGATTTTTTCCTCTCTCCATTGATAGTCACCCTATATCTGATGTTTGATGAATTCCTAATCATCGGCTTTGTTGTCCATCTGCTCTGGGTCACTGTGAAGTCTCCTAATGCAAGTAAAAACGATATCGAGATTATTTAATCCATCAACCTATTTAAATCCATCATATTTTTACCTTCTCCAATACCATTTCCTCTTTCTTCTTGCTGTGATTGAATAGAATAAGATTCAATACCATCAAGATTTAATCCAAGTGCTTGAATCCTTTCTTGTTCTTTTGGACTAATTAACGGTGATTGCGTATTACGAGGTGTCATTCTAATATCTTCATTATTATTATTATTATTATTAAAACTATGATTGTTATTGGTATAATCGAATTTATCAATATCATTAAAATTTATAAATTCATTTGTCGTTTGAAATGGATTAATATTAAATGTAGGTGGTGAAGGAGGTTGAGATTTTTTTAACCAATCTTCATTTTCTTCTTCTAATTTTAATAAATCACCATCATTTAAAAATTTAATTCTAATATCAGTTAATTCATCATATTCTCCAACTTCTTCTCTATCACCTTGTCCTTCTGAAATTATTATTGATGATCCTAATCCTCTAAAAGAAGCTCTTCTCCAAATTCCCCACCAAATAGTTTCACCTTCTTCACCTAATAATCCAACAACAAGTAAAGATGAATTTGTTCTAGATAAATTTTGAACAATTCTTAATTGAACAGAAGTAGTAAATGTATATGATCCAACTTGAAGTAAACGAAGATATGGTAAAGTAGAAAGTGGTTCAAGAAGTTTTGTCTTTTTTAAAAAAAAAACCCATAATATGAATTATAATTAGTTTAAAGAATTAACTCAATAAATAATAAACTCACAAAATCTTTAAAACTTGTAGCTTTAACTTCTGTTGATTTTTTTAAAGGTCTATCAATAAATAATTCTTTAATTCCACTATATGCATTAACTAAATGATTTAAAAAATCACTTTCCCAATTTTTAATAGGTCCACAAAGCATTAAACTAACTAATTGATTTTTTTCACCAATTGGTGGTTTTCTTAAAGATAATTCTTTTAAAGGTGATAAAACATCACTTGGTGTCATTTCATCTAAATCTGCATCAAGTACTAAAAAAGAAAGATTATGTGAATGTCTAATTAAATGTAAAATTGAAACAAATGTTGAAGATTGACTAAATTGTCTAAAATTTAAAGGTGGTGTTGCACGTTGTCTCCATCCAAATGATTTTAATCTATGTGTTAAAGGTATCCAAGTATTTATTATAGATTGTTGTTGTTGTTGTTTATTTCCTCCTCCTCCTAATCCTGATATTGTTGATAAAGTTGAAGGTGAATTTGAAAGTAATGTAGGTGGTATATCATGTAAAGAAGGATGAGGAATTAAAGAAGCGAATAATAATGCTAATGTTGAATCATCTGATGCATCTGCAAAAAACGATAAATGATTTAAAGAAGGTAATGAATTAAATAATGAAGTTAAAAGAGATGATTCTGCCCAACATGTTCTAGGTTTTGAAAGTGAATTTTCGTTCAAATTAGATGAATTATTATTGGAAATGGGTTGTTGTGATTCAATAGGAGATAATCTTGTACGTGTTGATGCTTCCGGATCCGAATCGAACATAGACAAATCAATTATGATACTCCTATGATATCACGAATGTAAATTAGCAAGAAGGTCCCCAAGCACAGCACATAATGAGGTTTGATTTTGGTGTAAGAAGAAGGAATTAGACCCACTTGACATATCTCGCCCATCCATCTCTATTTTGTATAACCTCTTCTGCCCATGGTACGCCAGATACTCTCACACATTGGAACAATATCCTTCTAACTTCTTTACGTATCTTTCTACATACCATCCCGAGAGAAATAAGTGATGCAAGATCATCTTGACGTTCTTGATGCATGTCAACCGTTGAAAAAATACCCCATGCTATAGTACAATCACTTCTTAGCAAGAGTCGCTGGTTGAATATAGAGCACTCACTCAATCGATCTTGTTGTGTTAATTCCAATGGATCATAGATTTTCAAAGCTATTAACCTGATAACTTCTCTCGGTAAATCGGTAATGGTTAATTTTGAGGAGGAACTAAAATGCCCACGCTCGAACAACATTTTCTGGTACGTATAAGTGAAGTTTTATATAATATGCAGGTATTGAGTGTGCAACAGGAATAGGTTTGCCGTAAATTACCGGTTTGTTGATTATGATGAACTTGTAAGATGGTTAGGATGAAGACAAAGATAAAAGGGTAAATATACAATAATATGCTTGGCTTCGTGTTTTGATCAAATCGCTATGACGAATATTGAAATCTACTTAGAATAGAATCATTCGTGTTTTTTTTGACATGATTCTCGAAAGGAATGTTGTTATGATTATTATCATCTAATTACTTTGTCACACCTGGTTTCATCTCATTTTAACACTCACATGATGATAATTATGTCTACAACAGCTGATATCATCAATATATTCATTACATATAAAATACATACTGTACATTATTAACAGTTTTACCGCAATTACCGAATATGACGGTTTCATCAATTAGATAAGGAACAAATATTAATATATTCATTAACACGTGGTAATAATAAGCGAAAATCAGATCTATTATAAAAATATTATTCATTTGAATATTCTGATTGGTTCATGACAACTATCATTACGTTGATAGTATAAAACCCCGTTACGGAATAAGGGGATGAGAGTCGGTACTTCCGATGCGGAGATTTTGTGATCTTGTTTGGCCAGATCACGAAAATCCTGTTATAACTTCTCAATAGCAACACAAAACATGAACGGAATGAGGAGGACAAAGAAAACAGACTTGTGATGCATACACATATGATTAGAAAGAAAGATCGGGAATACCACAGTATCAAATAGGGAAGGAAGAGGAAGGAATAAAAGATCACATGAAGTCAAAATGTGTGAAATAAAATAATCAAAAGCAATACCGAAAATATGAACAGAATATTAATCCCTTGTAAAAGCTTCAACATTGTCAACTTGACTTCAGGCTTCAGTCACAGCTGGATCATCCGGAGCATCCTCTCTAGTGTGAATGTCGCTACCACCGATATTGGCTGGTCCCGAGGAAAGGATAGAACCTACTTCTTCGGGTGGACCAGCCGTAGCAGCAGTATCAGTAAGCCACTGCGAAACATCCAGACCTGATTGTGCATCAGACATCTGATAAACGTTTGAGGTGCTGGTTGTAGCTCTTCGAGATTTTCGGGGAGCAGTTTTCTCCAAATCCTTACACGAATCCAACAAATCAAGGAGCCTTCTCCTGGATTCCAGTGTGATTGGGCTATTTGTAATTGACTTAGATGATTCCGCACCAACTTCTTCATATTTGAAATCCAAAAATCCCCAATCGTTAGTCTGTAGGTGATCATTAGTCTTGTTGTTTTCGGCTATGAGGAATCTGTTTGAACTTTCCATTATGTCCAAGATCTCATTGTAAATGTCATCGAAGTGTTTTTTTCTACTTGACCTGACTTTACCTTTTAATTGACAACCAACCGTTCCCCTGAGTGTTGCTGAATATTCGTAAGCGTAGGACACGCTGCCTCTAGACCTCTTTTTGGCCTCTGACATGCCAGCGGGGACTTGATCACTAATTTGACTTGCAGCATCACGTTGAAGAGAGTATTCCGGGTTGTATGGATGGTAACGGTGCACTGAGTATCAAGGTCAGCTCTACTACCATCTGGGCATTCGCAGAATGCCTAGATTAGTCTAACTTGAGAAGCGACTCACTTCGACTACCTCCCCAGGGTCTTCTGGGTATCACGAATGTGCCTCCTGTGACGGTGGAGCTCACGTTGAACTGGCTCTCGTTACCCAATTGTTGGTCTTTTAACCCGTAGGGCATAGGATCAGGACGGAGATCAGGGATCTCATTAGGATCATCAAGACAGTAATCAGGTGTAAGATTGTTAGCCGATCCATCGACAAGATTACTGTTCCAAGAGCCTTGAGCCATACGCTGATTTGAGGGGACATCGTCGGACAACATTGCCCAAGCAGCGGCACCGTCAGCCACACCCTGCTCATAGGGATGACCGTTTTGAACTTCTGAAATTAAATCGAAACCGAATATCATTTCCATCAAAAATTGAGTCATTCATATTAACAAAGTACTCACCGACGGGCTCCTGGGTGTACCCCATAAGAGGAGGAGAAAGTTGAGGCGAGAATTCTCTCTCTATCTCTTCTACCCCTTCTTCCTCTTCTGCTGAAATCTCTTCCTCATTCTTCGCTTCCGGCATTTGTATCACTCGAAACTAAATTATTTCAGGCGTTCAAGAAAAAGTCCGGATGGAATGTGGATAAGGAAAAAGAAAACTATGGAGGAAGTATTGAGGCCTATATATATTACTATTTTGCCCCTAATAGGAGGCAGACGAACATTCGCAGTTAAGCTGTCTTTCAATTTATGAAAGGTGAGCCACAATAGTCTGGTTCTTTACTTGAAAGGACGGGTTTACACTGGTTATACGTCAGTGTGGCTTTCATCCTGTGAGGTCCAAGTAGTATTCGCCTTCTCGTTGTTGCTTGGAGAGTGAATTTCTAAAATGACTCCCCTCTCATGCAGGATTTTACCTATCTGATTTGCCACTGCCCATTATATTAATATACAGCAGCTTGGGGTATTTGCCACTTGGTCAATAGAAATCCACGCGTCATCTGATAATTTAATGTTTTCAATTCAATTCCGAAAATCAAAGTCAAGTCGCGTCAACCGTATATTATATTAAACATTTCAAATCATCTTCATATCATTCTCCACATCTAACATCATCATGCCTAATATCACCTGAGCTCTCTTTTGCAAGAACCTATGATCAAAGAACCGTACAAAAATGGCTCTATCCAAGCGGAAAAGGCCTTCCATCTCACCACACGAAGCTGTACAGCTTGACTATACTCATTTGATTCCCGGTACAATCCTCCCTCCTACCTTTATTCAAGGCCCTATTCGTATTGTTTGGGGTAAAGGAGACGTACAAAAATCAAAATCACCTTCTCCTGCCATTTCAAATTCATCCGTATCATCAAATAACGAACTCATTCCTAAAATAGGTTTTACTCTGGCTCAGAAATATCAAATATCAAAGGGGTATCAACCAAACGATTATGTTTTACCGACAGAAAAGGAAACTACAGAGACATACGAAATTACAATTCGCCTATTTCATTCCCAGCTCAACCCTACTTATAAAGATTTGGGAAGTGTAAATTCAGTGAAAGCATTGATAGATGAAGCGTATTTATGGTTAAAGAGTATGAGTAAGGGTATCTGGATGGAAACTACCGGTTTAGAAGTGATCAGTAAAAGTAGGGTAGAGGGAAAATCCATTTGGGCGGTCGTGCTTCAAGGTGTAGGTGAAAGGGAGCTCAAAACTGATGATAAGAAGCAAAGTAGGATCTTGATGCCTGGTTTGTTCATCTCTCGACTGATCAGGTCTGATTTATTCTACTCTCGCATATACTGATTTACCCGTTTCTCCTAGATTTCCCAAAACCTTCACAACCGCCCGACTGGTTCTCCAGCTCTGCACCTATCGTATCATCTCCACCTCGACCACCATCACAACTACCGACGCCCACTACAACACCCGGTCCCCCTAATACGTCCAGAAAAGGTGAATCGAAATTGAGACCTATAACATCATTTCATCCGCCTGACCTTACTCGCCATCCATCTAAATCGTCCACTAAGTCCAGCTCATCTCATCTTGCCCGTTCAAACAAGAGATCATCACTTAGCTTAGAGCCAGGCAAAGAGGAGGATGTTAAGAGAACAAAGTCTAACGAGGCGAATGGACATTCAGTAAAGTTACCCAATCTTCCCAGCACGCCCATTGTAGGGGCCGTTGCTTCCAAGGATATAGAAGCGGTCAAGGAGAAAAGTCCAAGGACCGTGGTGCAGCTCGGACCGCCGGGAACGCAAGCGTCTGTCCGTGAAGCTACTGCTCCTAGTAGTAATACCGTAAATAAAAAACTAGAAGAACACGTTACACCGCACGACGAATCCCCAAATCCAGTCGAAACTCCCGTCAGCACCGAGTCCGTTCCCCAAGAACCAATCTTGAGCGAAGTCAACGTAGCTCAAATATCAAATACCGCACATGATGCGCTTGGAATCCCGGTAGCACAAGCGCAAGCTCCTATAACTCCCATGACGACTCATACTGTAGAAGTCCAAGATACCCTGTTCAAACAGATGACCCCCATCCGACGACGTTCTCATGTAGGCTCAAAATCTGATGCCGCGAGTAGCCCATGTCTACCATGTCGAGAACAGTCCGTACCTACAATATCGCAGTCCAGCCCAGTCTTCTCCACCCAAGCTGAACACTCACAACTTGCTATCGCTCGCCAAAGAGCTGAGAAAGACAGACGAGCACAACTGCAATCTGCTCAAGCGGAGAGCTCCAGGACGGCCCAACTTGGAGCGAGGAATCTAAATAGATTGGAGGAACCGCTTCGCATAAGCGTGAGTATAGGGGCAGGGAAGCTTGCACATGGAAATCCGCTAACGCATTCCAATCCCAGGGATTGGAATATACCCCTCTGAAACGACTAGAATCACAGCGAATAGCGAATATCGTTGGAGTGGTAGTCAAGTTGACTCATGTATCGAAACCTAGTGCGTCTTTAGACGATTTTTGACTCCTTGATATACCTTTATATGTCCGCAACAGTGTTGCTGACGTCGCAATGTGGGGACTTGTAGAGGATTACATGATGTCCGTGGTAATTTGCGATCCAAGCCGGTTCGCGAACGGTGATCCAGCGTACAATGAAGAATTGGTAGTCTCTGTCTTTAGACCTAAGGAGATCGAATTACCACTTGACCTTGCACCTGGGGATGTTATTCTATTCAGGGGAGTCAGGATCACTATCTACAACAACAAAACAAAAGCTCAAGCGTTTTCCCAATCGAATAATACTTGGGTCATCCTCAAAAACGAGCGAGATATCAAGCTCCCTAATGGTCAGAATGAACTCAATCCACCCCTTAATAAAGCGGAGGTGGATAGGATGGTGCAGCTTTATCATTGGTACAAAGCTGAAAATGGTGGAATTGTGCAAAATTCGGATCTAGATAATTCCTTTTCCAGAATTTCATCTTTCAGCGTACCTAAAGAGGAAAGGCTACTGGGTGATGTTGGGCCTAATGAATTCTTTCATGCGATCTTCAAGGTGAGCTTGTCGTCTCGAAAACGATCCAACTCGACTTGTCCTAATCCATGTTAGTGCTCATCTTTATGTTTTAGATCATGCATGTCGTCCGGAATCAACGTAAACCAGAATTGGAATTATATGTGACGGATGGAACGATTTCACAAAATTATCAGCCGCGAAATTTCCATAATATCGAAATCGCTGATCTACCCCAAGCCGCCATATACACTTTGGCAATTCATGATACTCCGCCTCTGCACGAAATACCGAATTTTGATGTTGGCAATGTACTGAAGCTGAGTAATGTCAGAAGCAAGCTGTACAAGGGCGAGCTCGAATTGAGCTGGTCTGAATTGCCCACTTCCGAACAAGCTAGGCAAGGCTGGAGTAGAAGAAGACTTGCACCCATCAGACAGGAAGACGAGAAGGCAAAGCTTATTGAAAGGTGTGTAGGATCCATTCTGAGTACAAGATGTAAGGAAGGTATTTACACTCTGCTTCGCATCAGACGATTGAGGGCTCTTAAACGAGGTGAAGTATATGATGAACCGGGTCAACCTCGACCAGCAACCCCCAAAAATGATCACCAATCGAAAGATCCGTTCCAGAATTCAACGGCATATTTCGAGCTTGATTCAACCCGACTTACAAATCGAAATCAAGCGACTCAGCTCGCGAAACATTTCAAAACCATACATACAGATTTGACAGAGCATCCTGTATCGACAATTCAAGATATCATCGCCAGCTCGACTGTACCCAACAAATATCGTGTCACAGCAAAAGTCAAATCAGTCCATCCGAGGAATTTGGAGAAGAACGATACCCTTATACAGAGCTTCTGTAAGCATTGCAAAAGCACTTTCAAAAGTGCATGGTGCGGGAGCTGCAATGATTCTGAGGGCATGAATGCCGAATACAAGTACAGATTTGTGTGTATACTGGAAGATCAAAAAGGGGATGAATTGGCTTGTTTAGTAGGAGATGACGAAGCAGTGAGTATACAAGGTCCACAGCGCTGCGGGTCGTCGGCAAAGTCTAAGCTATATCGATTAACGTATCCAAATGGCTTAATTCATAGGCCGAATTCCTCCCACCTTTACCCCCATACTCCACATCGACGAACCCAAATGATCTCCGTAAATCCGATAGAAGGCGTACCGAACTTTCGGGTGAAGTATATAATATTTTACAAGGAGCCAAGATGAATGGGGTACGAACAAAACCATACATCGATATGTCACTGGAAGTTTACCATATTGTCAGACCGTTCAATACCGAACAAAATGGAGAAGAAGAAAAATTTATCGTAGCTAGGATGTTCGGTATGACATCTGCGTCTATCGCTTGATGGGGTCGGTTAATGATATGGGGTAAGACTAACACCGTCGAAAAGCCATTCTTCTTTAAGCGCTGATTTGTAGATAGAGATCAAAGTTGTAAAATAGTCACATTCTTTTAGTTGTATATCTGTTTCACATCAGACTCGTTTGTGGGGTTAATCCCCATCCAAACCTTCAGCATGACGTGCGGAACGGGGTCGAACGCTTTGGTACCTGCTCATATGTATTTATGCCTTGATCTCTACGCGCTATCGAACAGTTCTATGCGGAGTGGGGGTGGGGTAGAAAGACTGGCAGATCGTACTGTGTTCCCCGCGGCGTAATCAAGATTTCCAACAAGTGGAGATACGAAAGAAAGTTGGGAAGTTCCAATAACCGGTACTGGTCTCGTAAAGATCTATATTATCGTTCATTTTGTTAATCCGATAGAATTCAATCAAATTTTAGGATTTGACAGTGATGGTGGACAGAAGCAATGAGATTATACAGGCGATGCAACTCGAGATGTAGCTATCTGATACAAGGTAAGGTATATATATATATATATATATACATGAGAAATGCGTCCCAAGGGTGACTCTGAGCCACTAGATCTTGGCTTCCGAATATGTTGAAAAGTGATCGGATGGTGTTCCCGAAATTTACAGTCAACCCCGCTTTTATTACGTTATTCTATATATCTGTTAGTTCATTACCGGTAAATCACTTTTATGCTTGACCGGTTATCTCATCCGTCGCCTAATGCCAAAAAAGTGAAAGAATTACAATAATTTATAATCCTATTATATTCAAGTTTAATTTCTATTAGGGTTTAAATTGTAATAATCCGGTAAATAGCGCGATATTTGTTGTCGATCATTTTTGAGAAATTGGGGAATTGGGGATATCGGTTATTACAATTTGAGATCTTTAAAACATTACTACTAGTAAAAGTATCATTTCGGGTACAATATCAGATAGTAGTTATGCAATATCACATCAGATAGAGGAATACTTTCAGAATATATTGGTCGATAAGGAGAAACAAGATGATTATAGGAGATTAATGCATATCTTTCCTTCATTTACAACTTATCTGAACAAAACAGAAATCCAAATTCACATTGATTGACCCATTTAACCTAAAATAGGAATTCTATCCTTGCCTTTGCTCTCCTTAGATTCGTAAATCAACTCTTGGTCTTATACCGTAATTAGATCATTGAAAGAGCTTAACCCAAGACCTTTTAAGTGGTGAGTATAATCACATATGCGAACTCTTTATTCATCAAGGTAATACCAGGAGACGCCTCAAGCTGATCTCCCCAACTCGTACTTTTGAAATTAAATTAGGTCATACCACATCTAAACAAATACCGCTTTTCATCATCCTTTCATTTCAGAAACTTCATTCACCTCTACTCGTCGCTTGGACACCAAAAACTATCTTGAGATAACCGTTTCATCAATTGTAGAACCACTATAAGTGGGAGAAACGGATTCAATCAAAATGCCCTCTTCATCACCATTACCTCGACCGAAATCGTCACCTTCTTTACCTGCTCCAAATTCTCGACCTCAACCTCAATTTAGAGCCAAAAAGGAACATCTCCCTCTTACTCCCCTTTCACCTGCTGCAGCTGCCAATCTGTCAATGCAATTCCCGTCACCGCATCCTTTAATGGTCGCCCTTGCGGGTTGGCCTGAAACCATTTATGTTTCTAATAACCGAAGGCATTCTCTTGATACATCAAACTCTCATATGGGTTTCGAATCTTTATCTTCTGGTCAAGTATACGATGGTGTACCTGCTCCAGCTTTACACTCTCACAAAAAGATGAAATCTAGACCAACTACTCCACCAAAACTCGAATCAACCATTACATCAAAATCACCAGAAATAACCGATTCACCTTTCTCATCATCATCATCATCAAGCATTCCTACATCTACATTCGATGATGATAAAGATACATTAACTGATAAAACACCTTTATCAATTCGAAATAAATTAAAAGCTCGAGCAGCAGGTAAAACAAAGGCTAATCCTGTACCAAATATTGTACCTAAACCAATTTCAGCACCTAATTTATCTATTTTCGCACCTGTTTGTCCACATTTAACAGATCCTTCATTAGGTCCTTGTCCATTTAAATCACATCCTCATGACGTTAGAAATATGTTTCCTCCTACATCACATTTATCTTCCGAATCAAATGGTACAAATCCTTCTTCCTCTTCAAGATTATCTCCACCTACAATTAATACTTCTTTATCACCAATTTTAAAATCTTCTTCTTTATCACCTACTTCTGAATCGGGATACGTAAATAATCCACTTTCTTCACCAGAATATGAAAAACAATTAAATTTTGAAGAAAAAGTTGGTTTAGGTGAAAGAAAAAATCCTGAAGGTTTAACAAATTATTTCCCTGTTCCAGGTATAGGTGCACCTAAACCTCGTACTTTATCTAAATCATCAATAAATGCAAAACCTTCAAGTTCAAATTCTTCAGTAACAGAATTGAATACTAATGGAAAAAGAAAAGAATCTCCTATTGATGATACGTCTCCATCATCAACAACAACAACAACAACAGAAATGTTACATAAAGGTAGATCTTTACCTTCTGTACCTATACCTTCATGGAATACTTCACCTAAAAGTAGTAACACTTCACCTAGAAGTACTAGCACTTCACCTAAAAGTAGTAGCACTTTTAAAGGAAAAGGTAAACAATCTGAATCAGATTTGATGGATATTGATATAAATGAAGAAGATTATTTGAATTCTTCTCCAATATTAGATGAAGGTCAAAATGGGGTAATGCTAAAAGTCGAAATGTAATTCAGTCTAATAAGACATTTTCTGTTTTCCCATTATAAATATTTCATTGTAGTATCATTTGTAAAAATTTACCATCAAACATACAATCATCGCTTCTTTTGAATCATAAATCACATTACATCACACATCATACTTGATTTCCCTTTTTAACGACCACATATTGTAATTTTAAAAATTGTATATGCAGAATGGATATTCAAAAAGTAAATGTATATACGTGTTGTTTATCCAAAAAAAAAGAAATGTTCCCCAACTCTGAACATGAATTGAGATAACCTTTAACGCCCTGAGTTAGTTCACACATGACCTCGCATCAATTGACGCCTACACCACGACATGGACTAGAACAAACTATTCGTTCAACCTGTCTGTTTTACTCAATAGAATGTTCTTCACTAGCAGTTGTGTGACGTATTAGGAGTAGATATTCACCTTACAATGTCAAAATACAGCACTAATCATTCGTGGGGTAAACGACTTTACCTTCAAAGTCCTCTTTTTGTATCCTTTGAATAGGTGTTTGACACGAACGCTGAATGCTATCTTCACTTTATTCCCTTTTTGGTAATACATCATTGCATCACCTCTCATCATGTCAAGCTTCGATGTAAGTTGAAGACATGGTTGACTTGTTCATTGATGACGAAATGGATTCGTACAATGACCTCTAAAAGTTCCTAAAAAGACTTATTATATCATTATATCCAAATTGATATAAAAGTGGGAAACATCGAAACCAATCCTACGCTTTATCACTCTGAACAATTGAACTTTACAGTACTAAATTCCCATAGTATATATAAAAGCGTACAGTATAATGCCAAAAGCTTTACCTAGATTGACGCCACCTCCAGAAGGAGGAGAATCACGAGATCCAATTTCAATTGCTCTTGAACAACATTTACATGATGTTAGACAATGGACAGAATGGGTAACTAATGGTGATCCTAGAGGAATAGGTACAATGGATTATGGAATTTATAGAACATTTGAAGTTTGGGTACAAAGAAAGTAAGTGATCTAACTAATTTAAGCGTCAAACCACAAACAGTCAATTTACTGAAGCTTATACATTTCAATCGCCTTTATCAGAGAATCATTAGATGTTATTGATTCAATCTTACAAAATAGAATGTCAATTGGATATCCATATTCACAAAAGGTAAAAAACAACCAAAATAACTCTTTTTTAATCTGAAATTTCTAAATTAACTTGAATGTTTTTCATTTTTTTTCAAATAGGCAATAATTTTAGCTCAAATATTACCTTCAGAAAGATTAATACCATATATAAAATTACTTGAACCTTTATTACCTCCTACAACAATTAAAAAAGAAGAAGAAGAAGAAGAAGAAGAATTAAAAAATAATAAATTCTTAAAAAATTTTAATCCTTTAATTTCAAATTTAGCTAAAAATTTATATGATAAAGCAAAATTAGAAGAATTAAATTTAGAAAATTTAAAAAAAGAAAAAGAAGAAAAATTAAAACAAGAAGAAGAAATTAAAAAATGGGAATTATGGTGTAATTTATATGGTAGAACTTGTAAATCAAATTGGTTATCAAAATCTCAATTTGAAAATCCACAATGGACTTATTGGAATTGGAAAGAAATTTCAAAAGAAGATTGGTGGAAAGGTAGAAATGATTAAAAAAAAGTATTCCCAATGTGTGCGAGTTGCTGACAAAAAGGGAAAAATGGAGTGATATGCGATATGATAATTAAGTCTAAGATATTGTCACTGTATATGTATTGAATACTGTCAAAACTCGATGGGGAGTCAAAGCGAGTTGCAAATCTGTACACTGAACGCGATAATGTAAAATACGGTACCATGAAACTATATGCATATTCATAATGTAACGACCACGATACGTGCAAATTTCTAGATGGAGCCTTGTCTTGTTTCTACTGTTCTACATTTCAACATCTCATCCCTTTACTTCCGATATGATACATTGCTTCACCTAATATTGCTGTGAGCGAACTTGTGCGCGGTGATTATTATTGATCTTCATATGAATATCTTTTTATAAATATGAGATAAGTACTGGGAGTCATCACAACAAGTAAGATCGTTTGGCGTCATCAAAATCCACAAGTTCAAGTAAACATCTAATCAACGATATTATGTAGACTCATCCTACCGGTCCTGGCACTAACGGGAGTATTATCTCCAGTGGGACTAGCATTTTTTGAACCTCTTGCACTTCCTGATCTTTGACTTAACGTGTCATCCCTTTCTCTTTCACGATCAGTGACAATTGGTGGTAGACCAGCTGAAGTAGGTCTTGATGAACTTTCCCTTTTGCCCGCTGAACCTTGTTGCATTGGTATTGAATGTCTGGAACTTCTGGATGCTGAGGTGGGTGGTGTGGAAGTAGCAAGACTGAGTGGTGGAAGTGTCATACCTGGTGAGGGTAAATTCCTTTCTCTTTCTCTATTAGATGAAGATACT
Source organism: Kwoniella pini CBS 10737 (assembly GCF_000512605.2). NCBI lineage: Eukaryota > Fungi > Basidiomycota > Tremellomycetes > Tremellales > Cryptococcaceae > Kwoniella > Kwoniella pini. The sequence continues at coordinate 79,329 of NC_091717.1, read as the reverse complement.
GGTCTTTGGTTATGCATTAAACCAGGTGATAAAGTTGGAGAAGGATGTACAGAGTGAGCATTATAACCTGGTCCAGAGGGTGATACTCTTGATCTAGGAGAAAGCGGTCTTGGTCCTTCTCTTGTTCTTGGTCGTTGACCTTGAGTTTGTAATTGAAGTTGAGGTGGTCCTCTTGACGAAGAATATCTTTCCCTTTCTCTCTCTCGTTCTCTCTCAATTTCCCTATCACGAGCATAAGCGAACTCTACTTCTCTTTGTCTTTCACGATGCCTTTCCCTTTCTCTGTCTTCGATGTAGATATCTTTTGCATCTTGTGGCCAGGGTACACTATTTCTTGGATTCCTCTCTCTTTCCCTCTCTTGATCACTATAAGGTGAATCCGGATATGGTGGACCTCGTTGGTGATAAGCACTAGGAGGTACTTGATGGTGATACCCTGAGTGCTGATGATACTGTTGATGATGGTGGAAATTTGGATGTTCAGGCGGACCATAACCTGGTGGAGGTAATGATTGATGGGGTCTAGTGTGACTAGGTCCAGCTGAGCCAGGAGCAGGATGAGTAGCAGGTCTACCCGAATTTGACTCGTAATATTGAGGTGCATACGACCCATGAGGAGGAGGATAATGAGGAGTAAGGGCTTGATGACCTCTGTAAGGGTCATATGCTGATGGCGGAGGAGGTGGAGGCATATGGTGACCAGGGGGTGGATAATTTGGATGATATCCTGAATTAGGGTGGCCGTTGGACATCTGTGCTGAGTATTGTTGACGATGATCTCCTAGAGGAGGTTCAGCGTGAGAATGGGATGAGGTTGGTCTATAATACCTTCCACCGCCAGCTTCCTCATTGGGGTATCCCAAAGAAGCACCTCTTGATCGTTTAGCCTGATGATGATGTTGAGGTGGGGGATGTTGTCGCCTTTGATCATGATGCACATTATCGAATTCTTCCTCAGACTCAGCAGCATCGCTCTTACGCTTCGTCTTTGTCGCACGACCTGCAGCTGGACAAGGTAACAGAGATAATTTCAGCGATTTATGTTTCGACTTTGCGGACGATAAGGAAATCTTGGAAAGGTTCAAAAGCCGAGCCTGATCTGAAATTTGTTTGTGGATTGAATTCGAAGTCGACTCACGTTGACGAGGATCTTTTCGAACTCTGATCTTCAAGCCTTGTTCAGCGAATGACTTTGACAAATCTGTTGCTTCTACAGCATGAGGTCAGCAAAGGTTGCAAGAATGATCCAGATCGAGCAAAGCATTACTCACTAGACATGCCAGGGAATTTCTTGGCAGAGTATACGGAGAAGGTCGATGTGAACATGGTCGTACAATAGTATACTTCTTGACTGATCGTCGAGTAATTTGGGTTGCTCATCAGCTCGATGTTATGTATGTACAAAAGCAGAAAAGCAGATCAAATACACTCACTCAACGATCTCGAACAAAGTCAACTTGAGCTTGTATCTACCTTCTTTTCTAACACCTAAGTCTGGAAAGACGAAAAATGCAGCGTCGGTGTTATCTAGATCTTTCAGATGGTATAGCGATGATACCGGTGTACCCGTCAAAAACCTAGTTTTACCATCATCGATGACATGCAATTCATCTTCATTTTCGTCGCCTCCAACAAGACAAGCGAATAGGAAATAGTATGGGTCTACAGATTTCAAGGTTAGGCCGACTCAAATCCTCAAAAAAACCAGTAGAAGGATGAATGACTCACTCTGCATAAAGGTCATACCGTTCGGACCTGGGCTAGGACGCCTTAGCGACGTTCTTGATCTAGGATCTGTGGGAGTTATATCTTCACCGTTTTCGTCGATAACCTTCAATTGTATTATCGGAGTTGGGTCAATCGGTCTCCTGTCGGCTGCTCAAGGAGGCAAACAAATGTCAAAATCAGTTCAAGAATAAATTACAGCAAATTGATCTTAAGCTGAACCCAATTTACATTTCTCTCCTACACCGCACATCCTAGCTTGAACTGGCTGTTGTCTCATTTTCATCTCATATTTTCTGAGCACACAATCGTGATCGGTAGCAAATTGATCACCGCGATGAGAACGGGGAGACATTGGAGTATCGGATGGCGTCGGTAATTGCGGCATGGGAGGATTCATATGTGCGGGCGTTGACGATCCAGCCGAGGAATTTGGGGTATCAGATAGAGCGAACCGATGAGGGGATGATCGAGGTTGTATGGACCCGGGAGCGTCATGAGGAGGTACGTAGATGAGTCGATAGCCGGGTGGTGGCGTTGGAAGGCAGAAGGGAACGGTAGAACACATCTTGTTAGCATTGACGTTCTTCTGACAATTTGAGAGAGGTAAGAAAACAAAAGGTGGCAGGAGGAGAAAATCCAATCAATGATCATGAATAAGAACAAAATTCAAGTGATCATTCTAGTCGTTCAACGACAATAAAGACGAAGCACATGTAACAAAGGGACAACATAACATTCGACCGAAGATATTGTTCTCCAAGGAGAGGGAAGGAATCATATCCGATGACCCCTCAACCAACAATAAAAAGCGAACTTGTCGGCTGGAAAGGGGTGTCATGGTTGAAAGGTGATATTTAACATCAAATGGACATTGTTGACCTTGATGATATAAGGTGTGTGAAGCAGCGAACAATGAAGATGTTCTGTGTGTCGTTGATTGTGTGTTCGTGTGACTGTGTGTTATCGGCGTATCTCTTGAAACTTCACCCTGGATATGTGGAGAAGTGCGACCACTTGGGGTGCGGTACACCGTTGAAAGGCGTATTCGCATGTATCGTTCACCGAGTTACATGTGTGTATTGATATACGATTATTGATTCATCGGACTGAAGGAGGCAGGCAGAATAGTCAGTTGAAAGGTATCCGTGTATCCCCCTGTGCCATTGCCGCCATGATCACACATATCAAGACACAAACCACGGACTTACACAATCAATTTGGTCCGGTCTATCACAGAGTCTAGCATTCCTATCATCGTACCGACCCAGCTGAAAAGCTTGGGGGCAATGTATCGCCTTAATTGACTTTGAAGCAATATAGAAGAAGGAGGCAGCAAAGGTTTGAACCGTATTGTCGTGCGCGAGGTGGTATCTTTCCTTGGTCGCTAGCGAAATGTGGTTACCTTCTTGGTCAGGGCGGGATTGGATCTGTCGAATGGAGCTGCTTGTTGTCCACCCCTGTGGAGTTTCGGTTGTCCACGCTTCATACTGGGGAAAAATCTTGAGGAAATGCGGAGGAAGGAGAATAATTGCAAAGAAAGATAACCGAAAAAGGGGTTGCAAGAAACGAAGAAAGTGGAAACCAGGCAGAACGAGAAAAGGATATTGCAGGTTGAAGAGCAAGATAGTGGAATTGCGAGTGAAGAGGACTTACATATTTTTTCTACCTTGTCGTCTCTGTAGACACAAAGTCAGCATTGTCGATCTTTTCATTCTCTCCCAACGACGCAGCAGCAATGATGAGGGTGACCAAACTCACTTGAGTTACAGGTACATATTCGTAAGCGTAATCTATACCTTCTACCCAACCTTTATCTTTTCCATTTCCACTACCATTCGGTGTACTACCACTACTGCTCTTCTTTTCGACCTGTCCCGCAGGTGCTGCAGGTCTACTGGATCCTTCCCGCTGACTACCCTCTCGGGAAGACGGCTGTATATCATCCATTGGTGGTACCACCGGCATGAGGGATTGAGAAAAGGCGATATAGATGGAATGATGTATATAAAGTGTTTCCTATGCAACGCTGGGCACCGATCCACCGATATGATCCGTCCTTAGGTATAATGCCTAGACTAATTGTCGTGTATCGCTGTTTGTGTTTGATAGATTTGCAAGAAGGGTAAAGTCAGTGGCGGTATATATGAGATTGTTTCGAGTAATTAATGTGATGGTGATATTGTTGATACTGTTGATACTGTTGATGATGCAGCGAAGGTCGCTGAAAGTTTTCATCGATTCCAAAGCAGTGTTTCGGAGTTTATCGACTGATTGATGTCATATGAGTAAACGGGAAGAGAGCTGGAGTATATTTTGCACTGAATCACCTGTATCCCGTTATTCCAGATCTTATGCTTAGTATGTTATTATCTAAGAGCTGTAATGACAGAAATCGTGTCAGTTCAAACTTTTTGATCTAAGCGTTTAAACGACCTGAAACAGAACCAGTATCCTGGGTTGGGGCGAGCGGATCATATTATGACGGAATCATACACAACAAGGGTAAATCATCATCATCAAGATCTCCTGATTCTTCGTTCTTCTCATGGATAGTAACACGAGGTAACAGCAGAAAGAGGTCAAGGAGAGACCCATCCATCAAATATTGATGCTGGTCCGAAAAGACCAAACATGATCGTGAGATGTCCCTTCTCGCTTAAGCCTAGACCTTCGTTCATACATCTCAACGCCCTCTTCATCTTCCCTATTCTTGGTCTTGATGAAGACGCACCAACCATTTACCCCTTTTCTCCCGAATATCATCAAATTCTCCTTACCCCTCTCTTCTCGAACCATTAGATCATTAATTCTTGGAAAGATGATAGGAACGGGGACCATCAAAACACGACCTTCATCAAAAGAAAATTTCCGGACTTACCGATGATACGTTGATACCCCACTTAAACTATATCAGAAACAGATCCCTCTCTAATTTAGCTCAAGGTATACACCTTGAATTTGCGTTGAAGCCCTATTTCAAGGGTTTTCTAAATATAAACAGTAATAGTATCGCCGCTTCTGACGAAATCAAGGATATTGTGTTATTGATGGTGTTTATGATATTTACCAGAAATAGCTGAGACAGACCTATCTGCCTTGTGCTTGGCAATAACCTTGGCTCTCCTTTCTTTCCTATCTTTCGGGACAATGGAAAGGTGAGTGTCGGGAAAACAAGAGGTATACTACAACGTGTAGCGTAATAACTTGTTCTTGAAAGGAGTAAGATGGATAGTGTCGGATAATTTGAGAAGGATCAAACTGAAAGGAGGGTGAGCTCGGTCGGTCGGAGAAAGATTTGTAACAAGTTGGTCGTTGTGTTACAGGTTTTGGAATTTAAGTATGGTTGAAAGGAAGAATCAGGAAATTATGATCTTGACGATGTTAAAGTCGATAACGAAGATGAAAGCCAAGGATTGTTGAAATCCGTTTCTTAACAATAATGATGGTGATGATGGATTGATATTTTAGTTTTTGAGTATTTTGTAGGTTTTAAGGGGTAACTTTGAATCTTCGGAACAATAACGTTGATGATTTGAACCTTGATTCTACTATATCGGAAAATATCGGTTGACTACTGATAGAAATCAAACTAGTCTAGCTTGGTCAACTAGCAGACTGAAAGGGCTTTTCGAGATCCAGGCAATGATTATAGCGGAGAAAAGAATTGGTAGGGTTCCAAATTAGAAGTCAACTTCTTGCCTGCATTTGTGGGGGTGTATTATGTGCCTGAAAGTTACACAGAAACGTTGTTAAACCCTTTGTTACTGTTTTCCTTAGGTTGGTCACTCCATGTAAGACAGCCTGAACTATACAGGATATCAATCCCTTTGAGTGTGAATTGACCCAGTCACGGTTGATGTGACTCCCATGAAATTGTAGTCGTATCATAATTTAGGCTATCGACGAATTATTCATTTTTAATACTCAAGCGGCTAACAGTAGTCTAGAAGTTTTCCCCGGTGGACATAGCAGTGTGAGCTGCGTGATGGCGTATACTATTTTACCACCAAGAAAAGTTAAAAAACCCCTGATGTCCGATGTTAGAAAGGTACGAAACTACGGGTAGGTAGTCATGTCGTGGGTAACAGCAGCTTGAGAGGGATTCATGAAAACTTAAAACTCAAAACCCTCTTTTTAACGGTATTCCTCCCCCTGAAAAAAGATTTTGACGTAATACTTAATAGTCCGTGGTGGAGGTGAAAGAACACCGATATATGCCGTTTGGTTTACCACGAAGCCTATTACAATCTAGCTGCTCCTATGCGTTTTCAACGTTGCGATTTGTCGATATAACCGAAGGTGGTACAGCAGAGATATCTCTCCCTCAGTTCTTACATCTTTACCGAGATCTTCTTGTTCAGTACCCGATTGCACCCTGTATCTTTCTGCGCCAATGGAACAGTCGGATAACTCGTGTTTATCTCGTTATATCTTGGCATCTTTCTCCTTCTTGTCCTCAAGCTTAATTTAACATAAGCAGCCCTTGATGGATCAGACATACATCTTCGACTTCCAATCTCCGCCATGACGGTAAAGACCCAAGCTTCTGATAAGTGGGTCAAGTATCACGTCAAACCGAGTCAGATCGTATCATAATAGTGGCTGCCGAGCTATTTTTTTTTCTTCCTATAAAGGTTGATTCCAGATAGCATAACGATTACTGCCAGTGACGAGAAACTTTAATATTGGCGCTTTTGGCGGTTACCAATAATCTCAGTTTAAGATGACATGTAAAGCGTATTCAATCACTTCCGTTTCTGCCAGAAAGAATTCTACATTCATCGAAAAGTCAGTTGAACTGATATCGCGATACAAGTGCTCTCGCTTCTAATGACCAGCAACAGAATGCAAAATCAATCATGGGACGTTGAATTATAAAAAGCCTTTGAAAGTCGAAATAAAGTTCAAGAAGTGACAAAATGTTCGGCGCCCGACTCCCGACCGATCGACATGTGACTAAAACATCCTATCTTAGCTTATTCTGTTTTGATACCATATTTTTATTTTCGTCTACAAGTCTTTTTTTTGGGTCTGCCGTAAAAGCCATCTTCACGTTATTTTGAACCGTACCAAGAAAAGAAACACAAAAAAGCAGAGCTATAGTATAAGATTAGACAAAGCCGAATTAGGTCCCTTACGGGATCTGAGCTAGATGATCTAATCACCAAACCGAGCTCCTTTGGATCTGGATCTATAGAAGTGGAGCATTGCTAAATTTGATTGATTTGATCGAGACTTAGCTAACCTACTCTAGATCAACGATTAACTTGAGCTAAGATCCGTCCATCTTCCGTATTTTCATTGACGACAAGAATTAGATAATCTTACTGAAATTTCCACTACATCTGGCAACGTATCAGGACTTCGCCACTGGATGTGCCACTGTATGATTGATAAAGCCCAAGAAAAATCCTATATATGCCCTTCGATTTTCTACAAAGTGGTGGATAACCTTTGCGAAGGACATGAGATCCAAAAGGCTCCCGACTCTTGTGCGAAACATTCAACCAGAAGCTCATGAGCTAAAGGTCAGCAAGATGCAACTGACTGTATAAAATTCATTTCCTTCCGTGTAGGGCGGAGAGTGCATTAGAAGAATGGGGAGGTAATTTGTCTCGAATCGTCCCCTAGACCCTCACCTCTATCTTATCGAAGAAACTCATGTACTTCGATTCGCGCTCATTCCGAGCTTATCGCTTATCTCGCTCGTAAATCATCTACGAAGTTACTTCTTTTCTCGTTTCAATAGAAGCCCAGATGACCGAGTAATCTAATGTAGAATTATCGGAGATGAATGTATACATTCCAGTTGAAAGAAGGCAATCTGTTTTTCCCATACTGGCCACTGAAATATACATACTAAGGTAGGGTGAAGATTGTTATGCTTGTTAACGATAAGGCGAGGCTTTCGATAAGTCTATATATACTCCAAGTAACTACGATTTAAATGATAAATCCAGTTCAAGTATTGATTCTATACTTTTTAAACTTTTTATCATTTGAATACCAGAATACTGTTTCTTTCTGATAAAACTCAACGAACAATGTCTTCTTCTTTTTCGCAACAGTCCAATAATGACAAGAAAGAGAGAGAGGATTTTCAGAAGTACTTAGCAAAGTCAAGTGAGAAAGTGTTGGAACGAAAACTTTCAGTGAACCAGGAAGTTTATGGTCTGACACCTTACAATCAAGCAATCAATTATAACCTGCTTTCAGACGCTCAATTTTCGCACCCACCAGACGGGGCTAATGAGCAAAATCCAATTTACCATGATATGTCAATGAATCCAATACAATCAACCCCATTAACATATCAAGGAATACCAAACACTATGTCAGATATACCATATCAATGTTCACCCGATATTATGTCCTATCCACAGAATGTGATCAGTCAAGAGAACAAGAATCATTATGCGGCGGGTGATACTACGGTATCATCTGTCATGCCTCCTTCTGAGAGCACACAAGATGTCATGCAAAGAGGCATAGATGCTCTTGAAAGATCTTACTTTTCTCGAATCCCATCTTATCCTTATGCTGACTGTACTAATACCTTACTTGACGGCCAGTCTCGACAAATATATCTTCATTCAGGTCTTGAAAATGACTCGACACCTTCTGTTGAGAAGCCAGGTTCAGCTCATGTAATTTATCCATGTTCATACAAGGTCACCATTCAGGCAAACTATCCTCCGAATGCCATTCAGGTAGGCGATAAAGTCACAACAAGCCCTAGTCAGACGAGGGTATACCGTGAGGTAAGTGAAGATAAAGGAGCTACCATCGATAGATTTTTGAGACAGTAATCGGAGTCAGTATTATTTATATACACCTTTGATAATCAGTGCAGAATCTTTTGTAGGTAAAGTTATGTTATACTATATCCCTACTAAGATGCATGAACCCTTACGCGTGAAATGTGTAAAAAGTACATAAATAAGAAAGAAATACCAAATCGTCTATAGTGAGATCAAATCCTAATCCTTGTGATAGACGTGGACTTCTTCTTTCTCTCTTCCTCTCATCATAGGTGGTTCCGTACCCTTGTACTGTAATTTACAGTAAATCGTCAGTAAACAGGATCCATATCGGACATCAAACCAAAATGATCTGTGGACAGGGAGAGAGGGAGACAGTCACCGAACTCACGTAGATATCGGTCCAGAATGTCTTGACATCTGGGAATGGTGATTTCTTAGCTTCCTCTACAGCTTCGTCAACTTCCTCTTTAGCCTTCTTATCAATGGCTTTTAAGCTAGCCTCATCGGTGACTCCCCATTCCAAGATGTATCTCTTCAAACCGGCAATAGCATCTTTCTCAGATCTCATTTGTTGAACCTCATCTCTAGTTCGGTAAGTTGTTCCAGGGTCGGACATGCTGAACCGCAAAGGATGATGGTCAGCTCACGGATCCGATCAATTATTAAGATTACAAACTCACGAGTGACCACCATATCTGTAAGTGACAAATTCGACTACCAAAGGTCCTTTTCCAGATGTAACCCATTCCTTGGCCCAAGCGGTGGCCTTCTTACAAGCAAGAATATCCATACCGTTGACCTGAGGACGTGATCAATCAGCCTGTCGTCCGGGGTGACTATAAGTTTTGATGGGAATCACACTCACTTGAAGACCTGGAATCTTGTCACCTCGAGTGAAGAAATCGGTGTTCATAGAAGATCTTTCAGCGGAAGTACCCATACCGTATTTGTTGTTTTCACAAACGAAGACACATGGGAGGTTCCAAAGTTTGGCCATGTTGTAAGACTCGAAAACTTGTCCTTGATTGGAAGCACCATCACCGTAAAGAGCGAAAGTAGCAGACTTCTTCTTCAAGTATTTTTGGGCGAGGGCAATACCAGCTCCTACTGGTACCTATAGATGTGATTCGATTTGTGAGCCATATATTTCCACATGAGAGATAACGATAATAGAGGAAAAATAACAACTCACTTGAGCACCAACGATACCGTTACCACCAAAGAAGGAAGGGGTAAAGATGTGCATGGAACCACCTTTTCCGTATGACATACCGTCAACTCGACCCATCAATTCAGCAATGACACCCTTGACTGTTCCACCTCTCAATACGGCGAAAGTGTGACATCTATAAGAAGTGATGACTCGATCATCTCCATCAATAGCGTGTTCCATACCGACTGATACGGCTTCTTGTCCAATAGCTAAATGACAGAATCCTCTGATCATCTTTTGCTTATACAAAGCATCGGCAGCTTGTTCCATTCTTCTCATTTTGACCTAAGTTGATATGGTACGATATCAGCGTTTCTATCTCAGCAATCCAATTGTGATAAGGAGTAACCGCTCACCATGGTAGTGTACATTTTCACCATCTCATCTTTTGTGATTGAAATTTCGTTGGAAGGGGCGTCACATCGATAAGAGTGGAACGATTCTCCATGAAGGGCGACAGTGAACTAGATTAACGATAAGACAAGGTCAATATGTAAGCAATTCCATAGATTGTAAACAATGATAAAGTTGCAAAAAATCTCGGGATGTTTGGGTTCTAGGTTGCGGTCACGGACGAAACAGTACTTACAGGCTGGTTACCAGCCTCTGGCAGCGATTCCGCAGGCGATGATTTATCCGCATCTGTTTGGAGGAATCGCATTGCAGGGATAGTAGATCGAACAGGTTTCTGTATTTTCGTTATCAACAAATTTAGCGAGATTCTCTGGCTCGCCAAAATTCTCTTCCAGAAAACAGTAGATCACTCACAATACCCGCTGATCGGGACACGGCCCTTAATCCACGAGACCTAAGCAATGAGAATGACATGATGCTTGAGGTATATATAAGGTGGTTTTGAGTATAAATATGAAGATATTATATTATTATTATTATTTATTATTATATTTGATGATAGGATGGATGGTAGGAACGGAACAAGTCTTCGGATGCCGTTTAATGGGGGTTTGTATTTAATTGTTTGAAAAACACGTGGTCATTTATTTATCAGTAGTTTATTTCATTTTATCCCAGATTAGGTAATATGGGCAACATGATATGCCTACTGAATCAATTGAAACGATTGAAGTATCAAGTAAAACACAGGCATAGTCAATTGTCATGGTGAGTAGGGTGAGTTTTAATCATCACATCCATGGAAACAGATGAAGGAGTAGCGTTAAGTGGAGCTTGATATTCAAGTGAGTAATGACCAGAATTTCGTCATTCAGATTACATTGAATCTCATCTTGACTACACCTTCTACACCTCTCGTCCCTCTCTGATGACACTGCTGGGGCACCGATTATAATGACGCCAAATACCAGCTATATGCTAATCACGGATTTATCACCGTATCAAACCACCTGAATCGTCTTTTATCATCTTCAATCTACATTTATAGCCGGAAGTATGGTAAAAGAAGCTGACACGATCTCTGCTGGTAAATAGCTCGTCGAGCAGCGGTATGACGGATCGAGTTGGCTCAAATCATGCAAGAGTCGTACGTATAACGTACAATATAAGCTTCGAAAAAAGGCTGTGTATGGGTGTTTGTGCGGTTATGATAAAACCCATATTTGTCGTCAATTCGTTCAAGCAATTCGAAAATCATTTAAAAGATTCGAAATTAGATCATCATTCATCCGCATTTCGTATTCTATTTGTGGCGCTTGAGTCAAACTCATGTAATATTGAGGGATTTCTTAGCGATATGCATTGCCATAGCTCTGTCAAACCTACATTCAAACCAGATCATGAGCCATTTTCGCGATGAATGGTTTTCTCAAATGTCGATAGGATACGTTCTAACCAACATCCTTGTAAAATGTGATGACAAAGATGCATTACCAATCTTTGATATGACAATTTGAGCGACATACGAATCGCTGGTCTAGAATTGAATAGGATTCGGTTTTTCGGACCGTTTTGTTGTTTGAGTTATTTCAACTTCGCTTAAGTCTGATTTCCCATTTTTTATTCCATCATTTTACCCTTAAAAATCAAAGTGGGGCATCTTTGGGGTTTAATACCTCAAACGCCAAGAATAACAAAAAAGTCAACGAAAGCAAATCCGCTGACTTGCGAAGTTTTTCGAAGAATTGCGTTATGACATACATTCGAAAAGAATAATACTAGAAATCGATTGCAATGGGAAATGATGAACATACAGGGAATTTCGGCCGGTCTTTCGGTAAGGTTAGATTCATCCTTCAGGTCACGAGATCTGTGAATATGATGCATTCCGGATGATTCTGGAAAATTAATATATCCTGCCGTTGAAGCCAAGAGTTATATAAGGAACGCATCTAGCAGTCTCTGAACGCACGTTTTCATCTCTTTTATCACCGTTTTGATAATCATTCTGCTAAAGCTAATAATATATTCAGAAACACTGTAAGTGATACTTCGTGGACTTTTCCTATACATCACAGTCTTGCCTTCTCGTCTTCTGAGTCTTTCGCTTCTGTTCACGCATACTACTCGAAACAATCCCCAGCTGACTCGCTGATAGCACAATGGTTCAACCAAACGGAGCTCATCAACAAGCTTCTAACAGCAATAGCAATGGCGTTGTTAGACCATGGGCTGCAGACTTCAACCCTGGGTCGAAGAGCTTTACCACTCTCGATGGTAAGCCCGTAAATTGGAATGGAGGTTGGGCTGGTATTGATGGTGAGACAGCTAGGTGGGTCAAAATCTTCTACTTTCAGTCCTTGATTTTTTTTTCAATCCTATGAAGCTACACTCGACTTGGACGGTTATGCTAATTAAATTCAATTCTGCAGCAACGGATCAGCCCCTCCACCACTTACTGCTAAATCTGGACCAAATAACACTGAAATCACTTATCTTCCTTATCCCGAATTAACATGTCTTCACTGTCTCGGATCAAATCCACCAGGAAAATTGGGCTACGTTGTCTCTTACATACCTGTCGTGAGCAACGGAAACAGTGATAGTAATGACACTCAACAAAATATCGGTAAAGGATTCCCAACTCAATCCAATGGATTTAATCATACAATTCACGAAGAAGAAGATGAACACATTGAATCTCCTGTCAGACCATCTGCTCCCCAACAAGGTTCATCATTCTCTAGACCAGGTAGAGATACTTTGAGATCAAGTTCAGCTACAAGGGGACTTCAAGCTCGATCTAGATCTAGAGCTGAAGAAAGAGCTCAAGATTTGGAAAGAGGTAGACAAATTGAAAGAGAAGCTCAAGAAGAAAGAGCTAGATCTTCTAGTGTTTCTTGGGAGTTGGCCGGAGTTAGTAAACAATATGTACCTGATGGTGAAGACGATGCCGTGGTAGAGTAGGAATATGAAATGAACGTAAGTACGATTACCAAACAATCGTCATCGACCCGTCTGTGTTAGTTCGAGCTCACTGACGTCCTTTGTTCAGTGATAGTGATACACACGAAATGATGAGGGAAGGCAGCAGAGAAGTTGGAAGAATATAGCAATGACATTTATGAGGTACTGAAAAGACAGATTCAAAGGGGAGGAACCGCATGGAGTACTGACAATGACCGATTTCAAGAGGCAGTGGGCAGGAATTAGCATATGTACAAATACCAGTATCGATCGCATGAATAACAATTTGACTGAGGCAAAAAAACCTTCAATAACATTTTTGATTCTCCACGTCTTGACAAGACGCAGCTTCTATCGCCACAACATCACCCCTTTTCCTTATCTCTAACCAGAAATCATCTACGTGGACGCCTGCATATGGGTATAGCGGTCTTCGATAATTTCACTCTTCATCGTACCTTTCAGGTGGAGCAAATTGTCAAAGGTCATAGCACTGTCGAGTCGACGAGAACAGAGACTCCTTACGAACTATTTGCGTCACACAGTATGAGTAAGGTCGCTATCCCTGGATGGTCAATTTTCCTTTCAAGTTTCGTCTTCGAAGGCCACTGCTTATAAATCCAGGCCCATCTTGATCGTCATAGCTCACTTCGATAGCCTTTTACGTGGAGCAACTAAGTGACTTCTCTAACATTTCAGTATTTTCGAGTCGACAGATACAAAGGATGGGGTTGACTCGAAATCGAAAATAGTGGTGACAATGGAGATCACATAGACAATTCACAAGATATCCTTTCAGGTGGAGCAAATAAGTGGCGTTTTGGAAGTCCCAGCGTTTTCGAGTCGAAACGAACAAAGGTTGGTATCGACTTGACATTCAAACTCGCGGTGGCGATGAAGACCATATACGCAGTTTTCAAGGTATAAATAAGAACAACTAATCTCGAGATAAGTTGACTGTCTAACAATTTATCACAATAACATTACATTCCAATTCCGTTATTCGAAACAATTTTTGATTATCAATTCACCGATCACACCTGTTCATTATGAGCCCAATCTCAACCACAACCACACCTACCAATCAAAGCGATACCCAGTCATCGATACCTCAATCGGTTGCGCCAATGTGGACAGTAGTCACCAAGCGTGAGAAGGAACAAATCACCGCCACAGTACCTGATACGGTTCAACTGACTAAAATAACTATCCGTCAGATGAATGAACCGGATCACAGGGGAAGGAGAATCTCTTTAATGGCATCCGACCCGAAAACTGACAAGCGTTACATATGGAGTGGGTATAAAAAGGATCTAAGAGAGTTCGATGATCGCGACAACACTACAGGTGCAATTTTCAGACGAGCGGTAAGTCTGATTAAAGACAATGATGGGACTAAGCAGGAATACACGACCACTGAGGGAGAGAAAGGAAAATATCGGAAGGAGAAAGACGATGGAACCGGTGAAGACTTATACGTTTACAGCTTCAAGGCTCCGACTGACGGCGATAATATACGAGAAGAAGAGGAGATTACTGTACTGAGTGAATCGTTAATGAAGGAGAGAGCTAAGTTTGATGTTACGGCCTCTGAAGTCTGGGCCAGATTCCAGGGATATGATCTAGGAGGTCTTAAAGCAGCTGGTACTTTCAAAAGAAGCGGTCATGAATACTCTTGGAGGACTACTTCAGTCAAGGATGATAAGGGTAGCTTCACCTATCACGTCAACTTTTTGTGTCCGGGTGAGACCAACAAGAAAGCATGGTTGACTATGGGGAGTATTGAAGCCAATAGTAAGAATCATCTTAAGGATGGGATCGATTGGAAAGGTCTCAAAAATAGTATACTTCAGCAGACTTCTGAGACTACAAGGACTCCAACGGATTCCACTGTTGTGTGAGCTACACCTACTAGCATTATGTGTATAGTAGAACATCTAAGAGCCACATGATTGTTCGCTCGCTCGAAATTTATTCTCTTCCTTCAAGTAGTTCATAGTATCTAACTATAGTCTCTCTTTTATATATATCTATGCAACTATCGTAACCTACAACAGAACACATGCTTCGTCCATCTTGCGTCACGATCGCCGCTATATACATTCCGATCGGAGACGGCCATATTCTACTGATTGCTCAAGTACTGTCATTGTAAATACACATATGTCCTTTTGTTCGTTGACAAGTATACAAGATTAGAGAATTAGTTACCGGCCGTGGATGATTGCGGTGCAGAGTGCCACAATAGTCAGAGTACTCTTATTGGGATCAAAAAGAGGGTTGTATTGTAAGGCCACGTGAGAGTGGCGTCATTCCCTGAAATACCGTACAGCGGTGATGATATGGTGACGGTGAATAGTGATGACAGGTGCTCGTATGATGACAATATTAATAACAATTCAATGGACTATACATAAGCAAACTATCCCTATAACATTCCTCGCAGTTAACTCAATATAATTTGACGTGAAGGCCCATTCTAGCTGTACATATTACACTACACTTTCATATCAAATCAGACCAAATTCCGATACGTGCACAAGCCACACATACCGCGCATCATCGTCAAACCCTCTATTGTCATCACTCGTTGACCAGTCGCTGAGCAGCAAGATTAAAACTGCACAAATCACAAGCTACCTCTATTCCTCAACCTTCTACATAGCGTAGAGTATCATATAAGTATGACCGAAAAACCTGAAGGTGAGTGACTCAATCACTGTTTCCCCTTTTCTCCTACGATGGGAGGCAAATCATCATCGGTCGATCCGCTGTTTGTTCCCTTCCTTTGTTAGCGTATCTTGAGAGACGGTGTCGTGCCAGGTCCTATTAATTGAATGATATAAACTACTCCCGCATATCTTTTACAAGCAGTCGCGCTGACTCCTCATGTATCGTATTAGGCGCCGACGTTCCGCAAGAACAAAAAGCAGGATGGGCAAGCTTCATCAAGAGTTTAGCTTCTATGACTGGTGATCTCAGTTCAATGACCGCTCCACCTTGTGAGTGTAGCTTCTTGCTCCAATTGAACAGGAAATAGCTTCCTGATTTTTGGACTATACGTCGTCGTATCGTCGAGTCGGGGCTGACAGACTGGCGTGATATTCAGTCATTCTCTCTCCCACATCGCTTACTGAATTTCCCGCATACTGGTGTGAACATCCTGATGCATTCGCTGAGATCTCAGAGGGTAAAGATGACAAGGAGAGAATGGAGAGAGTATTGAAGTGGTTCATCGGTACACTTAGTGCTCAATATACCGTACGTCACAGCCGATGAACCTTTATTATCACGGACTGGAGCTGATTAGCATGACTTTTATCAGACCCGTAACGAGAAGATGGGATCCGAGAAAAAGGTGCGTTCAGGAAATGACAGTATATGGTCAGCTTGCAGCTGACGCTTCCTGTTCTCCATCGCCAGCCTCTTAATCCAGTTCTGGGAGAGTTGTTCTACGGTGTTTGGCCAGATAGAGGTTACGGGGAGACCCGTCTTATCGTCGAACAAGTATCGCATCATCCACCAGTTGTGAGTTTTCTTTCGAGTTCGAACTCATAGATGGAGCTGACCAAAGTTTTTACACAGACCGCTTAGTGAGCTGAGCTGCTTATATAGGTTTGCGACGGAGAAACGGAACTAACCAGCGGTTATCATTCAGTTATATCGAAAACAAGCAAGCGGGTGTTAGACTGCAAGGTCATTCAGGTCAGAAGACCTCATTCTCTGGTACCGCGATTCATGGTGAGTATATTCTTCGCAACATCATGAATCTGACTAACCCAACTCGATCTCTAGTCAAGCAATCCGGGCATGCTGTATTGACTGTACAACCAAAGAACGGCCAAAAGGAGGAGAAGTACCTCATAACTCTTCGTGAGTCAATTGAGTTCGCTCTACCATATCGTTTCAGCGAACTTGCACTTACTCGCTCATAATAGCTAAATTAAGGATCGAGGGTATTGTTTGGGGATCGCCATACATCGAATTGACCGATACCAACGCCATCCAGAGCAGCACTGGATTGACCGCTCAAGTGAGTCCCAATGATCCATCAAAACCTGCTTCTTTAACCGCTGATAAATATATTTTACATTTCTGCAGATCGACTACAAAGGGAAAGGCTACTTTACCGGTAAATCCCATTCCTTCAAGGCTGTCATTTCCAATGGTTCCGGAAAGGCCGTACAAAATTACGAGGGTGTATGGACTGGTAAATCTCACATTGGAGGCTCTAAAGGACCGCTCTTCCTCGACACGGCTGGACATAAGGAGGAAGTCACTGTCAAAGATGTGTCGGAGCAGACTGAATGGGAGAGTAGGAAGCTTTGGGTCAACGTAGCTAAGGGTATACGGACCGGTAATTACGACGAAGCTGGAAAAGACAAGACTAAGATAGAGGTGAGAAAACGGGTTTCCTATATTACACCTCATCTTGAGTTAGGGATGCTGAAACTGAATTCATAGAACGAACAACGTCAAAGACGTAAGGATGAAACTGCTAACAACACTGCCTGGAACCACTTACATTTCACTCATGTTGAGTCTGATCCGGACTACCAATTCTTATCCGCCTTGTTACACGATAAACTCACTCCACCTCACGAAGACGCTTATGTCATCAAGCCTGAAACTCTCAACGTTGTAGGTAGACCCAACTAGATGATATATTGCGATATAGAATAATAGGGCAAAAAAAACGCTTTTCAAGGCATTGAACGAGG
Source organism: Kwoniella pini CBS 10737 (assembly GCF_000512605.2). Lineage (NCBI taxonomy): Eukaryota > Fungi > Basidiomycota > Tremellomycetes > Tremellales > Cryptococcaceae > Kwoniella > Kwoniella pini. Next base: position 61,582 of record NC_091717.1, on the reverse strand, counting down.
TTTGCAGAAGACAATGAAAAGATATATACGGTCAGGTGTATGATGAAATTTGTTATGCTATGTATCAGTTTTGTTTTGAAATCATGGCAGTTGTTCATGAGCTGTATCATTTCACGTACATATCATACTACCATCTGAATCCCCTCTCAGCAGTAAAATGTTGACTTGATCGCTCGGTATAATATGACATGGCGTTTACCATGGTTGGGTGGGTGGAGGTTGGTTCGAATTGTCAACAAATCGCTCCTTGAATGATTCATTCTTCATCAGCGTTTGATTGCATATACAAATCTGAATGCTTAAAGATATAATCCATATTCATCATGCCTGGGCCATCTTCTTCCCTTCCACCATACCTTGTCTCGGGTGCATCCTCCCGTGCGCATCATGGCTTGTTGACCAGGTTACATGAAGCCGCTTCTGTACAAGAGGAAGATGAAATTATTAGCAAAGAAATCAGAAGGGCTAAGGAGACGTTAGCTGTCAGAGGGCAAAGTACTGTAAGTACATGATGCAAGAGTGACTGGGTCAGTATAGCTTACATTGTTTCAATCGCAGAGCAAGTTGCGTGACACTTTAATTATCCTCCTTCATTGTCAGATGCTTCGTCATAGAACGGAAGACAATATTGAATTTGCCTTTGTTCCTGCTTTGCAATTAGCTGAAGGTGGCCATACTTTAGCGGAAAGAAGAACAGGTAAGCTGGCTCTCCTCTTCCTGAAGGAATGTAGGAGAAAAGTAGAGCTGAGAGGTCATGAAATGGTCAGGCTACTTATATCTGGTGGAGAGGTTACCGAAGAAGCATGAATTGAACCTGTTATTGATTAATACTATACGGAAGGTATGTTGCTTTCTTGACATCGATCAGAGACAATGTTCACCTTTAGAATCGCTCATATGTCGGGTCTTCATCATAGGACCTGTCTTCGACGTCTTCATCATGCGTGTTGTTGGCTTTACAAACTATCGCCAAGATACCTTCTACAGATCTGGCTCCAGCAGTAATACCCCTTTTGACATCCAAATCGCTTTTGAAGCACAATTCGTAAGCTCTGTATCCATTCTTACTGACTTCAACGTCGCTATCTGTTTCCCAGACTTGCTAACACCCATTATTCTCCATTGCAGACCGGCTGTCAGACAACGCACATTTGAAGCTCTTCTATCTTTACACCAACTATCGCCAAATGACGAGCAATTCCCTTTGACCATGAACAAATTGTTGAAGTCATTGCAACGCGAAGATGATATGTCAGTCCTGGCTGTAATTCTCCGATTAATTCGACATCTGTTGGAGGTAAGCTGTAAAACACCTCGAGCATCAACCTGTTTAGCTGACCGATAAGACAGACCAGCGCTCATCACATTCATAACGATACCGAAAGGCTGTACGTGATAGACAAGTGTCTGGAAGCTGCGAGGCAGAACGAAGTCAGATATGAGGGACAGATAGCAGTTGAAGTAGTCAAGGTGCTTGGCGCTCTAGTTGAGCGGAAAGAGGATTTCGGTGAACAGTAAGTCGCTGTTGAACCAGATGAAATCTCCGGTCTGCTGAATGGTACATATAGCGATGCTTCACAGATGGTCAGCAGGTGGGTCATCGATACCATGAATGAGATGGGTTCGGTTCATGGCGGTCAAGGAGGTAGGTCGTCCAAATTAAAAGCTCGTCTTTGCTAAATGCCAGAACAGCCTTTCTCTTGGAAATATGCCATCTGGCCAATATCCTCCCCGCTCTCGCGGCCCATATCCTTGCTCAGATCTCACAGCTTCTTGTACCTGACGACCAGATTGCAACATCCTCTGCCTCACCGTCATTGCCGTCTCCAAACGATCACGTCCTCGCAATCCGATGTCTAGGGATACTTCCCACGAGCATGTGGGATGGCAGATTGGAAGAAATGCAGATGGGAGTAATCATGCATGGAGTCAATAGCGTGGACGATACAATACGTAAACTGGTCAGTCTTCCCGGCTTGCTTTCCCTTTGGCTACGAGAAGTGCTAATAGTTGGTAATATCGGCATAGACCCTCAGTCTACTTCAAAGTCTCTCACCTGATCTACCTGAAATGATTCTGCAAACTCACTTCGACTCCATAAGACACTCAACAGACCTATCGTTACCAATGTCTCTCGCAAACGGCCTCACCTTAAAGGAAAAGACACAAATCGGCCGAAATGAGACTGCGTCAAGAGCACTTGAGGTCGTCGAAGCTCGGTTTCAGAATGATGGAGATGGATATGCCTGTGGCGTTGTAGAACTGCTAGAAGCATTGGAATCGGGCAACGATTACCGAGATGGGCATGTGTGGGCTGAAGGCGTTAGGAGGATTCAGGATTATCTGGAATATCGTAGGTGATCAAAGATAGATAGCAGTAACGTTACGGGCTGAGCTGAGCGGAGTGTTGGCTCGCCCAGGCTCACCATCTTTCGCTCATGCCTTCACCACTTCTGTGCTCGAATCGCTACGGGGCATGGAGCACAGCTCAAGTGACACACTGATAGTCGTTTTCACTTCGATCGCTTGCGAACGACTTCCTCTTGAGCAGATTCCTGAAGCACTGGACTATCTCTCGCGGATCATACCGCAACATAATGGTGAGTTGACTCTGATTCACTTTATGTTTGCTTCCGTTGGAGTGAGATCGCTTACTTTATGTGCCGTTCTAGCATCTACCCAAGAACTTATTATGGTTACGCTAGTAGCTCTCCTGACTTGTCTAGATGATGAAATAGCGGAAGAAAAGGGTCAAATGGTACTCAATACAATTCAAGAAGTACAGAAAGGATCATCAAGATATCTGAAAAAGGTAAGTCAAACCTTAGGGAAGCAGTTTAGGCAGCGAACTGATGAGTCCGCAGAGATGTCAGGAGATATCAACAATCATCAGCCGAGGTTTCCTGAGAGAGGTCAAGGAAGCCTCGAGCACCTCTAAGGTGAGTAGCGGGAGAGGTTGATCAATCAAGCTGATCTATGGCTTGTGCGCTTGTGATAGATATCCGATATCCTCAGTGCGATCATAAGTGTACATGCCCGAAAAACAGTCAAAACATCTTCAAGCACCTTCACCTCTGAGCCAGCATCCCCCCCTCCAAGAGCAGACCTTTCAACCAGTGTACTGCGGTATGATGCTTATCAAGCCCCAAAGCAGACTAGTCAAAACAAGGACAGTTATAGAGATCGCTATGAGGTTGATGAGGAGAGTGATTAATATGACATATTGATACATGGTGCATTGCACAGTATGTGTACATACAGCCGATTCTTTGGTATGGTCGACCGTCTGAATTCGTATTTATTCATCAAGATTTTTCTACATCCAGCTCCACCAATTGGCAGACTGTATGACAGATAATCAGAGACAAATCCTACAATCGACGAAACATCACTCACAGCAAGTTCATTCGAGTCATTCAACATCATCGGATCCCAGAATTGGTGCAACTTTGGTTATATATAATGTCAGTTTACTCAATGAGGGAGAACGAGGTATAAACAGTACCTACAAGCAAATCAGTAGCTGTATCCATTCCAAATTGACCTCCACTCATATTTGGGCCATCGCCTGTTCCTACTAAATGTTGCTGGAGAACTTGTTGGACCGCAGGCGCTACTCCGTTATGACTAATGTCCTGCCCTGAGGTATTCATGGGCGAATTGAAATCGTGTCCACCGTTTGCGGTAGGATTTATCATTTGGAGTTGTTCAGGCTGTCTCGTAGAAGGGTTGATATTGGTCGAAGAGGGGATATTAATTGCGATTTGAGTTCCATTTGAAGCTGATTCAATTAATCGTGTTTTCCATCCTACAATATCTAAATCTTCTTCTCCATTTGTATTCGCACTATGAATTGAATCCCTATGAGATCTAGATCCAGCCGTCGTTGCTGAGGATCGTTCTCCATTACCTTCGTCGTTACTTTCTCGATCAACATTCTCTCCAACCTGACTTTGGGATACAGTTATAATCTTGTTAAATACCCTTGAACGTAATCTAGTCAACCAATCATGATTTTGAATCATCGAAGTCGTATTGTTCTGCTTGATCAACAGAGAATAGACTGATATAGCTTGATCGATTGACGTTAATGCAAATTGCGCTAACATGGACGTTGGATTCCGTAATACCATTGTTCCAAGACATACTGCTGCTGTGAAAATATGGTACTGACAAGACATTCTGTTAAGCGATGACTTATATAGTTGAAAAGAGCTTGACATACCCATAAGAACCACTGTCTAGACGAAACAGCTGGATGTACTTCATATAACGTAGATACGATTTGGATAATAACCTATTTCATTTTTACCGTCAACATTGTCAGATAATGCTTTACAGCGTTGAGAGGGGGGAAATCCAATTCACACTACACCTTTCAATGACAGCTAAATAGGATCTTCCATAAACACTCCTTGTCGGATCTATAGGCTGATCATGCATAGCCATAACAAAATAAGGTCTATGCAAGAAAAGGACATGTTCTGAGATATTGAGTGCCAGTGTGAATTGCTGAAAAGTTTTCTTCAAATTACGACGGGTGATCTCAGGTGACTGTTCTTTGGCAAAATTTGTATCTGGATATTCACTAGGCAGGGACAACATTGAGGTTCGACAACGTAAATCGTATGGTAAAGTACGTTCGAAAGTACATAGTTGAGTGTAAAGCGATAAGATGGTATCGTATGACTCGAATTGTACGGACATTCCAGTATCGAGTATCCTACGAAAGGTGAATGGTCAGCTGAATTACAAAAACTCCTAGCGTTTGATAGATAAGGATGGCCTCACTTGGCAGACAGCTGTATTAATTCGAATCGTTTAGTCTGATAAGATTTTGAGCCTTCAGGATAATCAGACGGACCAATCGGAAAAGCAGTATCGATATACTGTAATGCCAGAGAAGTGGGACGAGAGAAACAATTTGCTTGGAGAATTTCGATTGCATACGCTGCCCAGAACACTTGCCTGCACAAAAGTCGATATACTATCAGCTTGTCTCGTCCTCAGGCTTGGATGGTTGGACCAAAATAGGAAAAAAAAATCACCAAGCTTACCTTCGCTCTTCAACCACATCAGTCGGTAGATTCCACCTAGCTCCATCTCGGTGAAGACCCATCTATGAGGGTCAAGATGTTCAGCTTTTCCTCCGCTCATGGTTGCGATAGAACTTACTGCGACGATAATCCGCATTGCCAGACCCCACAATGGCCAAGCAGAATCACCATTTCTACCTTTCTCAGTCTCCCTACGGTTCTGGTCAATCTCATAACAAATCCGGGGAGAGGAGGGACTGAGACATACAATAGATAGTGGGCCATGATGATCAGAGTTTGAACTCCCGCAATCGTATTATTATTCAAGAAATCGCCTTTCGTTAAACAGCCTTTTGCTAGGGAAAGATATTCGTTGGCAGTCGGATCATTTGGTGGTAATTCCAAATTCTGTAATGTTCCCATAGCTAATATCGCGAAAAGGAGTGCGAGCTGTTGAGGATGGACTGATCTATACGATTTGTTCGATATCGACTGAAAAATGCGATCGAATATCGGTTCGAAGAACTTTCGAGGTGCTGTGTCATGGCTGTGATTTATATAATCAGTGGGACCTTCAACCATTTACATGTTCAAGGTGGAAAAGCCATCGCTGAACCGGGAAACGTCACTCACTTCCATGCAAAATATCTGTAGTAGCTATCCATCAAGACTTCTGCGTCATCTTTGGGAGGCAAATGCGATAAGAGCGATTCCATTGTCGATGGTCCATTCGGCAGGGGGAATGGGAAAGATAAGAGATGCTCTGGAACGTTGCGCTTTATCCTATCAGGTGACATAGTTGGGACAGCTTGTTCCTCAGGTTCAGGACTTTCTGTTGATCCAGATGAATGCCCGTCTCCCATCTCTTGCTGCATGTGAACCCACAGATCAATCAATGCCAAAGAGCGCAATACTGTGTTAATCAGTACTCACGTTCTTGAGCCATTCTGTACCCGCTGTGGGCCCTAGATACCTTGATCTACCCTCTTGACCTATGACCAATGTCCCATGACTATGCTCGACAGGTGAGGGGAGTCCTGGTTCCGGCATGTTATTGGTCCTTAATTGATTCGCTGAATCAACGGGGATCAACTCGGAGCTTTTCTGCGGGCTGGATGCCATATGAGGAATAGGTATGGGAGGTAGTGGATGAATGCTACTATAATCTGTTGACGGTCTGATCCAATAATTCGGTTCATTTGGCAGAGGGCTCCCGTTTGAGCCATGCCTCTGATGTAGAGATGGATGTATCGGATAATCCCTATGGGACGAAATGGGTTGTCTGATATTAGAAATGGAGGGAGATCGATACCTCGGCGACGCGGATGGTCTACTTGTGGTGGAGCGCTGAATTGGTGAAATATGATGATGCTGGACGTGGTACGGAGAGCGGTGGTGACTCTGGTCTAGACTACTAACGGATGACTCTCTTCTTCGCTTGTTGTTGTTGTTGAAAGGATAATGATCAATCTCTGATGTGGGGGGCACATCTACTCCGTGATCTGCTAGCAGTGATTCCAAGGTCAATAAACGCTTCTGCAAGCTCTCAGCTGCTTTGATGTCGAAAACCCTAGCGAAGTACAGTCATCAGACATTGAATATCAGAAAGCGTCAAGGAGGTTCATGTAATGGCGTTTGGTATTGTCGAGATTGTTGGACACTCACTGTTTACGAGTCTCCTTTACGCCGTCTGGACACAATTCTGAACATTTCCTCCTTATACAGTTGGAGCAAGGTACTTCTCTATCGCATTTCAACTTCAATCGCCTGCACTCTATACAAGAAGGCTTGTCAGCTCTTACCATATCAATATAAATCACTTCGTGGCCTAATGAGGCATTGTGACGGACTAACCTGCACAACTGAGTTGAGGTTGCTTCGATCTCTTCTTGCTTTCATTGGATGGGCCCGCTTCGGCGTTGTTGGTACTGGAAGGTGACATCCTGATCCTGAACCTGAATCATGTTCCTGCTGCTCCACTGTCCGATACGGGCGAATAAGATGATTCTAAGCTATCAAGATGTCTGATTGATTACGATGATAGAAGCGAGATAAGATAAATGGATGAATGACTTCCGACATCGGGCGTGTTGATCAGCTTTTGGTTTTTTTCAGTCACATTTACCCGGACCGGGCAAACCGATCTCACGAGGTGAGCTCATAATTTCAGCATCACAGTCCCTTCACAACTAATAATGATATGCAAGCACGAGAAGTAAGATCGGCGCGAGGCATACTTTGACGATCAGGTGCGTAGCTTCGATGCATAGTAGAGTACACGTTGTCATTGAGTCAGACCATTGCACAGTACCTCAAATGCGCGTTTCTAATGTCCCACGCTTCCTTTCATACCCTTGGTAGCACTGTCACCATTCTTTCTAACCGAGTCAAACCATCTTTGTACCACTTTGCTCTCCTCCCAGGGCATCCTCTCACTTTGGATCTTGCCATCTCTAATGCAACGAGCTACCTCATCAGCTTCGTATGACATACCGTGATTACCGGCGTGAACAGGATGATGATGAGTGGTCTTCTCCTTTATTGATCCGATATAGCGATCCGGTCGGGGTATGATATGGAATGTCTCCGGCTTTTGAGGTGGATCTGTGAACGTTTCGCGATTAACTCAGTGTCAATTTGCCTGCCAAGATACTTCGCAAAGTTCGACTCACACTCGATGATGAGATCACCTTCCTCGCATTGGACTACAGCCGTGTTCTCTCTCAAGCCAGGTGCAGTGAGATCTGTCGTGAGTATTCCTCTACATAAACCATCCCATTCTACTATCCATCTCGAATCGAGGTCGACTCCCGATCTTTTATAAATCGATTGATGTGAAGAAACGACGTTGGGAGTTTGGTCTTTGTTGTGGGGATTTCGGTGTACCAACAGCATTGCCCATACGGAAGGGTATGGTCCCATGTCCAAAAGACTTCCCCCACCGAGTGCAGGGTCAATAAATCGATTGGAGTCGGGTTTGGCTAGGGACGTTCGTATCAGCACCGTGTTTGTCGTTCTGCGGTGCGCTATTCATCCGATCTATCAACGACTTACAGTCCAAATCATACTCCATCGAGAAGTCAGCAGCGAATCTTTTAGGTTTTCCAAGTTTCCCAGATCTAATGACTTCATCTACTGCATATGCGATAGGGTGAAATCTTGTCCATACGGCTCTGACACCATTCAAGAATCAGGTCAGCCTACTATTTCCGATATCCTGCAAGTACACTCACTCCATCAAAAAGACGTTCTTCTGCTGAGCGATGGCCACCAAATCATCCAATTCCTCGATGTCAATCGTAAATGGTTTTTCGCAAAGAACATGTTTACCAGCAAGGAGAGCATCCTTGGTGTTCTGATAATGAAGATTATGAGGGGTTCCGACGTAAATGGCGTCGACATTCTACACATTTTGTCAGCCGATCAGCGTTAATTTCAGATGGGCAAAGGGAGTGCAGACAGATTCTGTACTGAGCTACACTCACTGGATCATTGTATACGCCATCGTATGAGCCATGGGCTCTGACTTTATCTAGTCCACCATTCTTGACTCCCCAGGCGACAGGCTCCCCTTCGCCTGGTTTCTTTAATCCATCAATAAACCTCTGAGCTGATTCTACAGATCTCGACCCGACAGCAGTAATTTGATGAGCCACGTCCGACACCTCTCTTGTACTTGGATCAACTAATAAGTCCTGCCAATGATCGACACTCGATCAGTCAGCCAAAACATGTCTCGTTGGAAGATACCTCAGACTCACCCTAGCGAATTGACCAGAGATCTTCCCGGTAGCAATAATACCCCATCGAAGTGTGTATGGTGACATGATATGTTACGCGTATGTACACGTTTTTTGTATACAAGAATGTAAGTAGTAGTGAAAGTAGTGAAAAGGTAGATAAGTATCTTGTTACCTGGGATACGATCTAGGGTATGTATATATATGGAAAAGAGAATCCGCGGCAACGGACCGCAGAGCTTCGACTATGACGCATCTTTTGTTAGCCGACCTTCTTTCCATGTGTTCCGTCTGAGCTTCGCATAGAGTACAGTCCGAATGTGAGAAGCATGTCAGCAGCTCGAGGGCAGGGCAAAGATACAACAATTCGGAATGAGAAGCCGAGCACCAGCTTGTAGGAAATGGCACATGCGAAGCATAAGTTGTGCAAGAAGACGGCATATTCCCATATCAAGTGCGGGATATTCATCTGATATTCGCATGAAGAGCCCGTCGAGGGGTTCACCCCTTCCTTGGGAAGATCATGCCTGCCTTCTTAACATGTCTCGAGCGTCCTATCTGACTTGCCTTACGCGAAAAGTTAACCGTAATCATTTGGCAGCCCTCCCCTTTTCCACCTAGGTCTGGTAACAGCCATCATCCGCTTCATATCGCCGATTAAAGCACCATCATTCTTGCTACACTCCCTCTAGATTGAGTGGAAGTGAGCACACCGCGCAATCGACATCTGAAGCAATTCAATAGAGGTTCATTTGGCCGAAAGTGCCGAGAGTAAACATATGGTCCATGAAGGCGTTGCACTCGACCGCAAGATCGGCTCAATTCGCGCGAGTAAGACCGAAGTGTATGGCAAAGCTAGCATTAGATGAAAGCGATTGAAACAGTCCCTGATCACGAAGATATTGAGTTGGACTTCGCTCATATCGAAGATATTCGGTGTAAAGAGAATGAATAATGAGACTGACAAGTGAACGAGTCTAGAATAACTATTTTTGGAGGTTGGGTCGCTTTCAAGACCCGATAAAGCCGGAATTAATCTTGTTGTGATGACGTTTTGACAAAGTATATATAGAATTTCGAAATATCGTGTTGCAGAAGAATGAATCGTGATTAAGCATACCACCGATATTCCGACTTGAAATATGATAAGTAGACTACCAATCACTGGCTTTCGAACTGCTTTGCTACATCAGCGCGCACCTGTTCCCGTGGTCAATGGGCTATCGAAATCTATGAAACCGGGAGGTGAGAACGCTCTCATCTGGCCAAATCAGTTGAACAATATTCAGGCTAACCAAGTTCTCAACGACACAGGCTACGCGGACGGTTGTGCCGACATAGCTTATGCGTTGCAATCATCAGGAGAAACTATAATCACCCCCGTCCCTCAACCTAACCCTACGAAGGATCTCGAATGGTCTTTCCCCGACACGATCGAAGGTATCAGAGAAGCTATAAATAGAGGAGCAAACGTATTGTGGGCAAACACAAATCTGCATTCACAACATGCGATAGTACAGATCCAAGATGAATTGATAACCAAAGGAGTGAGATTGATGGGTCCAAATCCTCTTTCGGCCGAAAAATACGATGATAAGGAGTGGACAAATAGATGGTTAGCTCAGCAGGATGGGTTGAACGATTCGTTCCCAAGAAGCATGTTATATCGAAAAGGTGACGAGGACAAAGTCGCTGAGTTCCCTTTGCCTGCTATGGCTAAGCCGGTCAAGGGAAGAGGATCTCACGGAGTGACGAAAGTATCGACACCCAAGGAAATCAGAGATGCGCTTGAAATATTGCTTAAGGAGTCGGAAGCCGTGTTGATCGAGGTGAGTCATTGCGTCTGACTGTCCCAATGATGTCATATTGAACGTATCTTGTACAGGAATATCTAGCTGGAGAAGAAATCACAATAACCATAATGCCCCCGGGCCAGTACACTGTATGTTGACAATGCCCACCATATATGAAACGGCGCAACTGAAAGCTTTGTCTGAGATAGCTTGTAGGCGAGAAGAAGGAGCATTGGGCATTGCCTGTTGTTTATCGATACAACCAAATTAATGGTAAGTCAGCCAGAACGATACATTACCTCCGTCAAGTCTTTGCTGACCTCAGATCTAGGAGTTTTACCTTGGAACGGGACAGTGCCTGTCACCGACAACTCCCGAGTGTTATCCAAGGAGGAACATGACGCGGATCCAGCCTATGCCAAGGCTCAAGCTTTATGCGTCCGCGTCGCGCAATTACTCGAAGCTACATCTCCATTCAGAATAGACTGCCGTCGAAAAGGCAATGGCGGACCGTTCATACTTTTCGATGTGAACGCTAAACCAGTAAGTAGATCCTCGCTTTTTTGGACGTTTGTTGTCCATGTTGACTTTTCATATCATGAGCAGAACGCTGGTGGACCGGGAAGACCGGGAAGAGACAAGCAAGCAGCTTTGACGACGATGTCTGCCAACGCTATAGGATGGGGTTGGCCAGAATTCGCCGTGAATCTGCTACGTACTGCTACACCTCTCCAGGAAGTTCTGAAGCACAATAAATAGTAATAGATCTCCCATGCATGCATAAAGCTGAGTCAACGACTATTCAAACATCAGGGGTGTACAATTCTCTCCATCAGTCTTATGTTACACATCTTTTCAGGGTCCCAAATTTTGACAATAATTATGAGGCGAGGGAAATTCTGTCAAGGTTATGTCATTACATTATTCTTTGCCACAACGTCGGTATGGATTGAATACCCCTACCGTTACCGGTCGTCGTTGTGCCCGAAGTGTTTCGTAGTCGTTTGGGGTCACATGTCCGTAGATGGATCTGCTTTTGGTCCAAATTTAGACACCTCGCACTCGAGTATATTAACGAAAACTGGTAACAGCCGTAAGCTTTGACACGACGTCGTAGGTTTCAGTGGTCTCAGGAGGACATAGAAGAGGATGTGGGGCAGTGGGGCAACGATCGCCTGTAATCTTATCGTAATAATGTCCCTATACACCTCCTGATTGACTCAAATTCATGCCGGATTCCTGCTGCGCGCATTCAATTCACCACTGTCTGGACCCACCTCGGAAGACCTAATGCATTTCATTGGGCCGTCGCAACAAAGCCGGCGCATTGATCACCAGCACGAGACCAATCTCGCATCGTTATGCTGCTTCGGCATTAGTACGTCCGCGCCATCATAGTATCTGAATGTATGAGAGCTTCGACTTGCAATGTAATCTGGCTGATCCTATGACTCGACATACTCGTCTGCGACTTAGATGTCCCGTGATCGGATCATGTCCAGGTAATGAACCTTCGCAGACCACGGGCCGTCTATGAAATCGGACAATCGGCGCCGATCAGACAGCATAACTAAGGATGTGAAATACTCCCGTTACCTTTGTCCCAGTTTCGGTAGGTAGAAAAATAATGCTTCAAAGCCCAAACCGTAGCGTAAAAGGTACGAATAGTAAAATGAGATCAGCGGACTTGTGCCTTGGTCGATCAGCTCTGAGATCCGAGTTCGCGATCTTCCACCTAAGGGTTTGATTTTTCTCTCCTTTTGGTAATTTAATCAAGTTTCTGCGCAGATTTCTAGGGAAAGCCAAGATATCACAACAGATTTTGAGAAGTATCGGTGTTTCTTTTATCCGTAAGTGCGTATGTCATTTACAACAAACCCTCTCTCTGCCTTTCCTTTGAAAAATGGGTTTGAACTATAACATGCATCTGATTGGGATTGATCATGCGGCCCGCGAGTTGTACCATTTATTCGCTATGTTATTTTGCCGCTATTTTGCGGGGCTTACAAGAATAGCCCTGCGGGATTCCGGTGACCCCTCACCGGATCACGGGGCTCTCTTGGCAGGTTCGTAAATTCGCATTGGGTCAAACATTTCCGACCGGACCGTGCGATCAGAAAGGATGGGCTGATTATTGCCCGGTATGTCGGTGTCTCATAGGGGTATAGCTGAAGCGCGTGATCTGTGAGATATATAATCCTGACATCCTTTTGCGAGGATTGAAGATCTTTTTCCCTACCGCACACTCAATTTCTTCAGACTAATCGATTCAGGCAACCGAGCAAGATGGCTACTGAGAAGCACTACAGCCCAACCCACATTGAGGATGAGAAAGTTCTTCCTATCGACCATATAGAGACAGCTCACCACCAAATAGACCCCGAGGCACTCCACAGCACCAAGAAACAAGGTGCCAACAATCAACTTGATGATGCTGCGAGATTATTAGCGGAAGCTGGTGGACATGTGGAGTATACAGCAGAAGAATCCAAACGCGTCCTTCGAAAGATCGATCTTTTCGTTTGTCTGCCCATGTGTTTGGTATACTTCATCCAGCAAGTGAGTCGATGTCTCGAAGATCCATACGCCAAAGTGGCGCTAACGATACGCGAAAACCCTGCAGCTCGATAAGTCCTCTGTCTCCTACTCTGCAGTTTTCGGTTTACAAAAAGAAGCCGGTTTGGTAGGAACTCAATACAGTTGGGTACGTTGCGGTCGATTTGAATGTACATGCCTAAGATAAGAACTGACCTTTCGCTTGCAGCTCTCTAGTATTGTATACATTGCCCAACTAATCTGCCAACCTTTATCATCTTACGCCTTAATCGTTTTCCCCGTCAAATACTGGGTCATGTTCAACATGATATCCTGGTCGATTGTCACCATTGTCACCTGTGTTGGAAAGAACTTCACCGGATTGCTCATCTGTCGATTGTTCCTGGGTATCTTCGAAGCCACCATTCTTCCTTCATTCGTCCTGATCACCCAAATGTGGTGGCTGAGACGGGAACAGTCATATCGAACCATTGCCTATCAAATTGCCAATTCATTCGCTGCCATCTTCGGCCCTCTTCTCAGTTATGCCATTGGTAAAGCAACCGAATCTTCAAACGTAATCAGACCTTACCAAGGTATTTTCCTTTTCATGGGTTCCTTCTCCTTGGCTTTAGTACCTATCGTCTGGTGGTTGATGCCCAACTCTCCCACTACTGCCAAATTCTTGCGAAATGGCAACGACAGACTGATCGCTATCGACCGATTAAAGGAGAATAACACTGGTACTAAGGCTTCCAAATTCAAGTGGTCTCAAGTTCGGGAGACTTACAAAGACCCTAAAACCTATATGTGGGCTGGTATGTGGTTCTGTGCCGCTTGTCCTTCCGGAGGTATCGGTGCTTTTGGTGGTCTCATCACCAAGGGTTTCGGATTCAACACTTTTACCACCATTCTCATGCAAATCCCTACTGGTGCTATCGGTATCACTGCTCTTTTGCTCTGCATCTTCATCACTAACCGAATCAAGATGAGATGGCCAGTCCTCGCCGTGGTCGTTCTCTTCCCGATTGCCGGAGCTGTCAGTCTCACCCAGGTCAACCATAAGAAGGTCGGCGGTCTCATGGCCTCGTACTACGTAGCCTACCTTTTCGCTGCCATTCAACCGTTGCTCATCTCTTGGTGTAATTTGAACGCTGCCGGTACCACTAAACGAGTGGTCACCACTGCTACCATGTTCGGAGCCCTTACTATTGGTAATGTGAGTGTACCTTACCCTGACCGAATCCTCAACAGCAGAGCTGATTATCCTTCACCTACAGGTCGTTGGTCCTCAAGTATACTTGACCCGAGAAGCACCTAGATATCACACTGGTCTCTATGTCGACATTGGTTGTTGGTGTGTCGAGTTTATCTTGGTAGTCTCAATGGGTTTCTACCTTAAATACCTCAACAAAAAGCAAGAAGCTCGACGAGTCGCACTAGGTCTCCCTGCCAACCTAAAAGATATTTCTATCATGGATACTGCCGAAGCCGATGCTTACAAGCTTGAATTGGAACAAATGATGGCTCAAGCTGGTGTCAATCGAGACTTGCTGAACGAGAACGCTTTCGACGATATGACCGATTGGGAGAACCCTATGTTCATGTATGTCTTGTAAAGGATTATATCTATTGAATGGGATTGTAGAGCTATAATAACATATTTGGGAAGACATCTGTTCATAGTTCGGAAAAGGGTAATTTAGCGTGTTATATTTATTAGCTTCATGATGTGAGATGTGTACGAATAGTTGAAGTGATCCATATGCATGTATGCATTTGCATGATACACGTATAAGTAGTATTACCGCTTTCAATTACCGCCTCCGGTTCGGCTCTCAAGAGGCTATTATACAAGTCATACTTCCAATTTGCCCAATTGACAAGCAAATAACGACCATACAGGTGTGTGTGGTACAGCTACATACAAGTCTTGCTGAAAATTCTAAAAGGTCAAGCAAGTGACCCCATTTTGTAAATGGGCTGAAAGGTAGTTATCAAATTTGCCTTTTACACTTTGCTATTCTTCATAGATGGGGTCCCCTTGGTCCGTGGGAAGTCTGACACGAGGTCCATGATATCGCTTCTTGGCATAACCATGCCACAAAGCGACCAGAACAACTCCGAAGAATGCAGCAAAGACAATGACTAGGCCCATCATCAGTAAGTCTCGGTGCTGCAGGACTATGCAATACTCACCATAATTCATGTTATCTGGTGTGACAGGCTGCGATGAATATGATTGTCAAACTCGAACCTGAGTTGGGAGTACGATTGATATTAATAGACTTACTCTGGCTGCTGGAAACACATATATAACCAGAGACTGAATAACGAAGAAGATCGAAATCAAATTGCAAATAATACCCCATTTGCCAAGGTTATGTTGACGATCCGGGAACAGCTTATTTAGTCGTTTTCGACCTCCGAAGAGCATACAGGCGCACGGGATGGCTAACAAGGTGGTTAATCTTGGCTGCTCATGCTTTCAAGAAGGGTTACTTACTATAAGAGATGAAGAAGAAAATAGTGGATCCACCGGTGAGTGAATTGAACGCAGCTGCAGGTCCAAATTGTACGAGACCGACCAGCAGAGCTATCACGACAGAAATAATGATACCGTAGATCGGTTCCCCCAGTTTGACGGTCATGAAGACACTCCCGTAAGGCAGCATCCCATCTCTAGCGAAAGCCATAAGAGTTCTTCCAGCGGAGATTGTGTTTCCTCTTGTAGCGTTGCTGAACACAATTAGGAGGATGAGGATAAATATAGTAGTAGCTGCTTTAGAATTTGTGGCATCCATGCAGATCTGAGCGAAGGGCAATCTATGGGATAATGTGCATCAGTACCGCACAAGAGCAGTAAGAAATAAACTCACCCATATCCAGTACCTAGAACTCTGCCTACATCGCTTATAGCGAAGAGTATACAGACAACAATGATCCAAGCAGAAACACCGCTAAAGAGGATAGTCCAATTAGCAGCCTTCGGGCCTTCTCTCTTCGCGTTAGGTAATTCCTCAGAAACGTGATATACGATGTCAAAGCCGACAAAGGCATATGTTGAGGGCAAGAGGCCGATAAGCCAAGCGATTACGGGAGAATTCCATCCTGTTTCATTCGTTATGCTGGCGAAAACAAATGACTAAGCCGAGAACGTAAGCGCTCTCGAAAGAGAAGTGGTTAAGCGGACCCGCTCACACCTGAGGCCCGTGGACTAGCTTTGGCCAGAAGCGTCACGACGATAACAACGGACCCCACAATAGATAGTACCATCAGTCCTAAGTCGAGTCGTCGATTTGCCCTGCCAATTTAATTTAGTAATTTAAAACTGATGCAGAAAAAACAATATGACGATCTTTACAACTTACTTGGAACCAACTCCTAAGGCTGACAGAGGAGCGAACATCGTCATGGCAATGAAGATGCCGTACTGCTTGCCTGGAGTCAAGATGAAGTCCGGGTTGTTGACAAGGATGATGGACGCGACCATGTTGGCTGACAGACATGAAAGAAATTTAGCGTCCGCAGATCAATTGGTCGTGAGTGAAAACAACTCACTGCACAAGTATGCCGCTGCAGCTATACCTAGCCATAATCCTATTACATTTGACATACCGGTCGCCCAGCTGATAGCAGCTCGGGCTTTTGGGGGACTAAGCATTGCTGCCCAATGATATTGTCCACCAGCAGTGGGGAACACGGCAAACATCTCTCCATGACTAAGTACATTTGCCATCGTACATATGGTTGCGTATATGAACCCGTATACGACTAAAACACGATTGATAAATGTCCGCAGTCAAGGGGTTGCCTTCCTAACTTACCCGCTGTTGGACCACCTGCTGTTAAGATAGTCGAAAGACTGACAACCAAAGCCACCCAGCTGTTAATACAGGAGAATGCAAGACTGAAGACGCTCCAAAAGGTGAAAGCGTGTTTATCTAAAGGTCTGATGTCTCCATTACTGTCTTGTCCTGATTCTAGAGGTATTTCCTTTACTTTCATCTCTTCCGGCAAAGACGTCTTATCGGCTGAGCCTGCCTTATAGCTGTCTTCGACAGTCAAAGTCATTTTCTCTAGGACTAAGGTGGAAGACGCGAACGTTAGAATGTTAATCGAAGTTGCGGAAAACACAGGTCATTATGATGACCTGACTATGCTTATAGGGCCGTGAGGTTGATTTTCTATGTTAGCATGATAAACGATATCTCGGGTAAGAGTCCACCTTTCTTGCAACGAATCTCGGTAAAATCAACGATACAAGGCAGACGTCAGGGGAAGAGGTAGGAAAAGGCTGACGATAAGTCATGACATAATTCCGATCAAACGGTAACAAACCATTTGGATCTCAATGTTATTGGTTGCAGGCCATTAGAACGAATTCTACGTCCCTGAAAATTCAACTACCGAAATGAACTAAGAACTTTTCAGAAGATAACCGCTATTTCGACCAATCGCGGTGACTTTGCAAACGAAACCGGCTGTTACTCAAAACAGATATGATCAATTGCAATCTGCTAAGAGGCAGGATTACTAATAAGCAGGATGCTTAAAGTCTAAATCCATCATGTACGTTAAATGGATATGAGAATGTATAACGAAAGATAATGTAAAGTATATAATAGATAAGTCGGCGCAGAGAGAGCCTATGTTAGTGTGACTCTTTGCATCGAGCTGATGTTGAACAGATTCTAGTATTTGTCATGGTGATTATAAAGCATTGGATGCGCAAGAGAAAGGTTTCTTGACGGAGCCGGAGCTGTGAAAAGACGTGACAACAAGTCAGTTAAAACTCAAACATAACACTGAAAGCTGAGCTTACTAATCCGTTACGATAGCATCAACACTAGTGTAAAGACCGGGACCAAGCATGAATAAACCGAGGACGAAGATTATGATGTTGATGATACTCATTGTAGTCATCTTCCAATTAGCCCAAAGTCGGTTCCTGTTGAGGTGCCAATATGCAACGGCCCAGAAGATGAAACCGAAGAAAGAGTCGAAGGCGGCAGACATGATACCGAGGAAATCTCCCATACTTGGGATGATGCTATGCAAGCGCATCAGCTTGTAGTCCAGGTTACCTGATAACTCCTGATTACTCACTTTCCGAGAACGAAAGCGATGGTCCAGATGAAGATGTCGATGGCGATCCATGTTCCCCAGCCAACTACACTGTGAGAGTGCGCGTGTCTACTGTTTCCAAGTATCCGCTTGAAGAGGTATTTGGCCGCAATATTACCATAGATAGTTCCAATGACAACCGTGGGAATAAGAACAAACGCAAAAGCTGATTTCTTGGCCCATGGTTCAGACAGAGAACCTATGATAGGAGCAGTGGCATATTGGCCATTGTAATAATAACCAACAGCTGCAGTAACACTAAAGAGGATGAGCTGGAGAACGGTCAAACTGGCAAGGGCTTTGGGGAAGTCTTGAGGTCGCTTCATCTCAGCGATAAACGAAGGATACTGGGAATCGGGAGGGACAGTCAGTGATTGCAAATTGAAACATTGCATCGAAGGAACTTACAAGGATTTGCCCGATCCAGAGGAAAGTGATGCTGTGGTCCAACATGCATTAGTAATGTCATACGGTGTGCGATGCCTACTACTACTCACTTTAATACAGCATTAAGTCCATTGATGAATCCAGGTGAACCCGGTAAGCCAATGCTTGTCTTAACAGGACCAAGTTCTGGGTAGTTGCCCCCGTATCCATAGAATGGGTGTTCCTCGATACCAGCGTAGACCATTGAAAGGATGATGGCGATACCCATGGCGATGGCGGAGACAACAGACATGATAGAGACATGGTTGAGGGTTCTAGGAAGTGACACGATGACTATGGAATATGCGAATTAGGAGGGCCAAACTGTGATGGGAAAAATTGTAGCTCCTGACTCACCACCGATGACAGCAGTGACCGCTTGGAAACCAACAGTACAGATGGAGCTGTCACTAAGGGTGTTGAAGACTAGGATAGAAGGTAAGCTCGGAATGTGAGTGGAATCGAAAGAAGCGAGAAATGACTCACTCTTAGCTCCGGTGAAAACATGGAAACCGACTGTGGAACAATCGGATCAGCAAAGATTGTCCTGGACAACAGCAAGATGACTCACTAAGGAAGATGTTGTTCAGGAGCAACATCAAACCGGTGAGCTCAAAAGCGATTCGTGGGATGGAGGGCTATGGCGGAATTGAGCGATATATCAGGTCAAAAAACAGCATTGACTTACGAAAAGGATGGCAGCAATGTCACAAATATCACGAGCCTCAGGGTGCTTCATGCAGAATTGCCAAAGGACGTAACTTGTGTCTTTTCATGGGGGTTCAAGTCAGCAGGTGAAGGAAGAAAGCTGAAGGGAAACTTTATACTTACACCAAGTGACGATACCGAGACCGAAGGTAATGAAGAAACCGCAGACCTATGCGGAACGTTTCATCAGAAGTGAGCTCCTGATATTTTTGCGATGGAAAAAAGCTTAACTCACCCATCCCAATACACTCCAACTCCATGCTAAAGCGAGAATAGCCAAACAGACGTACTCTCCAAACAAGAGTAGGGTCGCCTTTTGCCAACTGAGAGTTCTGTACTTGATGTCATGATCTTGCTCCTCGATAGCAAGGGCGGTGAAAGCATCCACTTCTACTTTGTCATGGTGGACTTGTTTGGCTTCCGGGTCAAGGACGGTCTGATCGGCGAGCTGTTCGGAAGGCCGAGATCAGCTGTGTGCAGATAGATCAAGCATTGACGGTTTGCGGCGGGAAAGAGTATTGTCTAACTTACCATTGTGTGTGAGAATGAGATTGACACCCCGAGCAAGTTTCAACAAGTCTGCTTCTGTATTCTACTCTAGGCAGATGATGATACAAGTGATAATTGGAGCGTTGAAAATGAAGTGTGTCATATATAAAGCTGGATTTTAGTCGGGTTCGTACAATCGCTTGGCTCATCTTTTTTTAGGGCGATATCTACAATTTGTGTTTATCAAATCAAGCATCATTCGGCGAATCATGCAAAATTCAATGCTCTGTGTTTACCCCTTGCGAGCATCTAGGTACAGACCACATACAATTCGTACCCTACTCTAATCTACCACAACAGGAGATCTTTGTTGCGTATTCTCATGTCGTGTAAATTAAATAACAAAAAAAGGTATGACAAAAACCGATGTCGTGATATGTCGAAAAGTCATTTGTATGTTTTAAACTTCATTCTGCTATTACGCCTGTTTTGACACGATTCAAAGGCCGCTTCAAGATAAGGGTATGCAGGGTTACTCCATGCAGTTAAACAGACCGTCTTGGCGTAAGATCAAGGCATAAGAAGCAAGCGATAAATACTATATACGTCACACAGATATCTACGTAAAACCCTGAGTTCCGCTTCAGCCTTGACCAATTTCGGTTTCGCTTCTCATTTTGTGATGTGATCTGCATTGCGTTGCATGGCGTCAATCCAATTATCTGGAATCTGTTCGCTGATGTCGACATCTTTCTCGTATCCTATTGCGGGAGACCGAGTATTTTCGCATTGCGTGATGATTTGCAATCCATTCCAAATTTGCCCATGTCGTTCGATGCGACCCTGAATTTGTCGATCGATGAAATTTCGATCTTTCTCGGTCTGCCGAGCCGCAGATTTTCCGCAATCTCAGACCTAAAACCGCGCTGTCAGAGCGAGCGAAGAATTTCAGCTACCAAACAGCTCTCCAATCGGGATGGATTGGCGCAGATATCAGTAGTAGCTCCAGATCGCACAAAATGCATATAATTGGAGCTACATGCTTGTGATTATTTGTAAAGTACGCAATCCAATTGCTTCACCTCGACGCAAAAGAACTTGATCGTCAGATCGACAATGTTTACGCAAAAATACGTCTCACATTTTTTATCAAGCTAGGCTGGCGGCTGCGAAAGGACATCCCACCAGGTCTGCAATCAAGTCAGTTATTGGTTGCATGGTTAATCTGCCATATACTCACCATGGAGGAGCCAACAACATCGTTTAAATCCTGACTCAGCATCATCGGATCCCAAAATTGGTGTAACTGCCAAATCACTCAGCATCCATACAGGGCATGGTGGAATGAAGACACTCACAAGCTGATCGGTACTGTTAATCTGTATCGGGGGTGATTGCGAGCTGGAACCCGTGAACGGTGCAGATTCTCGGAGATCTGAGGCGATGTGCTGCTGTATCGCATGAGGTATTGACTTAATCACACCTTCTAGATCACCGGTGGGGGTCAATTCTGTAGCAACCGGCGATCTTGTCGATATGGAGAATGCTTTCTGACTTCCTTGTCCGATTCTTTCAATAAACCTCGTACGCCAGCCCAACAGACCGGCGTCCGTTTCTGTGTCACTATCAGGATCTTGAGATTCCAGTGGCTGTCGCTGGTAATGCTCGATGCGGTCTAACGCTCTTTGTCGTAGTCGTAGAAGCCAACGTAGGTTTTGCACAAGACGAGGAGCCGCTCGACTATGCACTGTTTCGGTATATATGCCTATCGCTTGCCCCATGGCTCCGAGCGCAATTGGTACGAGCTCGTTTTGCGGACTCATCAGAATTAGAGTTCCAAGGCATACGGCCGAGTTAAAAGCGTGATACTGGTTTATGATTGGTTAGGTCGCAGTTCAAGTTCATACGAAACGGAATTTGCTCACCCAGCACCACCAATGACGAGCTGTGACACTAGGATGTAGGGCATATAGACCGCAAACAATCTGGATGATGACCTGTTATAATCTCTATTTAGGATGGGTTGTCATTTCCATTGAGTTAGTGGCAACTCACATTACTTCGCTCGACCACAGACAGATACGCCTGTCCATACATGGTACGTAGTGGATCAGATGGACACTCGATCAAAGCTCGCATGAAGTAAGGCCGATTGAGATTGACGATAGTTTCGGACACAATCATCGATAGGGAAAATTGCTGGAATGACATGTCAGCAGGTACCGAGAATGAAACAGGCAGCAATTTACCTCAAATGTTCTCCTCAGATCTCGCTTGTTCACTTCTGGGCTTTCCGCTTCCGCCACCTTCGCGTCGGAATAAAGTGAAGGCAAAGCCAATAGGGCAGTGCGACACCGTAGATGAAAGGGAATGGAGCGTTCGAATCCCCGCCTAATATGCGAAAGTGAGTTTTCTTCTAAGGACTCAATCGGCGGACTCACAGTCTCTCGTAGAGATCGATGATTGTATCATAAGCGGGTCCGCTGGTATTCAGTACTGTCTGCAAGACGCTATACCACATCGTGAGCTAATCATCACAGACCGGTGTCAACAGTACTTACGTTTTGGCGATCTGTGCTAACTCGAATTTCTTAGTATGGTAGCTGATCAGAGGAGTTGCGCCCCCCACTGAGGGTGTGTCGGTAGGAAATTTCGTATCTATAAACTCGGCAGGGATCGCGTATCTGGGAGAGCGCCAAACATTAGAACGATTTTGTAACGGAAAGCATGGCTTACGGTCGGGAAAAGCAGTTGGCCTGGAAGTACCTATACATCTTAGCTAATCCTCACGTAGAGCGTGCGAATCATATTTACCTGGAATATCTCTGCCGAGTGGCTCTCCCAAAATATCCGCCTGCAATCATACTCAGCGGCTGCGCTTGTACAGATTCGGGTCTGAACTCACCTTCTTTCTTCTATCACGTCTGAAGGTAAGTTCCACTTTTCACCATCACGATGCAGACCCATCTGTCAGATTAGCGAAAGGCCACTGAATTCTCGACGTACAGCTTGTATGATACGCATAGCTAATCCCCATAGAGTCCAAGCCGAGTCTCCGTTTCTTCCTTTATCCGTCTCTCTGAATCCTAGTCAGCTCGACATCTCATTCTTACATTTTGCGCTCACAAGTGAAAGTGAGCCATTATAATCTTAGAGCCAATTAGGTAGTCAGTTATGGTCCAAGTTCATGTGTTTTGTCCGACTGACCAATGTCTCCACCCCAGCAACAGTATTGTTTGTCATGAAGCGACCCTTGGTCAGACAGTCCTCTGAACATTGCATATATTCTTCAGCGGAAGAATCATCAGGTCGCAATTCAAGATTGTGTAATGCCCCCATCGCTAGAACAATAAATAGGAGACCAAGCTGCTGAGCGTGTACCATTGTTCGTCGAGGTTCATCCCCCGTACCTCCCACATGGATATAAACATCTTCCATGATTTTTCTTACACTATTACGAGAGACTATTTCGTAACTGGGGTGTGTGTTGAGATTAGCACGCAGTCTGCAAATTTCGTTGTATGGATCGGCATACTCACGACCAGCCGAAGTACCGATAATACGAGTCGATCAAGGCTTCCGCTTCTTCGTAGGAGGGTAGGAAAGATGTCAGAGAGCTGAAAGACGGGACAGCAGAAGCACCTCGCCCCGACAAAGGGAACCCAAGATGAGTACGAGGTTGAGATACGGCCGATGCGACAGCTGGAGAAGCCGCTCGGGAGAAAGCTGGGGTCTCATTACCTTCGAAGACCTCAGCCTAAAACAAAAAATTACAATGAATTCAATTGTACGTGTCTCGTATCTCACAACTCACATCTTTCAACCATTCACTCGCCGCTGACGGACCAAGGTATTTCGAACTACCTGTATGGGATATCACCAACGTTCCGTGACTCTGTTCTTCCGGAGGCGAGGCAATTGCATCTTCAAATCTAACACTATTTGTTGCCTGATTGGACCGAGATGGCTGAGCGTAAGATTGCGACCAGGGATGCATCTGATCTTGAAAGACATTGTCAGGAGGAACAAGAAAACCGTTCGGGAAGGCAGTCTCAGAATGTGAATTGCTGCTGACGACTGGCAGTATGGCATTCGCTGTGTCTTCACTTTGTGGAATATTGATTGTTTCAGTAGATGGACTGTCGACGTTGGGGTGGGATGCGACCGTAGTAGGGCAAAGAATAGACGGTGATTGATCACTGGGTTGTAAGGACACTTGTGGCTGAGCAGAGGAGGAGCTGGTATTTTCGCGATCACCATTTCTCGATATTTCGGCCGCGTCTAGCTTCGCTTTTTTCTTTTCGCTACCGAGAGAGTCAGAGCGAAGATTCCTGTCGGGCATTTTCAGCCTCATACAACCCACCTTCTCGGCCCTTTCCTTGCGCCATCCGGACAAAGATGCTGACAAGTTCTTTTCACACAATTCTCGCAAGGCACTGGAACCCACGACCCATCACATCAGACCATATCTGTAGCATTGCGTGTAGCGCCATCACATACCTGTCCTATCACACTTCAACTTGAGCCGCCGACATTCTAGCCGGGGACTCTTGCATCAGCCATCATTCAAGACCTTTTTGACACGAGGAATGACGACATACCTGCGCAATTCAAGTGGGACCTCCGCTTTCTCTTTTTGAGGGGGGGGTCCTGACCAAGATTATCGCCGTTCTTGTGTTGTATGGAGGAATCAGACATATTGCTGTAGATAAGAGCGCGGAGATGTGAGATGGAAAGGATGTTACCGAAATACGTATTTGCATGTACGCTGAATTGCTGAAAATAATTACTGAATGTCGAGGTGACAGCCTTGATCACATGTTCTTGGTCGACGCGGAGGAAAGTAGTTTGCCGTAATCAGTCATCGCACTCAGTCATCGCACCGCTACACGCCGCCGGTATTCTATAAGAAGTCCGCTTCGGCTGTTGTTAGCTCCGCTTAAATATTGCTTTTCCTGGTAAGCCGACAAAACCGTAAAATGATTTCGTGCATCACGAAATTCAATCTGACGTTATGTTTTGGTTCACCCGCGCTAGTGAGCGTCAAAAATGGGCTCAAAATCGCAATCAAGATGCGACGCATAAGCCAACTTGGTGTTACATGCGACTGGGTCAAGCTAACGATCTCATGCAATGCTCATGTTCATCTCGTGCCGTCCGTCTGCTATGCTGTCATAGCGGTCTTCCGCCGATTTCAAGGATATTCGGAAAATGCGCGAAATCCCAATTTCCGTGACACGCGGGGAACGCTGATCGACAAAGATGCGGAATGTCATGCTACCTCTGCTTATGTCCTACTTCAGCATGCGATTGTCGAAGGATTTATAGGACTAGGGCACGCCTGCGTGCGTAGTCCTAAATGCAACCTGCAAAATGCGGCCTCTCCAGTGTTCGGATGGACGTATATACATAGGCATAAAGACACGAATATTACAGCTATCATGCACGAAAGACAATCTTCTTTTCACATTTAGTTTTCCTTTACTACTTCACCTCACAACGATCCATTCCTACGGAATAATCCCTGACGACTACATCCCAGCTATCCATGCAGCATTTACACCTATACTTTGCCCAATTGATCGTCGGATCCAGAAGCAGTAATGCCCATTGGGGCATCTTGTCTTGCCTGTCGTCTGAGCTCGTGCTCACGTCGGATCTCACGAGACTTAGCAACACCGAAACCATAATTGTAAATGATTTGGATTTCTTCCAAAGAAAGTCCTGAGGGCTCAGGGTAGCAGAAGAAGATGAAGATGAGACCAGCCTGTTCATCACCGTCAGCCACATGTAATTATTCATTACCGGGATGACTCACGAAGCAAATACCAGCGTATAGACCAAAAGTTGGAGTGGGACCAATCGCGTTCATAAGGGTCAAGAATGTGGCTGAGATGAGGATGTTGGCAGCCCATACACCACCGGCCAAGACCGATGAACCGATTCCTCTCATTTCTAGGGGGAAAACCTCTCCAACGGTCCAAGTGATGTTTCCTGAACCTGTGGCGTAGAACGCAATGAAAACAACCATCATGCCCAGCATCATGTTGGACCACTGTTGAGGATACACCGCACCTTCAATTAAACGATGTCCAGTTTCGCCGGTCATCTTCCAAAAGGCGACTGAAGCGAGAGCCAGTCCAGCAATCATACCAGGATAGGTGGAAAGGAGGATTCTTCTTTTACCGACTCGATCAAGCAAGAACATTGCGACGAAGGTGAAGAACCAATTAGTGCCGGACACGATGAGACCGACGGCAGTTGGGTTGTCGAAGCCAGCCATGCTAAAAATGGTGGCGGCATAGTACACTATGTTTCCCATTAGTTGACATGTCAAGTTGCTCGATGCAAAGACAACTTACTCAAAGAGTTGAAACCACACAATTGTTGGAAAATTCCGATACCGAGAGCAGTGATAGCTGGCTTTCTGTATTTGCCTTCAGTAATGAGCAACCTCAATCGTGCTTTTAAGTTATTCTGTCTGGTGAATTCGGCAGAGAGGCCGACCACTTCTTCAAGGGCAGCAAATTTGACGGCGATATAATCCTCGGACATGCCTCGGTACGATCGTTCGATAGTGGCCAATGCAGCTTCTCGCTTTCCTTGAAGGAGGTCATATCGGGGCGACTCAGGCATGAAGTGACTATGAAGGCAGCAGTTGTAAGTTTCTCGAACGCGACGGAATGGAGTTCGTACTCACATAGCAGCAGCTTGGATCAAAGCAGGAACGATACCAATAGCAAATTGTATTCTCCAGCCGTCGTGACCAGTGAGAGGAATACCAATACAATAAGAGACAAATTGACCACCAGTAATTGCAAGAGATTGGATAGTGACCAAAGCTCCTCTGAACCTGGTCGGAGCGCACTCCGCAATATAAAGGGGCGCAATAGCAGCAGCCGTTCCAACGCCGAACCCAAGTACAGCTCTTCCTACAATCATTTGGGGAACAGAGAAGGAAGCACAAATGATAATAGCACCTAAGGTGAACCATACATCTCCGATGGCAAGGACCCACTTTCTTCCAATCTTGTCGGCCAATGAACCGGACATGAGTGCACTATGACGTATGTACTGATCAGCAAGGCTGAACACTACTGATCAGCAACGAGGACGCACCCAATTAATGCACCACAGGAAGTAGCTGTTGAGATCCATTCTTTCTCCTGATCTGCAAGGATGTGCCCAAAGTCATCTTTGATCGAGACCAAGGCGGCAGAAATGACACCAGTGTCATATCCGAAACAGAAACCAGAGACGGCTGCTACAAACGAAAGCGCAATCACGAACGAAGTCAACTAGAACATTGTAACATTAGTTCTATCTTCTTCGCAGGTTCGACTTGGCAAACCTACTTTTTCGCCTCGCTCGCCAATCATGAGTGTATCGTCATGAAGTGCAGCAGGATCATTTCGATCAACCGGTCCTGTATGCTCCACATGTGTTATTGTTGCCTTTTCAAGTTGGCTTGCTGTTCTTGCTCCCAGATCAGGTCTGGGTGGGGCATAGGTCTCGATACCATAATTCTTCTCGTCGGACATCTTGTTGGTCAATAGTTTGTTAAGTGATCCCGGAGAATTCTAGATTGCGAGGTCGATCACGACTTTGTAGTTGTGTGCAATGACCAGAAGAGAAATTTGAACAAGATAAAAGACCTTATATATATATATCCATCAACCAGCGACAAATTAGTGTCAGCTCTTTGAGACATGTCATGCGGGAAATAGCGGTCAAACCCTGAGTCGCACGTCAGCCCCAAGGAGGCAGACTGGGGTCCCAAAGGAAGTAGATCTTGGCCCCAGCCAGGGATCTTTCTTCCGTTTTCAGCCTATAGCATGTGACGAAGCCAAGCTGGCAAGCGGACTTGTTTTTGATCGCCGTTACCGATCGTCACCCATACAGTATCACGGGTAACCGGAGGCGGTGAATGGTAAATCCGCTTGATCGTTTTCCCTATGAGCTAAATTACGCGGCAAGCGATTGTATCGATAGGTACTGTAGCGTGCCGCGCTGTGGAGAAGGAAGACGCTGATCTCGCCCACACCAAACATGGCTGCCCCACAAGCCGCGAGATACCATAACCGACAAACGAGTGAGGCCTCACTCATTGAGCCGTACTATGCCGCACCATATGGCATGCGATCCCAAACACTCCGGGCCTTCTCTACCTGATCAATCCCGTCACGGCTGTCACAGGAAAGTATGGTCCATTTCGCGTAGCAATTCCTTCCCATAATTTGCCGCCGAGATCCCGCTGGATCACGAATAAACTTGTCACATCGGTGTCATCGAAGTGGAAAGCAGGGTGGGAAGCTTCGCTGCCAGATTCCATCGAAGTTAGCAAGACCCGAGCATCGGAAGATCTGCTAGTTGTTCCCACGTGCATGCCAACTATATGCATCTGTATCAGTAACCTCTTCCTAAATGCTGACCCTCTGGGCATCTTTAGACCAAGTCCCGAATTGTCCAACTTACATAAGTGTGGGGCAGACCCTTATACACAGACGGTGGGTACAAAATCGATCCATTTCATAGCTAGCAGCGCTGCTCCAATCACGGCGTAAGTACTCTGCCTTATATATTGAAAAGACCTGATAACTTTCATGGCGCTACGGCTGTTACTTCGGTATATGAAAGCCACTGTGATGCTGTTCGACTGCTATGCATGCTCTTGTGACCCAAAATACAATGATGTCTTCCTACTCCAGACCAGGTGCAAGCTCTCGCGGATCCTTTCCTCCCTCTATACCGGCCTTCAAAGATACCAATCTCCAGCCTCCGTCCACGGGTATATCTATACCGTTGACTCCTACATTCTCAATTATATATTGAACGGTTGGTGTGATTTGATCAGCTGTTAAAGGTACTCGGGGGAACGTTGCAGTCTTCAAAAGGTCATCCGTGAAGTATTGTGAAAAGTTGGCAGTCATCGCCGACACCACGATAGCTATATAGCGCTTGTCAATATACGTTTGTGATATTGCCTTCAGAAAACACTCACAAGGGGAGATGGATACCACTCGGATACCCGATGGACCCAAGAAGTCGGAGAAAGCTACATTTTCCTCGTTGTTAGCAAGTGAAACTCGGAAGTTTTCGCCTCATTCACCTACATTTTGTTATACCGACGACTGCAGTCTTTGTTGGACCGTATGACAAGACCCGAGCGTATGGATTGGCAGCTGCTGAGGCGAAGTTGATGATGACACCTCTTTCTTCATTACTGGTCCAGAATGGAGCATGTTTATCGGATCCGTCGGGGTGATTCAAGGGTTTATTGATAGCATCGGCAACATGGGCGTTTACGATGAAGGTACCAGTCACATTGATATCGAGCATCTGGAACGCTACGTTAGCCTCGATTTAGCGAGCGGCATGCTCTTGAATGATCACTCACCTTTTTGAAATTTGGAATAGACTCAGCGATGTCGTTTGTCCATTCTCTCTTGATTGCAACTCCTGCGCAGTGTACAGCTCCTTTGAGATTTCCTAAACTTGCAACAACATCTTCTACAGCAATCTTGACGGCGTCTGAGTTGGTGATGTCAACTTGATAATATTTGGCTTTCCCGCCAACGTCAAGCTCTTTGGCAAAAGCCTGACCTTTCTCTTCTGGGATTATATCAAAAAGAGCGACTGAAGCACCTTGGGACGTGAGTGATTTAGCGGTAGCTCCACCTATACCACCGGTACCTCCAGTAATGACCTATCATCGTGTTTGCATGAGTTGCTGTCACGACCATGTAGCGACAACAAACTTACAAAAGTGTTTCCGGAAATCTTCATCTTGATTGTGGAACGTAATATCGATTTTTTTTTTGTGGTCGAGCGTTGGAAGAAAGTTTGAGATTCTAGGTCATCTACCTATATACACGTCCATCAGAAACATCGCTGCTGATCATCGCAATCTCCGGACCGAGATGCAGGGAGCGGAAACGAAGATAAGATGACAGTGGTGAAGTGGAGGCGGGGTCGGTGTACCTGGTAGGCGACTGATTTTGCGCACTAATGTACAGTAAGCTATCATCTTGAATAGCGTTTACATAGGGCGGCTTTTCGCAAGTCAAAGCATAGTGATTAATATCCGCTTGAATAAGATGGATGAAGCGAAAGCGAGGGAAGTGAAAAGGTGAAAATCAAAAAAGAGAGCGGAAGCGGACTTATTTCTTGTCGCGTCGTTTGCAATTATTTTGATTGTATGTTCACCTGATCATCTAAAGCACCATACACGCAGATCGCATAGACACGTTGACATAGAGGCCTCATCGGACCGAATATCAGCTCATCTTCGCAAAAGTTGATCTCGAAGCGGCCCAGAGCATCATATCGGGACGAGTACAAATCCAGTGCATATATCTACATCATGGGTCGATATCGTATTGTCCCTCTTTCCATCACATATCCTGTTCACTTTTCCCATACTACCCATCGTTAATCATAAAAATGGCGACCTATTTGACTCTCCCAGCCGACCTTCCAAACCATGATCAAGGATTTAGTCCCGATGATGATGTGCATCACCAAGTCCATACCATCGCTCAACACTGGTTGTCCCAAGTGGAAAGAGCAGCAATTACTAATGATGGAGAGCTATTCTCGTCTTTATTCGTGAAGAATGGTTTCTGGCGGGATATTCTCGCATTCACCAATGACTATAGATCTATACGCTCTGGCAATATCGCTAAGGCCGCCAAGGTGAGTTTTCAGCTGACACGAAGCAGAGCCTTAAGCTGACATGGCTATAGGCTCGTTTCCCAATAGTCAAAGCTCGTGACTTCACCTTTGCCTCGAAGGAACCCTCCGTCGAACACCCCTTCCCCGATGTCACCTTTGTCTCTGTTCATTTCGACTTCCAGACTGAAACAGGTCCTGCCTACGGTATCGCTGCCCTAGTTTACGAAGATAAGCAATGGAAGGCTTTTACTGTGTTTACCCTTCTGGAAGGTGTTCACGGTCACACTCAGAAAGTTGGAGCGAATCGGGCTAGGGGTGCTCACAATGCTAGTCTCTCGTATGACGAGCAATTAGAGAAAGCCAGAGAGTTCAAGGATTCTAATCCTGACGTGTTGATTGGTAGGTTCACTCATTCATATGGTTCCATTCGCTGACGCTCGCGCAGTCGGTGGTGGTCACAACGGTCTTGCCGCTGCTGCCCAGTTGAACACTCTCGGTGTTTCAAACTTAGTCATAGATACATACAAAAGAGTAGGAGACAACTGGAGATTGAGGTATCGGTAAGCACAGATAGTTCAGCCTGCTCATGCTTGACGAAGCTGATCGTAGTCGCTAGATCCCTATCCTTGCACGATCCAGTCTACGCCAACCACCTTCCCTTTTACCCTTTCCCCGAGAACTGGCCTGTATTCACACCGGCCGGTAAACTTGCCAACTTCCTTGAGTCATACGTGGACGTACTCGAAATCAACGTATGGACCCAAGCTTCCCTCGATCCCAAACAAACGAAATTCAACGAGAAGACTAAGCGATGGGATGTCACCATCAACCGAACCCACATTAGCGGCCGTCAGGAGACCAGAGAGTTCTCTGTCGGCCATATCGTACTCGCTACCGGTCTAGGTGGAGGTAAACCCAAAATGCCTGCTCCCTTCCCCGGTCAAAACGACTGGGCTGGACGAGTCGTACACTCTAGCAAACACACATCGGGTTCTGATTGGACTGGTAAAAAGGCTTTAGTAGTGGGAGCTTGTACTTCAGCTCACGATGTCAGTCATTCACATTTCGTTTGGGATGCGGAATCGCTGACGTAAGGCTATCAGCTATGCGTCGACTTTGCCAAGAATGGAGCCGATGTTACCATGCTTCAACGTTCACCCACATATGTCATGTCAGTCGACAAGGGCATGGCTACGCTCGGTTAGTTCTCCATTCATGTATAGCAACGTCATCTCAAACTCACTCATCCGTCATGTAGTCTCCGGTTTATACGGTCCCCACGGTCCACCTACAGATATTGCCGATAGGATCGCTGAGAGTAACCCAAAGATCATCGCCAAACTCTACCACAAACGTCTTATACCGCAGCTTGCCGAACAAGACAAGGAATTGCTTGACGGCCTCAAAAAAGCGGGCTTTAATGCATGGCTTGGTCCCGAAAATGCTGGTTTCCTCATGATGGCTTTGGAGAAAGCTGGTGGTTATTACTTCTCCACCGGTGGATCAGAGATGATCATCAAGGGCGACATCAAAGTGAAACAAGGTGAAATCGCTTCTTTCGATCCGGAATCGCAGATCACCTTCAAAGATGGTTCCAAGGAGCAGTACGATGTCGTGGTTTTCGCTACCGGATACACCGGTTTCCCTGACACGATCCGAGCTACTGTTGGAGAGCAATACGCTGAGACTTTCAATCCTGTCTGGGGACTTGATGAAGAGGGCGAGATTCGCGGTGTTTCACGAGAATCTAACATTCCCAACCTCTTCTTTTTGGTCGGCAATCTTTCGGCTTGTAGATTGTCTTCCAAAACTCTTGCTCTTCAAATCCTAGCTCAGAAGGAAGGTATCTTCGGTGAGCGGTACACTTATGCCAAGCAAAAAGCGGATGGAGACATAGACGATTCCACCATTTTCAAAGCTATCAACGGAGTCAATGGTCACCCTCAAGTTGTCGAAGACACAGTGTAGGCTAGAAAAGTTGTGGTTGAAGTTGGTCGGCGATCGATAGTCGTGCTAGATATGGACATTGACAAGACAGATATGCATCACATGTTCAACACAACTTCCATGATAGCGCTGCAATCCAACACTTCTGATCACTGACTTCAGCATTCCCAGCGATAGAAGTTCCTTCTGGCTGGCCATTAAAGGCAGATGTTGTATAAGCAACTCTGAATATGCAATCACTTCCAAGGCAGACCACCGTTGATGTAAGAAAGCTAACCCCCATAAGCTCCTTTATATGTGGGTGCGACGTGGAACGCTGATTCCAGAATGTATGGAATATGCTCAATCTTTCGGTGCATGTAATGTCACTATCTATTGTATGAATTCTCTATAGCGGTATTCTATCTACTGTACATTGCCCACTATACCTCAGCAGTGGTCGTTTCTATCGCTTCTGATCGCTTGTTAGTCGAGTCTGATCTCTTACCGACTGCTTGACTGTGGACTCGTTGGGATCTGGCTAGCTGTCCGGCTCGCATCGCTTCTGATTTGCGTACACCAAAATCATCTGTGAACAGCTTGGCAATCTCGTCCACCGAGATGCCCTCTGCGGGAGATATCTGATTAGCTATGCCGAAACGAGGATGGTTAATGAAGAGCTCACTTGATTCAGGATAGCAGAAGTACACGAAGACATAACCAATTACACTGAATCCAAGGTAGAGGCAGAAAGTACCCGTCGGAGTGATGTTTTCCAATTCAGAGAGGTATGAAACGGATACAACCAAGTTGGCAACCCAGACAGCTACCGTTGATATACCGGATCCCGAAGCTCTGATTTCTAGCGCTAAGAATTCTGATTGGTACCAACCGAGATAACTGTAGCACAACCCATATCCGACGACAAAGAGGACAATGCCGCCAATGAGAGCTCCAGCGATGTTATGGTCATATTCGTATCCGTCGAGTAAACGATGATTGGTATCTGCGGTCATATCTGCGACAAAGTGTGAGTGGATGTATAATTCGGAGGATATTGAGATATGACATACACCAGGCAGCCACTGAAGCCCAAACCAATCCGGCCATCATAACGGGAGCGAAGATCAGCACCAAGCGACGTCTTCCCACTTTATCAACAATTGACATTCCAATGAAAACCATGACAGCATTGATACCAGAAGGGATGAGACCGGCTGCTGCTGGATTTGAGAAACCAAGTAGGCCGAATAATGTTCCAGAGTAGTATAATAATGTGTTGAACCCAGTCAACTGACTGAATATTTGAAGCCCGCTGACGCTGATGATAGCTCTTCGATAAGGTTTATGAGTCCATAAACGTTTACTTCGCTCCCAAAGAGTCAGTTCCCGCTGCATCGAAGTGGTGGCGGCAACGTAGCTCCGAGCCACACTGAGTTTCAGGTCCAGAATTTCCGGTGTAGCTTTCTTGTATATCTGAGCGAAAACTTCGGCAGCTTTCTCCTCTTCACCTCGAAGAATCAAAACTCTGGGGGATTCGGGTAGGAAGTGCATGAGAGACAGCTGCACGATGGAAGGAACGACTCCCAGAGCAAATAAAATTCGCCATCCGTGCTTCGTTGTCTGCACCCCTGATCCCACCGCACTGGATACCACTTGTCCGAAGGGAATGAAGAATGCGCTAGCGTAACGCGTTAGCGATCGTTTGAGCGTATCGCGGCAACTCACTTGATTCCGATGCACCGGCCTCGAACAGCTGTTGGAGCGAGCTCAGTAATACTGATTGATCATCAGTACAGACCATCAGGGTGCTTCGTCGTCCGACTTACTACAGAGGAGCAATGAGAGCGGCTGCACCGACTCCCACACCCAGCACGAGCCTACCAACAATTATTTGGGCAAGAGAGTAACTCGAAGCAATGATGACCGCGCCAGTGGTGAAGCTAGGTGATCGGCTCAGATTTGACTTCCGACCTTTCAAGTTTGACTTACAATACATCAGCGATGAACAGACTCCACTTCCGACCGAGTCGGTCCGCCATTGGACCCAGGATAGCAGCACCAAAGATAGCACCAATGGTCGTGCCCGCCGTGACGATTTCTTGTTCTGAGCTGGACAGCGCTTTCCCGCCCAGATCAGTACCAACAAGAGGAAGTGCACTTCCAACCACACCCGTGTCATAGCCGAACAGGAAACCGCCTAGGGCGGCTACAAGAATCAAAAAGATGAGGTATGGGGTAACCTTATCTTCGTCTTCAGCTTGGACCAAGGATTCATCCTGATGAATTGGTCAGCCGTCAGACGTTTCGACAGATCTCTCGACTTACAGCTAAGTCTGCTTGATTATCCTTCTTTCTCCATTCGACGTGTTCGACCTCTGGGCCCTTTCGCCAATGGGGATTTGGATCGTCTGCTGTAGCGGTATTACCATTGAAGCGTGAAGGCATTTTTGTTGATATCCGGAATTTGGGAACAGGAAGAAGAATGAATGATGACAGAATTAACAATATTCATTGCGACCGTAATCACTTGAAGTCAAGCTCAGTGAACGGAACGTTTGCGGCTTTTGCAAGAGTTCAGTACTCAAATCCAGTGCCAAAGTCTACATATTCCAAATTGGGATCTAAGGGGTCTCCCATGCAGGACCCGTGGGTCTATCTACCGGAAAACGCAAAGCCGTTCAGGGGCCGTCGGCTTAGCGAACGCCTCTTACGCTGTTTTCGAATGGATGAGTGACCGATGATGTAAGGGCTGAAGCGGATATAAAGGGAGCCGGACTTACCAAGCAACCCGAAGGAAGGAAGCTTAGTGCTAGTGATCGGCAATTTGTTGAGCGAGCACGGTTACCAAAGGTCGGATCTTGCAAGAGATTTGGGGGAATAAGTTCAAGAATGCATCACCATCCGCGTGGCAACCTTAGCACACGCAGACAGTCAACTTGTCCTGATCAGCCCGGGCGATGTCTCCTCGGTAACTCAAGGTAAATCAATTCTGATGTGTCAAGAATATTGCTTGCGGCCGTATCGCGGAACAAAGGGCTTCTCTGGAATTTTCTCAAGCACACTTTTCTCTGAATGGTAACAGCTCTGATAAGTGCACTGGTAAGGACGTCGGTGATATCGGGACTGACGCATGAGTTAAGTACTCGATAATCATACAGTTTTCACAACATCAAAGATGATATGGAAAACATAAGAAGGAAAACATAATGAGGAAATAGTTCAGTCTAAGCCCGATCTCCAAGTAGCTCCCTCTCCATTTAATCCCCAAGCTTGCGAACTCATATCGTGGACAGTCGTTCTCCTCAGATCTCGCTTATACTTCCCAGCATACTGGCCTGGAACCGAGCGGTGCAAAGTACACGTGTTGTCCCAAACGACTACGGCTATATCAATATGGGATTTTGGAATAGATAGTTTCTACAACTCACCCAGGTCACCGACCTCCTTCCATTGCACTCTGAACGTGAATTCAGGCTTCCCTGCGTGCATAAGCAAATCGTGTAATTGTTTTTGACCTTCTTTGAGAGGCATCCCCTCAACGTGATGTGCGTGAGCCGCGATGTAAAGATTTGTCCGGCCAGACGGTTCATGGGTCTGAACTAGTTTGTGTTTGCCGAAGCGGTGTTTCATGGGATCGAACTGCGTAATTATGTCAACACAATATACGCAGCATGTTGCTAATACTCACTTCGTCAGTGTCTAATAACGGATTGAGTCTCCCATTGTCATCAATGTTGGCGTTCCTCCTACAATTAAGTTGACTATTACAAACCACCCAATCCTTTATTTCTGCTTTCCTATCTTCACTCAATGCATCATAGGCACTTCTTGTGTCCGCAAACTCGGTATCTCCTCCAAGCTCGGGCGGAGGTAATTCGTGAGCTAGGAGGAGCGATATACCCGCTCGTCGTGGATTGAAAGCTGAGTCGGCGTGGAAGTGATAGTTGCAACGTAAAAGAAGATCCCGCATGCCGCCGGGTTGCATTACAGTTCCATCAGGATTCACGTTGCCCACATCGAATAGACTGATTGTTCAGCACATGTCATTTGCCACGAGACTCACTAATCACTGCTTAGCCGGTTCTTTTGCCCAAGTCCCCCAACAAAAGGCGCTATATCATCTAGATCGCCAAATAGGTGTGACATCTCTACATGCCTAGCGTCATTCAAACCCGTCTTGCGAAATACAAGCACGCCATACTGAGTGCGGTTAGCGGCATCCAAGACCAATCTCACGTACTTTGGCTAATCCGCTTTTGATCTCCGTTATCAATGCAGGAGTGATGGACGAGAAATCGGCAACAGCTTCCGCGCCAAAGGTGGGGTGAAGGGGTCGATACTGAACTAGAGGATTAGGCATTTTGTCTGGACCAGAGGGGGTGGGTGTAGGAGGTAGCAGATGAACGGAAGTCATCATTGCTGATATCCCGTTATGATGAATCAAATGCTAGGAATACGAATCGCAGACCAGCTCAAGATATGAAATAGCAGAGCTATCCTTCATCATCGTATTATTGGTCATGTGTCATCTGCTTGAAATATCGGTCATCTCGGACCGTTCCACATCATTATCGGCTGATTTTCATCGATATTCATTCTGGTTGTATTGTTTTTGAAGCTTCCCCATTAAATTGATTCAATATGTTGGGGTATAACGCAGCCTTGTTCGCTTCCTTGGCCTCGCTCACAATTCGGGTGATAGCTATGAGAGTTCTGCTTCTATAATCGCTACATGTATATGGTTGAGGGAAAACAAACGACATTTACAGTATTACGTAATGAATAGACTATATTAGGGTGTGAAACTCCCGGTATCTATTTGTACTTTTCAAGATAGATGAAAACAATAATTGATAACTTACATTGCTATGATGCTTAAAGACCCCTGGCCAATCCACAGCCATATTAGTTGGGTTCATCTGGTCAGTCAGTGCGCGACATACGCGCGGAATATTACAATCGGTAAACGCGAGATGAGTGAAGAAATGCAATAAAGAGCTGATCAAGAGGATTATGGTAAACAGGAATCTGTGCGATTCTCCACAGCAAGCGGAGTGGGTTGGTATAGATATACGATAGATCACACAACTTCGACCACTTGAATCCGTATCAGGGATTAGCGGGTTGACTTTGTACACTTTGCCAAACTGAAAGCGGAAGGGTTGAACGATCGAATTCGTTAAGCGGTTCGAGACGCGATGAAGATCGAATTATGCTTCAGAGTTCCTTGACGCGAGAGAAGGAACAACTTAGAATCGTGCACCTGATGTATCATGGGAAATGCGAAGGAATCCGTATCGATCTGTTTTGGCGTAGGGAATTTTCTATCCGGTTAAATCTGCGTTAGCTATAACTAAAAAGATTACCCGGGAAAACCTTCGATATGCGGCAATTAATTAATGCACTCCAGCCATGCCTGAATTAATGCAAATATGCTGTTGATTTGTTTATCCACCCCCTTGTCCGTGTTCAGTGCAAAGCGATATTGATCAGCATTCACGAATTATCGTCGGGAGAACCTAGAATATTATTCAAGGATTAGTCTTTTCCGGGTAGAGTCAGATAAACATGAGGCTTGCGTGTGAGTGATTGTCAGATGCTTAAAAATGCTCTCAAGCATATGTTAAAAGTCCCAATTGTCCAAGTATTCTATCATTGCTTCAATCAGTACTCAGCGTAATCCGAGTTAATCATGGCTATCGCAGAACGATCTGAATCTTTCAATCATCCCCTCGACCCGCTCACAGCTGCGGAAATCTTTGCGGTTTCAGCTGCTGTCCGTGAACATGTGGTTTCTCGTGCTTTGCCGGGTATTAAGCCCATTCAGCGCCTCTACTTCAACAGCATCTCGCTTCGAGAGCCGAGCAAGTACGCTGTGCTATTGTGGTCCGGTCTTTTCCAGCCCAAAGAGGTAGAACGTGTCAGCGCGAAATCGGGAAAGACTCACCAGATCACCCGCGAGGCTGATGTGAGTTTGCGCATTTTCCTCAGACTGCACCCTTGCAATCCCTTTTACTGACTACATACACGTCTAGGTACACCTGATCTGCCCAATATCAGGCCAAAGTTTTGAAGCTATTGTGGAAATTCCCTCCAACCTACCCGATCTTACTACCGTACCTGAGCCCATTATCAAGAGTTTCTTACTTCTTGATTCGGATTTCCAGCCGTCGCTTCAGCCCGAAGAGCTCCTATGGGCCGAAGAGATTTGTCAGAAGGACCTAAAAGTGAAAGCAGCCTGTGATGCGGTTGGTGTG
The DNA here is from genome assembly GCF_000512605.2 of Kwoniella pini CBS 10737. Classification (NCBI taxonomy): domain Eukaryota; kingdom Fungi; phylum Basidiomycota; class Tremellomycetes; order Tremellales; family Cryptococcaceae; genus Kwoniella; species Kwoniella pini. The sequence continues at coordinate 22,868 of NC_091717.1, read as the reverse complement.
GATCAGAAACTTCTTGCAATCGATGGTGGGCACGACTATCTGAACTCCTCATTGTTGAAACCTTATCTATAGCTGATATCGAGACAGGCTGGTGTATCGGATACGACGAACGCTTTCCAGGCAAACGACTCCAGCAATGTTTTGCATTTGCTCGACTGAGACCAGGGGACAATCTATACGCGCATCCATGCGACTTTATACCTGTAATGGGTGCGTTCCTTCCTCTCTTTGCTTGATGCCAGCCGTGACTGACTATCTGTAGATTCCCATACGGGTGAGATTCTCACGATTGATTATCCACCAACCAATCAAGTCGTCGGCGAGCCAGTTCCTGCTTCTTCAGCACATGCTTATCAAGCCAATCCGTCTCGAGAAAGATTCCCTCCTCCAATGGCTGGACATAATTACCTACCTGAGCAGATTGTCATCGACGAGCCAAGTTTCAAGTTACGCGATACACTCAAACCTCTTCACGTTATTCAGCCAGCCGGAGTTAGCTACAAGCTAGAAGGACGGGTGTTGAAATGGCAAAATTGGAGCGTCCATGTCGGTTTCAATTATCGGTGAGTCCAATTTCCGTTTCAGAACGGGCAAGATGTAGTTTCAACGCTGATGATATCTGCGTTCAGAGAGGGCTTAGTCCTATCCAATATAACGTATGATGACGGTCCGCATGGAATCCGACCGCTCTTCTACCGTCTATCGATTGCGGAAATGGTTGTACCTTATGCCAAAACAATCTTTCCTCATCATCGAAAACACGCCTTTGATACAGGAGAGTATGGGATTGGAGCTCTGGCGAATTCTCTGGCCCTTGGATGCGACTGCCTGGGCAGCATCACGTATCTGGATGCCGATTTCGTGAATAGGGCGGGAGGCTGCGATACAATTAAGAGTGCAATATGTATCCAGTGAGAGCCCAAACAGTCAATGCAATTGGTGTGTAGGCTAATTTAACTAGTGAGGAGGATGCCGGAATACTTCACAAGCATACGGATTTCCGAGATATGAAGGCGCATGTTGCAAGAAACCGAAAGCTCGTTATCTCCTCTATCTGTACTGTGTAAGGACGCAACTCTATGAATAGCGCAATCCGGTCCTGCTAATATCATCTTTAGTGCTAACTACGAATACGGATTTTACTTTAACTTCGCCTTGGACGGTTCTATTGAGCTCGAAGTGAAAGCTACTGGCATAGTAAATGCATACTGTTTGAAGGAAGGCGAAGCCAGCGATCCGTCGCATGAAGTTGAAGTCGCACCTCGGATTGCCGCTCAGCACCACCAGCATGTAGGTTCATCGGGGATATTGGAACATCGAGCTAGTTGCTGAGATGATCACTAGCTTTTCTCCTACCGGATTGATCCCATGATTGATGGTTTGACCAACCGAGTGGTACAAGTTGATAGCGTTCCTGATGACGACGAAGTCGGATCTCCAGCCAATTACTACGGCAATGGCTTCAAGACAGTGAAGACCATCTTCAAGAGCGCCAAAAACGCTGTTGCAGATTACGATGCTGCCAAAGCCAGGTGCTGGATCATCGAAAATCCTGGCAAACAGCATTATGCTACAGGTGGGAACGTCGGATATAAGCTGATGTCAAAAGATATGCCTCCTCTAATGGCAAAGCCTGGCTCCATGGTGTGGAAGCGGGCACCGTTCGCAAGACATAATGTGAGTCGCGGCTGCTACATTGTTCTCAGATCGCTCAGCTCATGTCTACCGGCAGATGTTCGTGACTGCTCACTCTGACGACGAGATTTTCCCCTCCGAGATTCACATCAACCAACATCCCGGAGGACAGAACTTTGGGTTAGCGAATTGGGTGGATCGTGACGATCCTATTGACGATAAGGACATTGTATGCTGGCCGTGCTTCGGGGTCACTCACATATCGAGACCGGAGGATTGGCCAATTATGCCTGTAGAAATATTGCGAGTGCATCTCAAACCTTCGGGATTCTTCGAGGTGAGCAACTTCGAAATGCTATACAAGATTGGTCAAACTAATCCATTTCCAGCGTAATCCGGGTCTTGATGTCCCAAGCGCGTCAGATGTCAGATCTCGACATGCTACGGAAGCCATCTCAAACGGCCTCGACAAGATTCAGCTGGAGCACCGCAACATTGTGAATGGTATTCATGGAAACCACAAGCAGAACGGAATCAGCAATGGTGCACAATGCTGTTCTCCGGCGTAGCATGTGCTATAGATAAGACACGCAGGGCGTCTAGTATGTATTGTTGGTAGAAAATAGTATACATTGCCGGAATCCCTTGCCAAGCTACTACATTACATACAATGCTACAAATCAGTTTCTCCCGATTATAGGAGACCGCAATCATCGTGGGATCGTCCTGTAAACCTTATCAGGAGCAATTATAGTTCAGTCGCGAGGTATAAACTCACAGCTTGTCACATCCCCAGTTTCGGGGAAGAGGGACATCCATTGGCTCCAATAGTCTTCAGTTCCGTCTGGAAAAGACATGTATGGCACACCACTGGAATGGAACATTGGCCACAAAGATCCCACCAGTGCCGCGGAGGGTAATTCAGTCTGGCCTGATTGAAGGCTAGCCGATGTTTCGATCGCATCGGATATATCAGGTCTAAACAAAGTACTCGCCTGGCCTTCGCTGGGATTAAACGAGTGCAGAGTCTCTGAGCTGAATATGTCCTCCATGTCAATTTGCACTGTGTCCGCATCGGGAGCATGAATACGATTTGGTTCAGTCACAGCGAGTTTGGCTGACGACGATCTAGTAGTTGGCGCAGAGGACGGAATCCATTCGTCCTTCAATTTGTTCAGAATTCCAGCTGTCTGGGCAGCCCATACATGCTGCATTTTGGTGAGCAGCTCTACGCATTGGTCGAATTTTTGGAGCATTGCTTCCTTTCGCGCTGTTGGAGTGGCCAACGTGACGGAAGACATAAGCATGACCGAAGCGGCGGCGTAAGCTATGTGAGCTGGGGGAGCGTGTGGATAAGTCTACGATTTCGCGACTTGGTCTTCGTTAAAGAGGACTTACTAGTCGTCAATGGTCCATAGCGCAGCCCAATTTTCCATTCGTACACCTTGAAGCACAAGTCAAGTTAAGCCAAGCATGAGAGCCCTGTGTTTGAGTGCGTTTACTCACCAATAGCAATTCCAGAGCCTCAGAGGCAGCTTGTTCAGAGGCAGCGATGGCGTCGGCATCTCCACTCTTTCGAGCTAATCGTCCATGCGCCTGGGGCTGATTGAGCAGGATTACTAACAACTGGAAGAGCGCGCGAAGGCGAACATATCAGCATCAGAGCGACGACAAGGACTACTCGGCTGAAGACGACTTACCCAGAAATACATGTGCATTATCATGAGCATGGGCGGAGGACATCTCTCATCTTCAATGTTCAGCTGCATTTCGGGAGGAAGTTGATCCTTCCACACTTTGAGTCGATGTCGAAGGGACTGCACTTGTGTCCCTCCGATTGGTCGTTTATCCACCTTGAGGGAACATCTATAGCTCACAGTCAGCACCAAACACGAATGCGCCATGCCAAAGTCGAGTTTACAGATTGGAGTTGATATCACTCGCGACCATCAGCAGCTTGCAGAACCAGTAGAATGTGGACGACGCCTTTGATGCAGATGTCATATGGCTTTGAGGGCGGTCCAGCTGAAATCGATGCGGTTCAAGCCATGGCTTTTCATCGATAATCGGGTCAACGGTGTAGGTCGGCACATTGTAATCGAGAAAAGTCGATGTCCGACCTAATGCTATACACCATAGTCTACAGTAGACATGAGCTGAGTGCTACGACTGTCAAAGTGAATTGAAAAGGCGCACTTCTCGAGGGCGTAAAGAGACCAAAATTGATCTCGTCTCATTTTTGCCTGATCAGCACTCATTTGACCGCTTTGCACCAGTTGCGCACAATCGATATGAAGTCCAAACGACTCTGAAGGGCTCATCGACATTAATAGGATATTCCGGCGATATGGATTCAAAAGGAGAGCGTGAACCCGACTCACTAGCCAGACTAAGTGCCATGCCTGTAACTGCGTAAGCGTTGTTGCGCGGGGATTAATGCACTTGATAACTCACTCAGGTATAATGAGCTCAGATCTTCTCTACTCAGTAGGGTTTGTAACGATCCCAAGATCACCAGACCTTTGATAGTACTCATCATTGGCTTCTCACATTCCTGCAATATGTATGAAGCTGCTTTCGCAGAGAATGCAGCGTCTGATGGCGAGTGTACTTTGTTGCTGAAATGAACCGCCAAGCCTAAGATAGCGTTATGCAAAAGTGGAGAGAAGTAATTCGTGGTATGCTGACCGTGAGTACGGGTCAAGTCTTCTCGAAATAATGAGATGTCTACCACCTGACGCAAAGAGTCAGTACAATATGTCTGTTGGACCAAGACATGGCGTACCATGCAAAATGACCCGAAAAAGGCTTCAAAGAGGTTCAATAATTCCTCATGCTCTTCCCATGTCAAGTTCACGTTGGTAGGCAGGTGACCATACATAAGAGAGCTAGGACGCGCCCCAGATACAGAGGTTGACATCTGGTACGCATTCATCTGCCCATTCTGACAGATCCAGGGAAGAGTTGATAAATTCTCCGGAGAACAGCTCGTATTGCTGAGGACGCTGTTTGGGCTGTTCTCAGGCAGATGAGCGAAAGTGGACATTGGTCCATAATGTCTGACGCTTCCCTCGGTATCCACAAGCTGCTTAAATCAGCAACGAATACAACCGGGTCGGTTGCTGAACTCACTTTCAACCAGTTCACCCCTGATCCGATTGCATCGCGTCCATTTGTCCTGTTCTCGCTTATACCTGCAGAAGCATCTGAGTGCCTTCTTTTCATACGTTTAGTACCGGCCTTCTTTCCAGCAGTATCAGGCGGAAAGTGTCTCCTAGGATCCAATCTTAGCGTCAGCAGCGACGGTGAACAGGGATCAATGAGCTACGCACTTTGGTCCGATGTCCCACCGGCACTAGCCCACCCGAACACGTTAGCTCAGTATTGACTTGCTGATAATGGAGCCTACCTCTACGTTGTCTCGAGTACTGTACGTGGGTATCAGCTGACAATATTATTGCGGGTTGGGAATCGGTCACATAGGGAGTGGTAAGAGATAACAAGAGAAAATGGTACGTTTGGGAATTAAGGGCGAGAAGCGCTTACCATGGCCCACACATGGGCTTCGCCACGTCGCACTTCTGCTTCCTGATTCGCAATGATCTCGTCAGCACATCTAAACAGCAGAAAGAGGTGTACTGTCTCACCTTCTTTGACAAGAATAGCATGTCCTGATTGCCTGAACCAACAGGCTATCGTTTGAATCTGATTGTCCAACGGGGTTACTACTTGCTTGTCCCGTTCTATAGCCTTCCTGCAGGGGATACAAGCTAAGAGGTCGGTCTGTTATAGATTCAGGATTGAAAGCATAAGCATTGCTTGTAAAGTCGGGAGATGTGACCTTTCCAATAGCAGCCGAGGATGATCCCAACGTCCCGCTGCGAGGAGGAGTCGCATACTCGTATTGGTGAGAGGTGGATTGAGTTGTGGAGGAATCTCGAGACGTAGAATGGTACGCTGTCAACAGGTCTTGATACCTCATTGGATGATAGAATGCATCTTTGCAAAGGGGACGAAAATGAAACCAAAAATAATGGCAACGTGATAAGATCGATATCTCTGCTTCTCCCTCTGTAGTCGTAGTCACGTCTGCATACTATTGTAATTTTGGTTCCGTCGCTATCGTCCGGGTAAACTTACAATACGAAACAAGATAACAGCTAAACTATTCTCATTTCGATCATGACTGAACGCTTTGACATTGCTCACCTCATAATTGACGCAGACTCTCTAACCCAAATTCACCACTACTTGTATCGCTTGACAGGTTCAGGATATGATTGCGACTGATCAAGAGCGAAGGAGAGCCTTGAAAGCATGTGACGTGAGTACGAGACTACGAGAGCTCTTATCTCTTCCTGGATTATTGCATTCAGTGCATCAGGTTCACTCCATCGAACGTATTGTTGACATCAGGCTAACATAGGTGTATAGGCATGTAGAATGTGAGTTGAGCCTCAAAGAAAGGTCGTGAACCCGAACTTACCGAATCGTGCCATGGCTAGTCGTCGTTCCCGATGTTTAAGACCAAACCCAGAGACGACGCATTGTAAAGCTTGCCAAGACTTTGGGACTGAATGCATATCGCAAACAGTGAGCAGAAAACGGTGAGATATCCCGATCAACTCAAATCGGGGTGACTATCCCCACTCCCCACTGACACGGCTGACCTGGAGATAAATCGCAGCGGCCCACCAAAGGGAATAAAGCTGGGACCTCGGAGTAATTTTTCCAAGCGCAAGAGCCGCTCAACTTCCGCAGAAGCCGATGAGCAGGATGTTAGCCTAGACCTTATTGATCTGGCGCAGGCTGTCGACAGCCATTTGTCTTCTCAAGTGCGAAGCAGTACGCCCACTCATGTATCGGCTAATGATGCAACCACAACCACCTCTGGATATCAGTCCCACCACAACGCAGAGCAGACCTTCCTAGACTATGACCCCTACGTGTCGATACAATCTTCCAGCTCTCCCGATAGCTCCAGCTCTACACATCGTGCGATAGGTGAGAAAGCTGCCCAAGACTCGACGCAATCATTCAGCAATCTCAAAGTGACCGCTGCTGGGGTGATCGCGAAGCTGGAAAACGGGACAGTAGACGAGTTCTTGGATAGATATTGGACATACATCCATGTGAGTCAACCTTCCATGTCCCTCGATGACGAGCTGAGGCGTCTGATCAGACGGTATGGCCTCTGATATACAAACCCACTTTCGACAAACGCACGGCGTCCCCGCTCCTGTTGCTTTCGATGCTCAAGCTTGCGTGTCTAATCTCCCCACCGTGCCCTACCGGTAGATCGATCCTTGCATCGGCATGCCCGACAATCAAGGATCTATGGACAGTTGCTCCAACACATGGAGATCTTCAGATTTGGCTACTACAAGCTTTGATATCCCAAGCTCGAGGGAACATGGAACAAGCGAGTCAGTTTGCATTGGAGGGTGTACTTGCATTGATGCGCATAGGGCATTCATTGATCACCCCTGGACCACAGGTGAGTCATCTGAAACTCCTAAGTCTCTCGTATATATATGCTGATTCTTGCAGCAGTCTGAAATTGATGCTCAGTCCATGTCTCGCGCAGCTTGGAGCATATACTGCTATCATCAGTCTCTCTCTCAGGCAGAAAATCGCCGGCCAATCCTCTTAGTGCATTCGATTCCTTGCGCACTGCCATCCATAATGGAGACTGATGAACTCGAGTTTTGGCCACTTATAACGTCGCAACCGGGACTGCGGCAAAAGGCGCTCACGATGACTTGTTTCCATCAATCCTGTCGTCTGGCTGCCATAGGTGACAGGGTTAGTAGTCTGGTATTCTGCAATACTCGATCACAGGAACTCGACCTCGGCCCGGATGGACTAAGCAGTGACTCGGTTGAGATCTTGCACCAGGTCCTCGATCAATGGTACGAGCGGCTGCCCACAGCCATCAAGGCCTTGAAGGACGACCAACCCAGCCATTTTACAGCCCTCATTATGGTATGTTGCTATCAACGGAGACGTACCCTAGCTCATTTTCTTCCAACACAGAGATACCATGCAATCCGTTTGCACCTGATATCGTCGACAGCTGATAAGGTCTCCAGTCTGCGACATGCTCCTCTCGCCCTGCATGCTGCTTTCGAGACGGTGAACATTGCTTGTAAACTTTCAGAGTGTGGACAACTCAGGCAGATGGGCATACACGTCTGCTCGTCATTGACCTTTGCTTTGCTGTATTTAGGTGAGCATCGCCTCCGATTCCATTCGTCAGAGTCTCAACGGACATTCTTTCTGCTAGTCTTCGACATCCGGTCAACCAACCCGGATGCTCAGTCTCGGGTGACAGCTAGTAAAGGATTACGCTCGCTACATGAGCTGGCCTCTTACGGTTTATTACCCCCGGCCAAGATCAGATTCTTCACGGACCGTGAGTTCATCGATGCAAGCGCAGCCGTTACTTATTTTTTCTTGATGCAGTCACGGATGAAATGCAAACGGCCACAAGCGAAAACTAGGTCTCACTGGATATCACAGGCCGTGCTTGCCTATTGCTTCCGTCCCGTTGTATGCCAGCCTCGTGATGGCGTCAGAGAGATCGGTTGATACTTAAAATTAGAGGTCTCATAGCGGACTGTTGAGAATGTAGCTGAGCTTAGCCTGATCAGTTGTAATATTGTCATTCACCGTCCAAGAGATGATAGATGGTAGAAGAACTTGTATCTTTGTCTTCAACGCTCGCACGCAGTGCACACTCTGTTTCCATCCCAATACAAATTATATACGTATCTAAAACTCGCCAAAGGAAATGAGGATCCTTCTCAACAACTACTTCTGAAAGCGAACATAACACAGTCTTGGCAAGACACCTGATAAGCGATGCAATTACTTGATTCGCAATTTCTGTCCATATCCCCAGCCACTATCCTGTAACGAGCTCTCGTCCTCTGCGCAATAGACGCTTTGAGCGTGACTCGCCGGAGACGGCGAAGTCTTCTGGAGACCAGACTGAACGACCGGTTCTGAGATCAACAGCTCTCAAGTCGACCCGAGGATTTTTGCGAATGAGTTTGAAACCAACGATTAAGCCAAAGAAGACAGGTAGGATGACTAAAGACATAAATCAATATTCGACTTCTGCGATATCATTCGAGTCAGTGTGCCGCTCACTGTAGCTCTGTAAGAAGGAGATATAGTCGAAACCTTTGTAGAACGCCGTCCAGCCGGAGATCAAAGTGCTGTAGTGGCCACGAATCAGAACTTATGAAGCTTTGTTGGAAGGGTATAGTCAACACTCACAAAAAAATCGATGCGATAAGACCGATCCATGAGAACCAAGGCTGTCCTTTAGAAATCCATGGAAGCTCTGACAAAGGTATATTTTGAGCTCGCAGGACGGCTCTAAACCTAATATGACAGAGGCAGATTGTACACCAAGCGAGGAATGCGATGATTCCGGAAATGTTGACGAGCCAAGTGAAAAGTTGACCAGGACCAGCTGATGTGTTGAGTAGCGCTAGAAGACCAATGGTGTTGGTTATTATCACACCGTACACCGGGACTCCCCGTTTAGACACTTTAGTAAGGAATTTAGGCCCATGTCCGACGAATCCCAGATCTACAGCTATCATCAGCATCACGGTTCCCAGCTGTTCGTAGCTACTCACTGGCTAACGCTCGAGATGCTATAAACATGGTTCCGTTCAAAGCAGATATGTTTGCCACGAGACAGAATGCGGTGACAGCGTGACCAATACCCGTTATTCCATTTCGGTTCATGGCGATAGCAATCACCGCTCTAGCGGTAGGCGATGCTCCGTTGAGTAGTTGAGGATCATCGTAAGGCACAATCATTCCTTGAAGGAAGATTCCCAATATGAAAACGAACAGAATTCGCCAAGTGACCTGCTTGGCAGCCTTTGGAACCTCTCTGGCTGGGTTTGCACACTCTCCGGCGGTCGTTCCAAGCATCTCTGAGCCGACCATAAAATTGGCTGCGAGAGGAAGTGTCTTGAATACGCCTACAAAGCCATTGGCGAAGGCACCGGGATTGCGCCAGTACGTGAACCCGAGGACAGGTCCGTTGTTGACACCACCTGCCGCGACAATAATTGATAGGATCATGACCAAGATGATGAAGATAATCTTGACTGTAGTGCGAGAGGAGTGATCAGAATACAGAACGACTTCAATTGAGAGGACTTGGGGGCTTACATGTGCAGAGTATCAGTTCCAGCTCTCCAAAGACTCGAACTCCACGTGTGGTGATCACCAAGAAAAACACGTTGAACAGTAGAATCCACCCGTAAGACGGAATGTGGGTGTTCCAGTAGGACAGAAGGATGGTCATGGTGTTGTATTCAGAAATACCAAGGGTGGCCCACAGGAACCAATAACCCCAACCGATAGCAAATCCAACCGATTCATCGATGAATTTAGTAGACTAGATGAAGTACATGAGCCAAGCACCTTATCGAGTCGCTGAGAATGACCTACAAAAGCCATGAAAGACCCTGATATAGGCATAAATGCGGACATCTCTCCTACGGCTTGCATTACTACGGTTCATCTTTATTAGTACACCTTCTAAGCTGATCAGTAACCACCACTCACCTATCCAGAGTAGGCACCCAACGAGAGAGAACGAGATCAGGAGACCGGCAGGTCCAGCACTGTGGAAACCACTTCCTAAAGCGACGAAGAATCCACTGCCAATGACACCTCCAAAGGCAATCATCCTTTTTGCAAGGTTAGCGTCATAGCCGAGCACGGTTGTAACACACGACTCACTGCATGTGTCTACTCTGCAAGCGACGCTCAAGCCGAACCTGAACTACAGGCTCGGTATGTTGGTCTTCAGCATCAAGAACATTGATCGATGACGGCGTCAAGTCTTTGTCTTGCGACTTGACATCGTTGTCCAATTGGTCGAGGGCATACACCGGAGCGATTTCCGGCTCAATATGATGGGACATCGTCGTTATTGGTTCGTGCGAGGATATGATAGGAATGGTGGAATGACTTCCAAACTATCCCTTCCTTTTATACAATCCGGAGTTCGATCTTCATCCAATCCACAAATATGAGGTAAAGAATTTCCTGTTTTTCGGATGAATATAACCAGTGTACAAAAGCAATGTTCGAACCGGGCGTTCAAAAAGAATCCGAAGGGAAAACATAAAACTTACGATAAGGTCCTCAGGGTCTCAAAGTTTACCCGCACCTGTATATTTTCTTTCTTCGGCTAAACTTGGGAAAAGTATGCCTGGGAATAGGCCCAGCGAGATAAGGAATATCTATCTTTACGTAATTCAGGGCTGCTTGTTTATCCCATTCTTCGTACATGAGTATGTGGAATGATAGTTCACGTTGGGAACCATCAAGGGTTATCTGCGCGGCATGGTATGCTATTCCAACTTATTGTATTCGAAAATTATAAAGGTGATGATGCGGTTCCACATCCGTAAAGGCCACGGGACCTCTCATTTGCTACCACTACACTTGTCGCTAGTAAATGCATGTGAACTCCACTATTATTGTATGGCATCCGTCATTGCATCCGTCAGGTCCCCTGCCTGTTCGTACCAGTCTACGACACTAACACCCTCCTTGGTACCTGCATCTATACTCTTGACGTATGGAAGCATATGGTCCTTGTACATGGCCTTTGCGAAACGGTTCATGGCTACCCCTTGCTCGTAGAAGCCTGCTTGCGGATTGAATTGCCAAACGAACCCAAGTCGGCCCACTGTTCTGACCAGGGAGGCTATATCCTCATCCGATTCATCTACGCCACTCGTCAGCATTTCATAGAACTACTAATGTATCAGCTTATACGAGATGAGTACTCACTTTCGAATGTTCCGAAGGACCAATTGTATCCCATCCACTTACCAGGAAACTTCTCATGGATCGCCGAAGCGTATCTTTTCACATTGTCCAAGTTATAACCAGGGGCACAGGACCACACCATGTCTGCGTAGTCGGCATATGCTTTCGATCTTGCGATTGCCGCTTCTATATTTCCTCGATATCGATACCACCCTCTTGTATTTCTACACCCCTCACAATCCCATATCACGCCGTATTGCCGAGCGATCAGAAGAGCATCGGCTACATCCAGTCCACGGGATGGCGATTCGAAACTCTTGTAATCTTCAAGCGAGCACTGTTCCCGCACTGCCTCATCAAGGGTACACAGTCGTGCTTCTTGTTCCCAAGCTTGTTCTTCAGCTAGTCTGACTGCTCCCACAGACTTTGAATCCATCATTCGTCGCGATAAAGAGGGATGGCCCAATTTGGTTCGTCCAAGTATGAACGGCCGGTCTAACGGGTCGATTGCTGAAGTGATCCTGCTGGCAGACTCGGAATCTGTTCGTGCTATGAGTACAGTATGCACCCTTTGAGTCTGATCAGCATGGCATCTATAAGGGACGAGACTGTAATAACATACCCGGCAATGTCCAGCTGCAGCTTCGCCGCTAAAAGTCTTCTGATATGTTCTCGAACCGGTACCAGAACATGGGTAAGGGATCCGACGCTGAAGTTCTTTTCACCCGACAACATGTCGTCAAAGTGAATTGCAGCTGCCCCCGCATCCAAAAATAGCTTGACGAGCTTCATTGTAGCTGTTGAATTTCCGTGGCTATAATTTTGTATATCAGCGCTCGCTCTGGATGATCATCATCGAGCAAGACTCACCCGGAATCGCCATCCGCAATGATTGGGACAAGTCGATCCAAGTTGCATGTATCCCTTGTCCTATCTACTCTTGCCCAGTGTAGCTGATTCTGAACGATCTGTTTCACTCTTTTGGGCAGCGTATCGTAAGTGTAGTCGGCCTAGTCGATTCAGCATTCTACCACACGCATAAGACGTGAGATGCACTGACAAGGTCGCCTCCGCAATCGAAGGTAGGCGTCTCACACAGAGTCGCGTTAGCTCCACTTTGGTACAGCGTCTCTGATCATCAGGTCATCATAACATGTCAACGGATAGTATGCAGGGAGAACTCATGACTTGCAACATACCAAATCCCGCCTCCCCCATTTCATGCGCCATTATCGGATCCGCCGCCCCAAATGTCCAGCATGTCTCGCGTTTGGTCGCAACCTCGCTCAATTTGTTACGTAGTTTCAAACCTTGAGTGTTGGCCAGAGGATACTCCTCTAGACCACCGGGGTTTCTCAATCGGTCCACTTGAGCAGCGCTCCATCGTCGAGCGAAGTGGCTCTGTTGAGGAGATTGAAAGAAGGATTCTGTATCACCGACAGAGGCGGCTGGGTGCGACATCACGAAAATATTGGTGATTGGACTATGAAACGCTCAAGTTGTAATTGTGAAAAAGGAACGATGCGACTGATATGTATAGACGATTCTCAATTGCTTACTATCGGTATCAAAATGATCAAACATGCCGCAGATACTGCAATTCGCTACATTTCGTCGTGCCAAGTTTACCCGGAACAATTTGCCGATAATGTAACGAAAAGAATCCCTCAGTTCACAGTTCGGTCGGTGACAGCCCCGTTTCCAGCATTATCAGCGGGTCGTTTCGTCTGTATCTCTGCTATATGATTGCAAGGTCAACATATATAGTGCACACTTGCGATCCTAGTACCAAGTTCACCTTTCACTTGTAAACCTGAGTACCAATTTTCAACAACTGCCTTCGACATGGTGAACGAAACCTTGGCGGCGACCGGCCCTGACCAGTATACTGTTCTGCCCGGTTTCAAATCTTTCACACTCGCCATGGTTCAGCTGGGAAATATAACTCGGGACAAATTATCAAATCTGCAGCATACTGCTACGATGATCAGCAAAGCTGCATGCGGAGATTTAGCTCATCCCAAAGTGGATGTGGTCATGTTACCGGTGAGTGCTCGCTATTGATTGTAGATTCACAGTCAAAATTCTAATGATAGAAACGATAGGAGATATTCAACTCACCTATGGAGTGCAGTGCACATGCACCTAACGCTGAGGTCATTCCTGAAGCGGTTGCCGGAAAGCCTGTCACCCCTGCTGAACTGCCTTCGAGTAAAATCAGTCCGACTTTGCACGTAAGTTTCTGACTGGGAAGATGGTATGGTAGTTGATGTATTGCGAAACTCTGTGATGATACTTTAGATGCTCTCCAAAGCAGCCATAGATACCGGATGCTGGATCATCGGAGGGTCCATGCCGGAGAAAGCGGCAGACGCTCCTGCAGAAGGTTTCAGAGTTTGGAACACCTTGACTGTTTGGAACGCGGAAGGTAAGTGAATCTACGGCGCATGGTGCTTCGATATTCGTCTCACTAAATTGTATAGGATGTATGGTCGCAAAATACAGGAAACATCACTTGTACAACGTGGATGTTCCCGGTGCAATCACCGTCCGAGAGTCCGATGTGATCACTCCGGGAGATACTCCTATCATCGTGAAGACCCGTGAGTAATTGGCTGGTTGAAGCAGCTGAAAGGGCAAGGTGATGACATCTTACTTTTCGATCGAAGCGTTCGGAACGTTAGCTCTTGCAATCTGCTATGACATACGGTTCCCCCATTTCCTCTCCGCGCTGCTTGAGCAGGACCCAAGCATTTGTGCGTATCTTCTCCCATCAGCATTCAACCATGTGTCTGGTCCTTTAGCTTGGGAAGTATTGCAAAGAGCAAGGGCAATAGACAATCAAATATATGTGGGCATGTGTTCCCCTGCCAGGGACAATACAGCTGAAGTGAGTTGAACGACGATACATAAAATCTGCTTGCGCTGACCTGATTCGGGAAGTACATATCTTACGGTCATTCTCTACTCTGCGCTCCCAACGGCACTATATGTTCTACTCCGACGCCGGAAGATGAGAGCGAGACAATTGTGTTTGCCAAATTATGTCCTGAAAGCTTGCGAACCACACGACAATGGCTACCGGTTGGTCAGGTGAGGAATATTCTGTGTCGTGTAGACTTGCTTAGGTAGCCGCTGACTATGCTGTAGCATCAACGGCACGACATCTACACACGACCCCATCTTAAGACCCGAGCCACTGAATTCTGACGGTCTTTTTGAGTAGGATCAATAGATAGGGTTCATTGTAGTCCGATTGTGCTGCCCGTTCGCATCGTATGCATGCTACATCCCGCGTCTTATGATCTCGCGGCGGCACTTTAGCTTTGAACTGTTGCCGTGACAATACGTCATATCGGAGGGATCGATCAAATATCGCTAGTCAGAGCGAAAGAATTACACGTCGACGTACTCTCCTTCGACATCTTGTATCTTATTATCAGTTTCATGCGTACAAGATGCCTAAATTCCTATCCAAATTAACAGTCAAGTCTGCTTTTGCGATCAGAGGGCATTGTAACATGTCAGCGTGTGACTATTGGACGATAGCGCAGTGATAAGAGGCTAAATTGTAACTAGCTTTACCCAGCATCAGGGGAACTGAATGGGAGGGTAAACTCTGAACGGATGCCAACCCTCACTGAATACGTCAGTCGCTGCACCAACACGGCTGATTTGCTGGGTAATTCGACGAGTAGGATTACATAGACATGATTCCGGGAAAGCATTGGCCGGATAATCAGGTGAGTCGATTTTGGCTGGTGGATAAACCTACCGTCCTGCTTCCGGATATATCTGAGCACATCTAATCCAGTCCCGACCCCAAGGATATTTGTAAACAAATGGATCAGTGGATGTGAAGACTTTCAATAATCTACGGCTAGATCTGTCTTCAAATTTGAGCATAGCTGATCGACACTTAAGGCCTGTGACTGATTGATCAGACATTCAGAAACAACATATTCCCTTCTCACTCCAGGCCGCAGATTATACTTGTTAGAATATGCCAACTGCGACAGACCTTACTGGACGGATCAAAATTGCAATTGGTAAGTGACCCAGTTGTTCATTCGCTTGTCCTTTAGCTGACATCATCTCAGATCGTGGTAGGTTCACACAGACAGTCGATATGAGTTGACAAGGAGAATCCGGCTCACATACATGTTAAACAGGTGGAACGTTTACCGATTGCGTTGCGATTCCGGAGAATGGAAGTCCTTTTTTAGTCAAACTCCTGTCCGTAGATCCTTCCAACTACAACGTGAGTAGCTGCGACTTGCCTTCTTGATAGGACATGATCTGATGAAACTCACTTCAGGATGCACCGACGGAAGGGATTCGTAGGGTTATGGAGAGGTTCGAAGGTAAAAAGATAGGACGAGATGAATTGATCGATACCTCGAGGATATCACATATCTTGATGGGAACGACTGTTGCGTAAGTTCAGTCTGATATCGAAGTCTACTCTTCGAGTACTGTCTCACTAACTAGAGACTGAATAGTACCAACGCTCTCCTTGAACGTAAAGGAGAAAAGTGTGCTCTGCTTGTCACACGAGGCTTCAAAGACCTTTTGCGCATTGGGGATCAAACTCGGCCCGATCTTTTCTCCTTGCACATCAAAAGACCAGACGTGCTGTATGAGAAAGTGGTGGAGGTAGATGAGCGAGTCACCATTGAGTCCAGAGCGGAGCTTTTGTCTAGTGATGCGGATTCGAGTCCTGAGGGAGATAAGTATGTAAAAGGATTGAGCGGCGACAAAATTAGGATTCTTGAGCCTTTAGGTGAGTTTTGAACCTTTTGAAGCTGAAGAAGTGAGTAACTGACGGGAAGATGGCAGACACTGCAAGCGTGCGAAACAATCTTCAACAACTTTACGACGAGGGCTTCCGATCCATTGCCGTGACTCTGATGCACTCGTTTACCTACCAAGATCATGAGATCGAAATTGGAAGACTCGCCAAGGAGATAGGATTCACCCAAGTCAGTCTGAGTAGTCAGCTTCAGCCTATGAGTGAGTCCAAGAATGCTTTTCCTTTAGGGAGTCTATCTGATGCAGGTGGTCTAGTCAAAATCGTACCACGAGGACAAAGTGCAACGGCAGATGCCTATCTCACTCCTGGTATTCAGCAATACATCTCCTCATTCAGCAAAGGATTCAAGGGAGGTTTCCAAGACCCCCATGGCACGGTGGTAGCATTCATGCAATCCGATGGGAGTCTGGCTGGTATCAACTCGTTTTCAGGCCTCAGAGCTATCCTTAGTGGTCCAGCTGGAGGTGTTGTAGGTTATGCACGTACTTGCTACGACCCAGAAGAGGGTAGTCCGGTCATCGGGTGAGCACATCTGAGTCTGGATTACAAATTTTCGTTAATCACTCAGTCGCCGTCGTGAAGTTTCTCATTCGCTAATGTCCCACAGGTTCGACATGGGCGGCACGTCAACAGATGTCTCTCGGTATGGAGGACATTATGATCACGTCTTTGAAACTAGGACAGCGGGTGTGACAATTCAATCGCCTCAACTAGATATCAACACCGTTGCGGCTGGTGGAGGATCGATTTTATTCTGGAGAAACGGAATGTTTGTGGTCGGACCAGAGGTGGGTTCATACGGCCGGAATGGTTGAGCCTTGAACTGACTCTCTGCAGTCTGCATCGGCGCATCCTGGCCCGGCATGCTACCGCAAAGGTGGTCCACTTACAGTCACCGGTAAGCTCGATTTTATGAACTACGATGCTCTGCTTATTGACTTCGGTAACATATAGATGCGAACCTATTCCTTGGTCGGCTTCATGCGCCTTCATTCCCTCAAAGTCAGTCATTTTCATTTTCTTGCCAGAGTTTCACCGTGGCCGTTCCAGGCTGATGACTTGGTGTCTTCTAGTCTTTGGCCCTAATGAGAATGAGGCACTAGACTATGATACTACCAGGCGACTCTTCACCGAACTCACAAGCGAGATCAATAAGGAGGTTACCACACCATTCACTCCCGAACAGGTTGCTGCCGGTTTCCTGCGGGTGGCCAACGAGAATATGGCAAGACCTATCCGAGCGTTGACTGAAAATCGAGGTTTTCGAACGGCATCGCACAACTTGTCGTGCTTTGGGGGAGCGGGCGGACAACATGCCTGCGCCATCGCCACAAATCTTGGCATACATTCAGTCCTTGTGCATAAATACTCTTCGGTTTTGTCAGCTTACGGTATTGCACTCGCTGAGATTGGGACCGATATGACTGAACCCTCAGTGGAGATTCTTACCACCGACGCACTGCCTCGATTGGCAGCTCGAGCAGAGGCTATGCGACAGAAAGCCACCAACAATCTGTTGGAACAAGGTGTCAAAGAGGACAAGATATCCCATACACTATTCTACAACCTTAGATACGAAGGTACGGATACCAGTTTAATGATAAAGCATCCCGAAGATGGTGATTTCGAAGCAGCGTTCACAGCTAGACACAAGAGGGAATTTTCCTTTGTGTCCAAAGAAAAGCGTCTTATCGTTGATGGTACGCCAATTTTGAGACTCTCAGCCCTGTAAGGTATCTGCTTACGACGAGACATTTGTCATAGACATCCGAGTAACCGCTGTTGGCCGAGGCGAACAAGTTGAGTCGGTGTCATGGTCAGCTGAGCTCGCGTCGTTACGACTGAGCCCGCGTTCGCCTCCTGCCTCTCCACAAACCACCAAAGTTTACTTTGAAGAATTAGGCTGCTTTGTGGACGCCGATTTGTACGACCTTACCCAACTAAGTCCGGGTATGGTGATCAAAGGTCCAGCTATAATCCTCGATGATACTCAAACAATTGTCGTCTTCCCGTGCAATGAGGCGACCATACTCAAAGACCTGGTTTACATCGACATTGGGCTGGGCCCTAAAAGCGAGCTTGACACGACCTCGGTAGATCCTATCGTTTTGTCCATCTTCGGAAACAGGTATGTAGAAACGATTTCGACAGAAAATTTGTCATGAAACTGAACCAAATACTGGTATAGGTTCATGGCTATCGCTGAACAAATGGGACGTGTCCTGCAGAAATGCGCTACCAGTTTGCAAATCAAAGAGAGGTTGGACTTTTCTTGCGCCATCTTCTCTGGAGACGGATCACTGGTAGCAAACGCTCCTCATGGTGAGTAGCCTCGGCGTATGATGCTCTTTACGTTTGTCGAAACTCATCTACCATTTTTTAGTACCCGTGCATCTCGGATCCATGCAATACGCCGTTAAGGGCCAAGCGGAATTACACAAAGGCCAGCTGAGACCAGGCGATGTGCTCGTATCTAACCATCCCAAGAGTGTGTACCTATTTCTATTGTTGCCTGAGAACGATTAGCTGCTGATATCATACTTTAGTGGGCGGCACGCATCTCCCTGATATAACAGTGATCTGTCCTGGTGAGCTCGTGGCATGTGTGATATGTGTGATATGTGTGAGGTTCCAAGTCTAACCTGATTGCAAGTGTTCCATCGGGAGGACGGCGTGGATCATCTTGTCTTCTTCGTAGCCGCTCGTGCACATCATAATGAGTGAGTCATCGTGAATGTACCACCTGCGTATAGGTCTAATGACTTACACATTCTTCTAGCATCGGTGGATTGCACGGGAATTCGATGCCACCGGAGAGCGAAGAAATCTGGCAGGAAGGTGCTTTGATATATTCAGCATTCTTGGTCAGAGACGGTGTATTCAATACTGAGGAAATCATCAGATATCTTACCGGTGAGTTGCGTTCAAAGATATTAATGATTAATTCGCTGACGTTCTCACCTAGAGCCGGGACAATATCCCGATTGCTTGCCTGCCGCTCGTGTGAGTATCACAGGATATATTCACTATGAGACCAGATGGGACTGACTATGTTCGTCGTAGCCACAAGATAACATCTCTGACCTCAAAGCTCAGGTAGCAGCGTGTACCGTCGGGGTTGAGCAGATTCAGCTTTTATTCAACGAGTTTGGACGGCACGTGACTCTGTTCTATATGGAAGCCATTCGACAGAATGCAGAAGATGTTGTCCGGTCCTTCTTCAAACGATTAGCAGTAGAGCGAGGAAACAAACCACTGACAGCTGTGGACCACATGGATGATGGAAGTCCCATCGCTTTGACAGTTACCATTAATGGCGATGACGGAACCGCTGTATTCGACTTCCAGGGTACCGGACATTCTATCCACGGAAACATCAACGCTCCTCCCGCTGTGTGTAATGCTGCTGTTACATACTGTGTAAGTTTACTTTTTGGAGTTGCTGGACCGCAATTACTTGGGCTGATCTCTATCATGATCGCAGATACGATGTATGATCGGAACAAACATGCCACTCAATGCAGGTGTACTGGGTGAGTTCGGATGCGGTCGTGATTGCTTTCTGGAGAACTCACCTGACACAAACACCGTTACAGCTCCAATCGATATCAAGATTCCCTATAACACATTGTTGAACCCGTCTCCCGGAGTCGCTGTCTCATCAGGTAACACTGAGGTGTCGCAGCGTACGACCGATGTCATCTTCAAAGCTTTCGAAGCGACCGCTGCTTCTCAAGGCTGTATGAACGTTGTCATGTTTGTCCGAGAGAATGGCCACGGATATGGAGAGACTGTATGTGGTGGATCGGGAGCGGGACCAACCTGGCAAGGTACTTCAGGGGTACATATCAAGTAGGTTCATCCTCTTTCCACGGATCTGTTCAAGTGACCACTCGCACTTACTCTCTTGCCCGACAGCATGACCAACACGAGAATCACGGATGCGGAGATCCTCGAAAAGACCCAACCTTGTATTTTACGGCAGTTCCAGCTTCGGCCCAACTCTGGTGGAATAGGTCGAAACAATGGTGGTGATGGGGTCATCCGAGAGTTTGAGTTCTCCGAAGCCATGAGCGTGGCGACAATAGGGGAACGGAGAGTAACTCAGCCATACGGCATGAAGGGAGGTGGACCAGGCGAGAGAGGCGCTTTCTTTTTCAGTAGAAAAAACGAGAAGGGGGACTATGTTACTATCAAGACGAAACCTTGTTGTACGCTCAAGGTCAAACCAGGTGACCGAGTCGTCTTACATACACCAGGTGAGTTGTCTCGCTTTCTTCTTGTACTGCGCTGATCTTTTCAATCACATAGGCGGAGGAGCATGGGGCGAGCCCAGCGAAATGAGCGAGCCGCAAACAGCGGATGATATTCTCAAAGTACATGGCTTCGTACCTCGGGCTAACGGTAGCTGGGCGTCTTATCAGGATGCGCAGCACGCTTCGAATTAGAAGGAATGATGGAGAATGATGCGATTCTGAATGAGACTGTGAGATGTGTCAATATCGTTCATACTGCAAGTGCTCAGCGGGTATATAGAATAAGGCGAAGGTGACTCATGGGTTCTGGACCGGATAGGAGGTGATCAATTTTTCATGGCATGCATACTTCGTCTTCTCAATAGCTTGCATCTGAAAGCACGCAGAAATGAATCAGTCTTCGCGCTTCGCAACGCCAAACGTTCCACTCGCAACGAGTCTTCGCAGTTGAAGTGCTCATCAGTACGCAAGTCATTCCCGGTTTTACGTTCGAGACAGCTAAGATTCAATCCCTATTATATTTCTACCCGCCCGGACCCCCCTCCGGGCATTTTTCGCCCGGACCCCCCCTCCGGGCAAACGACCCCCCTCCGGTGTAGCACAAGGAATAGAGTTCCTTAGAGCTTTAGAGTTTGATAGAAGGATAACTATCCGGGTTCTCTAATCCGTTCTAACTTCGGGTACCTATCTAGCTAAGAGGGATCTTCGTACTAGATAGTGGACAGATTGGGAATTTATCGTTACTTGGATTTGTCGTTACTTGGATTTATCGTTACTTGGACTGAGATTGGTATTATTCAGGGTTAGGGGTTAGGGGTTAGGGGTTAGGGGTTAGGGGTTAGGGTTAGGGGTTAGGGGTTAGGGGTTAGGGGTTAGGGGTTAGGGGTTAGGGGTTAGGGGTTAGGGGGTTAGGGGTTAGGGGTTAGGGGTTAGGGGTTAGGGGGGTTAGGGGTTAGGGGTTAGGGGTTAGGGGGTTAGGGGTTAGGGGTTAGGGGTTAGGGGTTAGGGGGGTTAGGGGTTAGGGGTTAGGGGGGGTTAGGGGTTAGGGGGTTAGGGGTTAGGGGTTAGGGGTTAGGGGTTAGGGGTTAGGGGTTAGGGGTTAGGGGGTTAGGGGTTAGGGGTTAGGGGTTAGGGGTTAGGGGGGTTAGGGGTTAGGGGGGGTTAGGGGTTAGGGGGTTAGGGGTTAGGGGGTTAGGGGGTTAGGGGTTAGGGGTTAGGGGTTAGGGGTTAGGGGGTTAGGGGTTAGGGGTTAGGGGGTTAGGGGTTAGGGGTTAGGGGGGTTAGGGGTTAGGGGTTAGGGGGGGGTTAGGGGGTTAGGGGTTAGGGGTTAGGGGGGTTAGGGGGGTTAGGGGTTAGGGGTTAGGGGTTAGGGGGGGTTAGGGGGGGTTAGGGGGTTAGGGGTTAGGGGGTTAGGGGTTAGGGGTTAGGGGTTAGGGGTTAGGGGGGTTAGGGGTTGGGGGTTAGGGGTTAGGGGTTAGGGGGGTTAGGGGTTAGGGGTTAGGGGGTTAGGGGTTAGGGGTTAGGGGGGTTAGGGGTTAGGGGTTAGGGGTTAGGGGTTAGGGGGTTAGGGGGGTTAGGGGTTGGGGGGGTTAGGGGTTAGGGGGTTAGGGGTTAGGGGGGTTAGGGGGGTTAGGGGGGTTAGGGGGTTAGGGGGGGTTAGGGGGGTTAGGGGTTAGGGGTTAGGGGGTTAGGGGTTAGGGGTTAGGGGGGTTGGGGGGTTAGGGGTTAGGGGTTAGGGGGGGTTAGGGGGTTAGGGGTTAGGGGGGTTGGGGGGTTAGGGGGTTAGGGGGTTAGGGGGTTAGGGGGTTAGGGGGTTAGGGGTTAGGGGTTAGGGGTTGGGGGTTAGGGGGTTAGGGGTTAGGGGGGTTAGGGGGGTTGGGGGTTAGGGGTTAGGGGGTTAGGGGGGTTAGGGTTAGGGGTTAGGGGTTGGGGGTTAGGGGGTTAGGGGGGGTTAGGGTTAGGGGTTAGGGGGGTTGGGGGTTAGGGGGTTGGGGGGTTAGGGGGTTAGGGGGGTTAGGGGGTTAGGGGGTTAGGGGGGTTAGGGGGTTAGGGGTTAGGGGGGTTAGGGGTTAGGGGGTTAGGGGGTTAGGGGTTGGGGTTAGGGGGTTAGGGGTTAGGGGTTAGGGGTTAGGGGGGGTTAGGGGGTTAGGGGGGTTGGGGGGTTAGGGGTTGGGGTTAGGGGGTTAGGGTTAGGGGGTTAGGGGGTTAGGGGGGTTGGGGGTTAGGGGGTTAGGGGGGGTTAGGGGGTTGGGGGGTTAGGGGGGTTGGGGGTTGGGGGTTGGGGGTTAGGGGGTTGGGGGGTTAGGGGTTAGGGGGTTAGGGGTTAGGGGGGTTAGGGGTTAGGGGTT